>NC_050573.1:453649140-454296640 GCF_011100635.1 Trichosurus vulpecula | reverse complement strand
AGGGAAATTTGCAAGGGGCAGGAGAGGGTTTGGAGACAAAAATAATAATAAGGCCCCGTTTTCTCACCTGTGAAATGAGAATAGCAGTTATTGTATTGTTGCATTACAAAGCTGTTGTGAGGAGAAAAAAGAACAGAAAGGGATCTTCAAAAGGAATATACCAACTTAATTCAAGATAACTAATGCTATTTTTTTCTAATTAATAAACCAGAGATAGTGGATATAAAGTACTTTTAAACCTTAAAGTCCTATATAAATATTAGCTATTATTATTGTTAATATTAGCCAGGCAACCCTTGGCTAAAAGTGTCAATTATGTGAGACTCTCTCTTCATTGGTAAAGTGTGATTGCTCAATGCCCCATGCTTGCATGAGGGGAGAAGTCTGTGAGAGCTGGAGAAAAGAGAGATCTGAGCAATTGTGGTCTCCAGCACTGAGAGAAAAGGCACATCATTCCAACTTTTCTTCAGGTCTCTATAGGGAGAAAAACTCTGGAAAAAAGCCTACATGTAGAGAAGTTGTCAATCTCGATCCTATCCCCATTTCCAGCTTGCAATGCTAGAGGCTTCTGGGAAATTTCCCTCTTTCTTTCTTGAGCTGAATTATTACACTCCCAATAAACTCATTTGTTCAGCGTATTCTCTAGTATATATATTGTATATATTCTCCTAGATATATTTTCTCTGATTTTTGTTTTGCTGTCAAATTGAAGAAAAGGGTTTATTTGCTATTTGCTATTTGTGTTTATTGTAGAAATGACATTTGGTGGGGAGTCAAGCTGCACACACACACAGAGATATAGAAATGGATTTAAAGCTGCAATCTCTATAAATGTAGCTTTACATACATATGTGTATGTGTGTGTAATATGTATATAACTATATATATTACACGCATGTGTGTATGTGTATGTATGTGTGTGTGTGTATATATGTATGTATGTATATGTAAAATTTGGGCCCATTCTCCATTAAGGAATAGTGGTCAGAAGTACCGCTTGAACATAAAAATTATTTTTCCTATAAAATATTTAAAGAAGCAGATGGATATAATTCTAACCTTGTATTACTCTAACTGAGGAGGACAGAGTATCCCATCTTTGGCTTTGACCTCCTGCTTTCTGCCCCAGCAGGAATCAAACCTTGCGTACCTTGTAGAAAGGTAGGAGGAGAAGATGCTGGAAATATCTATTCTTGCCTCCCTGTGAATCACATCTAGACAGACCCATGTGGGCACACACAACCTACATTACAGCATCCACTACCATCCCTTACATTCATTTGGAGTGGTTCCTAAGAGCTTGCCTTATTTCTTACCTCAAATCTCCTAAAAGTTAAAAAAAAATAGAGACACATCTGAGGCAATAATGGTTAAATTCATCATTTGGACCTTCCAATTTTAGCAAGTGATTATTAATGTTCATCCTCTGAATAATAAGATACCAATAAATGGATTCTGAGATAGCACATATCAACTTACCTTATTTTTTCTCAGTTACTTGTGAAAAAAAATAACATTTTTTAGAAATTTCAAGTCTCAAATTCTCTCCCTCCTTCTCTGCCTTCCCCCTCCTTGAAAAGGCAAGCAATTTGCTATAGAGGAGCAGCCATACAAAACAAATTTCCATACCACATTAGCCATGTGGCAAAAAAAAAACCAGACAAAAAAAACCCGAAAGAAAAAAAAGTTTAAAAAGCCACAGAATCCACAGATCGCCTTCTCAAATAAATCCCAAAAAGAAATATCCTAGGAATATTGTCGCCAAATTCCAGAGGTCCCAAATCAAGGAGAAAATACTGCAAGCAGCCAGAAAGAAACAATTGGAGTATTGTGGAAACCCAATCAGAATAACCCAAGATCTGGCAGCTTCTACATTAAGAGACTGAAGGGCTTGGAATACGATATTCCGGAGGTCAATGGAGCTAGGATTAAAACCTAGAATCACCTACCCGGCAAAACTGAGTATCATGCTCCAAGGCAAAATATGGATTTTCAATAAAATAGAGGACTTTAAAGCTTTCTCAGTGAAAAGACCAGAGCTGAATAGAAAATTTGACTTTCAAACACAAGAATCAAGAGAAGCATGAAAAGGTAAACAAGAAAGAGATATCATAAGGGACTTACTAAAGTTGAACTGTTTTGTTTACATTCCTACACAGAAAGATGATGTGTATGATTCATGAGACCTCAATATCATAGTAGCTGAAAGGAATATGCATATATATATGTTTATGTGTATGTATATATATGTGAATGTGCATATATGTATATATGTATGTGTGTGTGTGTGTATATATATATATATATATATATATATATATATATATACAGAGAGAGAGAGAGAGAGAGAGAGAGAGAGAGAGAGAGGGAGGACACAGGGTGAGTTGAAGATGAAGGGAAGATATCTAAAAGAAATAAAATCAAATTAAGGGATGAGAGAGGAATATATTGAGAGAGGGAGATAGGGAGAGATAGAATGGGGTGGATTATCTTGCATAAAGGTGGCAAGAGGAAGCAGTTCTGTGGGAGGAGGGGAGAGGGCAGGTGAGGGGGGAATGAGTGAATCTTGCTCTCATCAAATTTGGCCCCAGGAGGGAATACCATACATACTCAATTGGGTATCTTACCCTACAGGAAAGAAGAGGGAAGAAGATAAAAAAGAGGGGATGATGGAGGGGAGGGCAGCTGGGGGTGGAGGTAATCAAAAACAAACCCTTTGGAAAGGGGACAGGGTCAAGGGAGAAAATTCAATAAAGGGGGATGGGTTGGGAAGGAGCAAAATATAGTTCGTCTTTCACAACATGAGTACTGTGGAAGGGTTATACATGATAATACACATGCGGCCTATGTTGAATTGCTTGACTTCTTAGGGAGGGTGGGTGGGACGGGAAGAGGGGAGAGAATTTGGAACTCAAAGTTTTAAAAACAGATGTTCAAAAACAAAAAAAAGGTTTTTGCATGCAACTAGAAAATAAGATACACAGGCAATGGGACGTAGAAATTTATCTTGCCCTACAAGAAAGGAAGGGAAAAGGGGATGGGAGGGGAGTGGGGTGACGGAAGGGAGGGCTGAATGAGGAACAGGGCAACCAGAATATACATCATCTTGGGGTGGGGGGGGAGAGTAGAAATGGGGAGAAAATTTGTCATTCAAACTCTTGTGAGAATCAATGCTGAAAACTAAATATGTTAAATAAATAAATTAAAAATATAAAAAAGTAGGCTTTTATGTCCATTCAGTCTCCATCAGTTCTTTCTCTGGAGGTGGAAAGCATTGTCTTGGATTATTGTGTTGCCAGGAATAACTAAATCATTCAGAGTTGATGACTGTACAATGTTCCTGTTACTGTGTACAATGCTCCCTTATTTTTGCTCACATAACTTTGCATCAGTTCATATAGGTCTTCCTAGGTTTTTCTGAAACCACTCTGCTTGTCATTTCATGACAGTAGTATTCCATCACAATCATATACCTCAATTTGTTCAGCCATTCCCCGATTAATGGTCTTCCCCTTAATTTTCAGTACTTTGCCAAGACAAAAATAGCTGCTGATACAAATAAGTTCTTTTCCTTTTCCTTTGATCATTTTGGGAAACAGACCTAGTAGACCCAGCAGTAGGTGGGTCAAAGAGTATACAGTTTCATAACCTTTTGGGCATAGTTCCAAATTATTCATCAGAATAGTTGAATCAGTTCACAACTCTAAAAACAGTGAGCTTTTGTTGTTGTTGTTCAGTGAGATCCAAATCTTTGTGACCCTGTGGACCTTAGAATAGCAGACCCTTCTATCCTTCACCATCTCCCCAAATCTGTCAAAGGTCATGTTCATTGCTTCCATGATGCTATCTATCCATCTCACCCTCTACTGTCCCCTTCTCCTTTTGTCTTCAATCTTTCCCAACATCAGAGTCTTTTCCCAACATCAGAGTTTTGTCTTCTCATTATGTAGGCAAAACATTTAAGCTTCTGTGTCAGGATTTGCCCTTCCAGTGAATATCCTGAATTAATTGCTTGAAGTATTGAGTAATTTGATCTCCTTGCTGTCCAAAGGACTCTCAAAAGCCTTGTCCAGCACCACAATTCAAAAAATGTCAATTCTGTGTGCTCAAATTTTTATAGTTCAACTCTCATAGCAATATATTACTGCTGGAAAAACCATGGCTTTGACTATAGGGACCTTTGTTGGCAAAATGATATCTCTGCTTTATAGTATACTGTCCTGATTTGCCATAGCTTTCCTTCCAAGGAGCAAGTGTCTTTTAATTTTATGGCTCCAGTCATCCTCTGCAGTGATCTTTGAGCCCAAGAATATAACATCTGACACTGCTTCCATTTCTTCTCCCTCTATTTGCCAGGAACTAGATGGGACCAGTTGCCATGATCAAGGTTTGGGATTTATTTTATTTTTTTTTAATGTTAAGTTTCAAGCCAGCTTTTACATTCTCCTCTTTTACCATCATCAAGATACTTCTTAATTCTTCTTCACTTTCTGTCATCAGAGTTGTATCATGTGCATATCTAAGATTATTGATATTTCTACTGGCAACCTTAATTCCGGCTATTGATTTGTCCATCCTGGCATCTTGAATGATGTATTCTGCATTTAAGATAAGTAAGGTGACAATATATAGCCTTGTTATACTTTGTTCTCAATCTTAATACAATCAGTTGTTTCATGTTCTGCTCTGACTCTTGCTTTTTGACCCACACTCAGGTTCCTCATGAGATAAGTAAGATGATCTGGTACTCCAATCTCTTTAAGGACTTTCCACATTTTGTGGCAAGTGCATTAGTGTCCCCATTTTTCCACAGTTATCATTTTCCTTTTCTGTAATGTTAGCTAATCTGATATAATTTGCATTTCTCTGTTCAGTAGTGATTTAGAACATTTTTTTCATATTTCTTCTGAAAACTGCCTGTTCATATCCTTTGACCATTTATCAAATGGGGAATGACTTGTATTGTTATAAATTTGACTTAGTTGTCTATGTTTTAGAAAGAAGGCCTTATCAGAGAAACTTGCTATAAATTTTTTTACTATTTTCCTGCTTTCCTGCTAATCTTGGCTACATTTGTTTTATTTATGCAAACCCTTTTTAATTTAATGTAATCAAAAGTATCCATTTCACATCATATATTGCTCTCTATCTCTGTTTGGTCATAAACTCTACCTTATTCATACATCTGACAGGTAAAGCATTTCATGATCCCTATCTGCTTATAACAACACCCTTCATGTCTAAAACATGAACCCATTTTGACATTATCTTGGTATATGGTATGAGATGTTGGTCTATACCTAGTTTCTGCCAAATTGCTTTCCACTTTTCACAGCAATTTTTGTCAAATAGTGAGGTCTTGTCCAAAAATCTTGGATCTTTGGGGTTATCAAATACTAGATTACTATGGTCATTCACTGCTGTATATCCTGTACCTAATCTATTCCACTAATCTATCATTATTTTTCTTAGCCAGCACCAGATTGCTTTGGTGATTACTGCTTTGCAATACAGTTTGAGATCTGGTACTGCTAGGATGCCTTCCTTTGCATTATTTTTCATTGATTCCCTTAATATTCTTGATCTTTTGTTCTTCTAGATGAATTTTGTAATTATTTTTTTCCAGCTTTATAAAATAATTTTTGGCAATTTGATTGGTATGGCACTGGAGAAGTAAATTAATTTAGATAGAATTGTTATTTTTATTATATTGAGTCATCCTACCTATCAGCCAATTGATATTTCTCCAGTTGTTTAGATCTGACTTTATTTGTATAAAAAATATTTTATAATTTCATATAGTTCCTGGGTTTGTCTTGATAGGCAGACTACTAAGTATTTTATATCATCTACAAGTATTTTGGGGGCAACCAGGTGGCACAGTGGCTAGAACTTAGAATCAGGAAGACTCATCTTCCTGAGTTCAAATCTGGCATTGGGCCTCAGGAGGGAAGAAAGATAAGTATTTATTAAGCACCTATTAAGTAAGGCAGCTAGGTAACACGATAGATAGAATTCTGGGCCTGGAGTCAGGAAAACTTGAGTTCAACTCCAGCCTTAGATACTTATTAGTTGTGTGACCCTCAGTTTTCTCATCTGTAAAATGAGCTAGAGAAAGAAATTGCAAACCACTTCAGTATCTTTGCCAAGAAAACCCCAAAACGGTGTCATGGATAGTCTGATATTACTGAAATGAATGAATAAGAGCAAAGCAATTATTTTATTTTATTTTTTTCAAACACAGGAATAAATTTATTATAATAATCCAAACAACAAATAATGTATAAGTGTGTGTACAAAATGTTGCCCCTCCCCTCGGTCAGTGTGCCCTACTCTCCACCACAGGGGCTGCCAAAGAGCCAGAATGGCAGCCTCGAGGGAGGAACCAGCGCCCAGGGATCCTACAGCTTATTCCAGGGTAAGGGGGCTGCTTCTTTCATGGTTGAGAAGCCTGGGTACCATCTCTCCATGTTTCTGATTCCCAGTCCTGAGCTCTGTCTCAACATCCCAGGGGAAGCCAGTGACCACCACAGCAATTATTTTAAATGGAATTTCTTTTTTTCTGACTCTCCCTGCTGGATTCCGTTGGTAACATATGGAAATACTAATGATTTATGTAGGTTTATTTTATATCCTGCAACTTTGCTGAAGTTGTTAATTATTTCAGCTTAATTATTTTAATTAATTTAATTATGTTAATTATTTTAGTTGATTCTCTAGGATTGTCCAAGTATACCATCATATTGTCTACAAAGTGATACTTTTGTTTCCTCCTTGCCTATTCTAATTCCTTCAACTTCTTGTTCTCTATTTATTAACTTATAACCATTTCTATAACTGAGGAGGCCCCAACTATGTACAGTATGATGAAGGGGCATAGTTTGTTCTTTTTCAAAGCCATTGAGGGAGTGGACACATGAGTTTGTTAAGTATTTGTTGCTATCACTTGGGAAACACAATTTTATCATAGATTGTTGGGAATAAATGCAGTCACCAAGTAAATACACAAGACCCTTCTCTACATTTCAAACTCATTTTAAGAAACTAGTCAATTGTTGTTGTGCCATAGGGTTTCTGCCAAAGGAAGCCTTCTCTTAAGATGAAATTAGGGAATGGATGTTTGCACACCTGTCTGTTGAATCCAATCATTTTAGATGGTACCTTCCTTCTTTTCCAATCCAAACTCCTCTTTTCCTTTAACATCAGATTATTTTTGCCTGAATCATGTGGCTGATGGTTTCAATTTAAATCACACAAACATCCAATATCACAAAGAAGTAATTTTTAAGGTACTTTAACAAAAAATGCAGCTAAGAGATTGACTTTAAGCTCAATTCTCCTTTTCCAACTCAAACAAGAAACTCACCAGATAATTTTAATTAAAATATTAACATGAAGAGAAATAAGAAAACTTTCCACAGGGTAATTACTACATAAAAAGCAATAGAATTCCACCTTAACCTATTTCCAGAAATCATATATTAACATTGCCTAGAATTATTACAACCAAAGGGCAAAGTTCGATACATTTCATAGGACACTAACAAAGGGGGAGAAATCTTTAACTTACGAAGAAACATTGTGATCAAACTTTCCAATTTCAATAACAAACTATGTATAATATATATATGTATATATTTCCAAAATCCAAAGAAAATTCCTTCACATACCAAATGAAAATCAGTAGTAATAGCTCAAGATTACTTGGTTTTGAGAAATCCAAAGAAATTATAATATCATATTTCAAAAATCAAAGGAGATTGTTTTACACCTAACATTGGCTTCAAGATCACCATAAAAATTAATATAGAAGATTGACTTCCAACAAAAGGAATGAATTTAAGTCAAGCCTTCAAAAGTAACCAGATACGAGTAAAGAATTATGTATGTAAAATTATAAAATAAAGGAAATATAAGAAAGTTGTCATTTCCATTAGAAAAAAAGTTTAAAAACCTAATTAATGAAATCAGTGAATGTCTTTTTTTAATGAAAAGAAAAAAAAAACATAAACATGGCCTTGCTTAACATTATCTGAGGGTCATCAGTAGAACAAATAGAGAACATTTATGAGCAAAGTAACCTAACAAAGGGGATAAAAAAATAAACAGGAGAAAGGAATGAGGAATTCATTTTTCAGAGGCAAAAACCCTTCATTCTTTCATTAGCAACTGAACATTTTAGGAAGTGTAATAGGGAGTACAAAGGATAGCCTCTCAGGTGAGGAGAGGTGGAGAGAACCGATGGAAACCTCAGTAGCATTGTTTCTAAAACTTGAAAGGAGAGATGGATCCGATAATTCCTATTGCTTGAACCGCCTTGTACCTTTTGAGAGATTAGGAATGGGGAAGGGGAGGCATGAGGTTCCAGAAGAAGGAAAAATTGGGTCCTGATTATGAAGGGAAAATGTTTGAAAGGCATCCTGGGTTTGTTTCCCCAGAGGAGAAACAATTGAATAAAGGCTGTTATAACAAGGTGACTTCAGGGTGATTGGACACTTCAGGAGGGAAGAAAGATAAGTTATTTATTAAGCACCTATTAAGTAAGGCAACTAGGTAACATGATAGATAGAATTCTGGGCCTGGAGTCAGGAAAACTTGAGTTCACCTCCAGCCTTAGATACTTGTTAGTTGTGTGACCCAGGAAAAGTCATTTAACTGCTGTTTGCCTCAGTTTCTTTATCTGTGAAATGGGCACAATAATAACATCTGCTTCCCAAAGTTGTTGTGAGGATCAAGTGAGATAATGTTTGTAAAGCGTGGCATGTAGTAGGCATTATATAAATGTTGAATAGTAGTAGTAGTAGTAGTAGTAGTAGTAGTAGTTGTAGTAGGCATAGTAGTCATAGTGGTAGTAGTAGTAGTCATAGCAATAGTAGGAGTGGTGGTGGTGGTGGTGGTGGTGGTAGTGGTGGTAGTGGTGGTAGTGGTGGTGGTGGTAGTAGTGATAGTAGTAGTATTGCTATTAACTTATTTGATCCTTCAGAAGAAAGTCTCCATGCTTGTCAAGATCATATCTCACTCATTGGGTAGAATTGTCTAAATCCTTGGGAGATGGGAAGGCACATTTTGGGCAATGGGTGGACATAGGTACATTTGGAAGATACTTTGGCATTTATATAAACACTTTGGGAGAAAAACAACTAGAAACAGAATTAGTCCTCCTGACTCAGGATAGAGAATGCTCCTACATCCCCACATCCCCCCTGCCTCCCACCCCCACCCCACACACAGACTTTATGACCCACCGTTTTATAACTCACTGAATTTCTGGGAATGACATTCCTCAGCAGATCAATTTTAAAATGAGAAGAGGATATGGTAGTGAAGGAGAGATCTGTAATTCTACTGCTACGTAGATGTTAGAGGAAGAGGCAATCCTTTTGCTCCTCAGGAGCTCCATTCTGTATGAAGGTCCACAGAGAGACTAAAGAAAGAAAATATAAGTGGAAACCTTGTGAACAGAATATTTGATTATGGTATATCTTAAAAGGGGAAATGGGCAGAATTAAATTAAAGTGTTTGATCTAATTAAAACACTTCTTGAAAAGAAGTGATATAAATTGATGTCATGGGAAATTGGAATAAGTAGTAGGGCAAAGGTGGAGGGCTCTATTTTTCTCTGGATTGGTTAAAAGAAGAGAGAAAAGGGAGCCTGAGAGAGACTGAGGGATGAAACAGAAGAGCAGGAGAAGAGTAAAAGGATGAAAGGGGGAAATTAACACGTAAAAATAAACTTCAAAACCTCGGAATAGGTCAAAATAATGGAATGAGAGAGGGGATGGAGTTTATGGGAGAAACCAGGGTCATAGTAGTGAAAGCAAACCAAACTTCAGAAAAGTGCAAATTCAAAAGAGAGAAGGTGGTAAAAGAAAGTAATAGAAAAAAGCGATGTTGAGTCATAATCTTAAATGTTTATGGATTAAGAATTTCTGTAAAATTAAAAAAAAGAATGGAGGGATGAATAAGGAAATAAAACTCAACTCACTCTGTACAAGATACACATTTAAAACGTATACAGTTACAGTGACCTTTGAGTCAGAGAGCCCATCTTTAGGTATATACCTGTAACAACAATACTGCTTGCAGCTACTGTGTCAGTGTAAGGCCAATAACACCAGCATACAGGAAGGCTGCTAGCACAGGTCTTTGATCTGCTTTTCTAAGGAAAGAACTTTAAGGGGTTTATAATCTCACTGTAATTAAACATACATATATCATTCACTTAGTTCAAGGAAAAAGTCAGCACTCTGAACTTCGTAGAAAACACAAATATAAATTACAAACAGAGAAGACAATACAAATCAACAGACAGGCTTCTAATCATAAGACCATAGCAATACATACATAGTTACCAGAGAGAGAAGCACCAACATCTGGGTTTTCAAAGCCAGGGTGCTCCTTAACAGCTACTTAGCATCTCGTCTGGCCAGATCACACAAACACTCTTCCAATTAGTGAGCCCCAAAGTAAAATGCTAACCTCAGAGTATACATACAGTTCTTCAGGGTCAGAGGGCATCACAACCATGTGACTCAAACTCACGTGACTTAGGCTTTCTTGTGACTCGAGCAGGTCATCAAAGACTCTTGATTCAATCAAAGGCACTCGGTTGCCTTAGTGCTGAGAAGCTCTCCAAAAGGAAAAACAGAGAAAAGTCTCACTTTGCTTGCCATTTTAATACCCCAGGGATATAAAAAAAAAACCTGAAAGGTCCCATATATGTCAAAAATATTCATAGCAACACTTTTTGTAGTAGCAAATAACTGGAAACAAAATAGATACCCATTATTTGGAAAATGGCTAAACCAGTTGTGGGACAAAATGAAATGTAAACTATTGTTGTAAGAAACTGTTGAGGTCCTCTGCCCCAACACTCAACTTGTTGGGGTCTGTTATCTCCCAACACCCAGGCCTTTGTCCAGCAAAGGACCTGATCTCGCAGACAATGAATGGGGCAGGAGCCGAAGGTGGTGAGTGACTCTATTTATCCTTTCAGCAAGCAGCATTTTTATATCTTTGGCTACAAAGGCATTAGGGCCGCCCTGGTTCCACCTACTCTCCTCCCCTTCTCTTCCCTCGCTAACCCGAAGCTCCCTTTGGTCAGGCAGTCCAGACAACAAACCGGAAGTTCCATGTGCTCTGGCAAGTGCCATGTGGTCATGCAGGTCCGGGCAAAGACCTGGAATTGCAAAGGCGAGACCCCTCCTCCTGGCTCCACCCATATCTCAGAGCCCAGAGATAACCTCAGCAGGCCCTGGGCGTGGAGGTCCGAGGAGGGCAGGGCTCGGCTCTAACTCACACCGTAACAACTCCCCCTTTTTGTTTTTGCACCAAGAGTCAACGAGTACTAAATCAATGGCTGTATACAGGGCCCCAAAACATATCCTTAGCACTCAAGGAGTACAACAACATAGCAAAAAAAGGCAAGGCCCCCCACAATGGCCACAGTCTCTAAAACATGAGTAAGTCAATTGGGGGTTAAAAAGGTCTTAATGACTCAGAAAGTCGTCTATAACACTGTCAGGTTGTAAGTTCTCACGTGCTGCTTTTCCTTCCTCAGTGGCCAATTGCAACACCTGGGTAATTTCTGCTGTAATGTTCTGATTATGAAATAAGGCTTAAACATAGCGTTCATTATCCTAAGGACACAAGGTAGATAAAAACTTATTATGACCAAACAAAGAACATAAAGTACTATATGGAAAATAGTCAAGAATGCATTAGGAAATAGGTAAATGTTTTGAAAATACCAATAATTTTTGAAACTATCAAAAATCAATAATTGTTTTGCCACTTCAGTATTCCACTCAATCAGTATTCCACTCAATGACTCCCCCTTTTTGTTTTTTGCAGATACCTCACCACTATAGGTACATCCGAATTTTTGGGTGCCACTTGTTGAAGTCCTCTGCCCCAACACCCAACTTGTGGGGGTCTGTTACCGCCCCCCCCCCCAGACCCAGGCCTTTGCCTAACAAAGGGCCTGATCTCACGGACAATGAATGGGGCGGGAGCCAAAGGTGGTGAGTAACTCCGTTTATTGTTTCAGCAAGCAGGATTTTTGTATCTTTGGTTGTGTAGGCATTAGGGCCGCCCTGGTTCCGCCTACTCTCCTCCCCTTCTCTTCCCACACTAACCCGAAGTTCCCTGCGGTCAGGCAGTCCAGGCAAAGAACCGGAAGTTCCATGTGCTCTGGCAAGCCCAGACAGAGAGCCGGAAGTGCCATGTGCTCAAGCAGGTCCGGGCAAAGACCTGGAATTGCTACGGAGGCAACAAAGGCGAGACCCCTCCTCCTGGCTCCACCCATATCTCAGAGCCCTGAGTTTACCTCAGTAGGCCCTGGGCATGGAAGTCCGAGGAGGGCAGGGCTTGGCTCTAACTCGCCCATAACAAGAAACCATATGAATAATTCAGAAGAGCATAGAACATACATGAATTGGACTGTTGAGAATGAAATAAGCATAACCAGGAACAGATACATACAGGCACAAACATAAATACACATATGTGTATGTAAGAGCCAGGAAGACAAGAATTCAAATCTGGCCTCAGACACTTAATAGCTGTGTGACTCTGGGCGAGTCATCATCTTAAATTTCTGTTTTTCTCAGCTCCCTTAGCTGTAAAATGGTGATGACACCAGTACCTACCTTGCAGGGTTGCTATGAAGATCAGATGAGGCAATATTTTTAAAGGCTTAGGGCTTTAAGGGCTTTATAAGCGTACCTGGCACATGGTAAATGCTATATCAATGCTTATTCCCTACCTGTACCCATGTATGTATTTGTGTGTATGAGTGCATACAGATGTTGTAGATAGACAGACAAATATACCCAAAGACTACAGCAATATAAATGGAAGTAACAATTAAGAAACTGAATGAAGTATAATTATAATGGCCATACTTAGCCACAGAGAATAAAAATAAAAAAGTAAAATTTTTCCCTTGTTTCTTTGCAGAAAAGGAGAATTATGGGTATGAGTACTGCATATGATGTGAGAACTGGTTGATGTACTGTTTGGTTTCGTTGAACTACTTTTTTCATTTTCTTTTTGAACATCTGTCTGTAATAATTAAGATTTTTAAAGATGTATTTTAGTTATAAGGTATAGAATTCCAAAATGGAGTCACTTAGGATTAATGACCCTAAACATGTAAGCAACAATAGACAACCTGCACTTTCCCACTGCCCTGACTCCCTCTGATCTTGTGCCAAACATGTAACAACTTTGACTATGTTTCTCAATTGGACAAATCTCTCTGCTAACTGCAGTAATCCTCCACCACCAACTCAGACCCTCACACACTGTTGCCCCAGTTTAAGGAACTCCTTCACTCAAGTCTGATACTGAGAGGTGACCCTAGAGAATTTTTTCACTGTATCTGGATCTGATTAAGAATGCTTCTCCCAGTGCTGATTGCCTCTTCCACCCAAGTCTGCATTTAAGGAATAAGATTTCCCAGCTTAGACTCCACTCTGAGCATATACTCCCACCTAAATCTTGCCACTGTACCTGTATTCCTCACATGAACAACCCTGGCCATGCAAGATCACATCTTAGTTTGTGGTGCCGTATAATGTGTCATTTTCTCCCTTTGCAATGTATATGTGTGTGTTTATTGGTTTCATTTTTGCTTTTTTTGTGCCAGATAATAATTAAAGCTTCTGTTTGTACCAACTTCCTAACTATTGATTTTTCTGTAAATCCTCAGTGCTGGGTCCTGGATTCAAACTGAGCCGAAAGGCCAAATGGAGCACAATTTTAAGAGATGTTCAACAGGTAAGGGAGTAGGAGGAATATACCTGGAAATGAAGGCGATGGAAACTGAAAGATAACAAATACAGTAAGAATAATAAAGACAAAATATAAAATACATAGGTATATACATAGTCAATGATAGAAGTTGCAACAAATTTACTTCTTTTTATCAGACAAATATGGTTCTGATACCCCAAAAAGAAAAAAAATGGAAAAAAAGAATGACAAATATTACTCATGAATAATGATATAAGATGTTCAACACAATGTTAGTAGAGTCCATAAGATATCTAAAAATGTCTTTAATATGATTAGATGGATTTGAAACAGGGAGCTAGGTTCCCTATATTAGGGAAACAATTAACTTAATTATTCAGCCAATGAAACTTTATTAAGCACTGTGCCAAGCACATTATGTCAAGACTGTGGAAAAAATATGAAAAAGAAAGATAGCTTCCAAGGAGTTTATAATCTACTCCATGAAGAAATGACAAAAGGCAGTGGAAAGGGTGAATGTCTGGGGTGGAAGGGAATAGGATGATGAAGAAATCCTGAATGTAGCTGGGCATAAAGTAAAGAGGTGGCTGCCCCAGGTCCCCTCCTTAAATTGAAGTTTTGAAGGGAATTCTTCACTATGCCTTTTAATTAGAGGAGCAGAGGGTACTGATAAGGTATGAATACCAAGGAAGATCATAATGAAAAAAACAATAGTAAAAACAAAATATGGTTATAGGAAAAAAAGTCTTTAATAAAATGGAACACTGATTTATTTTTTAAAAGCATAATTACAAAATGCATAAAATATTTGAGAATTAATCCAGCAAGACATTCTCCTGACTGAAAGAAATGCAATTTCATAACACTGTTTATAAAAAGGAAGAATTAAATAATTGGAATATTATTCCTTGTTCATGATTGGGCTGCACCAATATAATAAAAATGAGGAAGCTATCTAAATTTATTTGTAGATTTAGTATTTTATCAATCAGACCACCAAGGAGGTACTTAAAAGAAGTAGACAAAAATAAAAATGTTTACTTTCATGAACTAGAGGTCTAGAATTTCAAGGGAAATTATACAGAAGAAATATAGGAGGGGAGAGAGGTTAAATCGGATTTTAAACTGTTTTTTCATCAAAACTAATTGGTATTGTTTAAAAAAGAAATGAGTAGATTTTAAAAAACATAATTACTCGGTTAGCTAGCATTTATTAAGAGCCTACTATGTACCAGGTACTGTGTTAAACATTATAAAAGTAAAAGAGACTAGATAAACAAGTTCCAGAAGTGAATGAACACAGTAGCCCTGTGGTTAATAAAACCAACAACACAAACTACAAACTTACTCAATAGAGCCTTCTACTTAAGAATAAAGCAAAACAACAGCAGTAACAATAATTTCAAATTTCAGGGATTGAGCAGAAAATAGGTTTAGACCAACAAATTACACCATAAACCATAATAAGCTAGAAATGCATAAGTAGCCTAAATTTCACATATTTTTAATAGGATTAGATGGCAGTAAATTTTACAACTGTGAAAGAGGGAAAATTGCATAATCAAATAACAGAAGATATCACAGAAGACAAATTACAAGTTTTTGATTATAGAGGAAAAGGATTAGACTTGGGATTTCATTGGTATAAGGAACACTTGAGCGAGGAGACCTGCGGCACTGATGTAAACACCTTCTCTATCAGTCATTGTTTTAGAGAGTTAAGTGAATTGTGCATAGTCCTAGAGACAGTATATTTCAGAAATACTTGAAATCATCTTCACTGTTTCCAGGTTGTCTCTCTATCCACTATTTTATACTGCCGCCCAGGTTACATAAAATTATAAAGATTTTAAATAATCAATATGAATTCAGCTATAATGTGAAGAGAAATTGTCAAATGGGAAAATGTTTGCATCAATCATCTTTGCTATAGTTTGTATATTTAATATATATCAGGAATTGATACAAATATATGACCTAGAGCCACTGTCTAATTAGTTAGTGACTACCGGATAAGAACAGTATTCAAAGAAGATATCCAAATTATCAATAACCACATAAAAATAATTCCAAAATTTGAGAAATTAAAATTATAAGTACTTTGGGGTTTCACTACACACCCCTCAAATTGACCAAGATGATAAAAGATTTCAGTAGTCAGTGTTGGAGGGGATTTAGGTACAAAAGCACACTAATGCCCTTGGCAATTCTGTTAATTAATGTAACCATCCTGAAAAAACATTTGGAATTCTTTGAGAGTTTTATCTATTTGATCATTTCTTTTCTAACTCTCCTCCCCAACATCTCACCTTTTTCTGGGACATTTCAGCATTTGTGTTGATCTTCCCTCAAATGCCATAAATTTCCAATTCCTCAATCTTCTCAACTCCAGTGCCCTAGTACTTCTCTCCATCTAAGTTATGCAAAAGGTTGGTTATATATTATATCTCACCATTACCCACAAATGTTCTATTTTCTTTTTTTTTTCACTGACATGTATATTTTATTTTATGTTATTTTAAATTTATTTATTTAACATATTTAGTTTTCAGCATTGATTTTCACAAGAGTTTGAATTATAAATTTTCTCCCCATTTCTACCCTTCCCCCACTCCAAGATGACGTATGTTCTGGTTGCCCTGCTCCCCATTCAGTCCTCCCTTCAGTCACCCCACTCCCCTCCCATCCCCTTTTCCCTTCCTTTCTTGTAGGGCAAGATAAATTTCTATGCCCCATTGCCTGTGTATCTTATTTTCTAGTTGCATGCAAAAACTTTTTTTTTTGTTTTTGAACATCTGTTTTTAAAACTTTGAGTTCCAAATTCTCTCCCCTCTTCCCTTCCCACCTACCCTCCCTAAGAAGTCAAGCAATTCAACATAGGCCACATGAGTATCATTATGTATAACCCTTCCACAATACTCATGTTGTGAAAGACGAACTATATTTTGCTCCTTCCCAACCCATCCCCCTTTATTGAATTTTCTCCCTTGACCCTGTCCCCTTTCCAAAGTGTTTGTTTTTGATTACCTCCACCCCCAGCTGCCCTCCCCTCCATCATCCCCCCCCTTTTTTATCTTCTTCCCTCTTCTTTCCTGTAGGGTAAGATACCCAATTGAGTATGTATGATATTCCCTCCTGGGGCCAAATTTGATGAGAGCAAGATTCACTCATTCCCCCCTCACCTGCCCTCTCCCCTCCTCCCACAGAACTGCTTCCTCTTGCCACCTTTATGCGAGATAATCCACCCCATTCTATCTCTCCCTATCTCCCTCTCTCAGTATGTTCCTCTCTCATCCCTTAATTTGATTTTATTTCTTTTAGATATCTTCCCTTCATCTTCAACTCACCCTGTGTCCCCCCCCTCTCTCTCTCTCTCTCTCTCTCTCTCTCTCTCTCTCTCTGTCTCTCTCTTATACACACACACACACACACACACACACACACACATACATAGATACATACATGCACATTCACATATATATATATATATGCATATTCCTTTCACCTACTATGATATCGAGGTCTCATGAATCATACACATCATCTTTCCATGTAGGAATGTAAACAAAACAGTTCAACTTTAGTAAGTCCATTATGATATCTTTTTCTTGTTTACCTTTTCATGCTTCTCTTGATTCTTGTGTTTGAAAGTCAGATTTTCTATTCAGCTCTGGTCTTTTCCCTGAGAAAGCTTGAAAGTCCTCTATTTTATTGAAAATCCATATTTTGCCTTGGAGCATGATACTCAGTTTTGCTGGGTAGGTGATTCTAGGTTTTAATCCTAGCTCCATTGACCTCCGGAATATCGTATTCCAAGCCCTTCAGTCTCTTAATGTAGAAGCTGCCAGATCTTAGGTTATCCTGATTATGTTTCCACAATACTCAAATTGTTTCTGGCTGCTTGTAGTATTTTCTCCTTGATCTGGGAGCTCTGGAATTTGGCAACAATATTCCTAGGATATTTCTTTTTGGGATCTATTTGAGGAGGCGATCAATGGATTCTTTCAATTTCTATTTTGCCCTGTGCCTCTAGAATATCAGGGCAGTTCTCCTTGATAATTTCTTGAAAGATGATATCTAGGCTTTTTTTGTGATCATGGCTTTCGGGTAGTCCAATAATTTTTAAATTATCTCTCCTGGATCTATTTTCCAGGTCAGTGGTTTTTCCAATGAGATATTTCATGTTGTCTTCCATTTTTTCATTCCTTTGGTTCTGTTGTATAATATCTTGATTTCTCATAAAGTCACTAGCTTCCACTTGTTCCAATCTAATTTTTAAGGTACTATTTTCTTCAGTGGTCCGTTGGACCTCCTTTTCCATTTGGCTAATTCTGCCTTTCAAGGCATTCTTCTCCTCATTGGCTTTTTGGAGCTCTTTTGCCATTTGAATTAGTCTGTTTTTTAAGGTGTTGTTTTCTTCAGTGTATTTTTCAGTATTTTTTTGGGTCTCCTTTAGCAAGTCATTGACTTGTTTTTCATGGTTTTCTTGCATCCTTCTCATTTCTCTTCCCAATTTTTCCTCTACTTCTCTAACTTGCTTTTCCAAATCCTTTTTGAGCTCTTCCATGGCCTGAGGCCATTTCATGTTTTTCTTGGAGGCTTCTGTTGTAATCTCTTTGACTTTGTTAACTTCTTCTGTCTGTATGTTTTGGTCTTCTTTGTCACCAAAGAAAGAATGCAAAGTCTGAGACTGAATCTGGGTGTGATTTTGCTGCCTGGCCATATTCCCAACCAACTAACTTGACCCTTGAGTTTTTCAATGGGATATGACTGCTTGTAGACTAAAGAGTTCTATGTTCCACTTTTGGGGGTGGGTGTGCCAGCTCTGCCACACCAGCACTGCTCCTTCCCCAAGAACCCCCAACCCGGACTGGGTTTAGATCTTCAGCAGGCTGTGCACTCCTGCTCTCATCTGCCACTTAATTCCTCCGGCCAGGTGGACCTGGGGCTGGAAGCAACTGCAGCTGTAGGTGACCTACCTCTGCTGCCCTGGGGGCGGTGGTCGAACCGCAAACTCCTTCCACTCCCGCAGCTTTTCCCACCAATCTTCTGTGTTGTCTTTGGTGTTTGTGGGTTGAGAAGTCTGGTAACTGCCTCAGCTCACTGATTCAGGGCGCTATGGCCCGCTCTGCCGGGCTCCTGGTCTGGTTGGTCTATGCCGCTCGCGCTGGGCTCTGCTCCGCCCCGCTCCTCTCCCAGCTCCCAGCTCCCAGCTCCATGGGGGATAGACCTCACCCAGAGACCATCCAGGCTGTCTTGGGCTGGAGCCCTGCTTCCCTCTGCTGTTTTGTGGGTTCTGCAGTTCTAGAATTGGTTCAGAGCCATTTTTATAGGTTTTTGGAGGGACTCAGCGGGGAGCTCATGCTAGTTCCTGCTTTCCAGTCGCCATCTTGGCTCCACCCCCCCAAATGTTCTATTTTCTTGAACAAAAATTCTGACAAAGAATCCCTACCCCTCTACCAAAATTGCCTATTTTAGTCAAAGTCACCAACGTTCTTCCAGTTCTCTCAGGTTCATAACTTAAGAGTTATGCCTGACTCCTAACTCTCCCTCACCCCATATAAGCAATTAGTGACCAAGTCTTGTTGATTTTATTTCCACAACATCTCTTCCTTCTGATACCTTTTCTTTATCCTCTTTATTCACACAAGGCATCACCTTAGTTCAGGCCCCATATCACCTCTTACCTTGATTTTTGCAATGGCCTCCTAATTGGTAACTTTGCCTCAAATATCTCAAATATACTAATCCTCTATATAACTGCAGAAATTATTTTCCTTAGGCATCGATTTATATCATTATACTATTCAACAAACTTCAGTGAGCCCCCGTTGCTTCTCTGATAAAATATTCACTTCACATTTTGACTTTTAAAGCCCTTCACAACCTGGTCTAGACCTACCTTTCCAACTTTATTATATATTATTCCCTTTCTCACATTCTCTGGTTCAGCCAATTTGCACTCTTTCTTCACACACCTCTTTCTGTATCCTATTTCTGGGCCTTTGTACTAGCTGTCATCCTTCTCTGTAACACTTTTTCCTCATCTCCTTCTCAGAGACTCCCTCACTTCCTTAAGATGTAAAATCAGAGACCATTTTCTTCATGAAGCCTCCCCTGATCCTTCTCATATCCTAGTTCCTTTCTTGCCTAACTACCTTGTATTTATTTTGTATTTATTCTGTATACGTAAATATAGAAAATAGCATTCTATAGTCCACAAATGTTGAAGTTTGCAAATTTATCTATTTACAACATAAAAATTATAAATATGTATATAGACACTTTATGGCCTTCAAAGTAGCTATCTTTTTTAAATTTTTTTTTCTTTATGTCTCCAGCCCCTCACACAGTGACTGGCAAGTAATAGGCATTCAGTTAACACTTGTGGTTGTTATTTTATTGCTATCCTTTCACCCAATGATCTCATTGTGGATATACTTAAAGATCAAAGACAGAAAAAAAAAGTCCTGTATATACAAAAATATTCATATTAGCACTTTTGTGGTAGCAACGACCTGGAAAGTGTCCATATATTATGTAATGGCTGAACAAAACTATTGTATATAAATATAATTCAACATTATTGAATTATACAAAATTACGAATGTAAAAACTTCAGAGAAACATAGGAAGACTTGTATGATTTGATACTAAGCCAACCAGGAGAACAGTATACCTGGTGTTTACAATAATTTAAATAAAAGGGATAGGGATTGAATCTGTCATTTCACTTATATAGGGAACTCCCAGTAAGACTCTCTGCTAATGCAGGTCAGCACCTCTTCAGCAACACATAGCCTTCAATAGCCACATTGAGCTTTGAGACATTAGGTCACTTGTCTGGGGTCACATAGTATCTGTCAGAAGTGACATTTGATCCTGGGTTTTTGAGGTTCCAAGACCATCTGTCTACTTACTATATTCCAATGTCTCATAAAAGACAGCTGAATTTAGACTAGATGCAGGGACCAGTCTTGGTTCCAGAGGACAGATTATGAAACACATTTTACTTCTTTTGTTAGAAATGTGGGAGAATACAGGTGCAGAATGTTGCAGGATCAATCAAATACGTTGGCTGCATTGGTTGGTTTTGATTAGTTATTTTTCTTTGTTACAAGGGTTTTATGGCCAAAGACTATGTTTTTGGAAATGTCTGTGGTATACAAAACAAACACAAAGGTAATTTTTAAGTTTACTATTGGATCTGTCCCTGTGTTGATTTTTGCAATAAGGTAAACAGATATGGTCCTTCTGCTTTAGGGTTTTTCTCATGAATGTAGAGCCTCTGCTTAAATAACCCCCAAGTGTGATTGAATTACAAATTCACATTACACTTCACACTTGTAAGCTGTGATAAATGGAACAGAGTTTAGGAATCTGCAAAATTAATTCACTAAACACAGATGATAAAATATTAGATTCCTGTGCATGCACAAATATCTGTTGATTTATCAAAAGTCACACAGGACACCAAAAGTGACAGAAGCAGAATCCCAATTTCTGTGAGTCCGGGTAATTCACCCTGATACCTTCCAGGTTTGTCAACTTCATGAAATAGCTGCTGGTTCATATTTCTTTACAAAGTTCAAGAAAAAGGCTAATAGTTTATCCTGACCCTGCCTAGCTTCCGGGAATTCATGGATCTGCTCAGGGAGTTATCAGAGAAATAAAAAATGGGTAAGTCCTTCTGGGTCATGTTGTCTCCTTCCCCTACATTATATTTGCAAGTACCTTGTTCAGTACACTTTAAAATGTCATTCACGATAAAACTTTAACTACTTTGTTTAAGAAAGCTATACAGTCTGAGGCAAACAACTAGGTCAAAGGATTAAGGACTAGCTGTAAGAAATGTACATTCTTACCTAAGCAATATATTTATAGCTTGATTGGATGACTTCGTGAAATCATATAATATCCACAAGTATCAATACCTTTAAGTTTCTTGCAGGGGTTGATTTGGGCAATTAGTTGAGTTTTTCTCCCTCAAATACTGGATTTAGATAAAAATTATAATAATTTGGCTAAACATTACATCAAAATTATCACCCAGATTGAGAATTTCTTTTTCTTGACTCTATTTACTGCTTTCAACTTTTTTTCATCTGAACTATCATATATTTTGCCAGTAAGAACTTCAGATTTAATCATCCAATAACTATTGTAACAATCTTTCCCATCATACCTACCAAAACGTAAGATATAGGCACATAGGGTAAGAATGTGTCATAAAAGTTATGGAATTCATTTGCCTCCCCATTAGAAATTATGATAAATGCAAAAATTGAAATGCAAGTGTCACACTTACCTTTAATTGTGGTACCTGACTCCCATGTAGTCCAGTGGGCCAATCTACTGACATAATATAGCTCAGGAAAAAAAGACCTGAAAATGAGACCAGAAGACTTGAGTCTATTACTAGATCTTGTTTGTGCTAACTCTGACCTTATGCAAGTCACATAAATGCTTTGGGACTCACTTTAATCGTAGCAAAATGAGAATTGGATTAGATGACCTCTCAAATACAGTCGAAATCTAAAGTTAGTATTCTATAAATCTTTAAATCTTCTAATTTGTTGGGAATTCTTATTTTTATAGATTGCCAGAAAAGGAGATTTCTTAAGTTTTTAGGAATCCATTTTGATTATCAGTACATTTCTTCTTGTATTTTTATGCTTCTTTTGAATTCTTGACAGTACTTAGAAAAGTACTAGATTATCCAAATACTTAATAAATGATTAAAAACTCATTTTTCTGTCTTTAAACTTCTTTCTTTTTTGTTTTTTTAATTTCTTTTCTTATTTAATATTTTTAGTTTTCAGCATTGATTTCCACAAGATTTTAAATGACAGATTTTCTCCCCATTTCTACTCTCTCCACCAATTCAAGATGGCATATATTCTGATTGCCTCGTTTTCCAGTCAGCCCTCCCTTCTGTCACCCCACTCTGCCCCCATCCCCTTTTCCCTTACTTTTTTGTAGGGCAATATAGCTTTCTATGTCCCATTGACTGTATATCTTATTTACCAGTTGCAGGCAAAAACACCTTTTTTTTTGAACATCTGCTTTTAAAACTTTGAGTTCCAAATTCTCTCCCCTCTTCCCTCCTCAGCCACCCTCCCTAAGAAGGCAAGCAATTCAACATAGGGAACACATGTATCATTATGTAAAACCCTTCCACACTGCTCGTGTTATGAAAGACTGACTATATTTTGCTCCCTCCTATCCGGTCCCCCTTTATTCACATTTCTCCCTTGACCCTGTCCCTTTTCAAAAGTGTTTGCTTTTGATTACCTCCTCCCCCTATCTGCCCTCCCTTCTATAATCCCCCCTTTTTTATCTCCTTACCACTTCTTTCCTGTAGGGTAAGATACCCAATTGAGTGTGTATGTTATTCCCTCCTCAAGTCAACTCCGATGAGAACAAGATTCACTCATTCCCCCTCACCTGCCCCCTCTTCCCTTCCAACAGAACTGCTTTTTCTTGCCACTTTTATGTGGGATAATTTACCCCATTCTATCTCTTCCTTTCCTGCTCTCTCAATATATACTTCTCTCATCCTTTAATTTGATTTTATTATTTTTTTAGATATCATCCCTTCATATTCAACTCACCCTGTGCCCTCTGTCTATATATACATATATATGTGTATATGTGTGTATGTGTGTGTGTGTGTGTGTGTGTGTATGTATGTATGTTCCCTTCAGCTTCCCTAATACTGAGGTCTCATGAATCATGCACATCATCTTTCCATGTAGGAATGTAAACAAAACAGTTCAACTTTAGTAAGTCCCTTATGATTTCTCTTTCTTGTTTACCTTTTCATGCTTCCCTTGATTCTTGTGTTTGAAAGTCAAATTTTCTATTCAGCTCTGTTCTTGTCATTGAGAAAGCTTGAAAGTCCTCTATTTTATTGAAAATCCATATTTTGCCTTGGAGCACTATACTCAGTTTTGCTGGGTGGGTGATTCTTGGTTTTAATCCTAGCTCCTTTGAATTTGGGAATATCATATTCCAAGCCCTTAGTGAGAAGCTGGTAGATCTTTTGTTATCCTGATTGTGTTTCCACAATACTCAAATTGTGTCTTCCTGGCTGCTTGCAGTATTTTCTCCTTGATCTGGGAGCTCTGGAATTTGGCAACAATATTCCTAGGAGTTTTCTTTTTGGGATGTTTCTCAGGAAGTGATCGGTGGGTTCTTTCAATTTCTATTTTACCCTCTGGCTCTAGAATATCAGGGCAGTTCTCCTTGATAATTTCTTGAAAGATGATATCTAGGCTATTTCTTTGATCATGGCTTTCAGGTAGTCCAATAATTTTTAAACTATCTCTCCTGGATCTATTTTCCAGGTCAGTGGTTTTTCCAATGAGATATTTCACATTGTCTTCTACTTTTTTATTCCTTTGGTTCTGTTTTATAATGTCTTGATTTCTCACAAAGTCACTGGCTTCCACTTACTCCAATCTAATTTTTAAGCTAGCATTTTCTTCGGGGCTTTTTTGGTCCTCCTTTTCCTTTTGGCTAATTCTGCCTTTCAAGGCATTCTTCTCCTCATTGGCTTTTTGGAGCTCTTTTGCCATTTGAGTTATGCTATTTTTTTAAGGTGCTATTTTCTTCAGTATTTTTGGGTCTTCTTTAGCAAGTCATTGACTTGTTTTTCATGGTTTTCTCACATCATTTTCATTTCTCTTCCCAATTTTTCGTGTTTCTCTTACTTGCTTTTCCAAATCCTTTTTGAGCTCTTCCGTGGCCTGAGACCAATTCATATTTTTCTTGGAGGCTTTTGATGTCGACTCCTTGACTTTGTTGACTTCTTCTGGCTGTATGTTTTGGTCTTCTTTGTCACCAAAAAAAGATTCCAAAGTCTGAGTCTGAATCTGAGTCCATTTTTGCTGCCTGTTCATGTTCCCAGCCAACTACTTGACCCTTGAGTTTTCTGTCAGGGCAAGACTGCTTGTAGAGTAGAGAGTACTTTGTCCCAAGCTTGAGGGTCTGTGCTGCTATTTTCAGAGCTACTTCCAGATGTAAAGCTCTGCCTCACCAGTGTTCCTTCTCCCCCAAGAACCACCAACCAGGATTGTGGCCCAGAATCAGGCTGGGCAAACCAGGTTTTGCACTCCTGCTCTAATCTGCCACTCGGTTTCTCCCACCAGTTGGGCCTGGGACCAGAGGCAATGGCTGCTGTAGCTCTGCAAGGAGCCTCAGAGCTGGACCACCTCCACCGCCCCCGGGGTGGTGGCTGACCAGGAACTCTTTTCACTCTGTCCCAGCAGCTTTTCCCACTAACCTTCTCTATTGTATTTGGTGTTTGTGGGTTGGGAAGTCTGGTAACTACCTCGGCTCACTGATTCAGGGCCCTACGGCCTGTTCCACCCAGCTTCCGGTCTGGTTGGTCCTGGTGCAGCCCAGGCTGGGCTCTGCTCCGTTCTGCTCCCAGCTCTGTGCAATGGACCCTTTCCAGTGACCATCCAGGCTGTCCTGAGCTGGAGCCCTGCTTCCCTTTGCTATTTTGTGGATTCTGAAGCTCTAGAATTATTCAGAGCCATTTTTATAGGTGTTTGGAGGGACCTGTGGGGGAGCTTAAGCAAGCCACTGCTTTCCGGGCTGCCATGTTGGCTCTGGCCCCCTAAACTTCTTTCTTTTCTTTCAGTAAAATTAAAGCAAATTCAGTTCAACAGATTTATTACTTACCCTCCTATGTTCAAGGATTTGTACTATTCTTTATACAAGGAATAAAATTAAAATAGTCCTTTTTTTAGGAAGCTTACATTGTACTCAGTGTGTGTGCATTGGAAGACACCACATACATAACTAAATAAAAAATAATCTGAGCTGTAATAATTCTGGGGACAGCAGAGGGAGGGCACTATTGGGGAAGGCCTCCTGCAGGAGGTGCCGCATTTGAGCTGAATTCTGATGGGAGCTGAGCTTTCTGAGGGGTGGAGGAAATGAGGGACAGCATTTCATTGCCTGTGCAAAGACAATGGTTAGAGTTGTTATTTCATATGTGGGGAAAATGTTTTTATTGTTTTACCCTAGAAGTAACAGGAAGCCAATGAGCTTTTCAAGCAGGGGAGTCAAACAGCCATATTTATGCTTTAGGAATGTCAATATGGCAGATAAGTGGAGATTGGAGAGGGAAGAGACTGGAAGCAGAGAGATCAGTTATGATGCCATGGCAGTGGTCCTGATGAAAAATGATAAAGGCGTGAATAAGGGTTGAAGTCAGCTGAGTAGGGTTATTGAGTGGATTGTGAAAGTAGAATTTATAAGACTTGACAACTGAATGAATATGTGGAATGAATGAGACTGAGTAGTCACAGATCATGCAGAGGTAAAACTGGATGAGTGGAAGGCTGGGAGTGTCCTTGATAGAAATAAGACAGTTGGGAAGAGGGACAAGTTTAAGAAAAGAGATAGACAATTCCACTTCAAATTAGAGAATTTGGTTTGCCTTATAGGACATCCACGTAGAGGAGAACAAAGAACACAAGTTTTCATCAAGGCCAACCAACTCTTTATGGAGATTCCCGAGAGGATGTAAGGTTACTAGCTGTAGGAGAGTAGATGTCACATCCTTCTATTATAAGCAAAGAGAGCTACTCTGAAGGCCCCATCTAAGCAAGGATGTCAATTGGATAATTTTTTCTCCATGCATGAGAGTAGGGGTGGGTATCAGGGGAGAGAGGACATAATTGAAGCTCTGGTCCTGGGCTGAAGCCAGGTGAATGAGGATGGCTGGATATATATATACATATATATATATACACATATATACATACATACATATATATATACACATACATATGTACACACACACACATTTATTTTTATATATATATATGTATGTATGTATTTAAGTATGTTATGCAGAAAGATGATAATTAAACTCATGGGAACTCTTTAGATCTAAAAGAGAAAGAATGTAGAGAGAAAAGAGGAGGGCGAACAAGGCAGAGCCCTGTGGTACACCCATGAGTAATCAATGGGCTATGATGATCCAGAAAAGGAGACTGAAAAGGAGTTGTAAAACATATAGAAGGAGAATCAGGAGGGGTCAGTGTCTCAAAACTCAAGGAAGAAAGAGTATCTAGGAGGATCAGAAACTCCAGAGGGATCAGGAAGAATGAGGATTGAGCTAAGTTCACTTGCTCTAGACATTAACAAGTCTTTGGTAACTTTAGAGATCAGTTTCAATTAAATGATAAGGTTAGAATTAAGATCACAAGACATTGAAAAGTAAGTGGTAGATGAGGAGATAGACGCAACAAGTGTAAACAGCTTTTTCTAAGAGCTTTGCTATGAAAGGGAGGGGAAATATATGAGGAATATGATAGTTTGGGAGTATGGCAGGGTCTAGGTAAATTGTTTAGTTTTTCCAGATGGGAAAGAAGAACTGGGCATTTTTTTAGTCTTTTGGAAATGGGCTAGTGGATAAACAAAGATTGAAGATTGAAGGAGAAGCTCCAGGAAGAGACAGAAGGAGTTAGGATAGAGGACATAAGGTAAGGGGGGTTGGCAAGGATAAACATTTTTCTCTAATAATAGAAAAGGAAAATGGGGGTGGGCAGGGTGGATTTTATGGGGTTTGAGATTTCTAATGAAGATATAGGGAAAAGAGGCAGCTCATTCTGATTATCTACTTTTTACCATTTTTTAAAAATTATATATTTATTTTTTTGAGGGGGGAGGGCAGGGCAATTGGGGTTAAGTGACTTGCCCAAGGTCACACAGCTAGTAGTTGGGTCAAGTGTCTGAGGCCAAATTTGAACTCAGGTCCTCCTGACTCCAGGGCCAGTGCTCTACTCACTGTACCACCTAGCTGCCCACTTTTTATTGTTAAAATATGATGCAAGAGACTTTGTGGAGAAGAAAGGGGTCAGGGTTGAATATGTTATTTGAGAGATTGTTGGTTGAGAACAAACCTCAAAACTTAGAAAGGTTTATAGAAAGAATTTTATTAAGTTGGTTCAGCAGAGGAGAAAGCCAGAAAAAGGCATGACTCCCCTGAATCTCTGTCAAGTTTCATATTATATAGGGTTCAAAAGAGGGTAAAAGCACATGAACTACAGCACTAGGCAGTTTGCTTAGATGTACATCAGCATGTAAGTGTAAACATTCAATAAAACCGGGTGAAGCCAAAACACAAGCTATTGGGCTGAGTCAAAAACATCAGCATTTTGGATAGATCTAAGACCTGGGTGGACCCATAACAAAACTTGGATGGGGTTCATGTATTCTTTAAAGCAAACTCCAGTGTCCCTAGAGGGTCCCTGAAGTCACTATGATCTATGGTAAACTTTGGTTTAGACAATTTCTAGCTATATGAGTCTAGGTTAAAACAATGCAATAATTAATAGGTTTTCTGAACAGCAGAATTTATTCCACAAGAGAAAGTAAAGTTTGGAACAGTGGCTTCAGGAGTATAATTCATCACAAGGGCCCAACTTAAGGTTATCGCTTAAAATTAAAAAAAAATATTTGTAGTGAATCTTGTCTACATGTTTGTGTGATTTCTTTGAGCAGTGTTTAACAACACAGTAGTAAGAAATGTACAAGACTGATAAGCAATCTTGGGTTATTGGAGAAGGATAAACAATAAAAGAGGAATTTATGAGTAGAAGACAGCATAGAACTGAATTTCTTAATTGTTGGGTTGAGATTTTGAATGGAAGAAAAGGAAATTAGAGCAATACTGGGAGAACAGGGAAGGGCAGAGTGAATGGAGGTCATGATGAAGTTCCAGAAAAGGCTTAGAATAGGTGAGAGGATAGGGGGTTGTGACTAAAGAGAGGGATTTTAGCAGTCAGGATCATGGAGATGGTTCACTTGTGGGTGATCATAAGTCCAAAGAGGTAGCCATCTCTGTGTGGCTGAAACGGATAGAAGATTCAAGTTTTAGGACTGGAGGAAGTTAATGAAGATGGAAGTAAAGGTGTTGAGGGGAGATAGAGAAGAAGACCATCATGGAGCAGGTATTGAAAATGAGAAAGGAGAGAGAAGACCAAGGGACCAACAAATAATGTCTACCAGGATCTAAATAGACAGGTA
Source organism: Trichosurus vulpecula (assembly GCF_011100635.1). NCBI lineage: Eukaryota > Metazoa > Chordata > Mammalia > Diprotodontia > Phalangeridae > Trichosurus > Trichosurus vulpecula. The sequence continues at coordinate 454,267,831 of NC_050573.1, read as the reverse complement.
GGTCTGAGTGGACCAAATGTCAAAGGAAGAGGATGCCGAGTGAAGACAATAGCAGGGAAGCTCCTAAAGTGACAATAAGGAACAAGGAGTGCCTCCTTTTGTTGGGTAAGGGGAAATAGGAACAGAGAAAAGGTGAATCCAGAAATGGAGGGGGCAGCCAGGGATATATTAGACTGATAGGCTTCCTTGAGTGCACAAAGACAGAAGTGTTAGAGAAAGAATTCTCGGTATTAAGGTGTTTTGTTAACAACAGGATAGTTTTAAGCAGGACATAGTAAAGGGGAGGATAGTAAAGAGCAAGGATAGGCAATCAGAAGGAGCAAGACTGAGTTGGATGGGGTGAAGGGGGTGGTGCCATAGCAAAGAATACAAGTTTTCGTCAAGGCCAACCAACTCTTTATGGAGATTCCCGAGAGGATGGAAGCTTACTAGCTGTAGGACAATATTTGTCACATCCTTCTATTATAAGCAAAGAGAGCTACTCTGAAGGCCCCATCTAAGCAAGGATGTCAATTGGATATTTTTTTCTCCATGCATGAGAGTAGGGGTGGGTATCAGGGGAGAGAGGACATAACTGAAGCTCTGGTCCTGGGCTGAAGCCAGGTGAATGAATGGCAATAGGCTGGAGGACTGGGGCATCACTGGAAGTGGAGGCACTGTTGATATGGTAACTGATTCTCAACAACAAAGGCACTACTCTAGTGCCTAGCCCAGATTTCGGTTTGATTTGCATTTGCTGAAAGGATGAGTGGTGGGTTGATTAATAGCACCAAGATTTAATTTTATATTTGCAACCTCAGAGTCTTGAATTTAATGTTTTTATGAACCGAATGGATTCCATAATTAGTTATTGCATCAGAAAATAGATAACAATGATGAGAAAGCTCTATAGATCCTCCATATGCCATCTAAGTGGCAAAGTAGACAGAGCACTAGGCCGGGAATCAGGAAGATAAATCCAAATCCAGCCTCAGACACTAACTGTGGGACCTTGGGCAAGTCTGTTAACTTCTCTTTTCCCCCAATTTCCTCAATTGTAAAATGGGATAATAATATTAATTACCCCACAGGAATGTTGCAAGGATAAAACAAGATGATATTTGTAAAGTGCTCAGAACATAGTAGGTACTTGTTCTCTCCCTCCCTTTCAAGGGCAGATCTATTGTTTTGTTTTTGTCCTATCTCTAAAGGAGACATTTCATCTGGAAACTTTTTGATCTTTAATTTAGGTTGTATACACCACAAATAGTAACTCAAAGATAAAGTATTTTAAAGGAGTAAGAAAAACCATGAAGACTACATACACAATTACAATTCATAATATGCAAACTATATGTACCAGGTGGTGGTTTTGATTAACAGGTTAAGTACAGGGGAAGAACAGCAGGTGGGTAATGAGATGGGTTTTCAACCAGAAGTAGCTAGAGTTCTGTAATAATATGTACAATGCTTCAGACAGACTAGAGTCCATAAGGGAAGCCACTGGAGATTGTGAAACTTTGAGAGCATCTGCCTAATTTTAATGTTTGTGCTAGTATACTTGCCAATATATTTGTGCTAAATGGGCCTGCTATGTGTGTCAGCAGCCACCGTAGTGCAGTACTAGTGTTTTGACATTTTTTTTTTGCATTCCTGCAGTGCTTTTAGAGTGGCATTGGTTCATTGGAATTTTTTTTTTAACAATAAAGAACTGAACAGTGTTATTTTAAAAATCAGTTTTCCTCTTGTCTTTTTTTTAAACTGGTAGCCAACACAGCATAGACTTTAAAGTATTTCTGAATTTTAGCTCAAGATGATCTCTCTGGTTTTTGTCTGTTTGTTTCTCTTCTATTAAATTTCCATGCCTAGATTTAAAGCTTATATGACAGAACAGTACATCTTTCCCCATAAGTCAGTTACTCCTGCTGTTCAATCATTCTCTATTGCCCTTTCCTGAATTCACTGGCTTGTTAACACTGGTTTAGCTTCAAAGATAGGAGTGCAATATTTAGAATAGGCCATGAAATGAGAACAGGCTTAATCATCCTGTGGTAATCCTTAGTTGAATGTGGACATTTACAGTGGATCTAGTTCTTTCCTCCAGGTGATACAGGCATAGGGGCCAACACCTTCCTTCCCAAGAGGACATTGAGCAGCGCCACAGCCTCTATCTTGATATAGTACTGCTACACAGAATGACTATGTCAAAACATAGGAGGGTAGGTTTTTCTCCTTCCATCTGCTTTCCCCTTTCCTTTATGATGTTGGCAAACAGGTTAAGTGACTTGCCCAAGGTGACAAAGTTAGTAAGGATTGAGACCGTCCCGACTCTCAGTCCAACTCTCTAGCTATTGATGAGGACATCTTTACATGACCTATGTAATGTGAGGAGTTTAAGTACATTGGGATATCAATCTGCCTAGTTAAAACAATTAGGTACAGTTAATCTGGAGAAGCGAAGACTCACTGAAGACAGGATAAGGTTCTTCCAGTATTTGAAGGGCTATGTGTGGAGGAGGAATTAGGCTTGTTTTATCTGACTCAAGAGGGCAGAACCATAAGCAATGGATAGAAACTGCAACAAGCTAAATTGGGTTTGATGTCAGGAGGAAAAAAAAAAACTTCCCACCAATTACAGCTGTCCAAAAGTAGTCTGGGCTGCCTCGAAAGGTGCTGGTTTCCCCCTCCTTAAAGGTCTCCCAGCAGACAGTGGTTGATCACTATTCTGGTATGAAAGAGTGGGATACTTTTGTGTATAAATTGGGCTAGATGGTTGCTGATGTCACTTGCAACTTCTATATTCTGTGATTCTGGCTATCAAGTGTAAGGGATTTCTAGTCACCGCTTAGTCAGTGGGAGTCTTTTATCTGGTAACTTTAAGAGAGGCAGGCACTTTCTCTTCACTTAGCTTGAGCCTATTATTGGGACTATGGAAAATATTTTATGATACTGTTCTCAAAACTTATTGATTAGTATGCTGCTTTAATCTAATTTTCTGTGACTAGAGATTGTTTGAACCCAGAATGTCCCCATGACTTCAGTAACTCTTCAGGAATGCCAGAGAGGGCTACAAGAAATTTTAGGTTCCCCCAAGTCCTGGATCCATCGATATTCACCCCAGGGCTTCTTTTGGGTTCACATAAACTTGTATTTTGGCTTCTTCCAAATTTAATTGAATTTTTATTGAATACTTGTTAACATCTATCTCAAAATACATTGCTTTCAAGTTGCTCTGTCAGCAAAATTGCTTAAGTGTGTGCATGTGGTTCATGTGTGGGTATCCTTGTCTAAATCCTATATAATATGAACCTCCTTTCTGGCTGTATTTCCTCTACCAAGTGACCTAATAAATTGATTTCCAAAACTTTTTCAAGTTTTGGAGTTTGTTGTCGACAACTACAGAACTTACTTCCCCTTTGCAACAATATCCTCCTCTCAAGTTGCTTATGGTTCCTAACATTTAGAACAAAAACTTTTCAGATTGGCCTCCACTGCCCCAACTGCTCTCGGGGGAATATTCATTTTCACACTTCAGTGTTACTGTGACCTTGCTTTTCCTCCTTCACGCTGCATACTACTAGTTTGTTCCAGAATCTGGGTAATTGGAAAGTTGCCAAAAGGTAAGCCTGGTACAAAATACCCTCTTGCTTTCTCTCATCCCCACCAAAACAAACAAAAATTGAAGGCAAAAACAAAAAAACAACCTTTCGTATTCTAGAGATTAAAAATGTTAGCATTAAGGAATAAAATGGAAAGGCATCTAGATGAGAAAGCCAAAAGGTTCGGGTTCATATCCTGACCCAGCACTTAAGAGAACAGATCTGAATCAGTCACTTAACCTCTCTCCACCTGTTTCCTTAGCCATTAAATGGGAAAAAAATATCACTTGAACTGCTTGTTTCAAAAGGTTACTATAAGGAAAGGGTTTTGTTACAAGATAGAAAGTCAGTGCCAAAATGCAAATTTTACCTCAAAAGGGAAACACATGAGCACAATATGACCCCATGAATATATTAACACAAATTGCTCCTGGTTAGCAGAGATCAGGGCCCCAAGGAAAGGATACAGAAAAAGTGATACATTGAATTGGAAAGGAGGTCTGGCAGGCCTGGGCAGGATGCCACAGCAAAAGAAGGGGAGAGGGGAAAAGCAGTCAACTCTTGTTGGCAGTGAAGGCCAAACTGAGAGGCAGGAAGAAGTTTCTTAACTCAAGTGCAGAAGAGAAACTCAACCTATGTAAGTCAGCTTTATATGGTTCAAAGGCAAAATTTGAACCCTAGCCTCCAACTCCTAACACTTGCTAGTGGTGTGACCCTGGACACTTACTGTCTTTTTGTCTTGGTCTGCTTCTTTGTGAATGGATTTGGTAATTACTTTGAACAGCCCTCACTCACTTAAATCCAATTCACTTGCAAGTCGTGGGATCACCTTCCTGATTTCATGGTCCTCTTCAAAAATGAAGGACAAAACAACAACAGTAATTACCCCATCTCCCTCATTTTTGTGTGTGAGTTAGGTGTGCTTTTAAGACTTTTAAGTGATATAGAAATATAAACTATCGTAACTTTCATACATTTTTCCCACATTTTATCCAACTCTCAATCAGCTCCCCAAATTAAATTATGATGCAGCATTTTCAATTCAGTCTGGCTCGGGGGATATAAAGACAAAAATGAAGGCCTATCCCTGGCTTCAAGAAACTTACATTTGGAGGGGGGCAGATAAAATGTAATGTAAATACAAGAAAACTTTAAGATGGAGAGAATACTAAACCAAAGGAGGATATGGGGCATCTAAGCTGACTCTTGAAGAAATATAAGGTTTAAGAATAAAATAATAAAAATTATTAACCTGTTAGCCTTGGAGTCAGAAGGACCCAAGTTCAAATTTGACCTCAGGCACTTACTAGCTATGTGACCCTGGGCAAGTTACTTAACCCCAATTGCCTCCAAAAAAATTAACTTGTAAAAAGATGACCATTCTTAACAATAGCCTAAGGAGGAAAACAACTCACCAAAAATAAACCTCTTACATGAAGAAATATAAAATTGTTTTTCAAAGTCTCCCTTTCAAAGACTCCTTTTTGCTGTGCTGTGTATTCTTAACACTGCTTGCACCACAAAGGAGGGCTGATAAGGAACCAAAACTCCTGGCTGTTGTGACTGTTTGTTGTTGTTATTATTTTTTTAATTTAAAATTTTCATCATTATCTTTATCAACAATAAAAATGAAGAATGAAAAGAGAATTGTTTAAGATACCATGAGTTCCTGATAAGTACTTCTTTGGAATGTGTCCATTTGTTTTGCTTGCCTATACACACTTGATTATTTTCCACTCAGAGTTCAGCAGGGCCACACTAGTTTAGATGGCTCTGTTGCCCTCCTCTCCATCCACCCAAGGATTAAGTGAAGATGGACCTGGGTTTTAACCAGCAATCTAATAAGAAAGGTGGTTTGCTTTTATGATGAGGTGTCATTTGCTTTATTTTTGCCTCTGTTGGTTCAAGGCACTAACTTCTCCCCGTTCTCTTTTGACAGTTAGTGCAGCTGACACTGTTTTTTATGAATCTTTCAGAGCAACCCGAAAAATTCCACTCACATGCTGATGAGTTATGGCTCCCCAAACTTCAGCAGTCAGATGGCAATGGGGTAATCTAATACAAAAGGTAAAGGTAATCAATCACAATGGTCTAATGTGGAAAATCAGGAAACATAATGCATGCACAAAGGGGGTGGAGAAATTTGGTTTGGGCTTATTTTAGTCTACAGGCCTCCCATTGTGGCCATTGATTGTCCTATCATTGTCTAATTAATAAGATCCATTAGCATAAAAGGATATATGTGTAAGAGCACTCGATTTCACCCTCCTGGCTCCTTGTTTCCCTGTTTTCCTGTCTGTGCTGTCTGAGATACCAGTCAGAAGCTGAGTGCAGACCTGCCTGTATTTGCTAAAGTTTGGAGTAAAATCACAAGTCTCTTTTCTTCGTGTTAACATTTTTTTTTTGGCTAATATCGAGCCTTTCCAAAAATCTCAGCTCTTTGCTTATGTAGAAATTGAAACCTACCTATTGTAGACTATAATCAAAAGCATTCATCTACAAGACCAGCTTGAGCATTTTCGCTGTAATTTACAGGTCATTGACTTCTTCATTATAGTCAGCCCCTGGGAAAAGCAGCTTCTAATACAAAGGCACCTACGGTGGCCACATTGCAATGGAAGAGCAAGCACTGCAGCAGCCAGCCTGGGACTGCAGGGTTTGAATATGCATTTAATAAAGATTTGCATTCCAGCTTGAGCTTGCTCAACAAAATTAGCTCCTACTGGAGAAAAAACGGGGAGATAGGACAAATAAAATGACTGAATAATTCTAATGTATTTCACCGAAAATATTTTGCTGATGGAAAACATCCAGGCGTTAAGATTAGAAGTCCCTTCCTTCCTTCCTTCCTTCCTTCCTTCCTTCCTTCCTTCCTTCCTTCCTTCCTTCCTCCCTCCCTTCCTTCCTTCCTCCCTTCCTTTTTTCCTGTTTCCCTCCCTTCCTAACTTCTTTCCTTCTTCTTTTCCTAACTTCTTTCCTTTCCCTCCCTCCTTTCCTTCTTTCTTTCCTTCATGCTTTCTTCAATTTCTTTCCTCTTTTTCTTCCTTCCTTTCTAATTTTCTTTCTTCCTTCCTACTTCCTTCATCCCTCCACTCCCCCTCTCAAATTGTGAGTAGTTGCCTAGTCACAATGGCCAGCCAGACTGATGTGGCATTTGTATTTATGAGCCAGTGTTTCCATTTTATTGGTGAGAAGGGATTTAGTTAATGATGATAATGAGATAATGTATTCAGAAGTGTTCCATTAAGACAAAGTCCTATTTCAGTCTCACTGACATTGCTAAATGCCTGACCTGGCATTTAGCAATAATGTTGTTAATAACCAGTCACATTCCCAACATTGCATTACAACAATATTTGTAGTATCTCCAATGAATGAGCTCCCTTTGCCATTCTTCCTTAATTCACAGGTGTTGTTTTTTTTTTCCTCTCCCAATTCCCATACTTCTTGACTAGAATGGCCCCAGTTATCTTACCATGTTGTGGTATTGTCATATCTCTATCATTCTAGGACTCCTGCCCTGGAGGCAGCACAGAATAGTGGAAAGTGTTAGATTTAGTATAAAATGACCCAGGTTCACCATAATTTTGCTAATTGCTGCCTGTATGAATCACCTTGAGCACATCTCCTAATGGTTCTAGACCTTGACTGCTTAGTCTGTAAGAAACTGCGAAGTCCTGTACAGCTCTAATTCTATGATCTGTTCTCTTCTGCTCAAGTATTCACCTGATCCTCACTGTAATGAATTCAGCTGCATCACATTCCCCTAATTTTCTTCCTCCCCCTCATGCCTAGGACCATGTAATGGTAATTAGGGTAGGACTTTCTTACTGTTTTCTCTTTTGGAGCACTGAGGTAATCAAGTGACTTTGATGAGTCTGGCCTTTGTTTCTTTGATTGAATCAAGAGCCTTTGACCTGCTTAAGAAACAAGGGAACCTATTTCACATAGGTTTGGGTAGCATGGTTGTGATGCCTGAAGAAGTGTCACATGGTTTTGAATTGGATGGTTGCGATGCCCTTTAACCCTGAACAGGGTATATAAACTCAGAGGTTAGCATTTTGTTTGGGGCTCTCACTCACTGGAAGAGTGTCCTGTGATTTGACCAGACAAGACTCTGGGTAGTCACTGGAGTTTCCCCACTTTGAAAACCCAGATGTTGGTGCCTCTCTCTCTGGTAACTGTAATTTTTTGGTCAGACAGCTAGAGGCCTGTCTGTTGATAACTTTCTGTGTTTGCTCTGTTTATATTGTCTCTGTTTGTAATTTCTGTTTGTATTTGTTCTGAAATTCAGGGTGCTGGCTTTTCCCTCTGAACTAAGCGAATGATATATGTGTGTTTGATTAAACTGAGATTGTTAACCCCTTAAAAGTTGCTTTCCTTAGCATAGCAGATCAAAACCCTGTCTTAGCAGCCTTCCAGTATGCTTTTGTTGTTGGTCTTTCACCCCCACAGCAGCTGCTAGCAACATTATTGTTATGGACCACTCTCCGTAATCCATCCTATTCTTCATATATACATTCCCACCTGCATCTAGAACTCCTTGGCTATCACTGGCTATCCAGCACTTCTGTCATAATTCTGCTCCTCACCTTCCTTTAGGTATCCCCTGTAACCTTCTCCTGTCCTCCATCCCTACCTTTCCAGTCTTTTTATACCTTACATAATCCACACCCCCATGCTCTTTGAGGCAACCATATTGGCCTCCATGCTGTTCCTCCCCCAATACGCTCTGCCTCCAGACTCAGGATATTTTTTCTGGGTTTCCCCCATGCCTGGAACGCCCTCCCTCTTCCACTTTAACTACTGACCTCCCTGGCTAACCTTAAGTCTCCAATAAAATCCTACCTGCTTCTCCTAAATCCAACAGATCCTGAATCCTCAATCTGTGAGTTCAATGTTGAAATCTCCTTCAGACAATCTGCCTCTTCATCTATTGAGCCAACCGCTGAGTGGCCATTCCTTTACCTTCCTAAAGGGGAGCAACAGAGGTGGAATAAGCAAACCTAAGCAATACAGTTACTATAATTCTTGGGCCCAGATTTAATTTAAGCCTTGGGAGATTTTGTTGCTCAGGACAATAGGCTCAAAGACATTTAGAAGATGTTTTTGTTTTGTTAACCTTTGCATTATAGTTTTTATGTACTGTTTATGTGTTTATAGCTTCTTTGCTAAGAATAAATGTTACATACATTGTCTAAGTATTTTTATCTGCTTCTGCAAATACCATTATACCAAGGTCACATAACTAGGGCTCACTAAAATGTACTAAGTTCAAGAAGACATAGTATTTCATCTTGGAGTGGGGGCTCAGGGTTCATTTTGAAAGGGGAAAATTCTAAAATTTTGGCAATGAATTATTTTCTGAGAACCATAAAGAACAAAGCTTTTGTTATTTCTGTCTGACAGTACCGGTGAAACTTCCAGGTGAGCGTGAGACTACCAAGTTTCTAACCCATTTTTTTTTAGTATTATCAGGACAGTAGCTACCAACACACCCACTACTTAAGTGGCTATCATTAAAAGCTGACTTAACACATATTTATTGAGTGCCCACCATGCCTAAGGCACTGAAGGCACTGAACTGGATTAGATAGATAGAAAGATAGATAGATAGTCAGTTGCAGGCCATATCTCCACAATATAAACAATTAAGAAGTAGAAAAATGAATTAAATCTACCAGTTGGGTTTTTTGTTTGTTTTGTTTTTGCCTGTAGGGGTCGGGGCTAAACCCATGACCTCACTGATACAGGTAATTAATTCTATGTCAATGCTGATTAGCACCTTCTCTACAGACTTAGAATGTTAGAGACTTGCCCAGAGCACTGGCAGGTTCAATAACTTACCCAGGGTTATACAACCAGTACGTTTCAGAAGCAAGACCTTGAACCCAGTTTTTCTTGGATACGAGGCTAGTTCTCTTTCCGCTATGTCACACTAGATTGTTGGTTTATGCAGTACTAATAACATTAATAGCAGATGGATTCCTGAACCTTGAGTCAAGAATATGTGAATTTAAATTCTATTTCTGACATTTCATAATTGTTTGACCATGGATAAGTCACTTGCTGTCCCTCTATTTCTTCATCTTTAAAGTGGGTATAATACCTGTACTGCCTATCTCACAGGATTTTTGTCAGATTCGAATGAAACTGTATCTTTTACAAAGCACTCCTAAACTTTAAAGTGACCCATAAATATTGGTCATTAGTATTATCCAGTTTGATTGATTTCACCAAATTGATTGGTAGTTTTAATGTCTAAAGATACGTTTTTACCTTCTCCACTACAGGGTAGGGAATTTTAAAACGACTCAAACTTCCTGAATGTAGTCTAGTCTTCTTTCAACTATTTAGGGGATTGTTATCCAGTCTCCTTATTACTCAAGTCTTTTTCTTCTCCTCCCTTCCATTGCAGTAGCAGTCCATTTGACCTTTTCTTTGCTCCTGCGGTTTAATAGGAGGGCAGAAGGAGGCAAGAATCACATCAATTGGTTTTGCCACTTATTGGCAGTTCTTGTATAAATAAGTTAGAAAGGGGAAAAAGGTTGTAAGTACCATCAGGCTTATTAATTGCTTGTGAAATTCATTCAACCGAGCAGTCCCTGTCTCTTATTATCATTATAACTAAAACTAGCTGGCATTTTCTTTGGCCCCTTTACACTTTTTAAAACATCTTACAGGACAGGTTTGTTAAGTTCTTCACAAAAACAGAATATTGGTATAATACAAAAATTACTTTACAAAAGAAAATGCTTTTCTTCTACATTAACTAAATCCCCAGTATTGCTCAATATCTTTGTAGGTTAATACAAATCCAACATTTCTACTATGAGCAACATTAAGGGAGTCATAGAAAACAAAGGAGGAAAAGTTATTAATTCCTTCCCTTTTAGTGCTAGTATGAATCCTTTTGATTTGCCTAATGCTCATAACTACTGGTAAAATTGAAAAGATCCAAATGAAGTAGAACATAATTACTAATATTCCCAACAGGCTGACCAAAGCTATACATAAAAATATATCTTCTACCATAGCTACTTACTCAAATAAAATGGCATGAATTTTGTGCAAAGCTTTTAAGGTTGTGTTTTGTTGTTATTGTTTTAAAACATGGAGGTTAAATGCATTTGCTTAAAAAAAAGACTAATGAAAAGAGAGCACTTTAGCTTCACACATCTATGTGGAGAAAGTGGTCACCAAATTCCAAATCTATAATGAGTATTAATGAGTATTTTCCCATTCCAATAAATTAACTACAAAGAATGGATTCTAGTGATTATGAATTATGAGGCTGTAAGACCATGCATGTGGAGGCAATGAAGTTTATAGAATTTGAAGATGACTTCTATTTGGACCATCCAAGTCCACCAAACACAAGAAAGTTTGGTTCTTGAAATCAGTTGGCTTATGTAAGAGTCTCCTTGGATCCTTTTTAATCCAATGAGGGTGAAGTATAGGTAAAACCAATCAGAAAGTGAAAGATTCCTGCCCCCCCCCACCTTGAATAAGCCTCAGGTGGGGCCAACAAGGGGAGACCTGATTAGCCACAGGCCCATACCATTTCACTAACTAGGTGTGAGTCCCCTTTTGCTAGTTAGCGTGAAGCCCTCAGGGATCTAAGGGGAGTTGCTAAGAAAAGATCCAATGGTATGTACACTGAGTTCTAGTCAATCAGAGAGAGTCCAGAACTGGGAGCACCAGAACTGGGAGCAGTGGAAAGGAGCAGAATTCCGAAGCAGACATCAAGAAGACATTGAGGCAGCAGACACAAAGGGAGAGCCAGTATTGAGACTGCAGAGGGGAGAGTGCTGAACAAGAGAGAGTTGTGGAGATTAAAGAACTCGGAATCAGCAGAGCTGCAGGAGAGAGTGCTGAGTGGAGAGTTAGAATTTGTGAGTGGCCTTTTATGGGGGTGGGGCGGAGGCTACAGTATGGCTTGGTTCCTTGCTATAATATTTTGCTATAATTTCCTTATTACTACAGTGAGGTGGGCATACTGGTTTTGAAATATTACTGCCACTACATCAAATTGGGGGGGTTGGTCCTTGGATTTGATCCTCTGGAGTTTAAATAAATGTATACTTCCTCTGCCTTCTACCTAGAGAATTCCTTATACTTCATGATTCCAAACCACTCAGGCATATCCATGGCCCTCTCCAAGGTCATGAATTTTGCCTTACTACTGTAGTATATTACTAGGGACCTTAGGAATATGAGAAGATTGGATATTTATCTGTTAAACAATATAAACAGAGATTAGCTCTATATTTCGATGTACAATATATTAAATTTTAAAATAAAATTTTAGCCCATACCTCAACTGCCTACAGTGGTGGCGAAATACCTGGGACACACTATAATTTTGATATAGTTTCATTTTGTCACATATGTGTACTTCTATTAGCACTTTGAATTAGAACATCTGACCTAGAACAGACAGGTCTGGATTAAACTATTTTCTCTTCCTTTAGTTTTTGATCTGTCAATGGTAGGCTAGATATTCTCTCTCTCTCTCTCTCTCTCTCTCTCTCTCTCTCTCTCTCTCTCTTTCTCTCTCTCTCTCTCTCATTTTATTTTACTTCTTCTTAAGAGTGGATATTACACCAAGGAAACAAGAAACAGTTGTAGCTCTTAAGAACACATTTCAAAAACTGTTTAGAAATATTGCAGTTGTTAGTGTGATGTCCAACATTGTAAGAACCAAAGAAGCCCAAAATGCAATTGTGACCATTCACAGCAAAACACAAAAGAAAATGCAGTCAAATACAAAATAATTAAATACCCAAACTTTTTAAATAGTTTGAAAACAGGCTAATTAATTATCAGCAAACAACCAGAGGTATTTAAAAGGACATGACAGCGGGAGGGGCTTTTACTGATTTCTTCAGTGTGGCATGGGCTTTTTTAATTTGGAAGAACCATGAAAATAATTTTTTTTAAAAGAAGTTCCTTATCATTGTTATGAAAGAAAAAATAGCTTTGTTAAGATGAAACACAAAAGTATTGAAAATTAGGAAAAGGTAGCTTTTACAAGAGAAACAGTTTTTCATTGAAGGTCATAACCAAAAAATTATCAGAAGTCTAGGGAAGCCTGTAAAATCTCACCTTTATCACACTGTAAAACATCAAACTCCAAAAATCAGGGGTGAGGGGATGGGGATTTTTTTTTTACTTCCTGTGGGCCTGCAGTTATTTTCCTACTGAAAGGAATGATAAATTCTGATAAATGTATATCCTGAGAAACAGAATTGTACCAGAATTACAGCCATTCCCTAATGGCAATGGAATACTGTGACTAGGCCTTGCACCCTGCTATACATCACAAAAGATTTAGAAATTTATCCAAGAGATCAAAATAAATATGCTGTTAAGGACTTGGGAACTTGTGTCTAACTTAAGTTCATTGAAAATCTAAGAACTATCATTAAATCTAGATTTGGATAAAAGGAGTCAAAGGTATTATCTTTATGTGAAAAGTATTATTTCATAAAAAAGAATTACTAAAATTGTGACTTTAATGCAAAATTGAAGCAAAGGATGCCCCATTATATATCAAACATTTTAAAAAATTTTCCATACTTCAATATTTCTTAGTTTTCAGCACTGATTTTCACAAGATTTTGAGTTACAAATTTTCTCCCCATTTCTACCCTCCCCCCCACTCGAAGATTGCATATATTCTGATTGTCCCATTCCCCATTCAGCCCCTCCTTCTGTCTCCATACTGCCCCTCTCCCCCCAACCCTTTTTCCCTTACTTTCTTGTATGGCAAGATAGATTTCTATGCTCCATTGTCTGTATATCTTATTTCCCAGTTGCATGCAAAAACGACTTGGGTTTTTTTTGACCATCTGCTTTTAAGATTTTGAGTTCCAACTTCTCTCCCCTCTTCCCTCCCCAGCTACTCTGCCTGAGAAGGCAAGCAATTCAACATAGGTCACATATGTATCATTATGCAAAACACTCCCACAAATATTCATGTTGTAAAAGACTTAGCTATATTTCCCTCCACCCTATCCTGTCCCCCTTTATTCAATTTTCTCTCTTGACCCTGTCCCTTTTCAAAAGTGTTTGCTTTTGATTACTTCTTCTCCCATCTGCCCTCCCTTCTATCATCCCCCCTTTTAATCCCCTTCCCCCTACTTTCATGTGGGATAAGATACCCAACTGAGTGTGTATGGTATTCCCTTCTCAAGTCAAATCTGATGAGAGCAAGATTCACTCATTTTCCGCTCACCTGCCGCCTCTTCCCTTCCAACAGAACTGTTTTTTCTTGCCACTTTTATGTGAGATTATTTACATTCTGTCTCTTCCTTTCTCGCTCTCTCAATATATTTCTCTCTCATCCTTTAATTTGATTTTATTATTTTTTTAGATATCATCCCTTCATATTCAATTCACACTTTGTCCTCTGTCTATATATATGTATATTCCCCTCATCTACCCTAATACTAAGAAAGGTCTCGTGAATTACACACATCATCTTTGCATGTAGGAATGTAAGCAAAACAATTCCACTTTAGTAAGTCCCTTATGATTTCTCTTTCTCGTTTACCTTTTCATGCTTCTCTTGATTCTTGTGTTTGAAAGTCAAATTTTCTATTCAGCTCTGGTCTTTTCACTGAGAAAGCTTGAAAGTCCTCTATTTTATTGAAAATCCATATTTTGCCTTGGAGCATGATGCTCAGTTTTGCTGGGTGGGTGATTCTTGGTTTTAATCCTAACTCCTTTGACTTCTGCAATATCATATTTCAAGCTTTTATATCCCTTAATGTAGAAGCTGCTAGATCTTGTGTTATTCTTATTATGTTTCCACAGTACTCAAATTGTTTCTTTCTGGCTGCTTGCAGTATTTTCTCCTTGATCTGGGAGCTCTGGAATTTGGCAACGATATTCCTAGGAATTTTCTTTTTGGGATCTTTTCCAGGAGGCTATCAGTGAATTCTTTCAATTTCTATTTTACCCTCTGACTCTAGAATATCAGGGCAATTTTGCTTGATAATTTCTTGAAAGATGATGTCTAGGCTATTTTTTTGATCATGACTTTCAGATAGTCCAATAATTTTTCAATTCTCTCTCCTGGATCTATTTTCCAATGAGATGTTTGACATTGTCCTCCATTTTCTCATTCCTTTGGTTCTGTTTTATAATATCTTGATTTCTCATAAAGTCACTAGCTTCCACTTGCTCCAATCTAATTTTTAAGGTAGTATTTTCTTTGGTGGTCTTTGGACCTCCTTTTCCATTTGGCTAAATCTGCCTTTCAAGGCATTGTTCTCCTCATTGGCTTTTTGGAGCTCTTTTGCCATTTGAGTTAGTCTATTTTTTAAGGTGTTGTTTTCTTCAGTATTTTTTTGGGTCTCCTTTAGTAAGTCATTGACTTGTTTTTCATGATTTTCTAGCATCACTCTCATTTGTCTTCCCAGTTTTTCCTCTACTTCTCTTACTTGTTTTTCCAGATCCTTTTTGAGCTCTTCTATGGCCTAAGACCAACTCATATTTTTCTTGTAGGCTTTTGATGTAGACTCTTTGACTTTGTTGACTTCTTCTGGCTGTATGTTTTGGTCTTCTTTGTCACCAAAGAAAGATTCCAAAGTCTGAGTCTGAATCTGAGTTTATGTCCTTTTTTGCTGCCTGGCCAAGTTCCCAGCCAACTACTTGACCCTTGAGCTTTATGTCAGTGTATGACTGCTTGTGTAGTAGAGAGAACTTTGTCCCAAGCTTTAGGGGCTAAGTGCTGCTGTTTTCAGAGCTACTTCTACACAGCAAACTCTGCCACACCAGCACTCCTCCTCCCTCAAGAACCGCTAACGCAGATTGCAACCCAGAACCAAGCAGGCTCTGCACTCCAGCTCTGATCCACTGCTTAATTCCTCCCATTGGATGGGCCTAGGGCTGGAAGCAACCACAGCTGTTGCTCTGGAAGCAGCCCCAAAGCTGCACCACTTCCATGCCCCTGGGGCTAGGGCTGACAATGCACTCTTCACTCCTTTCTTTCCACCAACCTTTTCTGTTGTCTTTGGCATTTGTGGGTTGAGAAGTCTGGTAACTACCACAGCTCACTGATTCAGGGTGTCGTGCCCTATTCCGCCTGGCTCCAGGTCTGGTTGGTCCTGGTGTGGCCCATGCTGGCCTCTGCTCTACTCCCAGGTCTGTGTGATAGACCCTTCCCAGGGACCATCCAGGCTTTCTTTGCCTGCAGCCGTGCTTCCCTCTGCTATTTCGTGGGTTCTGCAGCTCTAGAGTTTGTTCAGAGCCATTTTTTACAGATGTTTGGAGGGATCTGGGGAAAAGCTTAAGCAAGCTCCTGCTTTCCTGCTGCCATCTTGGCTCCACCCCTATGTATTAAACATTTTAATGTAAAAATGTATAACATTTATTCTACAACTCAAGTAAATGATTTTACTTTGTCCCAATTAATTTGCATATGATTTTAACTGAGGTTATCCTAACCATACTAACAAAAACGTTGCTGTCAGAACCTTCCTTACCAGAGGTAGACATTAAGGACCCTGCTAGGTAGGTACTGTTATTTTTCCCATTTTACAATTAATGAAACTGAGGCAGAGGCTAAGTGACTTGCCCAGGGTCACACCTCAAGGAAGTACCTGAGGCTGGGTTTGAAATAAGATCTTAAGAAGTGTAGGACATAAAATATCCTGACTTTCATCCTGCAGCTGGACTTTGTTGACTCTAGAAGAGAGAGCAAGACTGATGACGTTGTGCAACTCCGCCTCCCTGAAATCCAATTCACTCATAAGTCAAGACATCACCCTGTGAAGTCTTTGGTTCTCTTCAAAAACAAAGGACAAACAACAAGGCCATAGACTGTCACCAAAATGGCATTCCTGCTACCCTTAACTCTCCTCTAGAAAATACAGCTTGCCTAACCTTGGTAGACACCACACCTGCTTCTCCTGTCCTGTCTTCCTCCAGTGAGATAGCTCCTCTTCATAGCACCAACCAGGCAGCATACTCTGTTCCTCTGTTACTGTGCTATTCCATGTCATGATGCTTTTAGGTGTTGCAGTACATGCCTCAGGAGGGCAGGAGCCCTGACTCTTTCGAGGCTTCTGTACTTGAAAAGGCATCACTACAGCTACCTCTTCTGCCACTACTGCTGCCATTTAAACAAGACTGAGAATAGCAAAACTAATTCCAGTTTCATCTGCATTGAGGACCATTTTGTTATAAGAAGCTTTCTTCTTATATTTGTTAATTAATGTATTGATCTTTCCATGGTAGCTATATTGTGTGGAGTGCTAGCTATGCATAAAGCTGTTTAGAGTGACAATTTGAAATATCTATATGTGTGTTTCTGTGTGTGTGTGTTTGCTGATGTATGAATCTCACCTTAGATTTACCTACAACTAGTATTGTGTTTTGCTGATGAATCTTGCTGGCTATCAGTTAAGATATTGGATTTTCTCATTGTAAAGAAAGCAATATTCCTATAGATTAGACGACTCGGCACAGCATTACAGAAAAGTCTGTGTATTCTTACTAAATTAACCACTTCTAAGCAGTTAACAATTATTTGGCTGAATTCACCAATTAGCAAATTGTAGAAAAGTTGGTATAGTTGTTAGGTGAATATACATTTCTTAAATTATGTATTCATACATTTGGGAAGAAAATTTGAGTCCTGGGTATATGATCTGCAAACTGACAATGACTTTCAGAAAATCAAAGAAATGTGCCAGTCTAAACAAAAATGTTCATCCATGGGTTTAACATCTACATGAATTATACAGAGCTAAAAGCTATGAGCCAATGTTGCTCGTATACTAACTTTTCAGCACATTATGATGCATTGTTGAAAACAATATTATCAATATAGATCAAGATAATTAAGAGTCTTTAAGTACCTTGCAGGTGGAGGTCAGGATTTCATAGCCAAAACAAGGCAGATTGTTGAAACTGATACTAATTTACTCATTAATTGATTTTGCTTCATCTATTTCAAATGAGAGATCTTAGAGTGGCATATTAAAAAGAGTGAGAGACTTGTATTCAGGAAAACCTGTGTTCAAATACCACCTCTGCCAATGACTCATTGTGACAGCATGGGCAAGTAAAAGTCACTTAATTTGTCTGACCCAGGGTTTACTCGTTTATAAAATGGGATTAATAATATTAGCTTTACCTACTTCTCAGAATTGTTCAATCCAGTAAACATTTTTTGGGTGCTTACTATGTAACAGGAACCACATTAAGCCTGTGGATACAAAGACAAAAACAAAACATTCCCTGCCCTCAAGGAATTTATAGGAAACAATATGCAAATATAAACAAATGCAAATTATATGCAAAAGAATACAAAATTCTTTCAAGATGGGAGAACATTAAGAACTAGGGAGGTCTGGAAAGCCCCATCAGATCTGTGTCTTGAGGAAAGCTAAGGATTCCAAGAGGTGGAGATGTAGAATGAATTGCATTCCTGACATAGGGGACCACTTGTACAAAGGCAAAGTGGTGGTAGGTCTAATGTCCTGAATCGGGAAGAGCTTGACAAAAATACAGAATGTAGAAGAGGGATGATAAAAATGGAATTATAAGAGAGATAATAAGAATGGAAAAATAAGTGGGACCTAGACTGTAGAGAACAGATGTATTTTATCCTAAAGGCAATAGAAGTTTTAAAAGATTTGTGAGTAGAAAGGCAGCATGGTAAAATTTAGCAGGGGTTCTGAGATTTGTTTGGAAAGCAGTAAGTCAAGAACGACAAAAAAATATTCAGTGTTCTGTTCTCAAGGAACTTATATTCTTTTGGGGGAGACAACATGCACATACACACAGACATATACACATATACACATGCACATATAAATATAAGTATGTGTGTGTGTATTCCAAAAAGAATACAAAGTAAATAGTTAGAAAAGGAAGGCACTTTCCTAGGAGCTTTGAGAAAGGCATCTTGAAGGAGGTATTTGAGCTATGTCCTGAAAGAAGTGATGAAGTCCAAGAAATAGAAGTGAGAAGGCATTAAATTCCAGGTATGGGAGACAAACAGAGGACAGAAGAGGCACAGACACTGAGAGATGGACTGCCATATGAGAAGGAAAGAAAAGGTTAGTTTGGACTATAGAATACAGGAAGGGTACTCAAACATCACAAGGCTAGAAAGTTAGGTTGGGGCCAGGTTATGAAGGACTTCAAAAGTCAAGCCTTGGAGTTTATGTCTTAGCTCAGAATTTGTTAAGTAGGGTAGGGACATGGTCAGATATGTATTTGATGAAAATTACTTGGGTAGCTATATAGAGCATGCACTGGAGCAGGGAAAGACTTGAGGCAGGGAGACTGATTATGACACTTGCAATAGGTGATGAGGGCTTGAGCTCAAGTGGTGACTATGTGAGTCAAAATAAGGGACTGGAATGTGAGGAATATTGTAGTTAGAAAGGGAAATATTTGGCATGTGGATGGAAATGTGGGGTGAGGGAGAGTGAAAATTTAAGGCTTGTGTTAAGTTTACAAACCTGAGAGACTGGAACAATGGTGGGTGTCCTTGACAGAAATAAGGAAGCTAAGTAAGGGAATGGGTTGAGAGTGGGTAAAAATATAATGTGTTTTGTTTTAGACATTTTGGTTTGAGATGTTTCTAGATTATTCAGTTAAAAATGTCCAATTAACGTTGGTGATATGTGACTAGGGCTTGGGAGAGAGACTGTTGCTGGACATAGATTTGGGAGTCATTACACAAAAGAGAAAAGACTGAGGTTCAAACAAGATAATAAATATCATGAACTTTGCAAATTTTCAATCACTACATAAAATGCAAATTATCATTGTCACCATCTTAATATTGGATCTGGCTAGAACGGGCACCTAATTTCATATAACTGGTATCCCAAACTTGAGTTCTGACTGCACCGCACCTCCTTCAAAGCATATTATGCCTCTCTCTGTTCCTTACATTAGATAAACACTTAATTAGATGAATAAGGCTTTTTGAGGAAAAGCAAACATCTGCCTAGTACCATTGGGAACATATTAGTTCAGTCTTCCTCAAATGGCATTCTGCAGAAGCCTAGTTTTTGTTTCTGTTTTTATTTTTATCAGAAAGTCCAATATGTTCTGCAAAGGAAAAAAATTGTGGTGGTGGACAAATACATATAGGGAGAAAAAATAAACAGAAATTAACATTGCTATTTATATATGTCACACGCAATACATGCCACATAATGAGAGAACAATCAGAAATTACTTAAAATTGATCATGTGAAAGTTGGCTTCTAGAATCAATATTTGAATATGCTTGACATATAATTAATTGATTTTTGGTCTGTCTCAACAGAATGTGTGTAAAATAAATAGTGTCTATTTATATTAGGCTTTTGTTTTATTTTGTTTAACGAAAACATTTTTGTTCCAAATGCCATTATAAAAAAATTATAAGGAACAAGAAATCAAAAGTATTAATAGCCAAGATGCTATTAATGAAATAACTCTCTTCATAGTTTCATTACTAAATCACAAATGCAGAACAAATCCAGATGTAATAGCATTTCTAGTTTGGGTTTACTTCCTGCGATCTAGTTGTGCAATTTATATTACACAGTTTTTAAAAATTAATCTTATAGTTCTAATAAAATTACAAAGACAGGCATAAACCAAACATGTTGACTTTAAAATATTTTGAATGAAAATGATAAAAAAAAACCAGCTTCCCTCAGTTTATGTAAAATAAAATGATTTATCATGATGCTGTTTATAAGTCAAGTTAAGTTCACAAGTATTATTAAGACCTACTATTTGTCAGGTACGGTACTTAGCCCTGAGGATACAAAGAAAAGCAAAAAAAAAACAAAAACAAAAACAAAAAACAAACAAACCAAAAAAAAAAAACCCAACAAAACAAAACTAGTCACTGCTTTCAAACATCCCTCAGTCTAATGGAGGAAGATGATACCACATCCAACATTGTTCTCAACTATCATACTCATCAGGAATAAATCATATCCTTCTCACCCAGTGAGTCATTGGTAACCCTGTTCAATTCTGAAAATCAAGTGATTTTCAATAGCCCTGATGTCATCAGGCATAATTAACAGTAGTGTTTAAAAATTATTTCAGAGACTTTACTGCCAAAGTTTTTTCAAAGGTTTTCCTTTAAGTGATGGGTTTTACTACTAAAAAGTGGTTTCAGAACTACTAGTGTTTGAAAATTCAACCAATGATGCCTGTTGAGTTTAATATCTCTGTTATTTAAAATCAAAGTCTTGGCTTAACTAGTGGTGGTGTCAAAACTTCTGCAAGAAACTTATATATTAGTGGGTGTGATTACTCAGATATTCTGGATGGGAGAATGTTTCCATTTATAAAATATTTTTTTTCCAAATGATTTGTCCATGTCTGGGAATATATCTTAATAAGAAGGATGACCTCTTTAGGATGAAGGAGGAGACAGTTGTAGAAGACATCTCAGTGATTTGAGAGGAGGAGGGGAAAGAGCCTCAATTTGTTTAGTGAAATATTAGGTAAGAGGCTGAGGCGGGTGGAGGGGAGAGGAAGAAGTGCTATGAGAGTTTTGAGAACAAATGAAAAGTTTTGGAAAATCTAGAATGGGATAGTAAAGTGATTAGAGAGGTGTAAAAAGATTGTTTTGCCAATCAAAGCACAGCTGAGATTCTGTAACAAATCTGTAATGGAAAGAGCACAGTTTCATGAGTTTCTGCAGCGTCATTCTGCAGAATGTGAATAGGAGCAATAGCCGTGGATAGTTTTAGTAATCCAAAGTTGAAGCTCGGCAGGGCAAGAATAGTAGAGTTGAAATGGTCTAGTAAGCTGACATGAGAGGAAAGAGAAGAGAGTGTAACAAGTGTAGGAGTGAGGGCCTAGGGAAGAATTGAGGGGTGAAGAGACTGGAGGTCATGATGAAGACAAAGAACAGTGTTGGGGTTGCACATACATACATACATACATACATACATGCATATATATACACACACACAAGGTCATTTCTGCGGAGAGGAACTAGTGGCTGAGATCAGGAAAGGTCCTACAAAGGAGGTGGTTTGAATGGTGCTGCTATGGCTACTACTTTTATTAGCTAGCTGACAGCTATACAGATCTTTAAATGTTTTATATAAGTTAACATTTGATCCTTACAAAGATCCGGTGAGGTAGATGCCATTATTATGGCCATTTTACAGATGAGGAAACTGAGACCCAGAGAA
Source organism: Trichosurus vulpecula (assembly GCF_011100635.1). NCBI lineage: Eukaryota > Metazoa > Chordata > Mammalia > Diprotodontia > Phalangeridae > Trichosurus > Trichosurus vulpecula. Next base: position 454,246,068 of record NC_050573.1, on the reverse strand, counting down.
ATTTAAGCTTTTTGCCCAAGGTCATACAACTAGTTGAAATATAGGCAGGATTCAAATTCTGGTCTTCTTGACTCTTAAGAACTTACACAATAGCCATTGTGCCACCTAGACTCCCCTTATATATCTATCTGGTACTGTACCTCTGGTTTTGCAAACATGTGGGCATAGCACTTAATAGGGAATTCTGATAAAATCTTCAACAAAGCAGCTTTTATTACACAATTATATATACATAATGATGTATATAACTGTGATATATATGTGTGTGTATATATATATGTGTGTGTATATATATATATATATATACATATATATATAAAATACATAGGTATATTGTGACTTTTAATATGCCACAGCTGCCACTTTCAGGATCTTGAGTGGCTATCATCTCTCATCACATTTATAATGATGAGCTCAAGATGACATCATTAATCATATGATTGAACAGAGAAATACTTCCACCAATATTAAAGCCCTGCTTATTTTAATGAAGCGATATTGACAGTGGTTTTAGGTCAGCAGGATGCCCAAATCCTAAAATAGGAAGAACCAAAAATAAAAGGGTAGGAAAAGCTGTGTAAGATTACACTGAAGCACGGCATCCTGCAGCAGGACAGAGGTGCCAGCAAGTAACAGACCAAGTTGCAATTTACTCACAGGGAAGGTTGATTCTTTTCCACAAACATAGCTGAAGGCTACTGAAGGCACAGAATGGAGTCATCAGGAGTGTCCAGGCTTGAGGAAGACCTTGACCACAGGCAGTTTTCCTACTAAGCATAGCAAGGGCGGGAAGGCATTCCTCATTCTTTTCTGACATTGGTTGGCATAACCCTCTTATTTAGGTAAGTTTTGATTTGGAACATAGTGATATTCAAAACCCTGGAAGGCAGATGTAATTCCCATTTTACAGATGAAGAAACTGACACAGGTTAAGTGACAAAGATTAAGTGATTTGCCAGGGATTATAAAGCTAGTATATGTCTGAGGTAGGATTTGAACTCAGGTCTTTTTTTGTCTTTAGGTGCGTGCAGCATTCACTAAGCTGCCTTGATGGGAGAGATACAAAGGCAGAATTGCATTGAAAACAAATTCAGTTTTCTAGCATTTACTTTAGAAAAATAAAATGCATCAGCATCTTTCCATTTGTTTCTGACCCCACAAAATCTTCCAGTTGTAGTTGTGGATAGTGAAGCCACAAAGCCCTGCAGGGGGTCAGTTTGTTTGCACACTATTCATACCTCTGGGCTCCTGGCTTATTATTAACCAGAGGAGGCAGAAATTGAATCACACAAATATTATCATGTATATCAGTATTCTGTTGGAGAGTGACATCAGGGATGACAGTATGAAGCCCAGAGATAATAGTAAAGTGATGTTTACTCCCTTAATTCTTACAAGACATGATTTAACCATATTAAGTAAATGTATCTCTATTGCTTGCTGAGAAAGTGAGGAGTCAGTGACAAAAGCACTTTCCTTCCTTCCCTTCTGCCTTCTCTCCTGTCTCTATTTCTTTCTTTCTCCATTCCTCCCTTTCTCTCTTTCTTCCTTCCTTCCTTCCTTCCTCCCTCCCTTCCTTCTTCCTTCCTTCCTTCCTTCCTTCCTTCCTTCCTTCCTTCCTTCCTTCCTTCCTTCCTTCCTTCCTTCCTTTCTTTCCTTTTTTCTTATCAACAAACAAAAGAATTAGAGAAAGGTTTGGAGGAATAACTGGCAATACAAAAAATTTTACTGAATTGTGTACTGAGGGACATATATGGGATGTATCAGATACTTGTCTTTAATTTGAGTATGAACAGATTCTAAGGAAAGAACTATACTTCTCTATCTTCATTCCTACATTAAGGAGGAGAAGAGTAACCTCTGGTTTTTAAGCTAAATTGGCCATAAATCTCATTGAATGAAGCAAAATAGCCCCTTTAAATCCTTTCAGCAACAATCCTTTCCAGTGTTTTGGTCCTAGAATGTCTTGAGTGGACTCTTGTAACAAAGTTACTTTAAAATTTTTATTGAGATCTTTTCTTTTTATATTTTCCAATATATCTCTCTTATCTATTTTTCCCCAAAGCACCGAATCTTATAACAAAGAATAACAAAAGGAGGAAAACAATTCAGCAAAACTAAGCAATGCACCAGTGTAGACTAACATTAAATGCTGTTTTCCACACCTATAACTACCCCTATCCCCCTGCCACCCCCCACCACTACCACCTCTGCATACAAGGAAGGATGTGTATTCTTATATCCTTCCTGTGGTCAAGCTTGGTCTTTAGAATTTCGTGGCATTCAATTTTAAACATTTTCGTGGGTTTTTCTTTGGTTTTTTTTTCGCCTCACTTACATTGTTGCTGCTATTTGTGTGTCCTTCCCCCCCCCCCCCGGCTTTGCTTACTTCACTTTGTAAGACATTTCTTCTCTTCCCATGCTTCTCTGTATTAATCCTATTCATTTCTTAACAGCACAGTAATATTCCCTTAAAATCATCAACAGTAATTTGTTTAGCAATAAATTGTTAGTGCCCCAATCAATGGGTATTACCTTTATTTCAACTTTTCTTTTTCTTTTTTGCAACTATAAAAAATCTTGTTACAAATATATCGGTGCCGATAATAATAATAGTTAACATTTCTATAGCGCTTACTATCTGCCAGGCACTGTACTAAGCACTTTATGATTATGTTTCTTACCCTATTATTATCCCCATTTTATAGATGAGGAACCTGAGGTTAAATGACTTACCCAAGATCACACAGCTAGTAAGTATCTGAGGTCACATTTGAACTCAGGTCTTCCCATCTTCAGACCCAGCACTATCTCTCATGCTACCTAGTGGTATCAGTGATCTTCCCCTCCCCCCAAAAATATGTTTTATGACTGGATAGCATAGGTGATAGAAGACCAAACCCAAGTCAAAAAGATCTGAGTTTGAATCCTGTTTCAGAAATTAATTTGTTGTGTGACTCTGGGCAAGTCACTTAAGTTTTTCATCTTCAGTTTCCTTTTCTGTAAAATAGGGACAATAAAAGCAACTCCCCTCAAAGGGCTTTTGTGGGAATCAGGTGAGATAATACATATGAAGCACTTTGCAAACCTCAAAAAGCCAAAAAAAGTTAGCTTTATACTACTGTTACTCTCCAGCAATACCCACCCATTGATCCCACCCTCAAAGATCCCTCCCTCAATGATAATAAAGAAAAAAAATACTGAAGTAAAATCTGAGGAGACTGTGTTCATGGAGAGGACTCCCATAGGCATTGAGATCTGACCCAAGTCTGGCCTTGTTACCAGGAGAATTTTAGGAATAATGCTAAGTGGAAGCCAAATGTTAAAATACAGTTACTAATCCACATTGCCTTATGTTCTGAAAGAGTTTACATATTGGCCTCCCAGCAGATTATTGCAGCATTCATAAGTTATTGACTCCTGTTTAATTTCTTCTGTTCTTGCACACTTATGAGTATATGGGAATAAATTACCTATCTCATAATTGAGTTACATTGTATGTTGGATGATTTTTTATTCCCCAATTTCAGGACACAGAGACATGCACCATAATTTAAGCCTCAAGCAATTTTGCCACAGGGATCTATGATGGAAGACTTAAGGATCTGAAAAGTGTGAAAAAGAGGGATTTAAGCTCCCTAATTAGAAGACTCCGTGTCCTCTCCCCACTTCTACTGAATAAAAGTACAGGGTAGACAGTGGCAGCATACTAGGTCTTCTGTGGCTAAACAGTCTATCTACTTTTCTCAATTTTCCTGCCTTGCCACCTTCCACATGAGCAGAGAGTTGAGTTGTCCCTTTATACAAATGTATCAAGACCATATAAGCATGTTCAGCCCAGACAAATTCAGGCTATAAGAATAATTGGCCATAATGTCTCCTTTATTTTAAAATCAGAGAAATCAAAGTAATTGGCTAAACTGTCATTCATTTTTTAAGTGTAACAACTTGTTTATAGAAAGAGACTATCTTGAAATCCATCAAACCAGTGCACATAGAAAATACTTTTAAATGTATTTTTCTTTTCATTAATTGGTGTCTGTCTTGAATATATCAGTATTCATTATAGGCCCAAGGAAAGAACATAATAAATATGTTTAATATTTGTTAATATTAAGCATAATAATTCTTCCATGTATATGTAGATTCACTAGCAATGGATTCGCTACTTCTCATACCTTATTCCCTAGTACCTACTCTTCCATGCAGTGACACTGGCCTCTTAGCTCTTCCACAAACAAGACACTCCATCTCTTAGCTCTGGCATTTTCTCCTATTGTCCCCCATGCCTGCAATGTTCTCTCTCCTCTGCTCCAGCTACTGATCTCCCTGGCTTCCTTTAAGTCCCAACCAAAATCCCACCTCCCACAGGAAACCTTCCCTAACCCCTCTTAATTCCAGTTCTTTCCCTCTTTTAATTATTTCCTATTTATCCTGTGTATAGCTTCCTTTGTATATATTTGTTTACATCTTGTCTCCCCCGTTAGATGGTAAGCTCCTGGAGGGCTTCTATCCCTAATGGTAAGCACCATACAGACACAAAGAAGGCAATTAAAAAAATATTTATTGACTGAATGATTGATTGATATGGCAGGTGAAGGAGAGTAATTAGAGATGAATGACTCCAAGGTGTTATCCTCGTGTTCAACAGTGCCCCTGGCAGAAGTAGGTAAATTTAAAAGCTGGGTGGGTTTAGCAGAAGATAGTGAGGAGGTCTATGCTTGACATATTGGGTGCCAGATGTTTATTGAATACTGAGATGGAAATATCCAGCATGCATTTGTGATTTAAGCCTGGAGTTCATGAGAGATTAGTGTTGGATGTAAAGATTTAGCAACATTTGACTACAGATGATGATTGAGATCACCTGATGAGATCATGAAACAGAGAATTAAAGGAGTTAGGGTTAGAGGAGATCCAATAAAGAGATTGAGAAGCAGCCATCAGAAAGGATGGAGGGAAAAACCAGGAGAGATATCTGTCAAAGAAACAAAGGAAAGGGAGATAATCAGTAGCAGGTGGTGGTCCAAACTACCAAAAGCTGCACTGAGATCAGGGAGCATGAGAACTAAGAAAATGTAATTTTTAAAATAAGCCAATAAGCACTTATCAAGCATCTACTATTTCTAGGGAACGTGCTAGTTGCTAAAGATACAAAGAAAAGCAAAAAAAGTCCCTGCTCTCATGGAGCTCAGTTTAATTTGGACTGTCTACGAACAAGATAAGTACAAAATGCACACAAACAAGATATTGTGATAAATTGGAGATAATTTTAGAAGGACATAATTGGCTTCAAAGGGATTCCAGAAAGGCTTCTTGTAAAAGGAAAGCTCTTAGCTGAGACTCAAAGGGAACCAGGGAAACCAGCATGGAGGTGAGGAGGAAGGATATTCAGGCATGGGGGACAGCCAGTGAAAATGTTTGGAGGCAGGAGATGGAGATCCTTGCTGAAAGTACAGCGAGGAGGCCGGTGTCACTTGATCCCAGAATACATGGGGTTAGTGGGCAGCATATGGCGTAAGAATACTGAAAAAGTAGAAAGGGGCCAGATTTTGAAAGATTTTAAAAGCCAAATGGAGGATAATGCATTTGATCTTGGAGGTAATATGGAGTAACTATGTGAATGGGTGGGTGACAGGGTCATCACCTGTGCTTTAGGAAAATCAGTTTGACAACTGAATCGAGAATGGAGTGGAATGAGGAGAGACTTGTGACAGGAAGACAGATGAACCAGGTGATGAGATGTTGGGGCCTTACACTAGAGTGACAGCAGTGCCAAGGGAGAGAGAGGGAAATAATTGAGAGATGTTTCAAAGGTAGAAAAGACAATACTTGGCAACAGCTTGAGTATGAGAGATGAGAGAGAGTGAGGAGTTGAGGATAATACCTAAGCTGCAAGTCCAGGTGACTAATAGGATGATAGTGCCCTGGACATAGTAGTGATGCTTCGAATAGGGGAGGGGGTTAGGGGGAAAGACAATGAGTTTGGTTTGGGGCATGTTGAACTTAAGATGCCCTCAATATATTCAGATTGTGAAGTCAATTAGGTGGTTAGAGATATGAGATTGGAGGTTGGCAGAGAGGCTGGGGATGGATAAATAGACCTGAGAATCAGAATGGAGGTGATAATTGAATCTATGGTAGCTGATGAGATCACCAAGAGAAATAGTATATAGAGAGAAGTTGCCCAGAACAGAGTGCTGAGGGGCAGTGATCTGGATGAAGTTATTCATGGTTTGCTTAGGAGATTTGCAGATTTCAAAAAAGTGAGAAAGTTAACTTGTCGGCATTGCTGTTATCTGACAGTTTCCAGGTCAGTACCCTGACAGAGGGAGAGAGGGAGGGTAGAAAGAAAGGGGAGGGAGGATGGAGGGAGGGAGATAGGGAGAGAAGGGAGGAGTGAGAGGGGAAAAAGGAGTAGAAGGAGGAAGAAGAAGAAGAGGGAGCGAAGGAGAGTGGGGGGGGATATAGGAGGAGGAAGGAAGGGAGGAAGGGGAGGAGAGGAAGAGAGAAACAGAAAGAGATTTATTAAGTACTGCATCAGCATATTAGGCACTGTGTTAAGTGCTAGCAATATAAAAAAATCAATGATGACTACATTCTAATAGGTGGAGACAATACCTAAAGAAGAATCGGAAAAGGGGTAGAGGCATAGAAAGGAAGCTATAGGGAGTGGCAGTGGTCTGGTGGCCTTAATTCTTGGGAAGACAAGGCAAAAGCCTCCTCCCCCACCCCCAATCAGAGGACTGGCCGGGGAGGAGATCCGGGGGAGAGTCCAACTTTCTTGAATGATGGGGATGGTCTGAGTGTGGGGACACAGTGAAATGAATGCAGGAAGCGGTGTGGAGGCCTGGCTCTTGGGAAGATAAAAGTCAAGCCTGGTTCACCCTTCCATTTGGCTGCAACTTATTTTACTTATGTTTTCTGATTCAACTGAGAGATGTGTCAGCCGCTGCAGTTCTCTTATCAACCTGTGGTCCTTGGACAAAGAATGCCCATTAAAAGGATTAACAGGTAAAGTTTTCAGACAGCCCTAAGAACAGTATGATTCTTTGTGGCCTTGGCCCCCTGTTCTGCCATCACATCATTGCCATTGGGGCAATAGCAGGGAGATACTATGTTGAACCAAGGGTCATTTTCTGTTTCACGGTTTTCCCTGGCTTCATATTTGATCACCTAGTGGCCAACCTACTGAGGATGAATTTTTCCATACTTAGCCAGGAGGGTCTTCACATGGCAAGCATACTATGGTAGCAGATCTGTGCTTAAAGACTTTCTGGCTGGGTAGATTGCTTGCCAAAGTTTGAATTTCTCTAGTGCAGCCTTTGAGTTCCAGGGGTCAACACTATGCCAATATAAGGCAGCAGAAGAGTACTTTGTGAGATTGTGATTCACAGAAAGAACCTAGAGTTGTGCAGGAATCATATAAATAAAGCCCTTGTTTCCATAGTGCTCTGTGCCCTGAAGACTTGATCTAAATCTGGAATTCCCATGGATTTCAAGTAATCTTGGCTCGGCTCTGCATTTCCATTCCCTAATCACCCTCTTTATTCTACTCCTCTTGCACATTATACAGTCCAAATAAATGCACTGAGAATCATAATGAAAAGGAGAATTCCCCCAAAGAAATGTCCCAAATCACAAAGGTCAATGGAATTTGCTCACACATAGAATTCAAACCTAAAAAATCCATTTGTAAGTTTTGCTCAAAGGAAAGAATGAATAATAAATCTCTCTCTCTCTCTCTCTCTCTCTCTCTCTCTCTCTCTCTCTCTCTCTCTGTCTCTCTGTCTCTCTGTCCCTCTCTCTCTTCCTCCCTTCCTCCCCCACCCCATGTCAAACTTGATTCTTCTATCTTTTCCATTTCTCCAGGGAAATAAATTGGTTTCCAGTGAGATAAGGATTGGGCAGCAAGGTACTGCAGTAGATAAAGCACTGGGCCTGGAGTCAAGAAGACCTTAATTCAAATCTGGCCTCAGATACTTATTACCTGTGTGACCCTGGGCAAGTCACTCAATCCTGTTTGCCTCAGTTTCCTCATATGTAAAATGAGCTGAACAAGGAAATGGAAAACCACTTGGTATCTTTGTCAAGAAAATCCCAGATGGCTTGACATAAGGTTGGGTTCTACTGAACAACAGCAATAAACATAAGGATAGGCTGGGAAAAATATGATCTGTGCAGTGATGCTGCTCAGTGTCACCGCATCTTTGCTTACCTTGGCATCCATCGAAAAACTGAGTATGACCCAGGGCCTGTCAGTGATTGGTAGAGCCTCTGGAAGTTGTGGTACCCATTTTGCCTCCTGACTGTGTGACCAAAAAGAGGAAACAGTTGCATTTAACTTGAGAACATTATGGTTCTAATCCATGTTCACAATCTGCAAAATTTGGCCCAAGTTTGAATTTTTAACTGCCTCATACAAATAGCCATATCAGCTTTCTATTTAGCTTTTTCTCCAGAGAAACCTCTTAAGGTTGAGACTTTACCTCCAAGGTAAGGAAAGCACCGCCAGTTGGAGCAAAGAGACTGCCAATACTGATTATCCACATCCCAAAGGGATTTTTTTAATATAATTACCTGGATTGACTGTCTTGCTAACCCTATTTGCCAGATAATTATCCAAATTTCTATTTCTTTTTAAATTAACCTACTCTTTAATTAAATCATGCCTAGAGGAATGCAAAATTTAACAATTGTTAGTATTTTCCAGGACATACTCAATTCAACAGTCACTTATTAAATTCCTACTATATGCAAGATACTATGGTTGTTCATTTATAATTCCTATTTTCTATTATTAGAAAGTTAAATGCTTCTTCCGCGGGCAAAGTACTGAATCCTTCAGAGCCTCAGTTTTCTCATCTATAAAATATGGATAATAATACCTATCTCAGATTGTTGTGAGACTCAAGTGAAGTAATGTGTCTAAAACTCTTGGAAAGTTTTAACGTGCCATATAAATAGCACTTAGTGAGATAATGATAATAATAAAGATGCTTTCATTATACCAATAGTAAATTGCACAGGGTTCTCTGGGGTCTCTGATAGTTCACCTTTCAAAACTTTCATGAGCCCTCTAGCATCTTTCTTTAGAGTAAAACTAAAATACAGTTTTCTGTGCTTTGGTATATGAATACATCACAAACTGCCAAGGTTACTTTTTCCTTGTTCTTTCTTGCTGATAATAGAATTGAACATAAATAAAATGAACCTTGTATTGGTCATATACTGGCAAACATAGATATGTGTAAATACTTGGGATGACATCCAGAGCCAGTCACCATCAAAAAATGAGGATTTGCACAGTTATTCCTGATGTTTTAATCATTAGTTTCACAGATTTCTGTTAAGGAGATGGCAGTTGCTTCATCTTATAAATTATGAGGATATTGTTGAGAAGTAAAACTAGGAATAAATTAATCATGATAAATTTATTTAGTTTCATTTTTATAACAATAGAGAAAAATTTCAAGAAATATGTAGCTGGTTATTACATTTTTGCCATAGAAATGAGAAAAAAGGTAAATTTTTAATGCATTTCTTAGTAGGTTTCTGGCTCTTCGAAATGGCTGTAAAATGAAATGAAAACATGAAAGGCATTATGTCCTCTGGATAGCACTGGCCTGGAGTCAGGATCCCTTGGTCCTAGTCCCTGCTCAGCCATTGACATTCCTCTGTCAGTTAACATTTCTGCAAGAAGCTGATAGCACAGTAAAGGAAAGGAAGAGGAGAAAATGTCAAACATATGAAAGGCATGTTTCAACACCGAAGCTATATTAATACACAGCTTCTCCTGAACATTAGCTAACAATATTTTCACTGTGATGGAATCGTAAGACTGAACTAAAACTTCAAAACACATATAACGAGGGATTTCACTACTCCGGTGCCACAGTCTTGAAATGTAGAAATTTCTCTCAGGGGTCCCTTTCAAAGCTGTGAAATGGAAAAGTTATGAAAAAAGAGGCTACCCACTCACTTGCCAGGGGAGATGCGATCAAAGTGATTCAATCCAAATATTACAAGGAGTTTTGATAAGAAAATACTCCCTCCACCCCAAGAACCTCAAGTATGTTCTAACAAGATTGAATGTTGCTGTTTCTTTTTCTCCTCTGTTTTCACATAAGAGTGTGAGGACACAGCAGGCCTGCACTGCACTCCAGTCGCTTTGTAGCTGGCTTAACTCTGAATTTTGGAAGGCATTAGCTTTGATTTCTCACCATTTTCTTATTTCCCAATTAACAAATCTCTCTGAATATCTCGCTTCATTAGATCAACATGTTTGAAGAAATGGCGAGAGAGATGTTTTTCTTCTTTGCTGCTAGTAATGACCCATCAGGAGAATGTTCCATTTGGAGAATTAAATAAGAATTCAGAGGTATAGCTCAGGTCTGATAACTATCACATCTGTGGCATCTCTGACCCTATGATTGTGGTTAGATTTTTTTTTCTAATCTAGACCTATGATTTTATCAAAATAGGAACTCCTGGTGTGGAAACCTCTTCAGTGATGCAAATCAGCAACTCACCTGAGAGCCCTGAGAAGTTCAGAGATTTGCCTATGGTCACACAGCTAGTAGGTATCTAACATAGGACTTAATCCAGATCATCCTGACTCGAAGTTCAGTCTTTTAGCAGCTGTGATACAGCCTTTTTCCTTGTCAGTGTAGAAAACTTAAAACAGCCGTTTGCCTGAATAGCTTCAGCAACACAGATGAATGTGAAGTTCTCCTATCTTGCTCTAGGTTAGGAAAAGGAGGTAGCATTGTTTTAAGCATCGATTCTTAGGAAACGACATTGTAGAGGATTCTGTTTTAGAAGGCATGAATCAACCAGAAGGTTCTTGAAATTGGCTCCTGTGTTATAAAATGGCTGGTGATTTAGAAGTGGGTGCGACTGCATTCTTTGATGGTATAAAACACAGAGCAAGGGCAGTTTGAACATGATTGGGGTTTGGGAGCAGCTTTTGGTATTGCAATAGTCATGATAGTTTCAGAGATTCCTGATCCCCTTCCCTCATGTGTGAGTTTCTGATTAAGGACCCAAATAATAGCTCGTCCTGGCTTTCCTGGAGGGAAGAGTTTGTGACTTTGATCACATCTGTCCATAGCTCTAGGAGTGGTTAGCATAAGCCCTGGAGAAGAAGGGAAATGAAACAAGTGTCCACCGACTCAGCTGGGGGTTTCTTGTTTGGGGCCACAACTGAGTACTTTCTGTTCTTAGAGGCAGTTGGTGAAACAATAAATAAAGCAGGCACTGGCCCTGGGGTCAGGAAGACCTGAATTCAAATCTAGTCTCAGACATTTAACTGTCTGCCTACCCTAAGCAGGTCATTCACTTCTGCCTGCCTTGGTTTCCTCAGCTGTAAAGTGGGGATAATAACAATATCTATCTCACAGGGTTTTTGTGAGGATTACATGAAAACAATATTTGTTAAAAGTGCTTAGTACAGTGCCTGGCACATAGTAGTGCGAAATAAATGCTTATTTACAATTAGGAAATGTTTAAAAAAATTAATTTTAAAAACAATAAAACAAAGATAATTTAACGTTGTGGTTTTCTAAGTCAATAGGCAGCTTGCAGGGATCTGTTGCTATTTCAGATTGATACCTGTGGTCTAAGAGACAATGTCTGTAAGACAGGTAAACACTAGCACCCCAGAGGGCTGCTAGCACAGGTTCACTCGTGATCTGGTCAGACAGAAAGGACAGGAAGACAGCTTCGGAGGGGTTAATCATCTTGCTTGATTTTAGTCTTCTCAATGGGAGTTTGCTGATAATGGAATCACCAACTGCTTCTGCATTCCCTAATCACCCTTCTCTGAGGGGTTGGTGAGAAAGGGAGGGGCAACTACTCCTACCTCTATTGAGACAGGCACAGCTTGTGTACTTCCCTAAATTCCCTCAAGCCTCAGTGGGGGCCAGTTGAAGCAAACACAGATTCCCCCTGTAAAGGCAAGCAAAGTGGGACATTTTACTGGTTTTTCTTTTGGAGTGCTTCTCAGCACCAAGGCAATCAAGTGCCTTTGATTGAGTCTTGCCTTTGTTTGTAGGAAGGTCCACACCCTTTTGCTAATTAGGTCAAGAGAAGTAAAACCCGGGAGAGATGTGAAGTTGCTCTGACCCTGAAGTATACATATACTCTGAGGTTAGCATGTTGTCCAGGGCACACTCGTTGGAAGACTGTTGGTGATTTGGCCAGATGAGGCTCTGGTTAGCTGTTGGAGCACCGCCAGGACCCCCCTCCATCCCCCTCCCCCACTTTGAAAACCCAGATGTCCGAGCCTCTCTCTCTGGTAACTATTTAATTCCCTGGTCAGACAGATAGAAGCCTGTCTGTTGATTTCTGTGTGTGTTTGCTCCATTTATATAATGCATGCTTGTAATTTCTGTTTGTATTTTCTCTAAGTTCAGGGTGCTGGCTTTTCCCCCTGAACTAATGATATACCTATGTTTAATCAAACTGAGTTTGTTAACCCCTTAAAGTTGCTTTCCTTAGAAAAGCAGATCAAAGAGCCTGTGCTAGCAGCCCTTCTGTGTGCTGGTATTATTGGTCTTGTACCCCCACAGCAGCTGCTAGCAATAATGTTACACCCCCCAAGCCATGATGGGGGCCAATTAAGGCACACACAGCATTCCAGCTTATGAATTCATCCCTAAGGGTTCCCCACTCGTTGACCACTGCCTACCTGCTTCATAGGGCAACAGACAAAAAGGGCATATTGCCAGCAATAGCCTCACAAGTTTACATTATCTCACTGTTATATTTTACTGTGCAGTCATAGTGGATATTTACAATTTAAGCACAAATGTTTATATTATTTATCATTATAGAACACTGTGCAAGCATGGTAGAGATGTTTTGAACAATGAGCCAGGGAAACAGAGATTATTATGGCCATGGATCCTGGGAAACTAAACTCTAAGAAAGAATAACAAAAATCTTCCTTACACACACTTAAATCCACCTTACAGTGTCCTAAGTGAATTTGAAGAGGAAAAGATAAATTTCAATTCATAGAGGTTAATGGCAGATGTCCTGCATCTTAAAGAAAGGATTTCAACAACCAGAAGTGAGATAGGAAAGTGTTCCTGGCTTAGAGAGAGGATCACTTCTATAAACACACACAGATAGGAACTCCTTTAGCCTAGTATTGAGAGTTCATGAAAGGCATTAGTACAAATATGACTATAAAAACAGGGTGGAGCCAAATAATAGATCTGAAATAGACAACATCATCTGATCTAATCTCATTTTAATGACTGAGGATGTTAAATGACTTAATGAAGTTCACCCTAAAGCTAGCAAAGCTGGGATTTGAACTTTGATCCTCCAGCTCCAGATCCAACTTTCTTTGCACTATAACAGTCTCTCCTCTCCTTTTATGGATGGCTTTAAATAATGACTGAAAAGCTGTATTTTATTCTCAATGCTATTAGAAGTTACTAGTAATTTCTGTCAAAAAATGATTTAATGGATTTTTTTTTCCTCCCTGAATTTATTAGTTGTTTGACTTAACTAATTGGTTTAGTTAAAAGAGATGAACCAATTGTACATATAGGTTCAATTTGTGATTTATGTGTTTCAGAGTCATTAGTACTTTGCCTACTTAGAAGAATTGTTTTCCTAATGTTCTTAAATGTTCTATAGTTCATTCATTGTAGGTAAGAGAAATAGAGCCCAGCAGTACAGGCCTCACAGGTTTCAGTTATGAGAATATTGAAGGAAATGACTACTCTAGACCCTAATGCAGAGAGGTCAGTCCTTGGTGCCAGATGAAAGTGAGGCTCTTTGTAGAGATCACTGGCCTAAAGTATAGTGATATCCACAAGTAACATAAAAGCTGAGATCCCAGAGTTAAATTTTCCCTGATATTCCTTCCTAAAGAGCTAGGTACAAAATAGATAAACTGGATATGAGATAATACTGCAATTTAAACACCCTCATTATTGACCTTCCTTGTTTAGTTTCCTTCTCAACTAAAATAACCCTGGAATTTAGAAGCAAGTGAAACGTTTATGCTTAAATCCTTTTTTTACATTAAATTTTAATACCACAGTCATACATGAGGATTTTTTTTTTGTTTAAACAGGAAGACTATTTTAACTCTGTTAAGACAAAAGCTTTTGCTTTTCCTATGTTTTCATTCATTTTCTTCTTAGCATAGGTAGAAGTACAAAAAGCTGAGAAAACAAAGGCCTGAATCAAATTTCTTTTATACTGGGGAATGTGTGACAAACACAAAAGGGCCAAGTGTGCTGCTGCCCCAAGTATCACTGAAGATGGCTGCTGTTTAGAGAGGGTTCATTTTCCCTACACTAGTTATTATATTTTCTTTTTGAAAACCATAGTGGGGCTATAATTTTCTTCATATCATGCCTTAAATCCTGTTTCGTTTATTTTATGCCTAGGCAATGTCTAGAATAATCATGGATGCCCATGCGAGTTCTATGTACTAAATACGCCATAAAGATTCTCTTTGTGATTTGTGGAGAAAAAAATCTTCTCCAGAAAGAGAAATGATAACACAAAGAGACCTGATTTACCATAAGATTCACTCCCTTTTTATAAATCTGGACACATCTCTGCTGTGATCTCAATGAACTGGTTTGAGGTGTTAAACATAACAAATGAATGGTTCCTAGTGGCAGCTTTAATGACTGAACTGTATCTACCACAGGGAATATTTGATTCATCTGTCCTGGGGAAGCCGTTGTGTTTTGCAGTATCGACAGGACATATGTACTGGAGACAGTTAATTAGTACTCATTAAGACAACTAAAATTGTCTTTCTAAGCTTTTGCCCTACTCTATGTGGTCTAATTGGCTCATATTGAGGACAGATGAATGGATAGTTCCAATTATCATCTCCATACTTGTATTTCATTGTTGTACAAACATGGAGAAATTTGAGAATATATATGTTTATTATTGTGTGTACACACACACACACACACACACACACACACACACACACATACACGCATCTAGATGGCACAGTGGTTAGAGTTTGGAATCAGAAATCAGTTTGAATGTGACCACAGATAATTACTAACTGTGTGACCCTGTGTTAACTTCAATTTGTTTCAGTTTTTAACTATAAAATGGGACAATAATAGCACCTACTTCTTGGGGTTGTTGTGAGGGTCAAATGAGATAATATTTGCGAAGTGCTTTGCAAATCTTAAAGCATTACATTATTTTTATTATACACACATAGAATAGTTGAGAATAATGATATTGTATATGGTATATGAATACATATATATATATATACATATAGAAGTGTGTATACACATATACATACATATATGTGTGTGTGTGTGTGTGTATATACATATATGTGTGTGTGTGTATATATACTACCGTAATTGTCAAGTTCCTAACAATGATCAAACTGAAATCATAATTTTGTTTGTCATTATATGTGAATTGGGTATGGTTCTTTTGTTCGTTAAGAATCCTTAACAGGATCCAGCTTTTGGTGATCCTGTAATTTGGACAATTAGTCTAAACACATCTAAAATCATTACTTTATTTAAACAATTATTCCTGACCAATAAGTTGGCATGGAAGTTATGCAGCGAATTAATATTGAATAGAGTAGTAAAATGTATATGCTTGTTTCCTATGTTAAAAAAATTGTTTACTTTCAATACATTCAGAAAGCTTCCCAAACAAGTATGTTTTTCTTGTTACTACATTCATCCTCCTTTGCATTAGCATTGCAGTCTCCTAGAATGGCAGGCACTCCATGTTGAAAGGAGCAAATTCATTTGTGTATGGAAATCTAACAAGGTGAAAAACAACATTCTTTAACAATGAAACAGTGTCTCTGTCTACACTTACAACATGGTTTGACTAAAATAAGAAAGTTTAAAAATGTTTAAAGGGCAATTCTGTCAGGCATGGGAGTACAGGTCTGTAATCCCTTCTACTGGAAGAATCTGAGTCTAGTTAGTAGATCACTTAAATTCAGGAGTGTGTGAACTAAAGTAGGCTAAAGCTAATTGGGTGTCTATACCAAGTACAGCAACTATGGTGATTCCCTGGGTATAGGGGACCCTGAGGCGGCCTTAGAAGAGAGGAACCAGTCCCAGTTGCAAACAATAGGACAAGTTAAACTTCTAAGCAGATCAATTCTATTAGGATCGAACCTGTGAACAGTTTCTGCATTTCTAGTTGGGGTAAGATAAGGAAACCCAGGCTAAAATAAATAAATAAACTTGCAAACAAGTAAATAATAAAAAAGGTCAAACTAATTGACTTAACTGGACAGTTTTGCTGACTGATATGACAGGCAAATGGTATACATCCCAGGCAATCAAGAACTCAGCATGCAATCTGTTTTGCTGTATTTACCAGCTTTTCCTGTTCTGTATTTGAGTTTACTTTGCTAGCAAACAGCTGTGTGTAAGGTAATGGGCAACAAAAATCGAAACCTTCAAAGCAAGTTGAGCAAGTTTATGCTATTGGTGTTGCCAATTGAATTTGTGATACTTCATCTCAACTGCTTTATGTAGTGTTGCTGTGTGTGACACTCAGAATGGACCACATTCTCACTGAAAATGGTCTGCAGTGTATAAAGCAAAGATGGGAGCTTAACATGAAGGATTCATACTAAAGATAAATCATTCAGCAATCTACTGAAATGAGTCAGTATAGAGCTAAAATAATGTATCTTTATTTTTATCAATGTTATCTTTATTATCAGCTTGTGTCTATTAATATTACCCCTTAAAAACTACAGGAACCAGAATTACATTTGATTCAGTAAACATTTACTATTTGCCTCTTCAAGGGATTATGCTGGGTGCAGGAAATACAAAGCAGAAACAAGACATAATATCTGACTCAAAGATCATGTGCTTTAGCAATGGGATGAGATGTATGCTTGAAAAACTATAGTACAGTTTAGAAGATGATTATGTGTGTAGATGTGAAGTAGAGTGAAGGGTGTGGCAAAAGGGCAGGACACTGTGTAGGAAATGGTACCAGAATTAGGACTCAGGAGGAAAAGGATGTGAGCAAACAAAGAAAGGGGAGGCAAGAGTCTATTTCAGATATTAAGAAATTCTGTGCATAAATGTCGAGAAATGGGCAACCTGATGACTAAGTGAGGGAACAAGAATATGGGTAAAGTATAGGCTACACCAAGAATAGATACTAGAAAGGCAGCTTGGAGACAAAATTTGGAAGGGTTACAGGGAACTGAGCCAAATTTATAGGAATAAAAGCCATTCCCCAATTGAGAAATGGTCAAAGGATATGAACAGGCAGTTTTCAGAGGAAGAAATTAAAGACATCTATAACCATATGAAAAAATGCTCTAAATCACTATTGATTAGAGAAATGCAAGTCAAAACAACTCTTAGGTACCACATCTCTCCTGTCAGATTGGCTAACATGACAAAACAGGAAAATGATAAATGCTGGAGAGGATGTGGGAAAATTGGAACATTAATACATTGTTGGTGGAGTTGTGAACAGATCCAGCCATTTTGGAGAGCAATTTGGAACTATGCCCAAAGGGCTATAAAAATGTGCACACCCTTTGACCCAGCAATACCACTCCTAGGGCTATATCCCTAAGAGATCACACAAGTGGGAAAGTGACCTGTGTGTACAAATATATTTTATAGCAGCTCTTTTTGTGGTGGCAAAGAATTGGAAATCAAGGGGATGCCCATCAATTGGGAAATGACTAAACAAGTTGTGATATAGGAATGTAGTGGAATACTATTGTGCTGTAAGAAATGGGAAAGATATGGATTTCACAATAACCTGGAAAGACCTACATGATATAATGCACTACCACAGACATATTGAGTCTGTGATGACTAACTTTGATACACTCAGCTCTTCTCAGCAATACGAGGTTCAAAGATGGCTCCAAAAGACTCATGATAGAAAAAGCTATCCATATCCAGAGAAAGAACTGTGTGGTCTGAATGCAGATTGAGGCAAACTATTTCCTCTCTTTCTTTTCTCTTCTTTTTTGGTTTTATTTCTTCTCTCATGATTCATTCCATTGGTCATAGTTCTTTGCAACTTGACTATTGTGTACATAAGTTTAATGCGAAGGTTTATATAGAACATATAACAGACTGTCCATGGTCTTGGGGGCGGGGGGGGGGGGGGGGAAGGGAGGGAAGGGAAGAAAATCTGAAACTCAAGAACATGTAGAACTAAGTGTTATAAACTAAAAATAAAAAATCTAATTAAAAAAAGAATTTGGAAGGGTTTGAATGTCAAGATAAGGAGGTTGTAAGCCTATACGACTCTTCTAGGATTATAAAGGAAAATGATTATATTGAAATACAACTACTAAAAGGAAAGGAATAAAAAAAACTATGGACTCCAGGTTAGGAATTAATTTTAGAGCAAGAAATCAGATAAACAACTTGAGCAATATACCTTAGGAACATTATTTCGGCAGTAGTGTGAAAGATAGTTTAGAGAGAGAAGAAACTAGAAGAGGAGAAGAGGAGTCAGGGTGCCATCACCATAGGCTCTATAAGAATTCACAAGGGCAAGTGTAAGGTGGAAGCAAAGAGACATGGCCAAAGTTATCACAAATACACAGACCAAATTACTCAAGAAAACATTGCAGGGGAGGAGAATGGAAGATTATTAATAGTATTGCTTCATAAAACATTGACAAGCTATTGAAAAGAATTTAAAGCTACAGAGAGACTAACACTGTATGGTTGGTTGCTGTCCTTTGTTTTCGAAGAGGACCAAAATGACATCACTATATTGGAGTCTAGATAACAGTGTATCTGACTGTGGCTGATCAGACCAATATGAGCTTGAAAGACTCTACCACAGTTTGGGCACAGACAGTCTGTGTAAACACTTGGCATGGAGATGTCTCCAAATTTCTGCATCTCACGTTTCTTTTGAACTACTGCAATTCTGCTTCACTCAAAGAGCACAGAACCTTCTCTGATGTGGGCATGCCATGCCATGCCATGCTGGGTGGTGCTTTGCCAATATCTCCCATGTCATGCAGTTGATTCCACAGTTCTTCAGAGAGACATGGAGAGTGTGTCCTTGTATTGCTTCTTCTGACCACCATATGAGCACTTGCCTCCTGTGAGTTCTCCATAAAATAAGCAAATGTATGTTTGGCATTCGAACAATGTGAGTAACCCGTAAGAATCGCACTCTTTGCAGTAGAGTCAAAATGCTTGGTGGTTTAGCTCAAGTAAGGACCTCAGTTTTTGGTACCTTATCCTGCCATGTGTTCTTCAGAATCTTCCTAAGACAATTCAAATGGAAGCAATTCAATTTCCTGGCATCGTACTAATATACTGTTCAAGTTTCACAGGCATCCAAAAATGAGGTCAGCACAAGAGCTCTGTAGACCTTCAGTTTGGTAGGCAGCCTAATATCTCTCTCCCACAGACTTTCCTTTGGGGCCTCCCAAATGCTGAGCCAGCTCTTGCAATGCATGCATCAACCTCATCATCAATGCGTACATCCTGGTGAGACGAACGAAAAGCCCAAGAGACAGTTTCTGGGTAATTGATAATATTAAATTCAAATTTAATTTAATTAACTAAATTAAATTAAATTAAAAAATAAAATTAATAATCAGTTAATTAGACTAGCAAATAATAAATTGACGGTCAGTAGTCTCTCTCACCGACCATAGACAAAAGACCACGGAGATCATCAAATGCTTAAATACCTATGGAAAAGTGGGTGCCCCTGACAGGTGGAAATCAAGCCTGATTGGTGAACAGTCAATGTGGGGGGGCATATTAATGGGCAGATAGGCCAAAAGTCTTTAGATCTTCCTGCTGAGAACCTGATCATGAGACTCAGCTGCCTCTGGCTATCTGGAAAAAAGAATCCATCTCCCCAAGTGGTTCACAATTCACCTAGATTAGATTCTCTTTGCACTTTAGTCAGAAATAAACTGTCTCGGTCAGGTGGGGTCCTGCCCAGGGTTGAGAAGAATGTTCTGTGAGGGTTAGGTAAATCTCATCCTCAACTCTGTCCTTCAGAGGCTGACTGACCAACAAGGGCTGGGTTTGAATGAGGAAGTAAAAAGAGAAAATAAACTGGATCCTGATATTAATAATTGGTTATTAATAATCATTACATTGGGAAAATATACTGCCAAAATAAGTGAACTTATCTATACAATTCAAAATTTCTCCATTTGCCGTACTTAGTGATTCTATGCGTGGATAGTGGAACAGTTCTGTTTTCTTTGTGTTGTAAGGCTAAAATTAGCACAGTTGCAGAAAATTGACCCATACTTTGTTGCATCTCAGCCTCAGAAGCTATATTGAGTGCACAACCATCTGTGAACAAAAAATCATGCACCATGTCTCCCTCCACTTTAGCCTTGCTTTGTTAAATAATTGGCAAGTTAAATAATTTACCATCACTGTGGTAGCTGACCTTGATGCCCTTTTCCTCCTTGCTGAAGGCATCTGACAACATCATGCTAAAAGTATAAGAAGAAGCACACAGCC
The DNA here is from genome assembly GCF_011100635.1 of Trichosurus vulpecula. Classification (NCBI taxonomy): domain Eukaryota; kingdom Metazoa; phylum Chordata; class Mammalia; order Diprotodontia; family Phalangeridae; genus Trichosurus; species Trichosurus vulpecula. Next base: position 454,225,573 of record NC_050573.1, on the reverse strand, counting down.
CTACTTCGCTCCATTGGTTACTGGGAAAGCATGAGACCATAATCCATTGTTCAGAATCCATCTAAGCATGCCATCATGGAGCTGATATACATTATTGATGAACTTCTCTGGGCAGCCAGATTTTGCCATTTTGCCCTCATGACTAATAGTATCCAAGGCCTTGGTCAGATTGATAGATATGTACAGACCTCTGTTCTGCTCCTGGCATTTCTCTTGGAGTTGTCAGGCAAACACCATATGAACTGTTCCTTGGCCACACTGGCTCTCAGGTAGATGACCATCTTCCAGGTGAAGGATCAGCTGATTAAGGAGGACTCTGCTAGAATCTTGCTGTCAATGACTGAGAGAACCCCCATGATTGTCACAAGACAATCCATTTCCTTTACCTTTATAGAAATGGACAATGGAGACATCCTTGAACTCCCAGGGGATAACCTCCTCTTTCCAGAAAATTTCAGTCAGTTTTTGTATGAGCAGTGGACTCCTAGCCTTGCAAATCTCAGCTGGGGTAGAATAATCAGCACCAGGCATTTTGCCACACAAGAGGAGGATTATTCAAAATCTCTTCTTCAGTTGGAAGTTTGGTTAGAAAAGGATTGACTTCAACATGAGGTATACAATCAATGACTTCAGCATTGATTGATGATGGTCTGTTGAGAACACTATGGAAATGTTCAGCCCAAATCTTCAGGATCATGTCTTTATCCCGAATCAATGTGGCTCCATCAGCACTGAGTAGTTGAGATTCCTCATACATATTTGGTGTATAAATAGCCTTCAGGGAATCATAAAGGTGTAAAAACTAAATTTTATCTGCCTTCTTACTGAGCTAAGAATCTTACATCTCTGTAAGCTTCACTTGCACTTTACTTTTATTGGAGTTAAATGCTGCCTTTTAAGAGACAGATGATTTGTTTTACTGGTAAACCCCGTAGAGTTCTTGTTTTTTGTTTAACAGCTTCTGAATTTCCCCATCATTTTTGTCAAACTGAACTTGATGTTTGTGAGTGTTCTGGCCGAGATGAGTAAATGAGGTGCTGTACACCAAATTTCTGAAAGTCATCCATTTCTTTTCTGTTCTACTGTTGCCAACCATGTGTTGGCTCAGCTTTCCCTTCAAGTTAGCTGCAAACTGTTTCTGCTTGGAGACTCACTCTAATCTGTTGGCATGAAGTCTTCCCATAGTTGTCTTGCCTTGCGGGCTACTGCTTTTGTTGAATGGGAATGCTTAGCTTGGAGAGGATAAGTCCCTGTTTATTCCAGCACCCTGAACAACAAATCGCCTTTGTTGCTTTCACATCCTGTCTATCTCTTCTCCTTACAATGACATAGCTATTAAATGCCAATGTTTGTTGTGAGGCGCTTCCATGAAGTTTTATTATGTTTAGGTAAATGGAAGTCCATGTTAGTGATGAAGTCATGAGATGCACAAGTCTTCAGTAGTAAGTGACTGTTGCTGATGTTTCTCACTCCCTTTCTCCCAAGGACTCCTCACCATGCCTGGTAGCTTGTGCCTACTCTTGTATTAAAATCACCCAGAATTATAAACTTGTTCTCATCTGCCACATTGATGATGAGGGTCTTCAGGACTTCATAAGTTTTTTCTTTGGCCTCATCAGGGCTTGTCATGGTGGGAACATACACACTGTTAATGGTGGTGTGGTACTTTCCTACAAAGGGCAATTGCATTGTCAGGAGCCTGTTGTCACTCCTTTTGGTAGGTATATGAGCTTGCTGACTAGATTAGTTTTGATCACAATACCAATGCCAGCTTCGTGGAGTTTTCTTTCACTGAGGTCACTCCAGAAAAACATGTATCCAGACCCGACATTGGTAAGCTGGCTTTCATTTGCCAGCCTTGTTTCATTTGGGGCTGGTATTTGGACACCTGCTGAGTTCTCTCACAACAAGTGCTGTTTGTCTTTCAGGTCTACTGGATTTTGTGTTGTCCATAAGTGTGCACACATTCCATGTACTGATGGTGAGTGGAATCATCTTTGCAAAAGTTTTTATACATTGTGTGTATGAGTGTGTGTGTTTGTTTTTTGTTTGTTCGTTTTCTGTAGGGTGGGATCCCTGCCTGCTGAAGTAAGAAGGCCAGGATTTGATAAAACAGACAATTTTTAGGGTAACTTTTCTAGCCCCTTTCTCACACTAGGTAGTGAACTGTGCAGTATTTTAAAAAGGTTTCTCAGACACCCAAGGGGGTACTTAATCCCACTACTGCTTCAGTCCAGTAAGAAGATAACCCTGGGCCTGGTACACCTATGTGGAGGGTTGTGACTACAGCTTCCAGTGTATGTCACCTGCAGCATCATCACTTAACTATTACCATGGGACTTTGATATGGGTAAAAATGGTAAAATGGTATGGGTGATATCTTTTGATTTGTACATAAATTGGATTTAAGTAATCAGAGTTGCACAACATAGTCGGCCCTTCTTCCTCTTCTGGAATCATTGGAGTCTAGTAGCAAGACAAAGTCAAGATGACTGGTGATGGTTTGTGATGTATCTTTGGTAGGTAATGAAGCTCTAAGAACTCCATAGCACCTGCATCAGCCACCTTCATGACCTTTGCAACAAATTGTTCTTATCTGCCCATTGCACTGAAGGAAGTCTTCACATGCTTGGGGTAGACAGCCCCCTAACTCATGGAAGAGTTTGAGACCTTTCAGGTACCCTCAATCTGGGTTAGCTCATTTGTCCAAATGGTTTACTGGGGTGTGGCCTCTGCATATGCTGTAAGTGAGAGTTGGGTGAATCAGGTGGACACTAAGGATGAAAAGCTGCCCTGAAAAGGGCTCAGCAGCCTTCACACCATAGGTACTAGTCTTCTCTGAACGCATCCTCCACCCCTGACATTGGATAAACTAAATATGATCATCCCAGGAATATTTCTTGATGAAAGTGAATGGTGTTCAACAAACATATACAAAATGAAACAGACTTGTTAACTTTCTCTAGTGATATACTTTCAATAGCAGGAAAGTAAAACTACTACATTTGTACTCTAGTTTTTTCAGAATAAATGAGAAATGATAAAAGTACTTAAGAAGATGAAATCAGATGCTTTATGTCAAGTGACCCAATTTTGAAGTTACTCAGGAATCAATTTTCAGTCTCTCTCAAGAGAAGCAAGATTCCAAGAAATAGAAGATATAAAAAATGGTGCTTTTACAAAAAGTAAAATTGAAAAAGATATCTACAAAGGCATCTCAACTAAATAATGCATGTTCCTTCTTTTCCGTCTCTATAAAGTCATCATGAGAATGCTCTTCATAATGATTCAAGTAACTGAAACAGGCATGTTTTCACTAGTGTCTTCCATAGCAGACATCTTTACTGTATTTCAAGAGACTGGGATACTTAGAAAATAAAAGGTCCTGTTATATCTATTGTACATCAATTTTATAAAAGCATTTGACTCAGAACAAAATGTAGCCTGGAAAACTATCTTCAGAAAAGTTTGGAGAGGGATTGTGGTGCAGTGAAAAGAATAATGGATTTGGAGTCTGAAGATCTCAATTCAAATCCTGGATCTGCCACTCATTTCATATCTTTCCTTAGGCATATCATGTGACCTAATACAATGTCCATTTACTAATTTGTAAATTGAGAGATTTGGACTAGATGATCTCTAAGGTCTCTTCTTGCTCTAAATCTGTGGTCCAGTTATCTTTCATAAACATATTAAAATTATACAATGTCCCCTGACAAAGATAACTACAAAGATACAGTGATTGTATTGCCATTAATCAAGGTATAAAACAAGGAGATATGTCGTCGCTTAAGTTGTTCATCAGTTTCATGAAGGATTCCCTGTGCAGAGTGCAAATAGAAGGACTCCCGACTGATAGTGAGATTCAACAAATAATTTTATTTGCCGTAGATATTTTACGAATGTCCCAAAAATGTCACAAGGTCTCCTCAGTGAAATTCATAGTAGAGAATAAGAGATTGATCTGAACTTCTATATTAGAAGCAGAAACTAGGTAAAATTTGCCTATTATCCAGATTGCAGCATACAACTCGATGGGCATCCTGTACAATTAAGTTTTCCAGATTTCATAATTGTTTTAATGATTCCATGTCCTTATCGCTATTAAAGCTCAATTTGCTGACCAAAACAATAGATTTCCAAAAATTGTTAAATGGCCAGAAATCATTTGAACCAAAATTTTGGAAGAAGTGAAATGACAGCACTAGAACAGCACCAGAAAGATGCACCATATGATTGAGTAGCCAGAAACATGTTCCAAGAATGGCTCACACAGAAAGCATTAGACAAGTTCTTTCTTACCCTGAAAGGTCCAGTTAGTGAATAGCAGACATATTTTGGTTCAATATAAAGAAAAAGTTACTTTCTTAAATAGAAAGGGTTGACTCAGGAAGCAATACTTTTTTTTTGCAATTGAGGTGTTCAAACAGAGCCTATGTGACCACTTGTTGGCAATGCCACAGAGTATATTTTATTTTAAGCACTATTAGTGGGCAAGATCACTTTTAAGGCCTTTCCTTCAAAATCTAAGATCCTTTGATATTACAAATATAATGTTCTATTAGAAGATGTGATAGAATAGTCAGCATGAACTTCAAGTTATTATCAAAGAGAAAGAACTAAATGTAGTTTATGGTCCTGTAATGGGTTGGTCTCTTGCTAGGAAAGTCTGATTTTTTTTTTTATCAGAAGACATGGTTCACAAACTCATTGGATTATGAAACCCCTTACCCTAGAATCTTGGGAATGATGTTAATTAGAGCAGAACCTATGGCTAATGCCCAGGTATCTTCAAAGGACTAAAAGTAAAAGAGATACTCAATGCATGCTATAAATCAGGGAGGGGACAGGTCATTTATTCCTACATACAAAGCAAAACTAATCATAGAAGAATCACAACGTACATTAATAGAATGATTAGAATGAAATTTAGTAACAGCTTATCAAAAAGATATGCTCTAATGGTAGGCAAATATTCAAGTCTCAGTGATAGAACAGTTTAAAAGGAGGCTAATTGGCCATTTTATATTTCATCTCATTTAACACTGATCAGCTCCCTGTACAGCTTGCCAGCCAAATGTATAAGTTGGCCAGTCTTCTTTCCAGTGGTCTTTCTTTGATCTGGGACCTTTCATGGCTTTCAGCCACTACTATTCTGGTAGATGTCACTCCTGACAAGTCAAATAATACTTCTGCCATAGTGATGTCACTATTGCCACATAAAAGAGGCAGAGCCTGGCAGGGACAAGCTTATCTAGTTGGGAACCCCTAAAACAGCTGTCATGTGAATGGAATTATAATAAAATGTTGGGCAGAAAAACAACCTTCATCCTCCCTTTCCCCACCTCCTTCACTGAGTTACATCTGGTCCCTTTGAGACCTGCAGCCAAGAGAGTATTAGCCAGAAACTGTCTCTTCACTTTTAAAAGATCCCTTAACTTCTCAGTCCTCCTAACTCAGCAGCCAAACATGGGACTTAGTGATGAATCATATATGGCTGGAAGCTTGCCTTCAAAGATTCCTTTGTAGTCTACCAATGTGGTAAATTGTTAACTGAGCATACATTGGGGAGCAGGGGTAATGTGAGGAAGAGGGCTCCATTATAACCGTAAATGCCTGGCACGTAGTAAGCATTTAACTATTGCTTTTTGACTGCTGACTGACTTTATAACAATTGGCTATAAGCAACATAGATGTGTAAAATAAAGTTCAATTTAACAGATATTTGTTGAGCATTATATATACATGCAAAAGTAATCAGACCCTGCTTGGTGTAACAAAATGGTAGAAAAGTACATAATTAACTATAATATAAGGAAGGATATGTGACAAATATCAGGAGAAAACTATACCCAAAGTGCTATGGGATTTTAGAGGATAGATAATTTTTTTTTCCTACTCTACTTTCCTATCGCCACAAGTGTTATCTATTGTTAGGCTAGCTGAGGTGGGCTGATGAGCTGATAAACCATCACAGAGATAAATCTGGCTTACAAATAACGTGAGCTGTCAATCTTTCAGCAACACAAACTAAAGGAATTCTATTGTTTCTATTCTAAAGCAGAATTCTAACAGAGAACAAATCTCTTAATATTGATTTGGCTGCAGTGAAAGCATAGATACATTTTTTCCTTCAATTTTAGCTTGTACCTTTAACAACATTTTGCAATAAGAGTGTTCTCTCAATTCTGAAGGGTTGATGTCTTTTATAGATTTTTTTAGTTCCATTTTGTTGTCTCTTGTTTATTGAATTGAGAGGTGGTGTCATGGCTAAATGCAGCAGAGCTGTTCTATTCAACTATAAGTTCTTAAAAATTCATGGCACGTTTTATCTTTTGTGAAAGTAACTAGCCTGATAATTCTTATTTTTCAAAGATTGGTATTCATTATTACAATATTTAATTTTTATAACCGATGGAAATTGTTCAATCTAACTATAGATTCAGTTATAATCCAATGCTGAATTAACAAAAACATGATGTATGAAATGAGGGAAGCAATGGTCCTATATAGTTTGTTGAGACCACATCTCAATTATTGTAGTCAGTTCCAGGCACCACATTTTAGAAAAGACTCTCTGCTTCCAACCTCTCTTCTGTCTAATTCATTCTCCACAAAGCTACCAAAATAATCTCCCTAAGGTGCAAGTTCAATCATGTCATTCCCTTGTTCAAAAATATCCAGTAGCTTCCTATTACCTCTAGGATAAAATACAAACTATTCAGTCTGAAAGTTAAGCTCCCTTATTACATTTTACTTCCCTACATGAACTCCATCTTCCACCTAAACTGGGCTACTAGCTGTTTCTTGAAATCAATATTCCATCTTCGGTCTTCCAGCCGCTGCACATTCACACAGGTTTTCCCTATTACCTGACATGCATTTATTTCCTCCTCATCACTACCTTTCAGAATCTTTTTCTTCCTTCAAGGCACAGCTCAAGTGTCATTTCCTATACAAAGTCTCCTAGATTCCCTAATTGTCAGTCTTGTCTAACTCTGAAAATGATCATTTATTGTGTTTATTTATGAACGTGCTTTATCCGCCAGTGAAGTGCAAGCGCCACAAAGGAACTGGTTTGTTTTTTTTTGTTGTTGTTTTTGTTTTTGTTTTTGTTTTGTCTTTGCAAAGCTAGGACCTAGCACAGTACTTTCAATAACATGCAAAGCATGTAGCACTGGATCTCTCAGGAAGTCTTACTTACTAGTTATTTGACCCTGGGCAAGTCACTTAACCTCAACATGTCTTAGTTTCCTTATCTGAAAAATGAGGAGGTTGAACTAGATGGTCTCTAAGTTCTCTTCCATCTCTAAATCTATAGGTATTACTTTAATTTTTTTGAAGGATATTGACAGGAATACTTTCTGAGGTTGGATACCAGGATGGTGAGGATTCTGAAGACACTGTCTTGTCAGGATCAGCTGAAAGAACTTGGGAAGCTTAGCCTGGAAGTAGGACATGATTATACTGGCATTTGAAGGATTCTTAGGAGGAAACAGAGTCACATATTTTCTTCTTGATCCCCATGTGAGGAAGTAGGAGCAATAGCTATAAATGCTATTATTGTTGTTATATGTTTCAGATTTGAGTTTGATGTAAGGAAAGCTTTCTTAACAATCAGAGCGATCCAAAGATAGAATGAGTCCCCTCTACAAGTAGTAGGTGAAAACCTCACTCTAATGGTATTTCTAGCAGAAGATAAATAACTACTTATCCAGGAAGATGGAGAGGGTCAGGTCAAACTGAACTAGATTATTTCTGAAATCATTTCCATAACTCTGAGATTCTATAAATGTATGAATATCTGAAGACTAACCAAAAATAGCTTGTGTTACTCCAGAAAAAAAACTAAAGTAGTCCAAGCTTTAAAAGCAGTGCACTAAAATCATCCATGCCCATAATGCCTAGAAAACTCTCTTCCATGTATTTCAGGTTCTTTCAGTTGTACAGGGAAAAATCTCTGACATTTCATTTTCTCTAGAAGGATCAGGTACTGTGGTTTATAGTTGAAAGTGTCAGATGGAGAGGCCAAGGAAAGACCTTGGTTTAAAATCTAGCTGATACTAGCCACCACCTGACTTCCCCAGGCCTCAGTTTCTTAAGCTATGAAATGAGAGCTTTGGACTGGATGGCCTGTGAAAATGTTTTGGGTGGATCTGAAACCAGGGTGCACCCAAAATAAGCACTCTAGCTTCCTTGGGGGGCCTCTTTGTTAGCATGACCTACAATTAGACAATTTCTAGCCACCTAAAGCTAGGTTCAAACAATATTATTACATAATAAAGTATTTCCACGACATCTGTAAAGTTCCTTCCAGATCTAAAGCTTCAGCCCTATGATTGCCTTACTAATCTGTAAATTCCACGAAGACACATATTATGTATTATCTAATCAATCTGTCCCCTAGACTGAAGAGCATCCTATAAAATTTCCAACTACAAGGGGAAGCAGATTAAAATGTAATTAGGGAATGTTTAACAATATTTTTAAAATGCAACATAGATAATGTTGATTTGTGCCTTTTTAAGTTAATATGTGACCCACAGATGTTCATTTCTATTTGAGTATGACAATACTGCCAGAGCCCAGTGTAGGACTCTGCATGAAGCGGTCTGTTAGGGGCGCTCTGGACCTAGGCCCCCCGAGAGGGTAGTGAGACGCCAGGGAGTCTGGACCTGCTGACGTGGCAATGCCTGTGTGGCTTCTGCCACGTCAGTACCGGGGCGGCTCTAAGTGGAGGAGCTCCACCCTCGGGGAGGAACTGGGGAGGAGCCAACCCGAAACACCCAATATAAGGCGCTCCCCGGAGAGGGTCAGTGGGATTTGTGTGTGAGATTTCTGGTACGCCATTGCAATAAAACTGCTTGTCGCATTCCGGTGTTCTGCCAGGTGATTCTCCTCTCGCATCCCCCGAGAGGAGCCGGAGACGTCCGAAGACCCGAGGGCAGGGTAAGTGGAAGGCGGTGGTCGGGGTGCAGCCCCCGGCAGCTGGCGCCCGCACAGGGACTGGTGGCGTCCCTAAGGGAACCGGTAGGCCGCTAGCCCGCTCTCCCTAGGTGGAGGAGCGGAAGACCAGGCAGCCTCAAGGGAGTGCCCTTGGGAAGAATGGTGCATAAAGTAAGTGAGGCCCGTGTTGATGAACCGGAGGACAAAGGCGTACTCGCCTGCCAGATCTACAAGGTCTGCAAAGAACAAGGCGTTAAAATTCATATAAGAGCATGTAGAGAGTGGGTGGAGAAGATCTGGGTGATGAGCCCGTGGCTGGAGCACACCGGGGTGGATCTGCCCGTCTCCGCGGCAGGCAGAGTGCTTAGGAACCGCCACGGATCAGGCCACATTCATAAGACTCATATACAAGATGGCCAAGATCAGGGGTGTACAATCACTCCCCGAAGTGCAGATGTGGCTACCGGAACACAGCAAGAGGAGGAACTTGCACACTTGGTAGACTCCAAGGACAAGATACCAGAAAAAGGAAAGAATGAAGTAAAGTTCTGAAGAAGTTAGTCCCAATAAAGCACGGCACCTGGCCTCCGTTACATCAGAGGGCCAAGCAATTTGTGCATAGGATTCAAAAATCCTCTCTGTGTTTTTTGTCTCTGTGTCTGTGTGCTGTATCTGTGTTTCTGTGTGTGTGTAATCTGACACCCTGTAATGTCCACTATCTCTTTCTCTCCCTCCCTGACTCCAGTCTCTTCAGAGGAGTGGGAGGGCGGGGGGGGGGGGAGAGAAGGAGAGAGGAAAATGTCTTCTTGTTTAACGGTTTATAGTTGTTGGAAATAATGCTCTTTCTTTCTCCCTTCATCCCAAATCTGGCCAATTTGGGATGTGAGGAGAGATAAGAAAGGAGGCGGGGACCTTTTCCCTGAAATTCAAATGTGTTACTCCTGATTTGATGCTTAAGATAAAGTCAGAATTTCTCATACCATTTGGCACTAAGGCAAATTCGGAAAATGCATGAATCTCTACTACAGAGACACTTTGAGCTCCCCAGTATGAGGAGAAAGGGACATGGTACCACTGGATCTTTTCCAGAGTCCCACTCACCTTAGACTGGCAAATTCAAGGTTCTCACTTCCAAAAAGGTTTTTGGGGAGTAAACACAGAAGTAAAATTTACTCGAGAAAAAATTAGAACCATTAAGATTTTGATTTAGCAGATTCTGTTAACCATAGATAATCTGGTGAAGTATATGAAACCTTTTTCAAAATAATAATACACGTATGAATGTGAAGAAAAATCAGTTTATATGACAGAAGATATTCTGTATCCCCCTCCAATCCGTAGACTCCTTGGGGGGTTAAGAATTCCAGCTCTATGTCAGAAGTATATACAAAGATGTTTTAATTCCTGTGTGGTGAATGAGAATCACCATGAGACTAGTATAGATAAAAAGTTGGAAAATATTTAATGACATAACGGTATTAAATCTATAGAGTTAATAAGTACTTTTCAATATACAACTACAGAGATCCTTATGTGCAATTTAGTGACCCTCATTCCTGTTTGAATTTGAAACAAGTGGTTTAAAGCTTCCAAAACAGAGAAATGAATGCCAAACGTGAAAGCCAATCTGAACATAGTGTACCCAAAAGACTGTTACTGTAGTCCTGAGAAACAAAAATACTTCTTCGGATAGGAATTATCTCCATAGATATAACCCAGTCCGCCTGGGTGAAAACATTTCTAGCTCGCTGTGATTTTCCTACGTTTGCTACTTGGAAAGTTTAAAAAGTGATTCGCAAATATACAATAGAGAGTTGGCTTCTTTTCAAAATAATTGCCCTGTGTACAAGCTGCTTTTTCTTATTTAGGCCCTTTTATTCTGATGTGCCTTTCCCCTAAAAGTCCTCAAATAAATTAAATCATAATAACATAGAAACTGTAGAAATTAAAATACATGTCACAACAAAGGCTCTATTCCCTGTTCTTGACTTTGCTACTTTGTTGCCCTCTCATACCCCGCTGACAACAGCCCTGGACCCCTGGGCACCCTGAAGCCCACACTGCTAGGCAATGGATAAACAGAGGAACCTCTCCTCCCTGTCCCCCAAGTCCTTGCTCCCACACCACCAGAACTTACGATTTTTGCTCCTAGTCTTCCAAACCCGACAACCCTTATAAGAAAGTAAAGATCTCTCAGGGACCCTCCTCAATGATTCCTTAGACCTTTAATTCAGGTGCTGGACTCTGCAGCTTCCCAGCACCTTCCCCCCCTCAGTCCACAGCCAGGCTCTGCAACTATGAGGAGAAGAAAAGCCTCTATGCTTGGTAGGCCTAATGTATGTAATGATTTGGGAATGCAATTAATGTCATCTGAAATTTTTCTGTTTGTGCTATTATTGTACTTCTGAATTGTAGTAAAATTCTCCCACTTGTAAAATTTAAGTGACTAGATATGAGATTAAACAAAGTAATCTTTAATTTGAATTTTGGTGACACTACAAAATGAAAACAATTGTGTAAAACTGGTTAAGTTACTTTCTCAGCCTTGCTAACCCTACCTTGTTAAGATCACAGCTAAAACAATTCTGCCAGCACTTAGGAAACTTGTAAGATTGTTAGCTAGGTTATTTGGGATTACTGTTTTAATGTTAAAAACCAATAAAGTTCTGAAGAGATAAAAGAAATTATGTCACCCACCTTTTGACCTAGATTTGTGGGTGGGTTCTATTAAATTTTATATGGATATTGATTAGGGTAAAGATGTTGCTTATTATGAGTTGTTATGATTGCTGTTCAATTAATTATCAACCCTCTCTGCCTGGAAGGGAAACCGACTATACCTTCTTAGCAATGATTCAAATTTCTTAGGTTTCCTTTTTACCCGGGGCAAAAGAAGTAGTTAGAATACTGGCCCAGCACATTTTAAACCGATCTAATTATAATACGTGATTGCAAACTATTTGTAAAACTTTCCCAAGAAAAATGTGAATGGAACTTAGAAATTCATATTCGAATAATTGAGAAATTTATTAACTATATAGCCCCAAGAAAATTCTATTTACTGTAGTTCGCTGTTCAATAAGGGAATGGTGGTGGAATCCGTTCCCAGGGATATTACAAAGATCGCATGATTGTAAAAGTGCTTGGCACACTACTTGATATGAGATACATGCTATTTAAATGTAAACTGTTTTAAGTTAAAAATAATTGCTTTATATTAACTTTATGTGGATTTTCTTCAATGTGACGTTTTGGTAATGAGATGGATGATTCTCTGTATTAAGCAATTTGGGGTCATATCTGACTGCGGTAAAGCCACCAAAATGGAAATTAATTGGTTTTGGTTTTCAAGTTTAAATAGATGATAATTATGGTTTTTTGATATTTTGTTATATTTCTCCAATTTTTCTTATTGCGTAAATTGGTAAGCAGCTATAAAAGCAATTTCTTTTATAATCTAATTGTTATTAGGTTAAGAATTGTAATTTGAGAAATCTTAAATTACCAAATTTTGTCTTTAATTGTTTTGCTATCATTTGGGAAATTTGTGAGATCATTAATTAAGCTATTGATGTTGTTGCTTAGAGATAGTATTTACAATAGTAAGTTTAGTTTTCTTTTTTTTAATTGTGGAAAAGGTTTGGTGATCAAAATTTAAGAATTGCTAGCACTAGGAATTAATAATATCAGGATAAATTATAAGCTGTTTCTGAGAAGGAGAGATTTTTTATGAAGAAAAGTTTTGTGCAATCCTTTGCATAATTTTTCGAAAGACTCGACCTTGAATAAGTTTGCTCAGAGGAACAGCAAAAGATAGCAGACAGACCCAAGGTTTTTCTCTTTAACCCCTTCCTAGAGACCATGTTACTTTTCCTTATTTTGTAACGTTGCCAAGGCCCTTGGAAACTCTCTGCACGGGCAAGGTCATCAGCCCCAGGAAAAGAACTTGTTTGAGTTATGTAGGTCCTAAACAATGCACTTGGCTTGCTGAGAAACTGAATGTACGATAGATAGAAAGGTTTCTAATATTTGGCTTTTACACCGGGTCAAGTTTAGAGTAGAGGATGAAAGATGTTTAAGTAAATCCCTTATGTATGTGAGTCCTATTCCGATAAAACAAAAAGGGGGAGTGGCGGGTAGGCTGACCCATGCGCAGCTCGCTACAGCTACCTTTACTGCCAATTTTTTACAATGTCGTGACGATGGCCTCACGCCCTTGCTAAGATACTATGCTGGGGGCCGGTATGAAAAACAGGAACCAGGCCAAACGGAGACACCACCAACTACGTGCCTTCAAGGCAGCACGGTCTGGTGGAAAGATGAGAAAGGGGTGTGGCACGGGCCGGGAAGGGTCGTAATCAGAGGGAGAGGGTATCTTTGTGTCTCCACAGATGACGCCACAGGAGAACAGGTGTGGGTGCCCCTCCGCCGGGTCCGCGAAGTCGTACCCCCGTCGGAAACGACGTCCCAGGGGGCGGAGGCCGCGACGGAAGAACAGGACCGTCCAAAGAAAGAGGGCTGCCTTGAACAACGCCCTTAGCTGCCTGCTTGCCATGATCCAGTTGGCGACCCCATCCACAGCTGCTCCTGCCGTCTTGCCACCCCTGGCAGTGACTCCCACGCATTGGGCCATTACCCCGAATCTCCCGATGTTCCAGTTGGTGACCTGCAGCCCATCCTGTCTGTGAAACCCCTATGTAACTCAAATGGCAAAAGAGCTCCAAAAAGCCAATGAGGAGAAGAATGCCTTGAAAGGCAGAATTAGCCAAATGGAAAAGGAGGTCCAAAAGACCACTGAAGAAAATACTACTTTAAAAATTAGATTGGAGCAAGTGGAAGCTAGTGACTTTATGAGAAATCAAGATATTATAAAACAAAAGCAAAGGAATGAAAAAATGGAAGACAATGTGAAATATCTCATTGGAAAAACCACTGACCTGGAAAACAGATCCAGGAGAGATAATTTAAAAATTATTGGACTACCCAAAATCCATGATCAAAAAAATAGCCTAGATATCATCTTTCAAGAAATTATCAAGGAGAACTGCCCTGATATTTTAGAGCCACAGGGCAAAATAGAAATTGAAAGAATCCATCCATCGCCTCCTCAAATAGATCCCAAAAAGAAATCTCCCAGGAATATTGTTGCCAAATTCCAGAGCTCCCAGATCAAGGAGAAAATACTGGAAGCAGCCAAAAAGAAACAATTTGAGTATTGTGGAAACACAATCAGAATAACCCCAGATCTGGCAGCCTCTACATTAAGAGATCGAAGGGCTTGGAATACGATATTCTGGAGGTCAGTGGAGCTAGGATTAAAACCAAGAATCACCTACCCAGCAAAACTGAGTATCATGCTCCAAGGCAAAATATGGATTTTCAATAAAATAGAGGACTTTCAAGTTTTCTCAGTGAAAAGACCAGAACTAAATAGAAAATTTGACTTTCAAACACAAGAATCAAGAGAAGCATGAAAATGTAATCAAGAAAAAGAACAAGAAAAAGAAATTGCAAGGGACTTACTAAAGGTGAACTGTTTTGTTGACATTCCTACATGGATAGATGATGTGTATGATTCATGAGACCTCAGTATTAGGGTAGCTGAAGGGAATATGCATAGATATGTGTTTATGTATATATATATATATATATATATATATATATATAGGTGAATGCGTATGTATGTATATATCTATGTATGTGTATATATATAGAGAGAGAGAGAGAGGGAGAGGGAGAGGGAGAGGGAGAGAGAGCGAGAGCGAGCAGACACAGGGTGAGTTGAAGATGAATGGAAGATATCTAAAAGAAATAAAATCAAATTAAGGGATGAGAGAGGAACATACTGAGAGAGGGAGATAGGGAGAGATAAAATGGGGTGGATTATCTTGCATAAGGGTAGCAAGAGGAAGCAGTTCTGTGGGAGGAGGGGAGAGGTCTGATGAGGGGGGAATGAGTGAACATTGCTCTCATCAGATTTGGCCTAAGGAGGGAATACCATACATACCCAATTGGGAATCTTACCCCATAGGAAAGAAGAGGGAAGAAGAAAAAAAAATGGGGGGGATGATGGAGGGGAGGGCTGATGGGTGTGGAGGTCGTCAGAAACAAACACTATCGAAATGGGACAGGCTCAAGGGAGAAAATTCAATAAAGGGGGATGTGTTGGGAAGGAGCAAAATATAGTTAGTCTTTCACACATGAGTATTGTGGAAGGATTATACATAGTGATACTCATGTGGCCTATGTTGAATTGCTTGACTTCTTAGGGAGGGTGGGTGAGAAGGGACGAGGGGAGAGAATTTGGAACTCAAAGTTTTAAAAACAGATGTTCAAAAACAAACAAAAATGTTTTTGCATGCAACTAGAAAATAAGATACGCAGACAATGGGGCGTAGAAATTTATCTTGCCTTACAAGAAAGGAAGGGAAAAGGGGATGGGAGGGGAGTGGAGTGACAGAGGGGAGCGCTGACTGGGGAACAGGGCAACCAGAATATACTCCATCTTGGAGTGGGGGGGAGGGTAGAAATGGGGAGAAAATTGGTAATTCAAACTCTTGTGAAAATCAATGCTGAAAATTAAATATGTTAAATAAATAAATAAATAAATAAATATTTAAAAAAAAAAAAACACGGTAAGTGAAAGTAGCAACCAATGAAACTAGTACCTAATGTTAGCCTTGGGAGATATGGTTCCAACTATAGTCTCCTTTCTTTACTTCAAGGAGCTGCCCTTCTAATGAGAGCCAACTCCCTTTGCTCCTCTTTAATAGGAAGACCAGAAAGCGTCATACAATTAAATTCTGACAAGAGTCCTCCATTTGATTCATTTTAAACAGTATTTATTAACATGTACCCTTATGTATCAGTAAGTCAATAAATACAACATCAGTGATAAAAAAAAGAAATATTTTTGTATAACAAAAGCCAGTGCCACAAAGATTAGGAGGGAAGCAGAAAATTGGGAGAAAATCTTTACAACCAATGTCTCTGATAAAGGCCTCATCTCTAAAATATAAAGGGAACTGAGCCAAATTTATAGGCATACAAGTCATTCCCCAGTTGAGAAACGGTCAAAGGATATGATCAGGCAGTTTTCAGAGGAAGAAATTAAAAATATCTATAGGCATATGAAAAAAATGCTCTAAATCACTACTGATTAGAGAAATGCAAATCAAAACAACTCTTAGGTACCACATCTCTCCTGTCAGATTGGCTAACATGACAAAACAGGAAAAAGATAAATGCTGGAGAGGATGTGGGAAAATTGGAACATTGTTACATTGCTGGTGGAGTTGTGAAGTGATCCAGCCATTCTGGAGAGCAATTTGGAACTATGCCCAAAGGGCATACCCTTTGACCCAGGAATACCAGTGCTAGGGTGGTATACCAAAGAGAGCACACAAATGGGAAAAGGACCCATATGTCAAAAATATTTATAGCGGCTCTTTTTGTAGTAGCAAAGAATTGGAAATCAAGGGAATGCCCATCTATTGGGGAATGGCTGAACAAGTTGTGGTATATGGATGTAATGGAATACTATTGTGCTATAAGAAATGGGGATGATACGGACTTCATAACAAGCTGGAAAAACCTGCATGATATAAAGCTGAGTGAGCGGAGCAGAACCAGGATAACATTGTACACTACCACAGATATATGGATTCTGTGATGACTAACTCTGATAGACTTTGCTCTTACTAGCAAAAACTAGGTGCAAAGACAACTCCAAAGGACTCACAATGGAGAATACTATCTATATCCAGAGAAAGAAGTATGGAGTCTGAATGCAGATTGAGGCACACTTTGTGCTCACCTTTTTTTTTTCCTTTGTTTTTTTTCTTCTTCTCTTTCGTTTTGGTTTTTGGGTTTTTTTCGGTTCTGTTTCTTCTTTCTCATGATTCATTCCATTGGTCATAATCCTTCTTCACAACTTGACTAGTGTGTAAATAAGTTCAATGTGAAGTTATACATAGAAGATATATTGGATTCCATGCCGTCTTGGGGAGGGAGGGGGCGAGGCGAGGAAGAAAATCTGGAACTCAAAATTATGTAGAATCGAGTGTTGTAAATGAAAAGTAAAAAATCTCAAAAAAAATACTTTCCTTTTTTTCCCACTTCGCTGATCCTATCTTTCTCTACCCCTGTCCCATGCAAAACTTTACTTTTGTATTCTAAGTTGACATAGAATATTGTTATTTGGTTGTGTACACTAAAAGGTATATCAGTAAGGCAAGATTCATGACCTCAAGGATGACATGAACATGCCTGAATGGTTCCAAATCGCAAAGTATGAAAACTCTCTATGTAGAAGGCAGAGGAAGTTTATTTTAAACTCCAGAGGGTCAAATCCAAGAACCAATACCCTCAGTTCGATATAGTAGCAATTATATTCCAAAACCAGTAAGTCCACATCAATGTGATAACAAGGAAATTATAACACAGTATTACAGCAAGGAACCAAATCATCCTGTAATCTTTCCTGCTGGTCGGGACTTCCTGTAAACAATCACTCATGAATCCTAACTCTCCACTCAGCACTCTCCTCTTCAGCTCTGCTAATACTGGTTCTCTCAATGTCTGTTCTTCAGCACCCTCTCAATGTCTGCTGCCTCAGTCTTCCTCTCAGTTCTGCTGCTCTCAGTCCTGCTACTCTCAGTTCTGCTGCTCTTAGTACTACTGCTCTCAGTTCTGTTCCTCTTCAATTCTCCTCTCCTGTTTAATTCTGTTCCTTTTCAATTCTGCTCCTCTTTTTATACAGTCCTAGCTGGCATCTTATTGGCTAGAACTCAGGTCTCTCATTGGCTGAATTCATGATTGACTAGAACTCAGTGCACATACCATTACTCTGGTCTTAGCAACTCCCCTTAGGGTCCTGAGGGCTTCATGCCCGCGTTGGCTTAGCACCTAATAAGTAGGGGCTTTAGGCCTATTTACAAACAAAGATATAATCAGACTTTCCCACCTAGGCCCACCTGAGGCCTATTGAATGGATAGGGAGGATCTTCTATCACATTAATGCTACCAAAGGACTTGAAAGTTTATAAAAACCAAATGCGTACCCAACAGCTTTAAGTTGGCTATCAGAGTAGATTCCTTAGCATATTAATAATTCCCTTTACTTGCAGTTTGGCTACCTATTTTTGATCCATAGTCATTGGACATCCCTCTCCATCCTTCCACAAGTATGCCTTTCCCAAGAGGTTGAGAGAACTCTGTGATGATGGATATTAATATTTTATTTTATATTTACTTCCATATCTTTAGGAAGTATTATCAACTGTTTGCTATTTCAACCATTTATTAGGCTCTTAAAATGTAGCTCTTGTGGAATGGAGCCAAGATGGCAGAGTGAAAATCGGGACTTCCTTAAGCTTTCCCCCAAATCCCTCCAAACACCTGTAAAAATGACTCTAAACAAATTCTAGAGCTGCAGAACCTACAAAATGACAGAGTAAAACAAGTCTCCAGGCCAAGATGGCCTGGATGGTCACTGGGAAGTGTCTATCACACCATGCTGGGAGCAGAGTACAACCCAGCATGGGCCTTGCTGGGACAGACTAGGCCAGAGAAGACCAGGCAAAGGGGACTTCAGGGCCCTGAGTCACTGAGCTGTGACAGTTTCTAGACTTCTCAACCCACAAATGCCAAAGACAACTTAGCAGGTCAGTAGGAAAACTCTGTTTGACCTGGGTGAGAAAAGGGTGTGGTCCAGCCACAGCCCTGGGGTAGCAGAAGTGACTGCAGAGGCATTGAAGCCAGCAGCAGCTTCAGTGGCTGCTTCTGGAGCTCCAGGCCCACAGAAGGTGGGGGGAATCAAGCAGCTGATCAGAGCGGGAGTACAGGGATCTCTTTGCTGGTGCTGAGGCAAGATTCTCTTGCTTTGCCCTACTTGGATCTGGGTCACAGTCCTGGTTGGTGATCCTTGAGGGAGGATCTGCCACTGGTGTGGCAGAGCTTCTGGTGGCTATGGAGAGGGAGGCCTCCTGGTAGTTACACAGCAGAAAGGAGTGGTCAACATGACCCGCAGACCAGAGCACAGGCCAGGAGAGGGGTAAACACCTCTCCTTGGATCATACCACCTCAGAGGAACTGAAAATTTACAGGTGCCTAGAAGTAGCTCTGAAAACAACAGTGCAAAACCCCTGAAGCTTGGGACAGAGCACTCTCCACTCTGGAAGCAAAATTCTACCTTGACAAAGAGCTCAAAAGTCAAGTAATTGACTGGGAAAATGAAGAGACAGTGTAAAAAACCTCAGACTATAGATTCTTACTTTGGTGACAAAGAAGATCAAAACATACATCCAGAAGAAGACAAGAAAATCAAAGATACTACATCAAAAGCCTCCAAAAAAATATGAATTGGTCTCAGGCCATGGAAGAGCTCAAAAAGGATTTGGAAAATCAAGTAAGAGAAATGGAGGAAAAATTGGGAAGAGAAATGAGAGTGATGCAAGAAAATCATGAAAACCAAGTCAACAGCTTGCTAAAGGAGAGCCCCCCCAAAATACTGAAGAAAATAACACCTTAAAAATAGACTAACCCAAATGGCAAAAGAGGTCCAAAAAGCCAATGAGGAAAAGAATGCCTTAAAAAAGCAGAATTGGCCAAATGGAAAAGGAAGTTCAAAGGATCACTGATGAAAATAATTCCCTAAAAATTAGGACGGAGCAAATGAAAGCTAATGACATTCTGAGAAATCAAGAAATTGTAAAACAGAACCAAAAGAATGAAAAAATGGAAGACAATGTGAAATGTCTTTGGAAAAACCACTGACCTGGAAAATAGATCTAGGAGAGAGAATTTAAAATTTATTGGACTCCCTGAAAGCCATGATCAAAAAGCCTAGACATCTTTTTTTTTTCAAAGTATTATCAAGGAAAACTGCCCTGATATTCTAGAGCCCAAGGGTAAAATAGACATTGAAAAACTCCACCAATTGCCTCTTGAAAAAGATTCCAAAAGGAAAACTTCTAGGAATATTCTAGCCAAATTCCAGAGTTCCCAGGTCAAAGAGAAAATATTGTAAGCAGCCAGAAAGAAACAATTCAGGTATTGTGGAAACACAAGCAGGATAACACAAAATTTAGCAGCTTCTACATTGAGGGATCAAAGGGCTTGGAATATGATATTCCAGAGGTCAAAAGAGCTAGGATTAAAACCAAGAATCACCTACCCAGCAAAACTGAGTATAATACTTCAGGGCAAAATATGAATTTTCAATGAAATAGAAGACTTTCAAGCATTCTTGAAAAAGAAAAGACCAGAGCTAAATAGAACATTTGACTTTCAAATACAAGAATCAAGAGAAGCATGAAAAGGTAAACAAGAAAGAGAAATCATAAGGGTCTTATTAAAGTTGAACTGCTTACATTCCTCCATGGAAAGATGATATTTATAACTCATGAGACCTTTCTCAGTATTAGGGTAGTTGAAGGGAATACACACACACACACTCATACACAATTTGTAGGGCACAGGGTGAGTTGAATATGAAGGGATGATATTTGAAAAAAAGAAAATTAAGGGATGAGAGAGGAATATATTGGGATATTGGGAGAAAGACAAAGGGAAAGACAGAACGTGATAAATTATCTCACATAAAAGTGGCAAGCAAAAGCTGTTATAATGGAAGGGAAGAAAGGGTAGGTGAAAGGCAATGAGTGAACTTTACTCTTATCAGATTTGGCTTAAGGAGAGAATAACATACCCACTCAATTCGGTATCTTACCCTACAGGAAAGTAGGGAGGAAGAGGATAAGGTGGGGTGGAGATGATAGAAGAAAGGGCACACTGGGGGAAGGGGTAGTTAAAAGCAAAGGGACAGGGTCAAAGGAAAAAATTGAATAAAGGATGGACAGGATAGGATGGAGGAAAATATAGTAAGTCTTTCACAACATGAGTATTATGGAAATGTTTTGCATAATGATGCATGTGTAACCTATATTGAATTGCTTGCCTTCTCATGAAGGGTGGGTAGGGAAGGGAGAAGGGAGAGAATTTGGAACTCAAAGTCCTAAAAACAAATTTTAAAAATTGTTTTTACATGCAACTGGGAAATAAGATCTACAGGCCATGGGTATAGAAATCTGTCTTGCCCTACCAGAAAGTAAGGGGGAAGGGGATAAAGGGGAGAAATGGGGTGATAGTGGGGAAAGGGGCAATCAGAATACATGCCATCTTGGGGTGGGGGGTAGGGTAGAGATGGAAGGAAAATTTGCAACTCAAAATCTTGTGGAAATGAGTGTTGAAAACAAAAAAATAAATGTAACTCTTGTCCTTGCTGCTAGAGTTAAATATTCTCCCCCAGACCACACATTAGAGAGTAACTAGGTCCTATAGTCTCTTTCTTTTCCTTCTGTTCTCATCTTCTTTGACTTTTCTGTAGCATTTGAAATTGTAGTTACTTGACCTCCTTGATGACCTCTAATCCCTTGACTTCCATGGCTTGGCACTCTCATGATTTGATTGATCTTTTGCTGGAGAACTTCATCTTTCTTTTCCCTTTAATCCCATTTGTCCTTCAAGGTTCTCTTTTCTCTCTGTATTTTCTCCTTTGATGATCTCATATGATCCCATAACTTGCAGTATCATTTCATGCAGAGGACCACCATATCTCTCTCCAGAGTTTCAGTTCCGTATTTTCAACTGCCTTTATATCTTGATGAGGCTTCAAATTCAGCATGTCCAAACTTGAAGTCTTAATTTCCCTTTAAAACTTACCCCTCCAGAATCTCTCTCTGTGTGTTAATGGTAGCACAAACCCTTCCAAATCATTCTGGCTTGCAGCCTAACAGTCATCTTTGACTCTTCCATCTCCCTGATAGAACAAATTCAATAAATCACTTACCTTAGCTTATCTGATGTTGCCATATATCAAATTGTTTGTGTTCATCTTTTCTACAATTCAGTTGTGAACTCCTTAAGAATTATGCCTATCATATCACTCCTCCATATTGTTATCATTTCATACAGTGCCTAATTGCTCAGTTTAATTGGTCATGTAAAGAAAAGTCATAATTTAAACATATATTATTATAATGGGCTGGTATATTCTCAATAATAATCTCATTTTCCAGTTATTTGGGATTTTAACTATTTAAACACAAACCTTTATTTTTTTGATATTTTAATGATTTTGAGTGAAAATCTGAAGTATATTAATTGCATACTTCCTTATTGTCTTAGAATGCATTGAGAATAATTAAACTTTTTACTAATTCCTTTAGATTAGTGTGATGAATAAAATTTTGCTGTGTTCTAATAAAATGGCACCCTAAGTTCTTACTGGGCTACATAAAACTGCTTTACACAGGTAAATATTTTCTGAATACAGATGCAAACTGCTATATATCTTGATTTCATGAAATTTCTTTCTTTTCCTAGGCACTTAGGTTGTCAATATATGTCCTGGGAGGTAAGACAGCTAAGTGAGACACTGGATAAGTGGAGGGCCTGGAATTAGAAGTACTCATCTTCTGGACAAGTCACTTAACCATGTTTGCCTCAGCTCCTCGTCTGTAGAATGAGCTGGAGAGAAAATGGCAAATCACTCCAATATCTTTGCCAAGAAAATCCTGGTCACAAAGAGATAGAAATGACTAAAAAATGAAACAACAAACAACTAATTTTGTTATACTGCAAGTTCAGTGAGAGAAAGGACCATTTGTTTTTTGTTTTTTTTTTCTAAGCTTTGCATCTGCCCTAGCTGTTAGTGTATGGCTTTACCCATAGTAAGAGTAGAATATTTGCTTTGTGACCTAGAAAAGTCACTACTCACTTAATATCCCAGGCAAACTTCTTTTTAAAATATTAGTTGATTTTTTTTGTATAATTTTAGCTTCCAAATAGATCCTTCCCCTTTCACCTAATTAATGAGCCAGGAGTATAGTGGAATCTGCTCAAAATGGCTTGAGAGTCAGTTGCTAAATTTTCAGTGTAATGAAGCATATCTCATAAATTAGCAAATGCTTCAGACAAGAGCTTGATTTATTGTTTAAAATTGTGTAGACTGAAGAAACCAATGGAGAAAGTGTTAATAATACAGATGAGTCTTCAAAATATGTTGTACCTACATTTTTCCCACAGAGTCAGTTGTTAAACATTTACCAGGACTCCCTTGCCAATATCATCCCTTTGAACATAGTTAAAAAAGGAAAGAAAACAAACCAGAAAAACTTTACTAACACATTAAACAAGGCTGAAAATACACTCTATGCTCCATACATACTCTCCAACCTCTGCAAAGAAGAAAAGAAGAAAGCTGCATTTCTTCTTCTCTAGGATCAAGCTTGGACATTATAATTACACAATATTCATTTTTTTCATTCTTTCTATTTACATTGTTGCAATTACGGTCTGTATCCTTTTATTGCTTTTATTTATTTAAATCTCCTAGCCAGTTTCCTAAGACTGCAAATTATAAATTAATTACTGAACAACATCAGTGGAGGGAATGTCCACATTGCGATTTCCATAAGCCCAATGCTTCTACTTCCTGACGATCAATTTCTCCTAGTCTTAATTGGTAGATGACATTTTTACATTAACATTTCTGGATACTGATGGAATCACCCAATCCGACCTGTGGCTCCAAAAAGTGCAATGGCCACACCACAGTAAAACCATATTGGCAGGCAGGCTAGATCAGGTTGAGGGTAAACAAAAGGTCTCAAACCCATCAGTGAATTAGGGAAGTGTCTATCCTAAGCTTGTGAAGACTTTCCCTGGTGGAATAGGTGGATATAAACAATTTGTTGCAAAAGTCATGAAGGCGGCTGAATCAGGTGCTATGGACCACTTAGAGCTTGGTTAGAAATCAAAGATGCCAGGGTCATCTACTACATGCTGGGCCATTGCCAATCATCTCAACTTCTGTTTTGCCACTGGACTTCAATGACTCTAGAAGAGAGAGTGAGGCTGACGACTTTGCCTCACTTACATCCAATTCATGCACAAGTCAAGACATCACCCATCATCCACTTTTTGACCCCGGTGATGTCACTGGTCCTCTTCAGAAACAAAAGATGAACATCAACAATAGTTATTGCCATTGTTGCTAATATACATGGAGATGGAAGAAGATTCTCTGTTGTTTTTGCCCAGTCATATCTGACTCTTCATGACCCCATGGACCATAACACTCTAGACTTTCTATCCTCCACTATCTCTCAAAGTCTGTCCAAGTTCATGTTCATTGCTTTCCTGACACTATCCATCTCATCCTCTGCTGCCTCCTTTTCCTTTTGCCTTTATGTTTTCCCAATATCAGGGTCTTTTCCAATGAGTTGCACCTTCTTATCCTGTGACCAAAGTAGTTAAACTCCAGCTTCAGTATTTGACCTTCCAGTGAATAGCCTGAATTAATTTAAGTATTGACTAATTTGACCTCTTTGCTATCCAATGGATTCTCTTCTCCAGCACCACAGTTTGAAAGCCATGATTCCATGGCACTCAACTTTCCTTATAGTCTAACTCTCACAGCCATACATTGCTACTGGAAAAACCATAGCTTTGACAATAAGGACCTTGGTTGGCAGGTGATGTCTCTGCTTTTTACTATGCTGTCCAGATTTGCCATAGGTTTCCCTCCAAGGAGCAAGTGTCTTTTAATTTCATGTCTGCAGTTACCATCTGCACTGTTCTTTGAGCCGAGAAATATAAAATCTGACCATGCTTCCACTTCTTCTCCCACTATTTGCCAATTGCCAAGATCTTTTTTTTTTTGATGCTGACTTTCAAGCCAGGTTTTATACCTTCCTCTTTTACCCTCATCAAGAGGATTCTCTACTAAGGAACATACAATAAAGATAAAGAGTAAAATAGAACTTAAAAGGGATAAGCCATGGTATTTATTTTAAATTTGAGCCACTGTGAGTCCTAGACCATTTAAATCTGAAGCAGAAGGATAATTATACTTTTCTCACAAATATGTTACTTACGTATATTTTTAAATTATTATATATAAACCTAAAATATACCAGTTATCAACTATAAGGCAATCAGTACAATGTATTTAGGGACAAAAACTAATGAAATGTTTCAAATAAATAAGACATATTTATATAGCAGCGTATTTTTGAATAAACACTTCAAGTTAAATAGAAGAAAACAAAAAGTAAATATCAAGATGGCTTCATGGTAAAAGGGAAAATATTAATGAAATAGCAATATTTTTCATATTTGTTGATGTATACCTAATTGAGTTTAATATGGAAATAAGACACAGAAAGTATATCTCGAAAACACCTAAAACAACTTAATCAAAATGCATAAAAGTAAGGAAAGAAGCAAAGGAAAAACTAGATTTATCTTGTATACAATATTACAAACTTTTTTAACTTTCAAAATTTAGTACCAAATGATACCTATTTGAATGAATGTTTCCCATGGGAATTTTTTCATCTTATTATATATTGATTCTGTAAACAGCAGGGTCATAAACTGTCTCAAATATTGAATTGATATAAACCTTACAGTATGTTATGCAGCTCTCACCCCTAAAAATAGTTTTAACCTCGTTAACCTCTCTGAATTCTGCTTACTGATTTGTGCTGGAGGTGAGGTGACACTAAGATTTCATTAACAATAAATTTTCAACTCAAGATAGGTCATAATAATAATTACCTAATAAGATAATAAAAACAGATTGCATAGTTTATCCAAGCATAGAGTGAGAGAATAAAATATGAGTAAAACAAACAAAATCTACATTTACAAAGTCAAAATAATTTTGATTGAATGCTATGTTAGTTTATCCCTTTATGCTTAGTGATATTTTGGTAACTGCTGTTTGAAAGTAGGGTTTTCCCCATTCACCTTTCATTATTTTCTGTAACCTATGTTTATTTCCAGTGTCTCAGGAATAAACATGTTATTTTGTTTTAGTCAACTTTCACTTTCCTATGATATGAGAAGAAATTAGAATTTTAACATCAGGTAAGAAGGGATTTTGGCTAGCTATATGATGCAATTACAGTCATTTGAAAAATTAAAAATTTAATCAACCTATGTTTTTTTACACAAGAACAGTTTTTAGTGTTTTGGGGGATTTAATATATTCCTTGACTTTTGTTGTTGTTGTTGTTAAATCATTTTTTCAATTGTTTCCAACTTTCCATGACCCCACATGGGAATTTCTTGGTAAAGATTCTAGAATGGTTTGTCATTTCCTTCTCTAGGTCATTTTACAGATGAGGACTTGAGGCAAAACTGTGACCTGCCCAGGGTCACACAACTAGTGTCTGAAGCTAGATTTGAACTTAAGAAAATGATTCTTAATGAGTCCAAGCTTTTTCCTCTATCCAGTGTACCACTTAGCTGCCTATTGTTGTTTGGCTGTTTTTTGGCATATCTGAAATGAAAGACGATAGGTGTAGTGGATCACAGGCTGAACTTGGAATCACAAAAACTGGGTTTAATGTTTAGCTCTGACATTTGTTAGAAATGTGACCTTAGAAAAGACACTAAACTTCTTTGCACCTCAGACTCCTCATCTGTACAATGCGCACACAGTGTATCTCCGGGGCATTATGAGGAAGACACTTTGAAAAACATAAAGCACCATATTGTTGTTCACCCTTCATTTTCAAAAAGGACTGATGACATCATGATGTGATGAGTGATGTCTTGACTTGTGAGTGAATTGGATTTAAGTCAAGCAGAGTTGCACGAAGTCATCAACCTCACTTTCTCTTACAGAGTCATCAAAGTCCAGTGCAAGATAAAAGTCAGGTTGATCGGCAATGGCCCAGGATGCAGTAGATGTCCTTGGTGTCTTCAGTGCCTGACTAAGTTCAAGTGCTCTACAGAATCTGATTGAGCTGCCTTCATGGCTGTTGGAAAAAAAAGGTGTTCTCATCTACCTATTCCACTTGGGAAGTCTTCATTATTACTACTATTATAAAAGACTTACCACTGGTTATATCAAAATCAGGCAGGGACTTGTAGACCACAAATTGATTATGCTATACCTGTCTCAGAGATCTCTACCTCACAATTTAGCTCATAATTCTTTAAGTGCCCTGTGTTAGGGAGTCACCGTTGGAAACGTGGATAGAGTACTGAATTTGGAGTCAATGAAACTTAAGTTTGAATACTGCCTCTAGTTTTTATTATCTGTGTTATTCTTAGCAAGTCACTTAGTCTCTCACAGCCTACCTTACAGGATTGTTGTGTGAATTAAATGATAATATAACATAACATAATATAACATAAAGGCAGCTAGGTGGCATAGTAGATAAAAGTGCCAGGCTCGGAGTCAGGAAGACTTATCTTCCTGAGTTTAAATCCGGCATCAGGTAACTTACTAGCTGTGTGACCCTGGGCAAGTCACTTAACCCTGTTTGCCTCAGTTTCTTCATTTGTAAAATGAACTGGAGAAGGAAATGACAAACCATTCCAATATTTTTACCAAAGAAAACCCCAAATGGCGTCACTAAGTATCAGAAATGAGAGAAACAACGTTAATATAATATAGAATTGTTTTACAAATTTTAAAGCACAATATAAATGTTGGCTATAATTACTACTCCCTGAGAATGAGACCAGTCTTCTTAAGTTTTTCCTTGAGTCTGTCTGTTTAGGATACTGGCACAAAGCTTGGCATACAATTGATTAGTACTATCTAGTGTTTAGTAATATCTCCAGTAATGAAAAATAAACCACTTTTTCTCTTCCTCTGTCTCTCCCCCAAAAAACCATTTTTCCCCATTCAATTAGAATAAGTCAATAGGTAATTCAGATAAGGAAGATAACCTGAAGTGATAGAAATTGCTCATAGATGAATTTAAATTTATTCTGGAGGTCACAGGGGAAGGGACTTAGATCCTAGGCTTTTGAGCATCTAGAGTCAAGAAGCCTCAAACCAAACATCAAATAAGGAGCCAGATCTGAGGTGAATATAATACAACAAACTGAGAACAAGATAAATGGCATAGGAGGTTAGAGTCAGGTTACCAAGTTACAATTAGGAATTGAATCAAATGTTACTCAGAAGGGGAAGAGGAAGGGGGAAGAGGAAGGGGAAAGGGCATAACAACAATGTTGCTAGCAGCTGCTGTGGAGGTGAAAGACCAATAATACCAGCACACAGGAGGGCTGCTAGCATAGATTCTTTGATCTTCTTTTCTAAGGAAAGCAACTTTAAGGGGTTTACAATCTCACCTTAATCAAACACAGCATTCACTTAGTTCAGGGGAAAAAGCCAGCACCCTGAACTTCAGAGAAAACACAAACAGAAATTGCAAGCAGAAATTATAAAAACAGAGCAAAATAACACAAATCAGCAGACAGACTTCTAGCTGTTCGTCTAAGACAATACATACATAGTTACCAGAGAGAGAAGCACCAACATCTGGGTTTTTCAAAGTCGGGGAGCTCCTTAACAGCTACCCAGAGTCTCCATACCAACACTCTTACAATAAGTGAGCCTCAAACAAAATGCTAACCTCAGAGCATATATAGACTTCTTCAGAGTCAGAGCACTTCATACCTCTGGAGAGCTTCTCACCTCTCCAGGGTTTCAGGCCTCTCATGACCTAATTAGCAAAAGGATGTGGGCCTTTCTACAAACAAAGGCAAGACTCAATTGAAGGCACTTGATTGCTTTAGTGCTGAGAAGCACTACAAAAGAAAAACCAGTAAAAAGTCCCACTTTGCTTGCTTGCCCTTACAAAGGGGAAAGGGGAAGGGAAAAGGGGAAAGGAGGAAAGGAGAAGGGAAAGGAGAAAGGGGAAGGAGAAGGGGAAGGAGGAAAAGGGAAAAGAGCAAGGGGAAGGGGAATGAGAAAGGGGAAGGGATGTGGAAGGGGGAAGGTGAAAGACTACTGAACAGTCTGTGAGGAATAAAATGCAACAAAGGTAAAGATTTTCTCTGAGGTACATTTTTTCTGAGCAAGATAACAGTGTATTAGCAGTGATGTGTGCAGCTCTTAAAGTGGGTCAGACCAGTCCCCTCAGTCAAGTCAGTGACCATTATGAGAAGGGGAAAAAAACCCTCTTCATTAAGATGCAGGAAAGAATGCTTTCTGTATAGTTCGGCAATGTCACAATTGGCTACAGCAAGGAAAGATGAATTGGCCTTCAGGTGTGGACCATGATGCCCCTCTGAAAATTAAGGAATGTCAATTGCTTTAAGGGTCTTAACTCCCTCTAGTAATCTTGGCTAGAAAATCCGAACCACCCCAATGAGGACCACCTGGTTGGTAGTTCCCTAGAAGATCAAACCACCCCTAATTTCACAAGGAAAGACAAGGGCAGGAAAATTTTCTTTTGGAGAGAGGCTCAGTCTAAGCTAGTTTTTGTTTACAGGCAACAAACAGATGTTCCAGGTTAAAGTGGTTAGCAAGCAAATGTCCCAGAGTCTAGTTGAAAAGGAATGATAAAAATAATCTCAAGCTAATTTAGACTGGGAGAGATCACATTTTTGAGCTTAACTGAGAAATGGGCCTTGA
Organism: Trichosurus vulpecula; assembly: GCF_011100635.1. Classification (NCBI taxonomy): domain Eukaryota; kingdom Metazoa; phylum Chordata; class Mammalia; order Diprotodontia; family Phalangeridae; genus Trichosurus; species Trichosurus vulpecula. The sequence goes on along the minus strand of NC_050573.1, from coordinate 454,196,175 downwards.
CAAAATGGGGAATAGGGTCGATTACAGAGTCGAATCAGTTATTAAATGATATTACACAATTTTAATTTCCTCTAAGACTTTGTAGAGAATAGGCCCAGGGAGGCTAATCAGCCATAGAGAAGAAAATACCTTTAAGACCACAAATAAATGACCACATCTTCTTGCCCCTTCTCTGTCACCTTTGCTGGATCCTCCAGATCACCTCTAACCATATTGTCCTTCAGAGTTCTGTCCTGTTCTGTCCTCTTCTTCGTCTGTACTACCTTACTTGGTGATCTCATCAGCTCCCATGGATTTAATTACCACCTGTATCTAATGATTCTCAGATCTACCTATCCTGCACCAACCTCTCTGCTGACCTCCAATCTCACATCTCCAATTGCCTTTCAGATATTTCAAACCAGATTTTCAGTAGACATCTTAAACTAAACATGTCCAAAGTGGAATTTATTATCTTTTTCCCTAAACATTGCCCCCCCTTTCCTTATTATCATCAAGGTTGGCAACACCATCCTCCCAGTCCCTCAGGCTCTCAACCTAGGAATCACCCCAGATTCCTCACAATCTCTCACTCTCCCCGCCCCCAACACTCCCCTCATATTTGATCTGTTTCCAAGACCTGTAGATTTCCTCTTTACATGTCTGTGGTATGCCCCCTTTTTTTTCCTCCTCCTCTGACACTGTGCAGGCCCTCATCACTTCACACCTGGACTAGCCACTTGCTGGGTCTGCCTGCTTCAAGTTTCTTCTCCATTACAATTCATCCTCCAGCCAGCCAATAAAGTGATTTTCCTAAAATACAGGCCTGACCATGTCACTTACCCTCTCCATAAACTTCAGTAACTCCCTATTGCCTCCAAGAAAAAAAATGGAAAATGCTCTGTTTGGCTTTCAAAACCTTTCCTAACTTAACTCCTCCCACCTTTCTTGGCTTCTCACACCTTTCTCTCTGCCGTATACTTCTTGATCCAGTGACACTGGCTTTCTGCCTGTTCTAGGGACACGACACTCTATCTCCTGGCTCCAGGCATTTTCTCTAGCTGCCCTCCAAGCATAGTGTCAACCAAATGGAACAGGCCTCTAACGTATAGGTGGCCAGAGACAGTAGATAGGAGAGTCAGGAATCAAAAAGTGAGGGAAATGGCTTGCAAGCAAGGACACCTGTGCTAGAGCCGTGTGTGTGTGTGTGTGTGTGTGTGTGTGTGTGTGTGTGTGTGTGTGTGTGTATGTGTGTGTGTGTGTGTTTTGAAGGGGAGGGGGGTGGGGCTGGGGGAAGGAGGGAGGGGGGGTGGGGTTGGGGGAATGGGGAGGGGCCAAAAGCAGTGTGGGGAGATCTCAATACTTTTTCCTAAGGCTATGGGCCTGACAATGAGGGGTAACAGCAACAATGGGACAAGTTTGATTCATAGCAGGGTAGAACAGAACAGAGACAATTCTGGATGAGATCATCCAGAGGGTGAGTGCAAAGGATTGTTGTTATGCCAAGCTCAGGGTTCAGCCTGCTTGCATGGGCCTCGGCTCTGGAAAACAGAGTTTCTCCCAATATGCTGACAATAGAATGTTCTCCTTCTCAACTCAACCAGTGTACTGACCTCCCTCTTTTCCTTTAAGTACCAACTAAGAGTTCATCTGTGAAAGGAAGCCCTTCCCAGTCCATCTTAATTCTAGTGATATCCCTCTGTTAATTATTTTCTATTCAACCTGTAGCTTGCTTTGTATACATTTGTTTGCATGTTGTCACTCCCATTAGATGATAAACTCCTTGAGGCCAGGGACTGCCCTTTGCCTCTTTTTATATACCCCAGCATTTAGCACAATGCCTCTCACATAGTAGGTACTTAATAAATGTTTGCTGATTGGTCTTCTATCTCCTGTCTACAAGTTAAATACATTCTACTTCATTTAGCTAAAAGGTTTCTTCTCCTACAGTGAGAGAAACTATGCAGTTTTCACATTAAAATGTATCAGAGTTTTCATATAATAAGATCTCATGGTACAGTGGCTAGTCTTGGGATCAGGAAGCTTTGGATTCAAGTTCTCCTGTTGCAGGCTAACTTTGTGACCTTCCACAAGTTACTTAACCTCTCAGTGCCCCAGTAACTTTTTTAAACTGCCAAAAATATATCAGTCCACCCCCAGTTGGGGGACTTTCTGCACTAGGAGTGCTCTGATGAAATTTTAGGACAGGTATTATTTTAAGTGACATGATCAAAAAAAAAAGGACTCATGCTGATGGTCTTTTTGGAGTCTTATTCTTTAAATGTGTTTCTGCAGATATAAACCAATATATAAAACAATTAATAAACTAATAATGACAATAAAGTTCTCATTTAATGCAAATGGAAATGATTAATTTTTAAACAATTAAAAGTACAGATGTTTTGACACAGCTTTGCCAGGAACTTTTCCATCAAGCCTTTAAATCATCTTCTTTGCAAACTTCTCTCCAAAAATGTCTCTGACACATAAGGACAAGAATTCTTATGCATGTTTTGAAGTGACCTATAGCTTACAAAATTATTCATTGTTCCAGGTGTCCCACTGACTTTTGTCATTGAGGCATGACCCCAGTCATTCTAGATCTTGTGTTCCTTTCAGATATCTTAAATTATTAACTTTTTTTTTTGGTAAAGATAAACTTACACATTTTTACATAACTCTTCCCTTAATTTGTGAGATTTCTAAAGGCAAGAACCCTGACTTTTATTTCATTTTAAACTGCCCCTCCACATTTACTATGATGTTAATTACATTAAGAGAGCTCAATAAATATTGTTGATTCACAAACACAACTTGAACTACAGGCCTGAAGTATAGATTTTTAGCACTAAAACGGACCTAACATAAGGATTGCCCAATGATGAGAGTGAGAACTAGGACCAACACGTTATTTTAACAGCCTTGAGATCATAGTAAAGATACAGCCTGAACACTTCACTAAATCATAATAATAGAACATCCATTTAAACCAGGTATTTTCCTGATATGATTCCATATAGTCTTATGATCTCTCTTTTCCTTTCTTCCCCTCCACTCCCCACTTTTGTAGACACAGCCTAATCCTCTTGAACAGATCAGAATATACAAGCCATATGATATAGAACATTATTAAAACCTGAAAGGGATTTAGATTCTTCCTACAGAAAGAAGTCAAAATCCAATTTATCAGAAGCAAATGTGAGCTATTTCTTGGCCCCACTGTGCCCTCACAAAAAGATACAGAATAGAGAAGTAGCTCATAAATGAACTTTGGGACACTGGGGCATTCTGTTCAGAAGCAAAACTGTGTCCGTAATGTAGCTCTGTTATTGTGAGTTCTTTTGTCCTTTATTATAATCATTAGCTCCTTTAAATTTTAATCATACTTACATGCAATGTTAATAAGAAGTGAATCATGAGGAACCGTGACTTTCAGTGACCTACTTGACTATTTAAAATCTTTGAAACTGATTTTCAGAGCTCACAAACTGGCAGAAAGGATAGTTAATCAGATGTGATAGATAAATATCAGTATCACAGAATTTTTACTATCCAAATGAGGGAAACGAGGGATTAATAAATTAAGTGACTTCTTCAACTTGCCCAATGAGAATAATTCTTGCCATAATACTGAGGAATATATATTTATAAATATATATAAAATATATATTTGCCACGTGTAGGCGGAGGATCCTCCTCTACTATCCTCTGATATTCTCCTGTACTTGGTGAATGGAGAATAGGATAATTGACTTGTTCTAAATACATGCTGGAGACCAGCAGAATTTCCTGCATGCACTTAATGGGGGGTGGAGAGATGGGGAGACAGGGGGAGGGGAGAAGAGGGAACGCGAGTGATACTGTTTTAAGCACTTAATAAATATTTTCTAATTTGATCCTCACAACAACCTTGTAAGGTAGGTACTGTTATTCTTCCCCATTTTTATAGTTAAGGAAATTGAGGCAAACAGGATTTAAATGATTTACCCAGGGTCATACAACTAGTAACTCAATTCCAGTGCTCTAACCCAGTGCTTCTTAATCTGTGGGTCATGATCCCATACAGGGTCCTGTAAATAAATGTGAGGGTCATGAAAAATTTGGAAACAGTAAGAGGTTTCTGAATGTGCAATGATCAAAAATTAATTCAAAATCGGACATGTAATGAATCTGAGGTGTTTCTGGCAGCTCATGTTGCATAGCGCAACTTCATTGCAGCCTTGGTCCTGAACACACACCTTGCACACTTTGTACTGTGCATGCTGTGGCGCTATTCAGTGGCAATGAACACTGCCAGAAACACCTCAACTCAGGTTCAAGACGATTGTATGTTATGAATTGCAGTGTTTTTACAGTACATACAAAACTATGAAATGAATTTTGGCTTGGGATTAGGACAGAATTTCAAGTAATTTCTGAAATGAACCTAAACATACTTCTGCCATTTTGTACTATGTACTTATGCAAAGCGGCGTTCTCAGCATGGACAATCATAAAGTCAACATTTCAATCAATTCTGAAAAACGTTGAAGATGCTCTATATCCTGCAGTATGAAATATTCCAGATTTAGTTCTTTATATAAAAATAAATTTAAACAAAAACACAAAAACAAAAAATACAAGCACACAAAAAAGTACAAATTTCCTTTCATTTTAATAAATGTTAAAATTATATGTATACCAAAGAATTGTTTTAAAATAAATTTCTTTATGATTTATTATCAGTAAATGTTTGAAATCTATACCTATTTTATATACCTCTATAACTGGGGTTACAAAAAATTTCTAAGATGAATAAGGGTCATGAATGGAAAAAGTTTAAGAAGCCCTGTTCTAACCACTGCACCCCCTAACTGCCTCATGAAATGCATAAGGAGATTTGACAGAAATAAGCTTTCAGAAGATGGCAGCTGGAAAGCAGGGACTAGCGTGAGCTCCGCACCGAGTCCCTCCAAAAACCTATAAAAAATGGCTCTGAACCAATTCTAGAACTGCAGAACCCACAAAACAGCAGAGGGAAGCAGGGCTCCAGCCCAGGACAGCCTGGATGGTCTCTGGGTCTCCCACATGGTCTCCCACATGGAGCTGGGAACTGGGAGCGGAGTGGAGCAGAGCCCAGAGTGAGCGGCACGGACCAACTATACCAGGAGCAGGGTGGAGGGGGCCCTAGGACCGTGAATCAGTGAGTTGCAGCAGTTACCAGACTTCTCAACCCACAAACACCAAAGACAAGAGAGAAGGTTAGTGGGAAAAGCTTCGGGAGTGGAAGGAGTTCGCAGTTAGGTCACCAACCCTGGGACAGCGGAGGTGGGGCAGCTACAGCTTCGGTTGCTTCTGGCCCCAGGCCCACCTGGTGGGAGGAATTAAGTGGCAGACCAGAGCAGGAGTGCACAGCCTGCTGAAGATCTAAGCCCAGTCCGGGTTGGGGGTTCTTGGGGAAGGAGGAGTGCTGGTGTGGCAGAGCTGGTGCATCCCCCCCAAATGTGGAACATAGAACTCTTTAGTCTACAAGCAGTCATACCCCACTGAAAAAGTCAAGGGTCAAGTTAGTTGGTTGGGAATATGACCAGGAAGCGAAAACACACCCAGATTCAGTCTCAGACTTTGGATTCTTTCTTTGGTGACAAAGAAGACCAAAACATACAGCCTAAAGAAGTCAACAAAGTGCAAAAGCCTACACCAAAAGCCTCCAAGAAAAACATGAACTGGTCCCAGGCCGTGGAAGAACTCAAAAAGGATTTGGAAAAGCAAGTTAGAGAAGTAGAGAAAAAATTGGGAAGAGAAATGAGAAGGATGCGAGAAAACCATGAAAAACAAGTCAATGACTTGCAAAAGGAGACCCAAAAAAATACTGAAAAATACACTGAAGAAAACAACACCTTAAAAAACAGACTAACTCAAATGGCAAAAGAGCTCCAAAAAGCCAATGAGGAGAAGAATGCCTTGAAAGGCAGAATTAGCCAAATGGAAAAGGAGGTCCAAAAGACCACTGAAGAAAACACTACCTTAAAAATTAGATTGGCTAAAATAACAAATCAGGAGAATGATAAATGCTGGAAAGGATGTGGGGAAATTGGTACATTGTTGCATTGCTGGTGGAGTTGCGAGCTGATCCAGCCATTTTGGAGGGCGGTGTGGAACTATGCCCAAAGGGCTATAGAAATGTTCATACCCTTTGACCCAACAATACCACTTCTAGGGTTGTATCCCAAAGAAATCACGCAAGCGGGAAAAGGACCCATATGTACAAGAATATTTATAGCAGCTCTCTTTGTGGTAGCCAAGAATTGGAAAGCAAAGGGATGCCCTTCCATTGGGGAATGGCTGAACAAGCTGTGGTATATGAAGGTGATGGAATACTATTATGCCATAAGAAATGGGGATGATGCAGACTTCATAACAACCTGGAAAAACCTACACGACATAATGCTGAGTGAGCGGAGCAGAGCCAGGAGAACGTTGTGCACAGCCACAGATATGTGGATTCCATGAGGACCAACCCTGACATACTGCACTTCTCTCAGCAACCTAAAGGGGCAAGGACAACTCCAGGGGACTCACGATGGAGAATGCTATCTTCATTCAGAGAAAGAACTGCGAAGTTTGAATACAGACTGAGGCACACTACATGCTCGCCTTTTCTGCTTCTCTTTTGTTTTTGTTTTTGGGGTTTTTTTTTGTTTTTTTTTTGTTTTGTTTTGTTTTTTTTTGGTTCTGTTTCTTTTTTCTCATGATTCATTCCATTGGTCAAAATTCTTCTCCACGACTTGACTAGAGCATAAATTAATTCAATGCGAAGTTATACATGACAGTTATATGAGACTTCATGCCGTCTTGGGGAGGGAGGGGGGAGGGAGGGGAGAAAAACTGGAACTCAAAACTATGTAGAACTGTGTGTGGTAAACTAAAAATAAATAAAGAAAAAAAAATTTCTCTCCTCTAGCCTATAGAAGGAATAAAAACCAAAAAAAAAATCTCAAAAAAAAAAATTAGATTGGAGCAAGTGGAAGCTAGTGACTTTATGAGAAATCAAGATATTATAAAACAAAAGCAAAGGAATGAAAAAAGGGAAGACAATGTGAAATATCTCATTGGAAAAACCGCTGACCTGGAAAACAGATCCAGGAGAGATAATTTAGAAATTATTGGACTACCTGAAAGCCATGATCAAAAAAAGAACCTAGATATCATCTTTCAAGAAATTATCAAGGAGAACTGCCCTGATATTCTAGAGCCACAGGGCAAAATAGAAACTGAAAGAATCCATCGATCACCTCCTCAAATAGATTCCAAAAAGAAATCTCCTAGGAATATTGTCGCCAAATTCCAGAGCTCCCAGATCAAGGAGAAAATACTGCAAGCAGCCAGAAAGAAACAATTTGAGTATTATGGAAACATAATCCGAATAATCCAAGATCTGGCAGCTTCTACATTAAGAGATCGAAGGGCTTGGAATACGATATTCTGGAGGTCAATGGAGCTAGGAGTAGAACCTAGAATCACCTACCCAGCAAAACTGAGTATCATGCTCCAAGGCAAAATATGGATTTTCAATAAAATAGAGGACTTTCAAGCTTTCTCAATGTAAAGACCGGAGCTGAATAGAAAATTTGACTTTCAAACATAAGAATCAAGAGAAGCATGAAAAGTAATCAAGAAAAAGAACAAGAAAAAGAAATTGCAAGTGACTTACTAAAGTTGAACTGTTTTGTTTACATTCCTACATGGAAAGATGACGTGTATGATTCATGAGACCTCAGTATTAGGGTAGCTGAAGGAAATATGCATATATATATATATATGTTTATGTGTGTATATATATATATGTATATATGAATGTGTATGTATGTATATATTTATGTGTGTATATATATATGTATATATATATATATATATATATATATATATATAGAGAGAGAGAGAGAGAGAGAGAGAGAGAGAGAGAGAGAGAGAGAGAGCAGACACAGGGTGAGTTGAAGATGAAGGGAAGATATGTAAAAGTAATAAAATCAAATTAAGGGATGAAAGAGGAATATATTGAGAGAGGGAGATAGGGAGAGATAGAATGGGGTGGATTATCTCACATAAAGGTGGCAAGAGGAACCAGTTCTGTGGGAGGAGGGGAGAGGGCAGGTGAGGGGGGAATGAGTGAATCTTGCTCTCATCAGATTTGGCCTGACGAGAGAATACCATACATACTCAACTGGGTATCTTACCCCACGGGAAAGAAGAGGGAAGAAGATAAAAAAAGGGGGGGATGATGGAGGGGAGGGCAGATGGGGGTGGAGATAATCAAAAACAAACACTTTAGAAAGGTAACAGGGTCAAGGGAGAAAATTCAATAAAGGGGGTTGGGTTGGGAAGGAGCAAAATATAGTTAGTCTTTCATAACATGAGTATTGTGGAAGGGTTATACATAAGGATACACATGTGGCCTATGTTGAATCGCTTGACTTCTTAGGGAGGGTGGGTGTGAAGGGAAGAGGGGAGAGAATTTGGAACTCAAAGTTTTAAAAACAGATGTTCAAAAACAAAAAATAAGTTTTTGCATGCAACTTGAAAATAAGATACACAGGCAATGGGGCATAGAAATTTATCTTGCCCTACAAGAAAGGAAGGGAAAAGGGGATTGGAGGGGAGTGGGGTGACAGAAGGGAGGGCTGACTGGGGAACAGGGAAACCAGAATATATGCCCTCTTGGAGTGGGGGGGACGATAGAAATGGGGAGAAAATTTGTAATTCAAACTCTTGTGAAAATCAATGCTGAAAACTAAATATGTTAAATAAATAAATTTAAAATTAAAAAATAAACAAAAGACAAAAACAAAACAAAACAAAAGAAGTACATAAGGAATTCTCCATGAGTCAAAGATAGCACCCTACAGTAGCATTCACATATAACTCAGTCATAAGGTACTGGTCAAACATAAGGACACATTATTTGATAATAATTACTCGTCATCATGAGCCTCATCTCCAAATGTCAAATCCCCAAGGCTTGCAAGTTGAAATGCCAGATTGACTTGGAAGCAAGGTTATGGTGGTGATGTCTTCCCCAACATGAACTACTAACACACTGACTTATGGGTAATTATTAGGTTTCAGGTAAGATCAATCAATCAGTAAACATTTATTAAGCACCTTATATATTCCAGGCTCTGTGCTTAGTGCTGATGTTGCAAAGACAAAAAAAAATGAAACAATGCCTTCTCCAAGGAGTTTGTTGTTGTTGTTGTTGTGTTTGTCCTTTGTTTTCTAAGAGGGTCATGATATCAGGGAAATGATGACCTGACTTGCAGTTGACTTTGATTTGAGTGAGGGAGGGCTGTGCAAGGTCATCAGCCTCACTTTCTCCTCCAGAGCCATCTGGGTCCAGTGGCCAGATATTCATCAGGATGACAGGAGATAGCTCAGGGTGCAATGGGAGACCATGGCCCAAGGAGTTAATATTTGTCTTTATTAATGGAGTTTCTATTTGTATATATTAATGGGAGATAACTTGTACATTGTACATCTACATATACCAGTATGTGGTATGGTTCCTTACACTATATACATATATATATATACACACACATATACATATACATATACATATACATATATATACACACATATACATACACACACACATACATATATGTATGTATGTATATATATTTGTGTGGTGTATGTGTCTGTGTGTGTATGCTAGACTGTAAGCTTCCTGAGAGTAGGGTCTGTGTTTTATTTCATTTTTGTATCCCTGTCACCTAAAACAATGCCTCCAGCACAGCAGATACATTTCTTAAGGTCATATATCTAGAGCTGGAATGAACCTTAGAGGATATCCAGTTCAGTGCTTCCCCCCACTTTGCATATAAGTAAAATGAGACCCACAGATGAGACAAAGATTGTAAAAAGAAAAGCTATCTATTCATTGAATTGAATCAAATCAAATTGAGAAATTCTTATGACCTTTGTTCTAGAGATTGTGAGCAAAGTATAATCTCTGGTTTATCCCAATCATTCTGTCCCTTCAATGATTCGGATACTCCCATAGATCATCATGAAAGATCTGACTTTTGAATAATGGTAGTTCTTTTGCAACTTGTGGTCCTTTATTGGTCAGTCTGACATTTTCACATAAACTGAGGCAAGTGCTAGCCGATGGCCGCACCTGAGCCCCATTTATCTGCCCTTGTCATTTTCAAACTATCGATGTCAATGTTAACATTGCTCCAAGTAGACATTGCCTCAAGAAAACACACAAATCATTTCTGCTTTAAAGACGCTCATGTCTCTTCTAACGCTGCCTGTGCATTATTCCTCAGTGAGAAATGCTGACAAATCATTGCTCTCTGGGCAAGATTCTTTTTTTTTCCTTTGTGCCCCTGGCATGTCTCTTGTATATCCAGAACTTCCTTTGAAGTCAGGAGCAAGTGTAAATGGGGTGCCAAAGGAAATTACATTTCATCCTTCTGGAAATATAATTTAAAATATACTTAGATCTAGCTTGGCAAAGAATTTTTTTTTTAATCTCATCCTCCAAGGAAGCCAAACAACCTCTGAAATGCTTCAGTAAAATGCTGGTCATGCAGAGTCCTAAAAATCCCTTTGATTTCTTTATTGATTTAGAAAGCACTGAACTATGAAGCAAGAAAGTAGTAGTAGCTCATTGGGTAGAGTACCAGGCCTTGAGTCAAGAAGATCTGAGTTCAAATGTAGCCTCAGACAATTCCTAGCTGTGATCCTGGGTAGGTCACTTAAACTGTGCCTTAATTTCCTTGTCCATAAAATACAAGTAATAATAACACGCATCTCCCAACATTGTTGTGAGGATTAAGTAACAAAATAATTATAAAGTATTATATAGTATAATATTATGAAGTATAATTATAAAGCTTAGCATGGTTCCTGGCACTTAGTAAGTGCTATATAAAAGTTAGCAATTAAATATTAAAGTACAGGCCAGTAGATAATATAGAGTTGGGAAATTAGAAGAGGTGAATTTTTTAACTTTTGTTAAATTATCAAATTTGAAAAAAACCTGTGTGTATGCATGTGTTTAAATTAATAAACTAGGTAGGAGTGATCCCTCACCATTCCTCTCCTGCCATTTACCCCCACTGATTGTCATTAGAGAGACTAGACCAGTAACAAACACTAAATCCGACTGAGAATCAAGAGAGATCAAACTAGACAAGTTTTAGAAAGGGAGATTTAGGGAACAAAACCACTTCCACTTTTGGGGCATAGACAAGTGTAGTTTCAAGACCCTACAAAGGCTCAGGAGAACTTCATGAGCATTTATTGGGAGGGAGAAAAGGAATTCCATCTGGCCAGGATACCAGTTACTCCCTTTCTACATGTGCTCTCTAAGCTTGAGCCCACTTTCTCGAGGACTCAATATTTACTTCTGGAAGAATATGTTCCAGACTTTGGTGAAGAATATTTTCTACCACTTGTTCTTCATATATTATCTTCATGAATGTCCCTAACTAAAAGCTAGTTAATTGTGGCTGGTGAAGTGGTATCAACTTGATAATCAGTGAGGAGTGAGTGGTGACCAATGAGCAATAGTATTGGAAATCAACCCTAATCTCTCAGGGTTCTTCTTAGGATCAAGAGGAGAATAGTCAGAATAGACAGAAGGGAGGTCAGACTGGGGAAAGGGGCAATCAGAATATATGCCATATTGGAGTGGAGGGGAGGGTAAACATGGGGAGAAAATTTGTAACTCAAAATCTTGTGGAAATCAATGTTGAAAACTAAAAATATTAAATAAATAAATAATAAAGAAAAAAAAAGAAGACTGGTCAGTTTGTCTGAATCACAAGTGTAGGCAAAAGAATAGCATACCATTGTAATATCCTAGGAAGAGAAGTTGAGGCCAGGTTGTGCTAGAAAAAGTAAGATGGAAGAGAGCTTAGTGAGCAAGAATGTGATGTGTGATCCATAGTCTGGCCACAATGTGAGTGGATCAGGGAAGGAATTGAGGCCAAGAGAACAATTAGGAAGACACTGAAATAATCTAAGAGAGATGTGGTAAGACACTGGACTAAGGTAATAGCTGTCTAGGTGGAGAAAAGGAACTAGATAAGAGATTTGTGGAAGGATAAACGGCAGGAATTGGCAATTGATTAGGCGTGTGGTAAAAGAAAGATTGTGGACGATAATACAAAAATTCCACACTGGGAGTTCGCTATACCAATGAAGCCATAGATTTAGATAGATAGAAGTCGATATAGATATATGTGTTTGTATGCACAGCTACACACTCACATGCACACACACAACACGCACAGAGTTATTTCTTTATCTCTCACAACATTCTTGAAAACATGCTTCCCCATCACCTTCCTTCCCCCACACATTACTAGTGTATCTTGAGATACTTTTATGTTTTAACTTTCCATAAATTGAATGCATTTTTTAAATAAGGAATATTCATGTGTGAATGCAAACTTCTAAAGTCTGGCTACTTTTCCCTCTTTTTTTCCTCTATAAAATGATGTAGTTGAAATGTATGATCTCTGATAGTCCTTTAGTCGCTAAATCTAGCAGTCTATTTGGAGATATTATACATTATTATACCATTATTAAAGTGAATATACATGTATATGTATTCAATATGGATATAAATATCTATATATGCATATTGTGTTTTTATCTGTTATATCTGGACCCATAATTTCATTGGTAGAAGGAAAACTTGGTGAGAATACAGCAATATAGATCAACAATTTATTCATAGCCTTAGAGAATTACCTGAGACCCTGTAAGGTTATATGACTTGCCTAGTGTCACACTGTTAATATGTTTAGAAATAGGGCCTAAATCTAGATTCACCTGACTTAAAGGCTAACCCTCTTAATGAAAAGGAAATCAGCTAGTATTGATTACTTTGATTTGTTTTTAGTTTGATTGTAGCATTAAGTTCCCTACGGAAAGCTAAACCTAACAGCTAAGCCAAACTAAAATAGATAGGCTCTTAAGTCTAGGTTACCTATAGATTTAGTGAATAGATTGATAAGACTTTATCATTTAGTAGCAGATAATTTAATGTAAGACATATCTTTATAGGAATAAAATATTCATAGGATTATAAGACGCTTTATAAAGGCTAAGGTCCTCCTTCTGGGTAGAGAAAGGGGGATTGGCTAAAGATTAAGGTCCTCTTTCTTGTCTTAGTGGATAAGCTCCTTTTTCTCTTGAAGTAGAGTCCAAGTTGAGTAGCGTAATCTAGGCAGCTGGAAGATGGGGTTGGGAGTGTGGGGGTGGGGGAGGGGTGCTAACCACAAACCACAAGTTCCCCTTTAAAGTGATATGTGTATGTGTATTCCTATCTTCTGTTACAAAAATCAGCAAAATCAGCTCTGTTAATTACTTCTTGTCACTGACATCTGAGGAGTCAGATGACCTGGTTTGATGCTAGTCAGATAACCTAGCAGATGCTAGTTTTGCAAATTAAAACATAAATGCTTTGTAAATTTGTACCTTAGTTTCTTTTTATTTCAGGTAATTTTAACATACATAAATATACACATATATAAATATACATGTCTACAATATACTATACATACATACACATATACACATACAGTATATCTATCTATACATATATATTATAAATATACCTGATGGGGTGCTTGGGTGCTTATGTTTGGACTGTAATTCTAACAGCCTCTGCTTAGGTGCCTGTGCCTGAACCTCAATTCCAAAACCACATCCAGTTCTAAAATCATATCTCTCCCTAGCTTCAAAGCATTGGCCCTAGCAGTTTCTCTCCAGTTCAAGGGCAGCACGCTTTAGCAAAACACTTATCTCTCCTCCTGTTACTGCAGCCAGCTGTGCCTGCCTATAGAATTTGTTGGTCCGACTCCCTATGTATTGCTAATTGGCTATGCATTGGGACATGACATAACAATATTTACTGCCTAGTGACCTTACTGATATGTATCCTAGACATAGTCAAATGTATACTCCCTTATATTAATCTTGACTAACAAGACATTTGATGGAAGCAACTTGGATACCTGCAGCTAGCCCTGACCGTTAGTTGACTTAGTGACATTTCACGGTCAAAACCACACCTCCTCCTAGCCCCACCTTGGGCTGTTTCCCAGTGAACTCTGGGTAATATGCCTGCGCAGCAGATATTAAAAGTGCATGTTCCTTTAAGAACTAACCACTCCTTAACCATGCCTTAACCACTCCCTAATCCCTTCCCAGAACAACTAATCAAGATGCTTGACACATGTTTCCCCCCAAAATGCCATGTATAAGATATAATTGTGTCTCCTTTAGATTGCAGGCTCCCTAAGAACTCTTGCCCTCTGTAAAGCATAACAATAAACTGTTACCAACTTGACTTAAAGATTGCTTGGGTCCATGAATTCATTCTAGATGACCTTGCCCTGGGAACTTAAGTTTGGGATCCCTGAATCCCTGGGTTCTTTTCACCCCCAACATATAAGTGTACATATAGGTATGTGTATGTACGTATATAGATAGATATTCATGCCTATATATACATACATGTATTTATATATGTGTATATATATAAAATCTACATATACACATTGATGTGTGTATAGATACACACACATGTGTACACACACACACACACACACATATTTATTTAAATGTTTAAGAAGTGCATCTAAAATGTCCTTGGTTAATCATTTCTATTTATAAAATTACTAGAATTCTGTGCCTTAGAGGTCACCTAATTTTATCCCCAAACCAGTCTATAAATTACCTCTAAAATATTCCTAACGAAGCTTATCTAAAAAAGAAGAAGAAGAAGAAGAAGAAGAAGAAGAAGAAGAAGAAGAAGAAGAAGAAGAAGAAGAGCTGGGATATTGTATGTATCACTTTAAGGTCTGTAAGGCACTATATATATATACATGTATATCTATATGTACACACATCCTATGTATATGTATGTATGTGTATGTGTGTATGTGTGTATATATAACATCATTTAAGCTATTCATCCCATCTCTGTTTGAACTTCCTCAATGATGAGTAATTCATTAATAATACAGGTAGAGAATTCCGTTTTCAGACAGCTCTAATTGTTATGAAATGCTTTCTGTTATAAAGTCCAAACCTGCTTCCTTATAAATTCTACCTAATGCTCTATATTTGTATGGGTTGTTATCGTTTTTATTCTACTTTTCTATTATTAGCAGAAAGTCATATTAACTACTTTGGCACTCACATCATACTACTGATTCATGGTCAAAGTCCCCAAGTACTTTTTTGTGTGAACAGCTGTTTAGTTATATCTCCTTGTCCCTACAATTTTGTACTATGTAGATAATTTTTAATCTCATTATAATACTTTTTTTCAAGGCATGGGGACTGCATCTCTCTTTTCATTATGTAAGAGACTTCTTGGAAGTGAAAACTGTTAGGGTCTTGACCAGCAAGTTGCCCTATCTCAGTACGCAATGATGAGGCGGGAGCAATGATGGTTATAACTCCGATTTATTGGAAGCCATTATCCATATTTATAGGTTTTTGCACTACATAAGCAGAAGCAGGTGTTCAAGGGGATGAAAGCATGGGAAAAGAGATGTGCTTCAGTAATGTATTGTTGCACTTAGATTAGTAGTGATATCTGGTGGGAAGAATCTGGATTATTGTAAACTACGCTGCCTACAAGCGTATGGGAAAACTAGGGCTGCGGTAAGGTGGTTTCCATAGGAGTATGGGAACAGGAGGGGAGTGCTATTCTACAGTGACAGGGAAGGCTGGGAACAGGAGGGGAGTGCTGTTCTACAGTATCTAAAGAGGCCTGGGAAGGCTCGGGCAGGATACAAACTGATTATCAGAACTGTATGAGCTATGTGAGGCACGGGGCAGGATGCCCTTGTAAAGTATCAAAGAAGTTCCCATTAATTAAAGCATGTTTGTGTTAGGCACTGGTTCAAGAGCATTAGGTAGTGGCCAGCTGTGTTCCTCCTACTGGGCTTGTGAGTCCTTGGTGGATGGACTCTGCCTGCATGAGAAAGGATGGCTATCAGAGCAAGAGGGGGGTGCTGTTAAGGGGGGCTGTTAGGGACGGAAGTTTTTTCCTCCGGGCGCCTACCGTTCCAACTCCTACAAAGCCTGTCTGGTATTACCCAGGAAACAGGCCAAGCGCTAGGGTCCGAGCAGCCCCGGGGTCGGCACTAACTCCCTACAGAAAACTCCCACCAATATATTTATATTGACACCTTCGATCTGATTTATAGTCTGAGAGTTGCCTCAGGCACTGAGAGGCTGAGAGTTGCCTAGGATCACACAGATAGTACATGTAAAGCGTAGAATTTAAACCCATATCTTCCTGGTTCTAAGTCTGTTACATAATGCTGCCGTAAGTCAAATTCTGACACATTGATTAAGTGCTTACTTTGTGCCAGGTACTGCACTAGGCCTCTCACTTTAACATTAACCTTACTAGTTTTCATCTCTGCAGAGAGCTACTCTGATGACTTATCAGGTCATGGAGTTGACTGTAGGTTTTGGAAGGCTATGTCAGCTGGGCACAAGGTCTTGTCATATCTTCCCCATATGTGTCATATCTTATTTTTATTCCCGTCCTTTTTGTTTTAGAAAAAAAGAAAGAGAGAGAGAGACAGAGTGAGGGAGAGAGAGAAAGAAAGAAAGAAAGAAAGAAAGAAAGAAAGAAAGAAAGAAAGAAAGAAAGAAAGAAAGAAAAAAGAAAGGAAGGAAGGAAGAAAAAAGAAGGAAAGAAAGAAAGAAAGAAAGAAAGAAAGAAAGAAAGAAAGAAAGAAAGAAAGAAAGAAAGAAAGAAAAGTGGTAGAATGTAACTGATCCAAGTCCAGCCTGACCTTTTAAATGTTTATGCTGAAAAATGGGAAATGGAGACTGGAAATCAGCACAGACTATTTCCCAAATAAGTTTATCTTATATACATCACTCACCACAGTGACAAGACCAAAAGACCTTAGTAGTTGCCATAGCCAGAAAAAAACTAATATTTTTGCCAAGTGGAGAGAGATGTCAGACAGGGACAACACCAGTTTTGAACATAAAATTATCTGTAAGATCTTAAAGAGAAAGATGGTGGACATCTGTGAACAATACCTACTCTTATGTAGAAAGAAGCCATGGGAGGTAAAAGAAGTTTGTAGAAAGCTTGGCAAAAGAACTACCTAAGCCATGTTACTGTAAGGCCATTTAAGGAAAAAAACGAAAGGAGGATCATGAAAAGATGAAAAATTGAAAAATTCATTCAATTTTTTTAAACAAATTCATATCTTCATCAGTAGCTCTATAGTCCCTGCCTTTGGATTTAACACCATTCCCCTTGTGCTACTTAATGTATTAGAAAAAGGAACAGAAAAAAAAGTGACTGGGGGGAGGGAGGGGAAGCAGTTAGATAGACCAAGTGACCAAATTTACACAGATGAGGTCTATTCCAGAGACAACATAATTGTGAAGGTGTTCAGAGATTTATTCTTATCCAATAAAGGGAAAGGATATAAAATTAATGGGGAAAGCTACAGACTTTTTTTAATTGGCAAAGACTGAAGACCAAGAAAATACTTATGCCTGCCTTGAGCTTGACTTTCTGAGCTCTGGGAGGCAACAGTGGGATGGCCTTCCTTCCACCAGGTTTGTTCCAGCGAGCACACAATCTCTTATGTAGAGTTGTGAATGGGATGGAGCTTCTTCCGTGTCTTTTCTCTATCCAGGGGAGCAGAGCCGTGGAGGATGGGCTAGTGGAGCAGTTGGAACATAACAGTGGCAGAGGCAGAGGTAGTGGCTGACTGGCTTTCCACCTGCCCTCTGATTGGTTTCAACTCCATAGAACAAGATAACCCTCCCAGGATAAACTGATCACTTCAGATTTCATCACCATGCTGCTAACTCAGCTTTGGATATTCAACATCTTCCAGCCTGACCTCAGCCTTCTCTCTTGTCTGATTGGAGGGCTAGACTATGGGAGCACTAAACTTCACCCAAAGTCTTCTATCATAGAGGGCAGAACATGGACTTCACACTCACTTCGTTTTCCATCTGCTACTCTACTTGGTTTCAGCTCCATTGAACAAGATGCCCTTGAGCCAGATATCACCTGGTCCATCCCCCCCCCTTTCTATTTTCCTTTTGTATTATTTTCCTCCATTGGAATATAAGTTCCTTGACGGCAGGGGTTGCCTTTAAAAATATTGTACCCTCAGTGCTTAGCATAGTATCTGGCACGTAGTAAGTACTTAATCAATGTTTATAATTTGAATTGAGTTGAATAGTCATCCGCAGAAAGAAAATCCATCAGAAAGCAAAGAGCTTACTTGGTATTGATTAGGCTTTGCTCAGTGGAGATAAAATGGGCAGTCCCACTGCAAATGTCTCAATTAGGCTTGTATATTAGTTTCTCAATTGATTTTAACCATTCTATAATTTTCTATTGCTTAATGTTCCCCTTTCAATGTAAAAATGAAACTGCCTGTTCTATATTTGTTTCATATATGTACACTGGGCACCTTTTTCTCCCTGCCTGAAGAGGAGGACCCCTTACAGTAGAGCCCAAAATAGAATTATGCTTGGAGAATCCCAAATGTGGGTAGAACTGGAGCAAGAGGGAGCCTAATTTCCTTAATGAGGAGGCATGCTATCTCACAGCATTGAACATAAGCCAAAACTTGATGTCAGAGAAAAGACTGGAATTGGCAAGAGTCACTAGTTCCTGCGGCCTTGATGGGGTACAGTCTCTGGGAACCTCCTTGAACCTGATGGGGTTCAGTCTCTGGGAACTCCCTTTAACTCTCCTTGCATCTTCCCATTTGATCCGGCCTTGCCTGAGGCCACAAGCCTTCCCATAGGCCCAAATCTTTTTTAAACCTTAAACTAGCCTAACCCTGTATTGTCTGTTATCTCCAGGTGGTCTTCAGCTATCTCCCACCCTTAATCTCACCTCTGTTCACCCCAGTGACAAGATCCTCCTTAGATTCTTCCTCAAGACCCTCCCTAAACCCCTCCTCTAGTCACCCCAGACTACTTGACCACCCCTGGATCCCTCCCACAATCCTTCTGTATATAAGCTCCATCTTGACTCCATGAAGGCACTCAGATTCAATCTAGCTCAGCTCAGATTGTTCTGGCCTGCTGGCATTAGTGTCACAAATGCTCAGGCTCCCAAAATCCAATATGGCGGATCTTTAATAAACTTTGTCTTTTTCTTTGGCTGAAAAGGATTGAGTTGAATTCATTTGGCAGGACTTGGTGTGTCAGTATTTTGGGGTCTCGAGCACCCCTAAGAACCTACAGTTCCCTACTGTCATCATTTTATTTAACCTCATCAGCCTGAGCCTAGCAGTGCCTGGCTAGCTGCCACACCTGACAGATATGAGAAAGAAACAGGTGGGTTTTTTCAGCTATATTCTAGAGTAAATTATAGCCATGTAGTTAAGAGTATAGTGTTAGTTAAAGTTATAGTTAAAAATATAGTGTAGTTAAAAGTATAGTGAATGCACAATTTCAATATTTGTTAACTATAGAAAAGGATTTGGGTAACATTTCACCTTAGATCTCATCTCTAATGATGCACCTCTAATGCTTGTGTTTATAATTCTCAAAATGTGGTCCAAGGACCCTTGGGAAGTCCCCGAGATGCTTTCAAAGTAATAAAATAAATAAATAATTAAAAAGTTAAAAAAAAACAATATTAATGCAAAGATGATTTTATTTTCTAATGTGGTAAATATTGATAAATACAAAGGCAAAAGCTCTTTGGGAGGGACCATCAATAATTTTAAAGTGTAGTGAACTTCCAGACCAAAAAGTTTGAGAATCACTGATTTAATTTATATGATTCCATTGAAGATATAACAATGGAAATGACTTTGTTTGACAACCCTGGGATTTTTAATATCAAGCAAGGCATAAAACAGGGAGATATGCTCATCACCCAAAGTGTTTGCCATTGTCCTGGGCATTGCCTAGCACAAATTCCAAGTAGAAATGAGAGCAGATAAGAAGGTGACTCGGATATTGTCATTTATGCATGATGTCAAAAATGCACTTAGCCGCAGAACATTGCAGAGCCTTGTATATGGAATCTACAAGGACTTGAAATAATTTGATTTAACTGTTCCCTTAGGACAAAGCAGGTAGATGGACAATCCATAGAACCTGTTCTTCAGTACCAGTATATTGCCTCAATATATTGAACTGACACTAAACAATGATGAAAGACTGGCCCCATAACTGAATAGGAAAAAGAGAGTAGACTAGATTGCCTTTGGGAAATTGTTTAATGTTTTTAATAACCCCAAGTTTCTCTCTAAAACAAAGGTCTATCTTCTTTTTTTATTCATTTTTTTTAGTGCCAGTATTCTTTCAGTATTGTTGTGTGGCTGTGAGTCAGAAAATATCAGATGCTGAAGAATTCAAATTGAAGATCACCTAAAGAAAAACAGAGAGGTGCCAGATTGGTGTATGTAGCAAAATAGTGGCTTAAAACTTTGTACAATAAATTGCAAAAATAAAAATCTATTATGATAATTAAAAATATGTGACTAAAAAAGAAGATTGGTTAGTCATTTTGCAAGGGAGAGGAATAATCAATAGACAATTCTCATGCTCCCTGGAAACTACACCCTGGGAGGATGTCTTGAGCAAGGCCTCCAGGAAATCATATATGCTGTCTATTTTATCAGAAGAAATGGTCACAAAGGATGAAAAGGCATGAATGAGTTGTGATCTAAATTACTTAAGGGAGTACCCACATCAGTGATTTCATAGGTATCAAAGTATAGCTATGATTCATTTTGTTAGAACTGGGCCACCAGTAAACTTCTTCCAGGTGGACATTAGTCTGTTTATTTCTCAATATTTATTGGATATATCTGTCAAACAAGTTACACATCTACTCACCATCCTATAATCCAACATGCATTTTTTTTCCATTTTGTATACACATTTATCATTGGAGTCATTGTCAAATGCTGTGTTGAAATCCAAATATACTATGTCTATAGCATTCCTTTGATTTATCTATCTAGTAACCCTGTCAAAATAGTAAATGAGAAAATACTTACAACTCAGTTTGGTTTGTTGTTTTCTTTTAAATCCCAGAATCTGTCATCAAGACTATGTTGATGTATTGTTACTGTTTTTAAACTGAATTTATCATGAGCATGGCATTATAGTTTATTAGTGTCATGTTGCAGTTATAAAACCTTTCAAATACCTCCAAATTTTCCAGTGGTTAAGTTCTTTTTTTTTAATTTAGTATTTTACTTTTCCCCCATTACATGTACAAACAATGTTCTATGTTTATTTTTAAAATTGAGTTTCAAATTCTCCCTCACTCTCCCTACACCCCTCATGGAGAAGGCAAGCAATTTGATATAGGTTATACAGGTGTAGTCATGAAAAACACTTCAATATTAGTCATTTTAAAAAATAAAACATAGACCAAAATAAAAGCCAAAGAAAAATAAAGGAAGTAAAAAAAGTATTTTTCAATCTGTATTTAGACTCTATTCAGTTCTTTCTCTGGAAATAGCATTTTTAATCATAAGTTCTTCAGAGTTGTTTTGGATGATTGTATTGCTGAGAATAGCTAAATAATCCACAGTTGATCATTTACAATATTGTTG
This sequence comes from Trichosurus vulpecula, assembly GCF_011100635.1. Classification (NCBI taxonomy): domain Eukaryota; kingdom Metazoa; phylum Chordata; class Mammalia; order Diprotodontia; family Phalangeridae; genus Trichosurus; species Trichosurus vulpecula. Next base: position 454,174,591 of record NC_050573.1, on the reverse strand, counting down.
TTACTGTGTACAGTGTTCTCCTGGTCCTATTCACTTCATTTTGGATCAGTTCACAAAGTCTCTAGGTTTTTCTGGGAGCATCTAGCTCATCATTTCATTTAACAATAGTGTTCCATCACAATCATATGCCACAACTTGTTCAGCCATTCCCCAACTGATGGGCATCTCTTCAATTTCCAATTCTTTGTCACCAGAAAAGAGCTACTATAAATGTTTGGGCATAGTTCCAAATGTCTCTATATGAGTTTAAATCAATTTGCAACTCTACCAACAGAGCATTAGTTTTCTCACATTCCCTCCAGCATTTGTCATTCTCCTTTTCTGTCCTATTAACCAATCTAATAGGTGTGAGCTAGCATCTCAGAATTGTTTTAATTTGTATTTCTCCAGATCACTAGTGATTTAAAGCATTTTTTCATGTAGCTATAGATAGTTTTGATTACTTCATCTAAAAATTGACTGTTCATATTTTTTCATCATTTGCAATTTGGGGAAAGGTTGTTATTTGTATCAAGTTAACTCATTTCTCTATATATTTGAAAGATGGGTCCTTTATCAAAGAAACTTGCTTCAAAGATTTTTTCACAGTTATGATTGCTAACTGTATTTCCCTCCATCCTATTTCCCCCTCATTTATTCTATTCTTTCTGTCCTTTTACCCTGTCTCTCTTCAGAAGCATTTTGCTTCTGACTACTACCTTCCCCAATCCATCCTCCTTTCTATGAGCACCCCTCCCCCTTTTCTTAATCCTTTCCCCTCCTACTTTCCTGTAGGGGAAGATAGATTTTTAACCCAATTGAGTATGTATGTTATTCCTTCTTTGGGCCAATTCTGATGAGGGTAATGTTCAAGCATTCCCCCCCCCACCCCGCCCCACCTCTCTCTCCTATCTTACCCTCCACTCTAAAAGCTCTTTTTGCATCTTTTATGTGAGATAATTTACCTTCATTCTACCTCTTCCTTTCACTTTCTCCCAGTGTATTCCTCTTTCTCACCCCTTAATTTTATTTTTTTAGATAGCATCCCATCATATTCTACTCACACCTGTGCCCTCTGTCTATATATACACCTTCGAACTGCCCAAATAATGAGAAAGTTCTTATGAGTTACAAGTATCATCTTCTGATGTAGGATTGTAAACAGTTTAACCTTATTAAGTTCCTTTTTATTTCCCTTTCCTGGATACCTTTTTGTGCTTCTCTTGAGTCTTATATTTCAAAGTCAGATTTTCTATTCAGCTCTGGTATTTTCATCAGAAATGCTTTCAAGCAATTCTATTTCTATTTCACTGAATATCCATTTTTTCCTCTGAAGGATTACACTCAGTTTGGCTGGGTAGGTGATTTTTGGTTGAAATCCTAGCTCTTTTGCTGTCATATTTTAAGCCCTTCTATCCTTTAATGTAGAAGCTGCTAGATCTTGTGTTATCCTGACTGTGCCTCCACAGTACTTGAAGCGTTTCTTTCTGGCTGCTTGTAGTCTTTTCTCCTTAATTTGGGAGCTCTGAAATTTGCCTATAATATTCCTGGAAGTTTTCATTTTGGGATCTCTTTCAGGAGGTGTTCTGTGGATTCTTTCAATTTCTATTTTACCCTCTTGTTCTAGAATATCAGGGCAGTTATCCTTGAAAATTTCTTGAAAGATGATGTATAAGTTCTTTTCTTTATCATGGCTTTCAGGAAGTCCAGTAATTTTTTAAATTATCTCTCCTGGATCTGTTTTCCAGGTCAGTTGCTTTTCTAAAGAGATATTTCTCATTGTCTTCTATTTTTCATTCTTTTAGTTTTGTTTTATTTTTTCTTGGTGTCTCATAGAGTCATTAGCTTCCATTAGCTCAATTCTAATTTTTTAAGGAAGCATTTTCCTCAGTGAGGTTTTTAACCTCCTTTTCCATTTAGCCAATTCTACTTTTTAAGGAGATGTTTTTCTTCACTGTGCCTCTTTTTCTATTTGGCCAGTTCTGTTTTTCAAGGCATTCTTCTTTTCATTTGGAGTTTTGTACCTTTTTTGTTGCTATTCTTTTTAAAAAATGTATTTATTTATTTTTAGTTTTAGTTTACAACATTTAGTTCCTCAAGTTTTTCAGTTTCAAATTTGTACCCCTCTCTTTCCTCCCCTCTCCCCAAGACACCATGCAATCTGATATAGGCTCTACATATACCTTCACACTAAACATAGTTTCACAGTAATCAAGCTGCAAAGAAGTTGCGGTGGAATGAACCATGAGAAAGAAAAAACAAAACAGAAAAAAAAGAGAATAAATAGTTTGCTTCACTCTGCATTCAGACTCCACGATTCTTTCTCTGGATGTGAATCACTTTTTCCATCATGAGTCTTTTGGAGTTGCGTTACTGAGAAGAGTCTATCAAAATTAGTCATCAGAGATACCATGTGTCTGTAATCGTGTATGGTGTTTTCCTGGTTCTGTTCCCCTCACTCAGCATCAGATCATATAAGTCTTCCCCGGTTATTTTGAAGTCTGCGTGTTCCTCATTTCTTATAGCACAATAGCATTCCTTTACATTCATAAACCACACCTTGTTTAGCCATTCTCCAATTGATAGGCATCCCCTTGATTTCCAATTCTTTACCACCACAAAAAGAGCTATTACCAATATTTTTGAACATACAGGTCCAGTTCCCCCTTGTATGAGCTCTTTGAGATATAACCCTAGAAATGGTATTGCTGGGTTAAAGGGTATGTGCATTTTTATAGCCCTTTGGGCAAAGTTCCTAATTGCTCTCCAGAATGTTTAGATCAGTTCACAACTCTACCAACAATCCATTAGTGTTCCAATTTTCCCACATTCTCTCCAGCATTTATAATTTTCCTGTTTTGTTATGTTAGTCAATATGACAGGTAAAATGTTGTACCTAAAAGTTGTTTTAATTTCCATTTCTCTAATCAATAGTGATTTAGAGCATTTTTTAATATTGACTTGTTTTTTTTTTAAACCATTTGGCCTATTCTGTTTTTAAGGTGTTATTTTCTTCAGTATTTTGTGCCTTTTTTTAAACAAGCTATTGATTCTTTTTTCATGATTTTCTTGCATCACTTTCATTTTTCTTCTCAATTTTTCCTCTATCTCTCTTACTTGATTTTTAAAATCCTTTTTAAGCTTTTCCATGGCCTGAGACCAATTCATATATTTTTTTGAGGCTTTGGATATAGGAGTTTAACTTTACTGTCTTATTGCTGAGTGTGTGTTTTGATATTACCTGCTACCATAATAACTTTCTATAGTCAGGAACTTTTTTCTGTTGTTTACTCATTTTCCCAGTCTGTTTCTTGACTTTTAACTCTTTGCTAAAGTGGAGCTCTGCTTCCAGGGTGGAGGGTGCACTGTCTCAATCTTCAGGGGTTTTGTGCAGCTGTTTTCAGAGCTTATTCTGGGTGTCTGTAAGTTTTCAGTTCTTCCAAGATGATCTGATCTAAGGAGATGTGTGTTTATTACTCTCCTGGTCTGTGCTTTGGTCTGTGAGTGACCACAACTCTTTTTTGCCCTGGAACTGTGATGAGGGTCCCCACCCCACTGCACTAAGCAGGCAAACTCTGGCACGCTAGTGCTTTCTCTCACCCTGAGACTGCCACCCAAGACTGTGCCCCAAAACCATGTATGGGGAAAGTAACAGAGTCCTGGCCCCAGTGCCAGTAAAGAGAACCCTGTCACCTTTTTCTGACCAGTTGTTCAACCACCTTACTCTCTATTGGCTGACAGTTCCAGAAGCAGCTGCTTCAGCTGCTGATTCAGTCACTCTCAAGGCTCACTTCTGGTTTGCTGGGGCTTGGTCTGCTCTGCAAGGCCTGCACTGGACTGTGTACCATTCTCACCCCAGTGAGACAGACCTGTCCTGCTGACCTTCTAAATTGTCTTGGGCTGAAAAACTATTTCACCTTATCCTTTTGTGGGTTCTGCCACTCCAGAATTTGAGGGCATTATTTGGGTCTTTGTACAGGTTTGGGGGAGAGCTCAGGAAAGTTTTTGACTTTTTTCTGCCATCTTAGTTCTGACCCCTGGTGGTTAATTTCATGACAAAACCTCAGTTTAAAGACAATGAATTGTCATATTGTCCTCAGTTGCCATTACACTGAATCTAAATGAAGTCGTCAATATTCGACTTGTCTAAGAAATAAATACTATGTACTAGGACAAAAATATTATATTTATCATTTCATTCTCCTCCCTCCCCACCCCATTAAAGCTCAATAATTTTCCATTATTCAAAGAGGAATACTGAGGGCTAAATGATATTAGATAGAAGAATTTAAATACAATGGGGATCCAATGGTTAGGAAATAGAGACTATATTCCAAAGAAAAGGAAATTGTGGTATATTTAGAAAAGTACAGGATTTGACATAAGAGGGCCTGGATTTGAAAGTCCATCTCTATTTTTGCTAAGTGGATAATTAGCGTAACCTCTCTGGGCCCAGTTTTCTCATCTATAAAATAGGAGAGAGTTTGATTTTGTGACCACAAAGGTGTTTTGCCTTCTATTTCTTGATCTATAATCTCTTTTTTATTGAATATAAATGGAAAATAAGAATTTATGTTTTAGGGGTCCCAACATTCACGAAACACTTAGCATAGAGGCTATTTATGTTATTTATATATATGCATGTATGCAATATATCATATTATTATTACTTAGCCATATATGTATTTTTTTATCTCATTAGAAGTAGGTCCAACATTTCAGTCTTTCAAAGTGTCTTTTTTATAAATTTGGTTTTTTTATTTTTAGTTTACAACATTTAGTTCCACAAGTTTTCAGGTTCCAAATTTTCTCTCCCTCCCTCTCCTCCCCCCTCACCCCCAAGATGGCATGTAATCCAATGTAGGTTCTACATATACCTTCATGTTGAACTTTTTTATATAATAGTCCAGTTGTAAAGAAGAATTATAACCAATGGAATAAATCACAAGAAAGGAGAAATGAAACCAAGAAAGAAGGGGGAAAAAAGAGAGAGCAAATAGTTTGCCTCAATCTGCATTCAGACTCCATAATTCTTTCTCTAGATGTACACAACATTTTCTATAATGAGTCTTTTGGAGCTGTCTTTGAACCTTGCATTGATGAGAGGAGTCAAGTCTATCAAAGTTAGTCCTTACAGATACCGTGTGTCTGTAATCATGTATAATGATCTCCTGGTTCTGCTCCCGTCACTCAGAATCAGTTCATGTAAGTCTTTCCAGGTTATAATGAAGTCTGTCTGTTCCCCATTTCTTATAGCACAATAGTATTCCATTACATTCATACACCACAATTTGTTTAGCCATTCCCAATTGATGGGCATCCCCTTGATTTCCAATTCTTTGCCACCACAAAAAGAGCTGCTATAAATATTTTTGTACATATGGGTCCATGTCCCACTTGTATGGTCTCTTTGAGATATAACCCTAGAAGTGGTATTGCTGGGTCAAAGGGTATGCCCATTTTTATAGCCCTTTGGGCATAGTTCCAAATTGCTCTCCAGAATGGTGGATCAGTTCACAACTCTACCAACAATGCAGTAGTGTTCCAATTTTCCTACATCCTCTGCAGCATTTTTCATTTTCCTGTTTTATCATGTTAGCCAATCTGATGGGAGAGATGTGGTACCTAAGAGTTGTTTTGATTTGCATTTCTCTAATCAATAGTGATTTAGAGCTCAAAATGTCTTTTAATCCTCATTTATCCACTGTACTATCCAATAGATCAGCTTTATCTAACATAGACATTTTAAAGTATATCAATCAAAATGTTGAACAACACAAGGCTAGACCCTAGCCCTGTTGCATACCACCTGTAAATACCTTCCATAATAGAACATATCACAACAGAGCATATCATAACAGAACATTATAGGCCATTACATAGCTATCTAAGACTTAATTACTAAATACAGTATTTAAGTACTCATGTGAATCTGATGTCTCATATATCTGGATGTTCTTTTATCTTATGTAAATCACTACTCAACCATGCCTGCCCATCCTGCATTACTCCTGTTTGTGTCTTTCCATAAGTGTACCACAGGGATAGATTCAACAAAATGGAGGTCTTGCTTCCTTTTCCTTAACATGTCAAGGGTACAAGTGAAGCACATTCATGTCTGCTTGTCATCTTTTGTTCCCATTATGCAAGGCCATCTTCTCTTCCTATTATATATTTCCATGATGACATCTTTTACATCTGTTCTTCTAGTTGGGCACAGTGGATAGAGCCCTGGACTTGGAGTCAAGGAGACCTGAACTCAAATCCAGTCTCAAACACTTAGTGGCTATGTGATCCTGGACAAGTCATTTAACCTCTGCTGTAGTTCCTTAACTATAAAATGAGCTTTTCAATAGCACCTACTTCCCAGGGTTGTTGCGAGGCTCAAATAAGATAATATTTGTAAGTGCTTAGTGCAGTATAGGTTCAGAATAAATGCTCCTTTCCTCCCTTCCCTTCCTGTCCTCTCCCCCTTCTTCTCCTCCCCTTCTTGTGCTCTTCCTCTCTCCCTTTCCCTTCCCCTTCCCTTCCCTTTCCTTCATTCCCCTTCTTGTCCTCTCTCCCTTCCCTTTTTCCTTCCTTCCCCCTTTCCTTTCCCCTCTCCTTCCCTGTCTCTATCCCTCCTCATACTCTTTCCTCTGCTCTTATCATCTCCCCTTTCCTCCCCTTTCTCCTCCTACTCCCTTTCTTGTACTGTTTCTCCTTCCCTATGTGTTGCAATTCACACCATCATGCACTTCTCCTCTGAACTTTCTGTGATCTTCATTTTAAGGTCTTCAGAAGCTGTTATTTTCATTGTCTCACCAACAAAAAAAATTATGCATAAATATATTGTACCCAAACATACATATTAATAAAATTACCATCGTAAAAGAACATCAGGCTTAAACTCAGGAGGCCTGGGTTTTTCTGATACTAGGTCTACTAGCTCTTAAACTAAGCCAGAAGAATTGGAATCACTTATAAAGTCCTTGCCATGTTACTTCTCTGTGCCTCATTTTCCTCATCAGCAAAGTAAGAGGGAAAGGGACAAAGTAAATGGCTTCAAAGCTCTTTTCCAACTCTATAGACTCTATCATTTTAAATATCATATCTGTTAATAATTGTATTTCTAAGTACTAACAGAATTATAAAATCAATCTATTGGTTGGCTCTTCCACAATGAGTAAACTCTCTCCTTCCCTCTCTCTCTTTCTCTCTCTCCATCTCTCTCTCTTCCTCTCTCTCTCTTCCTCTCTCCCTTGCCCCCTTTGCACCTCAGCTGTTTGAATTTTCAGAATCTCAACTTCAGGATCAACTGACGATTTCTTATTTATAATTTTATATACTGTATTGTCATCTCATATTTTGACACAATAATTAATTCTCAATAAAAAACCTCCCGGCTGGTGCCTTCCCTTACTGTGAACTGAAGATTTAACCCCAGAACCAGTGTAATGTAGATTATGAAGATTATAGATTAAGAGCTGGAAGGGACCTCGGAGATCACTGAGTCTAATGCTGTATTAGAGAAGAGTAAACTGAAGAACAGAGAAGTTCAAGGTCAGATAGCTAAGTAATTGTCTGAAGTAGGAAGTCTGCCTGACTCTCCACTATACTGTGTTTTGTTTTGGGATTTTTTTTTCGGTGGGACTAGAATCAAGAGGTTTTTCAAATGAGTCACATAGGTGCTGTGGGGAGGGGCAGAACTGGGCAGAGGAGAGAAAAGGTTTTCATATGGAGAAGAACAAACCAAATGACTGAGCAAAAGGAAGTCATATGTGTATTTGGAGACTTTCTGCCTATGTGGAAGGACAAAGAGGAAGGCAGGCATCCGCTGTGAAGGACTTGTTATTGCCAACATCATTATCATTTTCATGATTAGAATAATGATTGCCATTTTTCTAGTACTTTAATGTTTGTAAAACTCTTTATATATGCTATTTCATTTCAACCTCACAGATACCCTATGATTTAGGCACCACAGATATTACTATTACTATTTTACAGTTGAAGAAATTGAGGCCCAGAGGACACACAGCTAGTAAGTATGGGATTTAAGGTTAGGCGTTTTAACTCAGAGTCAATTTTCTATTACTTCGTGATTCACATTCATATGGTGCTTTAATGTTTCCTTTTTTGGTCCACTAAGTGTAAGAATCACTCCTATGGGCTCTTCATTTTATAAATGAGTAACTTGAAAGCATTTTTGAACACTGTGGGTAAATAGAATGGGTGTTTTGATTAACCTTTCTCAAAGGATTTTTTTACCTCCCTGTTTCTGAGGTTATAGAATTGTTGGCTTCCTTCTAAGTCTTGAGAAAGTGTTAAATCAGGAAGCTCTGGTTCTTAAAATCGAATTGCTCCAATTCATCTTAATAATCCATAGAGCTCCACATGCAGCACATAATTATAGCTCTCTCTAGATAATGAAGCCCATAGGTCATTCTGTTTAGGTAGAAAAAGAAACAACAATGGTAACAAAGAGTTGGAAGGCAAGACAATTAGCAAAATAATTCTATCCTTCTTGCATTATCTGCTCTTCTCCATGCAAGCTTCATTTATTGTTAGCTCCATCCCGAAAGGTTTCTGGGATAAATTTAAACTAGGCTGAAAATATTCTATTCTTTACTCATAGGCTGAGAGAAGAGACTTTTGTAAGGTTATACAAAGGTACACAATGCATCACAGCCCTTATGTGGGACATGGACCATCGCATAGGAAATATAAGCTAGTGCTCTTGTCTGGCTAGTGGTCGCTCTAGCCAGACAAGGTCAAAAGGAAAAATCTCCTATATAAATCTGTTCAGCCTGATTCAAGAACCAGATCTCATCACTGTAGCCAACATAGCCAAGCACAGGACCCTGCTGCTGTCAACTCTATGATGGCAAGAGAGAGAGTATCAGAATTGGAGAATTTCATCTTCACAAACACGCTTTGAAATTGTTACTGTAAGTATTATTGTCTCTGTTTTATAGATGAGGACATTAAGGTTCAAAGGGCTAAAAGGACACGTATATTCATACCCTAATCACAGACAATAATAGAAAAAACTTATATAAATTTGACATAAAATAAAAAGCATAGAACTTCCAATAAGAAATGATGCAGCGGGCTGGAGCCAAAATGACAGAAAGAAGCCAGGAAGTTGCTTGAGCTCTCCCCAGTTTCCCTCTGAAACAATGTCAAATCCAGCCTATAAAAGAATTTCAGACTGACAGAATCCACAAAAAGACAGAGTGAAACCATTTTCCAGTCCAAAACAACTTAGAAGGACTTCAAGAAAGATCTGTTTCACTTGGGTAAAACAGGAGTGCAGCCTAGTGCAGGTGGTGTCCAGGCAAGCCAGCAGGAGGCTCTTAGTCCAGCACAGATCAGCAACGAAGGCCCTGAGGTCTGCACTTAGCAGGCCTTTGGCACAGCAGGCCAGCTGTGAAGCTTGCAGCCCCAGCAAAGAAGGCAAATTGCCAGCTCCAGAACCCAGGGCACAACAGGTGCAACTAGGCTGGGCCACCTTAGCACAGTGGGCAAGCCAACAGCACCAGAAGCCCCAATGCAGAAAGCCAGTGACCAGAATACCAGCCTCTAGTGCAAGAAGCTTGTTACAATGCCACCTCTACCCCAGGGACAGAGCTTAACTTTTAAAAATGAGCAAAAACTAAAAAGGAGCCCTGGCAATAGAAAGCTCCAATGGTGACAGGGAAGATCAAAACACAAACTCAGAAGAGGACGATAATGTCAAAATGCCTATATGCGAGGCCTCAAAGAAGAATATCAATTGATTTCAAGCCCAAACAGTCCTCTTGGAAGAGCTCAAAAAGTATTTTAAAAATCAAGTAAGATAGGTAGAAAAAAATTCAAATTATGCAGGAGAATTTGAAAAAGAAAAGCAACAACTTGGAAAAGGAAGAATGCAAATTGACTGAAGATAGCAACTCCTTTAAAAGTTGAATTGGCCAAGTGAAAAAGGAGGTATAAAAGTTAAATAAAGAAAATGACTCCTTAAAATTTAGAATTGGGCAAGTAGAAACTCATGACTCTATGAGACATCAAGAATCAGTGAAACAAAATAAGAAGAATGAAAAAATGTGAAATACCTCCTTGGAAAAACAACTGACCTGGGAAATGTATCCAGGAGAGGTAAGTTAGGAATTATTGGACTACCTGAAAGCCATGATCAGAAAAAGAGCCTGAACAGCATCTTTCAAGAAATCATCAAGGAAAACTGCCCTGAAATCCCAGAACCAAAGGGTGAAATAGTCATTGAAAGAATCTACTAGTCACCTCCTGAAAGAGTTACCAAAATGAAAACTCCAAGGAATATTATAACCAAATTCCAGAACTATCAGGTCAAGGAGAAAATACTTCAAGAAGCCAGAAAGAAACAACTCAAATATCAAAGAGCTACAGTCATGATTAAATAGGACTTAGCAGCTTCTACATTACAGGATTGGAGGGCCTGTCATATAATATTCTGGAAGGCAAAGGAGCTTGGATTACAATCAAGAATCAACTACCCAGCAAAATTGAGCATAATCTTTCAGGAGAAAAGATTAACATTCAATGAAATAGGGGACAGAAAATTCAGTTTTCAAATACAAGACTCAAGAAAAGCATGAAAAGGTAAACAGGAAAGAAAAAGAAAAAAACATGGTATTCTATAATTCTAAACTGTCTACAGCCCTCATGGGAAGATGATATTTGTGACTTTTAATAAAGGTATCTCTGTTAGGGCAGTTAGAAGGAGTACACTTAGACAGGGGATGTGAGTATAAGTTGACTTTGATGTGGTGATACAAAAAATAATTAAGGGTTGAAAAAAAGGATTGTACTGGTAGAAGAGGGAAGGGGGAGGTAGAATAGGGTAAATTATATTACATGAAGAGGCATGAAAGACCAGTTACAGTAAGGGGAAAGAAGGGAAGGGGTGAGCGTTGTTTGAACCTTATTGTCATTGGATTTGGCTCAAAGAGAGAATAACATACACACTCAGTCGAGTAAAGATATCTATCTTTTTAAAAATTTATTTTCTATTTTTAGTTTACAACACTCAGTTCTACAAGTTTTTGAGTTCCAAATTTTCTCCCCTTCCTTCTCCTCCCCACTCCCTCCAAGATGGCATGTAATCCGATATAGGTTCTACATATGCCTTTGCATTAAACTTATTTACACAGTGGTCAAGTTGTAAAGAAGAATTATAACCAATGGAATGAATCGTGAGAAAGAAGAAACAAAACCACAAAAGAAGGAAAAAAATTTTAAAAAGAGAGCAAATAGTTTGCCTCAGTCTGCTTTCAGACTCCATAATTCTTTCTCTGGATGTGGAGAGCTTTTTCCATCATGAGTCTTTTGGATCTGTCTTTGAACCTTGTATTGCTGAGAAGAGCCAAGTCTATCAAAGTTAGTCATCACAGATACCATGTGTCTTTAAACATGTATAATTTTCTCCTGGTTTTGCTCCCCTTACTCAGCATCAGATCACGTAAATCTTTCTAGGTTATTATGAAGTCCATCTGCTCCTTGTTTCTTATAGCACAATAGTATTCTGATACATTCATATAACACAACTTGTTTAGCCATTACCCAATTGATGAACATCCCCTTGATTTCAAATTCTTTCCCACCAAAAAAGAGCTGCTATATGTATTTTTGTACCTATGGGTCCCTTTTCCACTCGTGTGATGTTAAAGACATCTGTCTTACCCTATAGGGAAGTAGGAGTGGAAGGGGAAAAGATAAGGGGGAGGCAACTGATAGAAGAGAGGATAGATTGAGGGAGGTGTTGGTCAAAAGCAAAACAATGGTGAGGAGGGACAGGGTGAAAGGAGAGTGAGAGAAAACTATGAACAGGAGAAAATAGGATGGAGGGAAATACATAGCTAGTAATCATAACTGGGAATGTGAATGGAATGAACTTGCCCATAAAACGGAAGCAGGTAGCAGAGTGGATTAAAAACCAAAATCCTACAATATGTTGTTTATAAGAAGCACATTTAAAGCAGAAAGACAAAATGAAAGCAAAAATAGGTCTAATTTAAAGAGACAAAGAAGGAAACTACATTTTGCTAAAAGGTACCTGTGTTGTTAATGTATTTTTGCTTACTGGGAGCTGCTTAATGGGAAGATCTTTCTTATCCTTTAATAGCCCAATATGACCTGTTTATGTCACATGGATGCCTAAGTCACATGGGTCTGTTGTGGGAGGAGCTTGCTGAACAGGTGGTAGAAGAAAGGGTGGAGCAGGAAGAGGGCAACAGAGCTGAGAGGAAAGAAGTTGGTCAGAGCAGTTAGAGATGAAGGGGAGAGATAGGAAGCAGGAACATAGCTGTGAGTGTTCATTTGTGGGAAGGCCCGAGCATAGAGAGCCTTAGGGATGGCAGTGGCCCCTGCATTGTTATTGTGTATAGACTTCTTTGTTGTTATGATGGATTTGGCTTTCTGGTGTTGGGATTTGGCTTTCTGGTGTTTGAGTAAATGTCTTGGTTCCGTCTTCCATATAAAGAGTGTTATATTTTGTGATTCAGAACTACACTAGCATATTCATAGCCACTGTAGGCACTGTGAACATCACATTGGTGCTACCATACCATAGACAATAAAGTAATATCAATACTAAACATATTTTCACCAAGTAGTGTAGCATCCAAATTGATAAAGGAGACGTTAAGTGAGTTACAGGAAGAAATATACAGCAAAGCTATACTAGTGGGGGACCTCAACCTTTCCCTCTCAGAACTAGGTAAATCTAGCCACAAAATAAACAAGAAGGAAGTTAAGGAGGTGAATAGTATTTTATAAAAGCTAGATGTGATAGACCTCTGGAGAAAACTGAATGAATATAGAAAGGAATATATCATTTTCTCAGTGTCATGTGGTACCTACACAAAAATTGACCATGTATTATGGTATAAAAACCTCACATTAAAACCTCAACCACAGAAAGGCAGAAACATTCGATGCATCCTTTTCAGATCATGATGTAATAAAAAATACGTATGATAAAGAGCCATGGAAAAATAGGGTAAAATTAATTGGAAACTAAATAATCTAATCCTAAAGAATGAGTGGGTCAAACAAATCATAAATACAATTAATCATTTCATCAAAGAGAATGGCAATAATGAGACAAAACCCCCAAAATTTATGGGATAGAGCCAAAGTAGTACTTAAAGGAAATTTTATATCTCTAAATGCTTACATGAATAAAATAGAGAAAGAGCAAATCAATGAATTGAGCATTTTAAAATAGCTGGAAAAAGGACAAATTAAAGATCCCCAGTTAAAAACCAAATTGGAAATTCTTAAACTCAAAGGAATGATTAATAAAATTGAAAGTAAGAAAATTATTTAAATAATAAATAAAATTAAGAGCTGATTTTATGGGAAAACATTAAAATAGATAAGCCTTTGTTTAATTTGATTAAAAAAATGAAAGAAGAAAACCAAATTACCACTATCAACAATGAAAAAGGAGAATTCACCACCAGTGAAAAGGAAATTAAAACAATAACTAGGAACTGTTTTGCCAAACTATGCCAGTAAATCTGGCAATCTAAGAGAAATGGATGAACATTTACCAAAATAGAACTTGCTAAGATTAACAGTAGAGGAAATAAAATACTGAAATAATCCTATTTTAGAAAAAGAAATTGAACAAGCCATCAATGAACTCCCTAAGAAAAAAGATCTCCAGGGCCAGATGGATTTACAAGTGAATTCTACCAAACATTTAAAGAACAACTTATTCCAATACTATATAATATTAGGAAAACTATTAGGATTATTGATGACATCAATAAAAAAAAAACTTAACAGAAATCATATGGTTATCTCAATAGATGCAGGAAAAGCTGTACAAAATAATGCACCCATTCCTATGAAAACCACTAGGGAGCATAGGAATAAATGGAGTTTTCCTTAAAATGATAAGCAGTATCTATTTAAAACCATCAGCAAGCTCTATACATATGCACACATATTTTTAATGGGGATAAGTTAGAAGCTCCCCAATAAGATCAGGGGCAAAACAAGGATGCTCACTGTCACCACTATTATTCAATATTGTACTAGACATTTTAGCGTTAGCAGTAAGAGAAGAAAAAAAAAATGAAGTAATTAGAATAGACCACGAAGAGACAAAACTATTACTCTTTGAAGATGATGTGACAGTATACTTAGAGAATCAACTAACAACTTCTTGAAATAATTAATAACTTTAGCAAAGCTGCAGGATATAAAATAAACCTACATAAATCATCAGCATACATACACACACAGACACACACACAGACAACACACACACGCACACACAAGACGTAGTAAATGACTATAATAATTTACTGTTTGTTAAGTCGAAAAACTCCGGTTTCTGGGATAGCAACTCACTATCTGACAAAAGCTTCTGGGAAAAATCGAAAATAGTATGGCAGAAACTAGGCACAGACCAACATCTCACAATGTATATTTAAGGTCAAAATAGGTACATGGTACCATAAGCAAATTAGGAGGGCAAGGAATCATTTACCTGACAGATCTATGGGGAAGGAAGAATTTATGAATGAACAAGAGATAGAGAACATTATGAAATTCAAAATGGATAATTTTGATTACCTTAAATTAAAAAAGTGCACAAACAAAACCAACACAACCAAGATTAGAAGGAAAGCAGACAGATAGCAAAGTTTTATAGCTGGTGTTTCTAATAAAGTCCTTATTTCTCAAATATATAGAGAAATGAATCAAATTTATAAGAATATAAGTCATTCCCCAACTGATAAATGGTCAAAAGATATGGACAGGCAGTTTTCAGGTGAAGAAATTAAAGCTATCTATAGTCATATGAAAAAATGCTCTAAATCACTATTGATTAGAAAAGTGCAAATTAAAACAACTCTGAGGTACCACATCACACTTATCAGATGCTAGTCCCAGTACTACTTGATTCCATTCTGGGCACCAAATTTTAGAAAGGACATCAATCAAGTATCATGAAGGACTTCTAGTATACAGAAAATATGAAAATAAGCAGAAAGAATTAGGAATATTTAGCTTGAAAAAGCAAAGACCTATCCCTATGGTAACATGAAGTATTTAAACAGATGTCATGTGGAAGAAAGCCTAGATATAGTCTACCTTGCCCCAGAGGATAGAACTAGGAGACATATTTGGGAGTTGAAATCAGGAAGATTTAGGCTTGACATAAGAACAAACCTCTAAGAATTAGACAGAAGCTCCTAACCTAGGGTATATGACCCTGATATGTGAGTATTTTTATATGTGCTTTCAATATAATTGTTTCTTTTGTAATCCAATGTAATTTATTTTATGTACTTAAAAACATAATTCTGTGAAGAGATCAATAGGCTTCAATAGGTTTCCAATGAGACTCAAAACACAGAAAATTTTAAGAGCCTCTGAAATAGATCTATCCAAAAATTGACTAACTTGGTAGGTGGTGGTTTCCCCCTTATCCTTTCTCACTGAAAGTTTTCAAACAAAATCTGATTGACCCCTTTCATGGTATGTTACAATGGAGCATTCTTGTTTATGTATAATTTGAATGAGATACTCTCTCCAACTGAGAAAACTAGATTCGAGTCACCTGAGGGTATTATTGAATGAGAATTTTAAAGATATCTGTAGTATTTCTTTAAATATTTTAGCTACTCTACTATCAGTGGCATCATTATAAAAAAGTATTACATTTCAGAATCCAAATAACTATTAAGTAAATGTAGAAAGGCAAAAAGTAAATACATTATTTTTATATGCTATTACAAGAAATACTATCAAGAAAATATGGAGCCCTATATAATGAATAAATAGATATATCCTAAATAGTGAATTGGTCATCAAATAACAAATAATAGAAACAACAAAAATCATGATAAAGAATACTAGTAAAACAACATTGCAAAATATAGAAGATGCACCTCAGTCATTATGAGAATAGGTTATACATAAAATTAAAAATCAAAAACGTAGAAGTCCAATAAGTTGATAATATCAGAATAACAGAAAAGAAGGAATTTTGAACATCAAAGAAGAGTCACAAAATTTAGAAAATAAAGATTATTGAACAGATAGATAAAACAAAGATAGATTTCTTTGTTTCTTTTTTTTAACAAACAAAACAGATAAGCCACTAATTAATCTGATCAAGAAAGGGTGAAAAGCCAAATTAAGAAGATACGAAATAGGAAGGGGTAAATGACTATGAATAAAAAGGGAAAAGAGCAAATTATAAAATACACAATTATATTCAAGAAACTCTTGAAGTTAAATTGAAAAAATAAATATTTAAGAAAATATAAAACATACAAGTCAACAAATTCAAAAGGAGATAGCAAATCTAAACAGCCCAATCCCAGAAGGACAAATCAAACAAGCGAGAAATGAATTCCCAAATGAAAAATATTCCTACTTTATGTTGCTTATGGGTGATTTCTACCAAATATTTAAAAAAAACCCAATGCTATAGACTACTCACAAGAATGAAAAATAAAGATTCTATGAGACAAACAAGGTTGTATCATGTAAACAAGGTAGAGATCAAGCAGAGAATAAAAACTACATGCCAAATATCACTAATGAATATTAATACAAAAGATCAAATAAAATATTTGCAAAAATAGCTTTAGCAATGTATCTAAAATTATTCACTATGATCAAATTGGAATTATAATAGAAAAATGAGAAAAAAAGTAGAACAGAATAGATGGGCAAGACCTCAAAGCATTAGCAGGTATACTGGTCAACCATTTTTACAAAATCAGAAATATCAGCTACTGGAGAAGGGACTTCTTGGGTGATCAGAATTTCTGTGGGAATTGGAAAGCAATTGGGCAGGAAAAATACATTTAAATTAGCATCTTATGAAAGATAAGCAATAAACTCTAAATAAGTAAACTATATAAATATTTTTAAAACAATACCATAAAAAGTTAAGTGAAAATAAAAGTTATTGCTTCCCTAAATGTAGAAGATATGTAGGAAAAATGAAATTATTAATGACAAAAGAGATAATTTCAATTATATAAAATATAAAAACTTTCACATACACAAAATTAATTCACCTCAGATTTGAAGAAAGATACAAATGAGAGGAAAAATCATCAAATATCTCTGAAAATACAATATTCAAACATCTGTATGAATTAAAAATTCAGTATAAGGCTAAAAGCTATTCTCTAATGGACAATTCGCTAAAAATTATGAATAGGTTTTAAAAGGATAAAAACTCATTCTTAGAAATGATTTTAAATATGTTCAAATTAAATAATTTAGCATATTAAAAACCAATCAAATGAAAACATCTATCCATTCATATTGGCAAAGATTATTGTTATTATAAAGGTGACAAAATGAGAATATTCATTATTTAAGAGTCTGTTGGAAGACAGGGACATTAATTCACTGATAGAACTTGGAATTCATCTGACTATTCTGAAAGAATAATTTGAAATTATGCAATAAAAATTGTTAAATTGTTGATACCTTTTAAACCAGAATCATGAGCAAAAGTCACAAGCAAAAGTTCATGTATTTAAAAATATTCATATTAGTTTTATATAGAGTAATAAAAAGTTGGAGGGGGAATGGCTGAACATGTCGCTACATATGAATAAAAAGGAATATCATTGCCTCTTTAGAACTGATAAATATGGGATGACTTGAATGAAATACAGGGAGAAGAAAGTGGAGCCAAATGGAGAATACATATGTGTTTATGTGTATATGGTTGTATGTATGCTTGTATGTACATAGAGATAGTAACAAAATAAATAAAAGCAACACTAAAAATAAAGTCTGATCAATTATGATGGGCAATGTTGGTAATAAATTATAAAAATTAAAGTACCTAGTCTTCCCTTCTGTTAACAATTGGTAAAACAGAAAAGAGGAAAAGTTCATGTGCCATTCCTTATCAATCTTCTTTTAAGAGGTTTTTATGTATCTGTTTTTAAGGAATATATTTTAGGGGGATGTTTGCATATTTATTCGGAACTGTCATTTATGTAAAAACAAAATATATCAATAAAATACTAAATGAAATATTAAAATGTAAAAATCAACCCAAAGACTACAGCATGGCAAATGGCTAGTCCAATGTCTTCCTTTCTAGTTAATGACTCTACTTCTCATGAAATTGTCTTGACTCTTTTCTAGCCAAATGGAATTATAACAGAGTTTAAGGCCAAAATGTAGGCCCTTATAATTTCTTTGGAAAAGACTAAAAACATGCTTCTTCATATATTTTGATCCTGTGAGCAACCCTTTTCTCTGTGGCAAGAAGGGTTATTTCACATACCTTTGGGGGATAGTGCATATACATACTCCTTACCTTTCTCTACAGAACCTTCTTGGTCATTTACCTTGCTCTTGGTAATAACAGCTATTCAAAGATTTTTAAAACAAGGTAAATACAACAATGCATTCCAAATATGTAATCATTTTTAAAAGAGTTTCAAAACTTTAGCTAATGCACACATTCATTTGGGAAATAGTTTTCTCTTAGTATCCTAGAAAAAGAAATTAAAGTTTAAGAAAGATGATTTCCCCAAGGCTTTGGAAAGAGTCAGTGTCACTGTTGAGATTAGAAGTCAGAAGGACCTGTATTCTTTATTTAGTCTACTAGGTCTTGCTGCCCTCATATTACATTATAATATCAACATAGTATTGCACTGAAATCTGTTGGTTCTTGGAAAACACACCAAATTTAGAAAAGAAAATCACAAGTGATGTTAACAAGATTGTATGAGTAGTTCAGCTTGAAGTCTGTATTCTAGTAAAAAAAACATTTGCAGGTCTCTATTTGAAAAGAAAAAAATAAGACAATTAGCAAATTACATTTAAACAGGTGATTATTATAGCTTCTGTCCCCTGTACCCCTCCAAAAATAATGAAGTCTATGATCTCTTTCATTTCTGAAAGAGACTAGAAATTCTGGCTTTTGAAAAGAAAAAATCTAAAATAATGAAATTGACTATCTCTTTAGTATCTGTAAGGGACTTGAGATTCTGGATATTCAAAAGAAAGAATTGTCCTCAGTTTCTCCTTCCCAGGATATTAGGATCTTACAAGGAGGTCCTTTGGATTGACTGATTTCTTAATTATAATATATACATCAGCAGGAATCACAATAGATATGAGAATAAGACTAGGCAAATTAAATGACAGCATTTTGATGGGAGAGCAATGTAAGAATTTTGGAATTATACACAATCTAAAAATTAGTATATACAAATTATATGGATTTTTTGCTATCCAGGCTGCCCCAAAGTCATGCTTCCTGATGTCCTTAGTTCCAAATCCTAGTATTTCTTCTCCCAGTTCCATATCCTGTTTCTTTCTTCTCATTCATATTAGGTAATTCAATTCAACAAATATTCATTAAGAATTACTAAGTTCATAACAATATGATCAGTCTAGTGAAATCAGATCAAATGCCTTATACATTGGGAAAAAATTGCATAAACCTCGTATTTCTAGTGTGTTAAGGATCCCAAGATAAAGGGAGGAGTCATGGATACTTTGCACCAAATTACAATGAAGCTGAACTACAGCAGCACTTAATCATCTAGACATGTGCAAAATCTAATTATAAACTTCCAGAAAGGGTTTGTATTGGGTGGAGTGGGGTGGGGGCACAATAAAACTTTATACCCCTAGTTTTCCAAAGGGGAAATTATGGAGCTGGAAAAGGTGTTATCTTTAAACCCAAATCTCGTGCAGTTCTATAAAGGAATGGATGAGCTCTGGGGCAATCTAAAAATCTTCATTGCCATACCTCTTATGTAGTCTAGGTCAAATCCAATTACAATACATTCCACAGGGCATACAACTTTGGTTATAATGGATTTTTAAAAAAAATATTAAATTCACTGGAAGAAATCACATTCTCGGTTTCAAGATGAATGGCAGACCTACAGCAATAATCTGTGATTATCTGCTCAGCCAATCTCTGATTACTTACCAAGTAAAAAAATGTTCTGAATATAATAGGAGAAAGAAAGAAGTGTCAAAAACCTTCATCTCTTTCCTTTATGGATTCCTGAACTTATGGAAGCAGTTTTGTTGTTGAAGATGATTGTAGAGCATTAACATGGCCTGTTTCATGTGGGGAGAGCTGAGACTTAAAAGTAATTTGTTGATTGATGACAGAACAATAGATTTGTGAACAGCTCAGGTAGTCCTTTCCTTAACTAATAAGGCACAGGCTAAAATCAGCAACTATTGAAAGAACAGATATTAGAGAAATAATTAATTTAAAAGAATTTTTCATTGTAGAAAATTAATTGTAAACTAATAAAGCAACTTTCATGAGTGTGGAAGCAGCTTTGTTAAATTGAGTATTACATGAAGTTAAATTCACTTTATAGGGAATTACCTGTGATTATTAAGCAACCTTGCATGGAATTGATTTAGATATTTGAATGAGCATGTTCTACAGACAATCCTTATCAGCACATATTTTAAAATGGATAATGTTAATGCCTACAAATATATTGAAAAGCAAACAGAAACTATAGGATCCTATAAGAGCTAGTTGAGCAAAAAAAGAACAGGTTAACAATGCTTCCTCCCCCCTCAAAAATTGGCAAGATTTATTTCATAAAACTATGAGATTCCCAAGATTGGATTGAGGTGAAAAAGTTATGTCAATATTATTCAGTCAGAGATTAAAGGTAGAACGTAGAATGGAAAAGGTCTTCAAATGAATTAATGTTAATAGGGGGAAAAAGCTTTCTTTAAAGTACAACTTATATTGATTGGGTACATGGACATAATTGCTATTCCTCTTCTAGTTTAGGTAAAAGAAAATGTTACTTTTATGTGTAATTCAGTTTCTTTGCTCAATCAAATTACTGTTGCTAAAATACTGACATCACATTTTAGCTGTTGTGGGGGAAGGGAGTCACAAATACCTTTTATTCTAGCCACCCAAAGCTGGGTAGGTGACTCTTGGTTGTAGCCCAACTCCTTTTTATTCTGGAATATCATGGTCTGAGTCCTCCAGTCCTTTAATATAGAAGCTGCTAAATCCTCTGTTATCCTGACTGTGGCTCCACAATACTTGAATTGGTTTTTTTCTAGTTGCTTGTAATATTTTCTCCTTGACCGGGGAGCTCTGGAATTTGGCTATAATATTCCTGAGAATTTTCATTTGGGGGTCTTTTCCAGGAGGTGATTGGTAGATTCTTTTGATTTCTATTTTCTCCTCTGGTTCTAAGATATTAGGGCAGTTTTCTTTGATGATTTATTTATTTATTTTTATTCCTTTTAAGCTTAAATACAAAACAAGAAAAGAACAAAAATAACATTTCCATGTACACAGCAGAACATAAGAGAGTATTCAACATAAAACAAATTTACATTTCAAGAAAACCTATGACTTACATGAACTGATGCTGAGTGAAGTGAGCAGAACCAGGAGAACATTGTACACAGTAACGGCAAAATTGTGCCATGGTCAATTTTGATGGACTTGTCTGTTCTCAGCAATACCATGATGTAAGACAATTCCAAAAGACTCATGATGGAAAATGATATCCACATCTAGAGAAAGAATTATAGATGAACTGAATGCAGATAGAAGCATAATATTTTCTCTTTTTTTGCTTTTTCTTTCTCGTGGTTTTTCCCTTTTGTTCTGATTCTTCTTTCACAGCATGACTAATGTGGAAATATGTTTAATATGATTGTACATGTATAGCCTATATCAGATTGCATGCTGTTTTAGGGAGGGGGAAGGGGAGTGAAGGAGGGAGAAAAATTTGGAGCTCAAAACCTTATAAAAATGAATGTTAAAAACTATCTTTACAGGTAACTGGAAAAAAATAAAACACTATTAAATGGAAGAAAAATAAAATGAAATGGAAAAAAAACACCATGTAATAAATACTCTACCTTGTTTTCAAAACTACTCTGCTTTTTTGTGCTTCCTTTTGTTTCCTGCTATGCACTTTTTATTTCCTCCTCCCCCACCTCCAGCCTAGAAAAGGCTATAATTAAATGCATATATATAGATGTATATGTATAAACATACCTACTTATCTATATCTATATATACACATACACTCACATATACATAGATGTAAGACCATGCTTTGCATATTTTTATTTATCAGTTCTTTCTCTGAAGGTGGATATGACCAATTCCTGCCAGACTGCTTTCTAGCTTTCCCAACAATTTTTGTTTACCAGATGATGAATTCTTATCCTAAAAACTTAAATCTTTACATTTTTCAAACACAAAGTTACTGTAGTCCTTTACTACTGTGTACTATATGTCTACTCTGTTCCACTGATCTTCTTTTCTATTTCTTAGCAGTAACAGATTGTTTTGAGATGTACTGCCTTATAGTATAGTTTAAAGTCTGGTACTGCTGAATCTCCTTCCTTTACATTTCTCCCCAGTTTCTTTGAAATTCTTAATCCTTTCTTCTTCCAAATGAATTTTGTTAGTATTTTTTCTAACTAAGTAAAATATTTCTTTTAGTAATTTAATTGGGATGTCATTGAATAAATAGATTAGTTAGGCAAAATGGTCATTTTTGTTATATTTGCTTTGCCTGCCCATGAACAATGTACATGTCTCTAATTATTTAAATCTGACTCTATTTGTATAAAGAGTGTTCTATATTTATATTCATTTAGTTCCTGTGTCTGTCTCAGTGGGTACCCTCTCAGGTATTCTGAACTGTCTAGCCATCTTTAATAGTCTAAATCAATATTGAACAACGTTAGAGACACATAGTATAGTTTCCCTATTTCTCTCCTCCAATTAAATCTATTTAAGCTTTAATCTTGCCAGGGATCATGATTACCACTCCTGTCTCTTTTACATAATAAATTCTACTCCAGTCCCTTTTCCCAAATCTGTGTATATGTCTCATTTTCATTGTGTTTCCTGAAAGCAACATATTGCTTTATTCAGATTTTTGGTCCATTCTGCTATCTGATTCTATTTTTTGGGTAAATTCATCCCATTCACATTCAAAAATACAATTGCTTGTGTATTTCTCTCCATCCTACTTTTCCTCACTATCTGCACCCTATTTATCCTATGTTTCCTCCGTTGTCTATTTTAATTCCCATTACTTTGCCCTCTTATTCCTTAATCTACCCACACTTCTTAATTTATGCACCTTTTTAAAAGTCCCTCCCTTATCCTATCCATTTGCCCTCTTATTTCTTACTAAATTTGGAAGACCATTATACCCCTCTAGATATATGTTGTTTCCTCTTTAACACATTTCTGATGAGATGAAAGCTCTAGCACTACCAGCCCTTCACCCCCACTTACTTCTTCTGCATTGATTAATTCTTTTCATGCCTTATTTGTATGAGATAATTACTCCTTTTTATTTCTCCCCATGCAGTTTTATTTTTTAGAATTGCCCCATAATACACAGATCAACCCAAGGCTTTCTTTCAAAGTACCCAATTAATGATTACAGTGATAAGAGTACTGATAACATTTTCACAATAAGAAGTAAACAGTTTGAAATTATTGAGACCCTTATAATTGGTCTTTGATGTTTACCTTATATTTGTCCTGGATTTTATATGTAAAATTTTCCATTATGTTCTGCAATTTTTGTCACAAATGCCTAAAAGTCTTTAAATTTGTTAAATGTCCATTTTTTTCATTCAGTATTATGCTTGAATTTGCTGGGTAAGTTATACTTGGCTGTAACCCCAAATATTTTTTGCTCAGTGTTCCAAGTGTTCCAAGACCTATGGTTCTCCAATGTAGAAGCTGCTAGGGCTTGTATCATCCTGCATATAGCTCCACAATATTAAAAAAAATTCTTGTTGTTTGCAATATTTTCTCCTTAATCTGGGAGCTTCAAAACATGATTATGGTATTCCTGCAAGTTTTCTTCCTGGGATCTTTTTCATGTGGTGGCCAGTGGATTTTTTTCTATTTCTGTTTTGTCTTCTTGTTGTAAAACTTCAGGGCAATTTTCCTTAATAATTCCTTGTAATATCATATCAAGATTCTTTTTTTGGTCATCACTTTCAGGTAGTCCAATAATTCTTATATTATCTCTCCTTGATCTGTTCTCCAGATCAATTGATTTCTGATGAGATCTTTCACATTCTTTTCTATTTTTTCATTCTTTTGATTTTGTTTTATTATTTCTTGAGGTTTTATCATGTCATTAGCTTCCCCTTGCCCAATTCTGCTTTTTGAGGAATTATTTTCTTCCTTAAGTTTTTGATTCTCTTTTTCCAATTGGTTGGCTTTCTTTTCATAATTTTCTTGATTTCTTGGATTACTTTTATTTTTTTCCCTAATTTTTTCTTGACCTCTCTTGTTTGATTTTTAAAGCCTTTTTAAGTTTTTCCAATAATTCTTTTTGGGTTTGTGACCATTTGACATTTCTCATTGAAAAAGGAGTGGCTTCTTTAGCTACAGTATTTTCCTCTGATTATGAACCCAGATCTTCTCTATCCCCATAGTAGCTATATATTATTGGGTTCTTTCTCATTTACTTATTCATTTTTCACTTTGTTTTATTTTATTCTTAGCAGCTTACTATTATAACTCAGGTTCTAGTCCCTAGGTGTGAAAAATGATGCCCCAGGCCTCAGGTTCTTCTTACTGTTATTTTTTTTTTTTTGTTAGTTGAGTCAAGCTTTTTATTTAATGTTACAAAAAATTATCTAGTCAAACAGACCAAAGCCCATGTCATCATCGGACTCCTCGGATTCTTCCTTTTTTGCTTCCTCTTTCTTCTCCTCAGCTGGGGCAGCTGTGCTAGCAGGAGCAGCCCCTCCAGCAGAGGCAGCACCACCAGCTGCTGGGGCAGGTCCACCAACTCCTACATTGCAGATGAGGCTTGCAATGTTTACATTGGACAGGGCCTTTGCAAATAATCCAGGCCAGAATGGTTCAACATTTACACCTGCTGCTTTAATGAGGGCATTGATTTTATCCTCCGTGACCGTAACCTCATCGTCGTGAAGGATGAGGGCGGAGTAGATGCAAGCGAACTCGGAGACGGCCATTTCAGCGGATGGACGAGGAGACTTGTTTGTAGTGGTGCTAGTCGCCGGCTGAAGTGAGGGGTCACCCCAACGCGGCCTTAGCTTCCGAAGAAGAACCCAGCACCTTACAGACAACCGAAGAGCTACTGTTATTTTCTGAGCTCAGTCATAGAGCCCAACCTTGGGCGGTCCTCTCCACCCTTAGGCCATAGCCAGGGTCCCCAGCCATACTGTCCCACAAATGTTCTTGCTCCCTGTGATTCCCCCTACCCTGCCCTGTGGCTGCAAACTTCAACTGTCCTCTCTGCCCTAGAACTGAACCCAGGGACTCTGCTCTCCTGGAAGTGCTGACAGCCAACAAGGTCCATACCCCTTTACTACCACACTCATCAGGCATGTGCTTGCTCCATCTCCCTCGTAGCCGCAGTCAGCCACTGAGCTTGGTGTACCTTCACAGTGGAAGGTCCTTCAATCTTCTCCTACTCAGCTGTCAGATCCCCACGATATCCGTGATGTGAGAGTTTCTGAGGCCGAAGCTGTCTCTGAACCCAGCTGCACCTAGGACATGTTGTTTATTAATTCTGTAGAGTTGGGCTAGAGGCATTTGCACCCCACTCAGGCCAAACCTCCACCCCTGGAGGTCAAGTCTTTCCTGGGGTCTTCTCAATTGTCTTAGGAAGACAACACCTTTACTCCAAACTTTGCTTATTTCTGCTGCTCTACATTTTCTTTGAGGCAATGTTCTGTCTATTTTTATAAAGGAAATTTGGAGAGCCTGAAGTTTTCTGATCTATTCCTCCATTTTCCAAGAATCCTCAATCCCTTGGTAATTTCTTGAAATTTGAGGTCTAGGCTCTTTTTTTTGATATGGTTTGAGGTAGTGCATTAACTTTTAAATTATCTTTCTGGGATCTGTTTTCTAGGTCAGTTGTTTTTCCAATGAGATATTTCACATTTTATTCAATTTTTTTCATTCTTCAGATTTTCTTTTATTATTTCTTGATGTTTCATAAAGTTATTAGCTTCCACTTACCCAATTCCAATTTCTAAGGACTTATTTTCTTCAGTGAGCATTTGTACCTTCTTTTCCATTTTGCCAATTCTATTTTTTAAAGAGTTCTTTTCTTCAGTGAACTTTTTGTGTATCTTTTTTTTTTTCCATGGGGCTGATTCTACTTTTTAAGGAGTTCTTTGCTTCAGTTAATTTTTGTATTTCTATTTTTTTTTCCATTTGGCCTATTCTGTTCTTAAGGTGTTATTTTCTTCAGTGTTTTCTGTACATCCTTTACCAAGCTGTTGACTTTTTTTCACGGTTTTCTTGCATTAATCTCCTTTCTTTTCCCATTTTCCTCTATCTCTCTTATTTGATCTTGAAAATCCCTTTTGAGCTCTTTCAGTAATTCTTTTTGGGCCTGGGACCAATTCATATTTTTATTTGAGGCTTTGTATGTAACCATTTTAACTTTGTTTTCTTCTTAGTTTGTGTTTTGATCTTCCCTGTTGTTATAATAATTTTCTATGGTCAGGTTCTTTTTTGTGTTTAATCATTTTTCCAGTTTATTTCTAGACTTTTACCTTTATGTTAAAGTTAGGCTCTGTTCCCAGTGTGGGGGTGGGGGGATTGTTCATCTGAATTTGGAGTTAATTCGGGGCATCTCTAAGTTTTCATTTCTTCCAAAGTGGTAAGATCTAAGGAGCAGTGTGTTTACATCTCCCTTGGCCTGTACTCTGGTCTGTGAGCAACCACAAGTGCTCTTTTCCACATTAGAACTGTGTTCAGGGTCCCTGCTCCTATGTAGTCACAAGCTCTGCTGTGCTAGTGCTCCTTGTTGTGGAACTGCAACCTAACACTGAAATCTAGGACTGACCTGGATCTGTGTATGGGCAACACATCAGAGTCCTGTACCCAGTACCAGACAAGGATACCTGTAATTACCTTTTGCTCCACTCTCCCCCAGGTACAACAAAACCGGCCCTGCTGACCTTCAAAGTGTTGTGGGTTGGAAAATTATTTCACTCTATTTTTTGTGGGTTCTGCCACTCCAGAATTTGTTTTGAGGCACTATTTTTTTAAATTTAAATTTATTTATTTAACATATTTAGTTTTCAGCATTGATTTTCACAACAGTTTGAATTACAAATTTTCTCCCCATTTCTATCCTCCCCCCACTCCAAGATGGCTTATATTCTGGTTGCCCTGTTCCCCAGTCAGCCCTCCCCTCTATCACCCCCCTCCCCTCTCATCCCCTTTTCCCTTCCTTTCTTGTAGGGCAAGATAAATTTCTACGCCCCATTGCCTGTGTATCTTATTTTTTAGTTGCATGCAAAAACCTTTTTTGTTTTTGAACATCTGATTTTAAAACTTTGAGATCCAAATTCTCTCCCCTCTTCCCTTCCCACCGACCCTCTCTAAGAAGTCGAGCAATTCAACCTAGGCCACATGTGTATCATTATGTATAACCCTTCCACGATACTCATGTTGTGAAAGGCTAACTACATTTTGCTCCTTCCCAACCCATCCCGCTTTATTGAATTTTCTCCCTTGAACCTGTCCCCTTTCCAAAGTGTTTGTTTTGATTACCTCCACCCCCATCTGCCCTCCCCTCCATCATCCCCCCCTTTCATTTTTTTTTTATCTTCCTCCCTCTTCTTTCCTGTGGGGTAAGATACCCAACTAAGTATGTATGGTATTCCCCCTCAGGCCAAATCTGATAAGAGCAAGGTTCACTCATTCCCCCCTTACCTGCCCTCTCCCCTCCTCCCACAGAACTGCTTCCTCTTGCCACCTTTATGCAAGATAATCCACCCTATTCTATCTCTCCCTATCTCCCTCTCTCAGTATGATGCTCTCTCATCCCTTAATTTCATTTTATTTCTGTTAGATATCTTCCCTTCATCTTCAACTCACCCTGTGTCTGCTCTCTCTCTTTTACATATATATATATATGTATATGTATATACATATATATATAAACACACATATATATATATACACATACATACACATACATACATATACACATAGATATATACATACATACACATTCACTTGTTTATATACATAAACATATACCTATATATATATGCATATTCCCTTCAACTACCCTAATACTGAGGTCTCATGAATCATACACATCATCTTTCCATGTAGGAATGTAAACATAACAGTTCAACTTTAGTAAGTCCCTTGCAATTTCCGTTTCTTGATTACCTTTTCATGCTTCTCTTGATTCTTGTGTTTGAAAGTCAAATTTTCTATTCAGTTCTGGTCTTTTCACTGAGAAAGCTTGAAAGTCCTCTATTTTATTGAAAATCCATATTTTGCCTTGGAACATGATACTCAGTTTTGCTGGGTAGGTGATTCTAGGTTTTAATCCTAGCTCCATTGACCTCCGGAATATCGCATTCCAAGCCCTTCGATCTCTTAATGTAGAAGCTGCCAGATCTTGGATTATTCTGATTGGGTTTCCACAATACTCAAATTGTTTCTTTCTGGCTGCTTGCAGTATTTTCTCCTTGATCTGGGAGCTCTGGAATTTGGCAACAATATTCCTAGGAGATTCTTTTGGGGATCTATTTGAGGAGGTGATCGATGGATTCTTTCAATTTCTATTTTTCCCTGTGGCTCTAGAATATCAGGACAGTTCTCCTTGATAATTTCTTGAAAGATGCTATCTAGGCTCTTTTTTTGATCATGGCTTTCAAGTAGTCCAATAATTTTTAAATTATCTCTCCTGGATCTATTTTCCATGTCAGTGGTTTTTCCAAGGAGATATTTTACATTGTCTTCCATTTTTTCATTCCTTTGGTTCTGTTTTATAATATCCTGATTTCTCATCAAGTCACTAGCTTCCACTTGCTCCAATCTAATTTTTAAAGTAGTATTTTCTTCAGTGGTCTTTTGGACCTCCTTTTCCATTTGGATAATTCTGCCTTTCAAGGCATTCTTCTCCTCATTGGCTTTTTGGAGCTCTTTTGCCATTTGAGTTAGTCTGTTTTTTAATGTGTTGTTTTCTTCAGTGTATTTTTCAGTATTTTTTTGGGTCTCCTTTAGCAAGTCATTGACTTGTTTTTCATGGTTTTCTCGCATCCTTCTCATATCTCTTCCCAATTTTTCCTCTACTTCTCTAACTTGCTTTTCCAAATCCTTTTTGAGTTCTTCTATGGCCTGGGGCCAGTTCATGTTTTTCTTGGAGGCTTTGGTTGTAGGCTCTATGACTTTGTTGTCTTCTTTAGGCTGTATGTTTTGGTCTTCTTTGTCACCAAAGAAAGAATCCAAAGTCTGAGACTTAATCTGGGCGCGTTTTCGCTGCCTGGCCATATTCCCAACCAACAATTTGACCCTTGAGTTTTTCAGTGGGGTATGACTGCTTGTAGATTACAGAGTTCTATGTTCCACGTTTGGGGGGGAAGTGCCAGCTCTGCCACACCGGCACTGCTCCTTCCCCAAGAACCCCCAACCCGAACTGGGCTCAGATCTTCAGCAGGCTGTGCACCCCTGCTCTGATCCGCCACTTAATTCCTCCCACCAGGTGGGCCTGGAGCCGGAAGTAACAACAGCTGTAGCTGCCCCACCTCCGTTGCCCCCGGGGCTGGAAGCCGAACCGCGAACTCCTTCCACTCCTGCAGCTTTTCCCACTAACCTTCTCCACAGTCTTTGGTGTTTGTGGGTTGAGGGGTCTGGTAACTGCCGCAGCTCACATATTCAGGGCGCTAGGGCCCCCTCCGCCCGGCTTCTGGTCTGGATGGTCCAGGCCGCTCAGGCTGGGCTCTGCTCCACTCCGTTCCCAGCTTCCAGCTCCCAGCTCTGAGCTCCGTGTGGGATAGACCTCACCCAGAGACCATCCAGGCTGTCCTGGGCTGGAGCCCTGCTTCCCTCTGCTGTTCTGTGGGTTCTGCCGTTCTAGAATTGGTTCAGAGCCATTTTTTATAGGTTTTTGGAGGGACTCGGGTACGGAGCTCACTCTAGTCCCTATTTACCAGCCGCCATCTTGGCTCCCCCTTGAGGCACTATTTTAAGTTGATTTTAGGGGAATTTGGGAACTCTCAGGCAAGTCCCTACCTTTCTCCACCATCTTTGCTCAACCCTCAAAGTAGTGCATTTTAGTAAATAGTCATTTATAATTAATGGGAAGAGATGAACTAACATATACTATCTAGTACAACCTTGAAATATTCCTGTATTTGAAATGAGTTTATTTCTAAATACAGTTCAATAACTATTTTTGTAGCTTTAAATGTTTTGCCTCAGTTTAATTAATCTAAAATTTGAGCAGGTCGGGATAGATGATCTCTAAGGTCTCTTCAACTATTTACTTATATGATTCTTTAGATAAGCATCACTGAATCATCAACAGCAAAATTCAATGATCTAAACTCATAACAACAAATATTAAGCATCTACTGTGTAGAATTTAGCTTACTGAAGAAGAACACCGTTTAGATAAGTGTCCCTGACCCTATGTAATGTATAACCTAGTAGGTCATGAAAAACACACGCATTGATAAAAAAGAAAATGTTACATGTTTTGTGCATTAGGTGAAAACATAACACTATATGAGTTACAAGATGGAAATTAATTATTGACCAGAAAACCAGGAAAAACTTCGTGTAAGAGATGGAATATCCATTCGAGTCCTAAGAGATGAATAATTATTTGGATGACAAGGAATGATAGTGACAAGGAATGTTCTAGGTAAAAAAAAAGATTTGGAAATGGAAAATGGCATGCTATGTTTGGAGGAAAACACAGATACATTTAATCATAGAGTACATAAAAAATAATGATAATAGACTGGAAAGAAAATGTGCTGCCATGAATGCTAGCTAAAATAGTTTGAATTTTATTTGGTGAATAATAAAATTGAAGATCTTTGAGAGCAGGGACATGATTAGATCAATATATAGAGAAGATAGGCTGGTAGTAGAATAAAAGATAAATTAAGGAGAGTAGTGGCTGGAGGCAAGACAATCTGTTTACAAAACTAAAGCAGCAGTCCTAGAGACTGATAATTAGGAAGATAGGATCACAGATCATGACTCTTGAACAAGTGCATTTACCATCCTAGTCACAGTACTTAATATTTGACTCCAGTTTGTTAATAACTTCCAAGATATGGGATCTAGAATAGTATATGGTACTGTACATATGGTTGAACTAGACTAGAGTACAGAATGATAATTTCCTTCCCTATTCTGATCTATATCTTCCTACTGAGAAGCAACATGGAATAATATATAGAAAATTGGCCTCAAAATGAGGAAAACATCAATTCAAGTCTTGCTTCTATCATATACTAGATGTGTGACTCTAAGCAAGTTGCTACTGAATACTAGTCTTTTAGATTTGTTCCATTCTTTAAGCCTTTTGAGATATTTTAGATTGTCCTTTCATATTATTTGCTAGATATCACTATGAGCTTCCTTTCATCTTTAATATCTGAAAAGGCTTTGATTTATTTCTTCATCTAGGAAACTGAATTTTTAAAATTGTTGGACAAAAATAAATGGCTAAAGACCTAAAGTCCTTTGGCATTCCATTAAATAAGTCTTCCATCCTGACTTTGATACTTTAACTAATATTATTTGGATCAGATTATTCAAACACCTCTAAGTCTACCCAATTGTACTATAGTTTACCTCCTATTTCTCCACCTTGTTCTGCAGGGATATGTTGAGATATTTGTCAGATGTCTTGCTGGAATCTATCATGTTACTTCTATGGAATTCCTTTGATCCATTAGTCTAGTGGCACTATCAAATAAGAAACAAAATCTTTCATGAGCTGTCCTTCAGAAACAAACACTTGCTTGTATTGATCACCAATGCCTTTTCCACAAATTCTCATATATCAGCCTTGTAATTATTTGTGCCATATTTTTGTCAGGGATTACCATCAAATTCAACAGCCTCATCTGAGAGAAAAAACAAAAACAAAAAAATCACTTTCTTTTTATGAAAATCAGTATCTTTGCCTGCATAACATCTTTTCCATTTTCCACTTTTATTCAAATTCACTTATTCAAAGAGCACTAAGAAAGTTTATTTAGTCTCAGAGTCAAGCTTGTTCAGTACCTTGGAAAGCAGTCCATCTGGGTCTGCTGATCTTATTGAAGTCATCGTTGTGCTGTCCAGTCACTTACCTAAGGTTTCAATTATATATTAATCAGTTTTGGTTTTGTTTTCTCACTATGAATATGATAGTCCTTGGTAGAGGAAGGAGAAGCAAAATCAAAGTTACTCTACCAGACCAGTGCTAAGATGAATGATAGAATGATACATGCCATTTGTTCAAGGAAATGTTGTATATAGGAAATATACCCTTAGTACCACTTTAGGAAGTAATCTAAGGTGGAATGTTGGTATAAAAAGGAAGTATATAGAGATAAGAAGCATTGTGGGGCTCTAGACCTTATGAAATATAAATAAATATATATGTGATTATACAGATATATTTTCCCCAACTTATTATGTGTGTATACATGTGTTTATACAAACACACATGGGTTACATACATGTGTCGCATATTTATATATGTATAATTTCCACTTTTGTGTGTATATTGTTCTATAGATCTATATCTATATCTGTGTCTTCATTTATATCATTATCTACATATCTATCTATATAAGGGAGTAGGGAGAGCTGTATATGTGATTGTACTCTAGCACTTATGGTTGGCACAAATACAGCAACTGACTTGGAGTAAGAGATTTAAGTGTGGCCTATTTCACTTCATTGTTTAGGATACTGAATGAGTCATACTCTCCTTGTTAGTCAGGATTGACTCAAAGTAAATGAAGTGATTTTGCCTGGTTTATTTTCAGGATGTTGATATCTTTGCCCTTGGAGTTCAGTTATTTGGAATCACAACTGACTCTGTCGGGTGCTATGTCATTCCACATTTCTCTGTGTTTGTGCAAAACTCAGATTTCAACTTAATGTTTTCTGACCCTCTGTGTAAGCCAGGTAGCTTGCACACAGTGCTTGACAGAAACAACGAGCATTTAGCAGAAGCAGGGGCTAATTTATAGTGAAGTGTTGGTGTACATGGTCCCTGACTGCCTCTCATGAAATTAGTTACATTGGAAATCAAAATGAAACTAAATGAGACATGGAAGGTGAAGAAATGCCAAGGGAAAATTGAAACAATATTCCTGATACAGTTGGTTTCTTCCATTTACCATTTACTTTGGATTTTCTTTCTCTCTCCCCATTTTTTTTGAGAATCAAATATGGCAAGACATTTGCTGAAATGTCCATTCTAGACATTGAAAATTGGCACTCAGGTATCTGTGCTAGACAACACAAAATCTGTGCACTGATATGGAAAGGTTTTCTTTTTTCCGTCTTTTAAATATTTATTAAATATTTTATTTTTCCCAATTACATATAAAAATAATTTTTAACATTTGTTCTTTTTTTAAATTTTGAGTTCCAAATTCCTTTCTTCCCTCTCTCCCTCCCCTCCTCCTTGAGAAGCCAAGCACTTTGATATTCATTATACATGTGCATTCATCCGAAACAGCTTTCCATATTAGTAATGTATGGAAAACTTTTCTAATGAGTTTCAGATAAGAACACCCAAATGTGGGTTGTGTGTGTATATATTGGGGTCACATTGTATTTAGACATGAAAAATTAAATAGTATAGTTTGTTTTATCCTGAATACAATTACTCTTGAAACACAGGGCTTGTTCTGAATAACTTTTAAGCACTGGCACACACACACACATACATACACACACACTCACTTTTTTCTCTCCATTTCCCCCTCCCCATCTGCCCCCCGGACCCTTTTTAATGAATTCAATCTCGTGTATTATAATATCTGCTGAAAGTTAATTGCCTGGGTTGGAAGTTAATACATTTAGTAATAAGAACCACCCTAGAAATATTCAAGCGGTTGACCATCCAGTAGATTTTCAAGGACAGATGTTTTAGTGAGGATTTATGCATTTGATAAAGGCTTGGACAGGCTGACCTCATAACTCTGAGATCCTTTGAGTCTAAATATAAATAAACTCAAAATGCTGATACTAGTGTCAAAAATGTGTGACTTAGTAGCCTTTTGAGGCATAGATCATCTGACCAGTTCCTTAAGCAAAAGTAAAGTGTTACCCTGGATAAAACTGCATGAGATAGACATTAGGATTTTACTTGAAATTAAGTATTTTTGTCTCTTGACATGCACATACTTCCATTGTGTGTACTGGACTCATAATGAAGAAGATGGAGAGTGCCTTTAGTCTTTCCCTATCCAGGGAGAGCTGTTATCTTCCTACAGCATTGCCTGTAGAGTTTCCCAGATTCACAAGATTAGTAGACAAAGGAGAACTGTGACTGATCACAACTGTATAGCCAAGAACATGAGCATATATCATTCAAGTGACCAACATATCCTATCACATGTAAAAGCGAAAAAGGAGACTCTTTCAAGGGGCAAAAGAAGCTCCTGCTGATTCTGCATGCTGCAAAATAAAGCAAAAGACAAATGACTTTGTAGCCCTAATAGGAACCATAACTGTGTGTGTACAATGAAAAAGAGACAGACAGACAGACAGACACTTTCTAAAGATAAGGCAATTCACAGTAGCAGAAAGAGAACAAACATCATCCTGTGGTCTGGCAGTAGTAAAAGCTGGAATAGATACCTCAGCTGTTGGAGAAAGAATAAATGTTCCCAGTCATATCTCACTAAAAGGTACGATGATATTATGAACATGGAAGGAATCAGGACCAAACCAAACTATAGGAAGGTGTTTAGCAGAGTAGCTAGTGTTTGTTAGAATGTGTAAATTTCCAACTTCTTAGATATTATGTGAAGGTTTTCTAACTCACTGGCCTCCTTCATAAGGCATTCAGTCTCTTTAGGTTCAAAGCCTGAAGATACAAGGCACCGATACAGAGAAAGCATGTATTTTTAAAATGACTACTTTACAGGACAATCCACAGATAGGTGTAATGTGTATGCTTAATTTGAACTTATAGAGATCTGGGTTAGTACTAGTGGAATTTAGAGCAGGCTATATTGTAAGCATTCTCCAATAAATTCAACAAAAATATCAGAAAAAAAGTGTGTGTGTGTGTGTGTGTGTGTGTGTGTGTGTGTGTGTGTGTGACAATGTTTGTAGTTCAAACAGCTTAACAAGATACTGGAGAATCTCTTCTTTATTAAATTAATTGGTTTATTTTCTTTCTTAAATTTATATTTAATTAACTATTATAAAACTGTCCCATGCAGGTAGATTGCTCCAGTTTTCCCAAATTCTGGTGTAGTAGCAATGGTGTTAAAAGTCAATGGATATGGTTTTTAGTACTGAGTCTATCAGTAATTATAGTTTTAGAAGAATATGAAAAGGCTGAAGCAGCTCCACAGAGAGGAAGTCCACCAAAAGGATGAAGGGAGTCAATCCATTGTATATGAAAATCAGTGGAGAGCATTAGGGATATTAAATATGAAGAAGAGAAGACTTGTCAGCTGATTAGCAATCTTCAAATATTTGGAGAGTTGTCAAGTGGAAGAGGGATTATGGGAAGATTTTATAGCAGTTAATAAAGAGCAACTTCACAAAACAGCAACTTTCTGTCAAGCAAAGACTAGATCATCTTAATTTTTTTTTCTTTGAGGAGGATCTGCGAGGAAATTGACTTTTGAGGGCCTTTAAAATCCTGGGATTCAAAGATTCTGTGATTGGCTATGTTGGTCAAGTTGGTTAATTTGTTTGAGCCTCAATTCCTTGACCTATAAAATGAAGAAGTTGAACTAGACATTTGTAAGGCCTCTTTAACATTAAAAAATCTGAGTTTAAATTGTTGCAATTCTGAAAGAAAAGACCATATCTTCCATTTTTTTGATTCACTATTTGTGTAGCTTATGCACACAGGAGGTGCTCAATAAATATTAGTTGAATTAATGAATGAATGGTTCAGAGGTCTAGGCACATAAATATTGTCTAGAAGTTTGATCAATTAAGTCAGTTGCTAAATAAATTTGTCTTTGTCTGCAATGTAGTATGTGTCATTCAATCCCATTACCTGCAACATTGAATCATTTATTTTTTTAAGTTTCCCACACTGGGTTACTCCCCCAACTTGTAATCTCATTCACAAATTTGGTTCCCAGAGGCTACTTGTGATCTTGGGTTCAGGCAGTAATCTCTATGAATAGCTAGCTGTTCCCAATATTATAGTTCATGAACCCCTACTTGCCAGTAAATGTAATTAGCTTTTTAGGAAATGCATGTTATGTGATGGTGGGGTGTATGGATGCTGAGGGAGTTCTAGGACCTCTGGTATGAGGACTTGCCAAGCCCTTTTCAGGGCTGCTTATCCGACTTTGGTGTTCGCCTTCACCCAATTCTCACCTGTGACTCCAAGAAGTACATGTAGTGGCCACACCTCTGTAAATTGTCTTAGGAAACAGGCTAAACCAGGGTGAGGGTAACTGACAGGCCTCAGTCCTATCAATGAGTTAGGGGGATGTCTACCCCAAGCATAAGAAGACTTCTTCCTGTGGAAAGGGCAGATAAGAACAATTTTGTTCCACCAGCCATGAAGGCAGCTAATGTAGGTTCTGTGGAATGCCTAAAGTTTGGTCAGATATTGAAGATGCCAAGGTCATCCGCTATATCCTGGGCCATCACCAGTTATTTTGACTTTGTCCTGCCATTGAACTGCCATGACTCGAGAAGAGAAAGGCTGATGATTTTTCACAACTCTGATTCACTTAAATCCAATTCAAGCACAAGTCAAGACATCACCCTGTGATATTGTTGGGGCAAAATTCAGCTTTGGGAATCCTGAGATAAAAAGTTCCCAGATTAAGGGTTGGGGCCATCTGGAATGAATTCACAATCTCAAATATTCTTTAAGTCAAGGTGGCAAAGATTTATTACTATGCTTTTCAGGGGGCAAGAGTTCTTAGGGAACCTGCAAACTTAGAGGGCTATAGGTAAAGTTTATATAATTTCTTCTACAGTAAAACATGTGCCAAATATGCTAATGAGGTGATTAAGGGCAGGATTAGGGAGTGGTTAAAGAGTGGTCAGTTCTTAAAGGAATATGCACTTTTTGTATCTACTGTGTGTGTGTTTTACCCAGAGTTCACTGGAAAAGGAGGGCTACATGGAGGTGTGGTTTTAGGCCTGAAACATCATTAAGTCAACTAACAGTCAGGGCTGACTGGTAAATACCCAGGCTGCTTCCATTAATGTCTTGTTAAACAAGATAAATGTAAGGGAGTATACATATGTCTAGGTCTAGCATGCATATGATAGGTCAGTGAGTAGTAAATATCTCTATGATCCAGTACATGGCTAGTTCAACCAGTACACAGCTAGCTCAAACTAATAAATTCTATAGGTGCAGCTGGCCACTGTATCAGGGAGAGAGGTAAACATTTTGCTAGGACATGCTGCCCTGTTTTGCTAGAGAGAAACTGCTAGGGACAGTGTTTTGAGACTTTGGAGAGATGTGATTTTGGAACTGGATGTTATTTTGGAACTGGGGTCCGAGCACAGGCACCCAAACAGAGGCTAGGGAGAAATATGATGTTAGAATTATGGTCCAAGCATAGGTACCCAAGGACCTCATCTATGTTATCAGTCCTTTTTGAAAATGAAGAACGAACAATAACAATGTGATGGTAGATTATGAATAGTTGTTACAAAATATTCCCTCCCAAATTCTAAATCACAATCTCACACAAATACACACTATCTATAGGAAAAGTGTACTCAGGCTTAGAGTACAACAGTGGCATTGATGCATATGTACAGGATACGCATTTGACAAAAGCTAAATTATGCTTTTAGGAACTATATGGTTTGGAAGTCATCTTCATCTTAACAGCATCCTCACTTAGCTAACTCCTCCTGGGAGTAGTTCACTGCTGGGCAGACTGTTTATTTGGGATCCTTGAATCTGCTAATTTCTTGAGTTCGTCGTTGACACTCTTCTGTGTCCTGCCTCTTTCCTCCAGTATCTGCTTTGATTCCATCTGTCCTCAGTGTTTCTGGACGCATATTTAGTCAAGATAGACACATTGTCTCCAATTGTTCTAATATTTCCAACAACATGGATAATGGTGGGGCGGGGAGGAGGTAGGAATAGGAGGTGGAGAAACTCTGCTGAATATTCCCCCACACTCTTTGCTTCCCTCTGATATTAGTGAAAGACTCTCTCTCCAATAAATGCTCTCAAGCTTGATCCTCAACTGCTAGATGGCTTGAGTGTGTGCATCCACATGTATCTATGTGTATGTATATGTGTGTATATGTACCTCTATTTGTACCTGTATGTATGTATATATCTCTATGCCTACCCAAAAGACATAAGTGATTAGTGATCCTTCAAGCCAATAAACAGTAAAAAATGTTTCCTATGTAGTATGTGTTACTTTCATCCAATAGCCAAAGCCTTATGATACTGTCAAATTGTTTAAAGACATTCACACAATGGGTTGGCGTTATAGGGAAATTTCCTATCACCTAATTTACAGTGTCATTGCATTCTGGATCTTCTATAATTAAGTTAATGTGAGGTAAGAGGGGCAATTCCCTCCCTTATACATTGATAATCTGCTATGTGTAAGTTAATTTGCTCAAGAACTGGATACACTCAGGTGATCTTGAAAGTATGACATTAATTAATCTTCAATTTGTTTTCTACTATATTTACTATTTTTGGCAGTACAACTTGCTAATCTGGCAATGTTCCAAGACTCAAATCATTCATTTGATAAACATTTTTTAAAGCTTTTACTACATGTAATATGCTGTTCTAGGAGCTATGGGGGATACAAATATATATACATATTTTAAATGGAAATCTCTGACCTTTTGAAGCTCAGAATCTGCAGAGAGGGATTATAATATGCACAACAACAACAAATTTTAATATGAAATAAAATGTGAAAGATCCAAGCAAAGTATGATGGGAAAATTGATTTTAATTAAAGAAAAATTGATTACTTAAGGAGAGTCTGTGAAGGTATTATAGAAAAAATAAAAAGACACACTTTAGCAGGCAAAAAAAAACCGTATCAGTTATAGGGGCAACAAATATGAAACAGAGTTTTGGGAAAATGCAAAGGTATCTCAGATGAGGCCTGTGGAGCCAAACTGGGAACAGAACTTGTTCCCTCAAGGTCACTTTGCAAGAACATAGCCTAGTCAGAGTATGCACTTCTGGATTTGCTAAAAGGCCTGAAGCTAGCATTTCTCTTAGAGCCATTGCTAGAGGCAATATTGGCTCACCACCCAGGCAGCCCCCACTAGGAGGCTTGAGACCAGCATGATCTCCTACATGCAATAAACAGCATCTATCTAAAACAAAGAGCTAACATTGTCTGTAACACTTGAGGCCTTTTCAATAAGATCAAGGTAATACTAGGATGTTCAGTGTCACCAATATTATTTGATATAATTCTAGACATGCTAACTATTGCAGTAAGACAAGAAAAATGAAGTAAAGAAACAACCATAGGCAAAGGAGAAATAAAATTATTGCCATTTTGAGATTGTATAATGGTTTACTTAGAAAACATTAAAGATTCAACTGTATTAAAGTAATTAATAACAGGTAAAGTAACATGATATGAGATAAACCTACAAAAATCATCAGTCTTCAGCCATTCTGGAGAGCAATTTGGAGCCATGTTCAAAGGGCTATAAAAATGTGCATACCCTTTGATCCAGCAATACCACTTCTAGGGCTGTATCCCAAAGAGATCACACAAGTGGGAAATGGACCAGTATGTAC
This sequence comes from Trichosurus vulpecula, assembly GCF_011100635.1. Lineage (NCBI taxonomy): Eukaryota > Metazoa > Chordata > Mammalia > Diprotodontia > Phalangeridae > Trichosurus > Trichosurus vulpecula. The sequence goes on along the minus strand of NC_050573.1, from coordinate 454,134,869 downwards.
AAAAATATTTATAGCAGCTCTTTTGTGGTGGCAAATAATTGGAAATCAAGGGGATGCCCATCATTTGGGGAGTGGCTAAACAAATTGTGGTATATGAATGTAATTGAATACTATTGTGCAGGCTTCATTACAACCTGGAAAGACTTATATGAACTGATGCTGAGTGAGGGGAGCAGAAACAGGAGAACATTATACACAATTACAGACACACAGTATCTGTAAGGACTAACGTTGATAGACTTGTCTCCTCTCATCAGTGCAAGGTTCAAAGACAGCTCCAAAAGACTCATGATGGAAACAGCTATGCATATCCAGAGAAGGAATTACAGAATCTGAATGCAGATTGAGGCAAACTATTTGCGCTCTTTTTTCCTTTCTTTTTTGGTTTTGTTTCTTCTTTCTCATCTCATAATTCATTCCATTGGTTATAATTCTTTTTTTACAATTAGACTATTATGTAAATAAGTTCAATGCAAACTATATATATAGAACCTACTATATATATGTAGAACCTACATTGGATTACATGCCATCTTCGGGGGAGTGGGGAGGAGAGGAATGGAGAGAAAATTTGGAACCCAAAAACTTGTGGAACTGAATGTTGTAAACTAAAAAATATATTTATTTTTTAAAAAATCATCAGTCTTTCTGAATCTTAACAAAGAAACATGAGTAGATTTTTAAAAAAGGAAATTTCATTTAAAAAAACATGTACAACATATAAAGTGACTTGGAGTCTATCTATCATGACAGACACAGGATTTATATGAATACTCCCACAAAACACTAAAAAAAGATATACCATAGTTGGAGAGATATTAATTGCTAATAGTTGGGTCATGCAAATGTGATGATGATGATGATGATGATGATGATGATGATAACAATGGTGCTTTTCTATTATTATCTCATTTGATCCTCACAACAATCCTGGGATGTAGCTGCTATTATTATCCCTATTTTACAGATGAGGAAACAGACAAACAGAGGTAAGTGACTTGCCCAGGGTCACAGAGCAGGTAAATGTGTGAGGCTATATTTGAATTCAGAGCTTTTTGACTGCTGGCCCAGCACTCTACTCATTGCACCACCTAGCCACCATAATAAAAATAACAATATTATCTAAATTAATGTATAGATTCAGTGACATTGCCAAACTAATGAAAGTTTACTTTATTAAACTAAACAGAACAATAGCAAAATGCATCTGGAAGAACAAAGGATCAAGAGTATTAAGGGACAGAATAAAAAGAAATGAGAAGGAAGGGGCCTTTCATTACCAGATCTCAATGTATACTATAAAGCAGCAAATAAAATTATTTGGGCTTCTTTAAAAAATTGAAAACTTGATCAATAGAACATACTAGGTACCCAATCCCCAGAAGCAATAAAATACAGTAGCATAGTGTTCTATGAAAAGAAGAACATCAACATGTAAGGTATAAATTCACAATATGAGAAAAAACTGGAAAAAATGGAAGATAGATGTTAGATTTGGTCATTATAATTTTTCATATACCACAATAAGATATCAATGGTGATATGATTCAGACAGAAAAGATTCCATAATGAATACATTAGAAGAGATGGGAACGGAATACCTTACATAATTATATGTAAGGAAAGAGTTCTTTGCCAAGTAATGGGTAGAGTTTATCATGAAAAATAAATTGTAACATTTTGTTTATATAAAACCAAATAGGTTTTGCACTAACAAAAGCAAAATAGTTAGAAGGGGGATAGTTAACTGGGAAAATAGCATTGCAAAAAAATTCTCTCAAAAATGTCTGACATTTAAGATATGTAGGGAATTTAAAAGAGGTAGCAAAGTATTGTAAAGGGTTAAAGTCCTGTCCTTGATACATACAGGCTGTGGACTTCTGGGCAAGTCACAACTTCTCAGTGTTCTAAACAGCTCTCTAAAACTATAAGGTCCTGAGAAGGTCCCAAACTGAAATGGGAAACTGAGTTTATCATCCAAGAGTTCCTTGTACCAATAGAATTAGAAGTCCAGTCTCTATCCTTATCCTTATAGGAAATTTAGATATTATAAATTTATTTATGTGTATATATGTATATGTGTGTATTAGTATGTGTGTATATGTGTATATGCATGTACATATACACAAGAGCCATTCCCTAATACATAAATACTCAAAGCACATGAATAAAAATTTTTCAAAGGAATAAAGTAAATTTATTATAAATACTTTATAAATAATAAACAAGTTTTTAAATACTCAAATTACTAATACAAAAAAAATACAAAAAGTTCTGAAGTTGCATTTCACACTCATCAGATTGACAAAGATGACAAAAATGGAAAATGACAATATTTGAAGGGTTTGTGGGAGGATACACTTTACATTGAACTGGTAATAGAGCTTTAAATTGGTATAACTATTTTGGAAACCTATGTGGGGCCATAACCCACTAGTCACTAACTTGTAGATCACACAGTGATACAGCTATAGGGGATATATTCTTAAAAAGCCAAAGCTAGATGGAAAAGATCAATATGTAGAACAACATTAATTACAATATTTTGTATTGTAACAATGACAAAAACAGAAAGTAAAGTGGGTGTGCATTAATTGGGGAATAAATGGCTAAACAAATTATGGTATGTACTGACCTATTATTGTCTTGTAATAAATAAAAAGACAGAGATTTAAAGCAACCTGACAAAGCTTTTATGAACTAGTACAAAGAGAAATGAGTACAAACTGCAAAACAATGACTGCAGTAATTTAAAGGAAAACAACTTAGTAAGACTTATCAATGTAACAACAAAACAAGGCTCCAAAATACTGCCAAAAGGCATCTTTCTACTTCTGGGGGCAAAGTCAAGATACAGGGAGTAGACAAAGCGCTCAGCTGATCTCTCCAAACATTCCCCTCCAAACAACTTTAAAATAATTCCTCAAATTGAATCTTGGAGTGGCAGAGCCAACAAAAGGTCAGTGAGATAGATATTCCTCCAGCTCATGTAAACTTAGGAGGTCAAAAAGAGAGATCTGTGACATGGGAGTGGAACGCCCTTATGGATGAAACACCAGTGATGGGACTAGGCGATGGTGAAAGAAGAGACAGCACCCTTAGGGGCCAGAGGTGGTAAGGGGACTTGACAACTGGTCAAAGGAGACTACAGGACACTGATTGCAGGACCAAGCTCTGTTTGGCAAATAGATGGCCTATACTCACTTCTGGGTCATAGGTTAAGGGCAGAGAGGAGCACTTTCTGTCGAGAGAGTGAGAGCTCTGGGGAATAGTATCACTTTTAGTCATAAAGATCAGGCATCCTGATTAGCAGTATCACTTCTGGTCCCTAGGGATCAGGGCCCCTTCCTGGGTAAGGACCAGAGTGGAAACAAGGAGACCAATCACCACACCTCTCCCCAGATCACACCACCTTGGAAGCATTTTGGAAAACTTCCCAATCCCCAGAACTAACTAAAAATAGCAGTAAAAGAAAAATTCTAAACCTTGAGATACTGTGACCACCACCATCACCCATGCTGGGAACAAAACTCAAAATTAACATAAAATTCAGAATCAAGAAAGAAGATGGAAGAATGAGCAAACAAACAACAAAAAGAACATGACAATAAAAAGCTACTATGATAACAGGGAAGATCAAGACACAAACTCAGAAAAGAAAATGAAGTCAAAACACCTACAAATTCAGGCTGGAGCTTAGTGTCTTTAGCTTTTTTTATCCCTTCTCCGCTGATTTCTTGTTAATTTTGACCATATCACTAACAAGTTTTGTACTCTGCCCACAGTTACCCATCATCGACAAGTCATTTTCTTTTGGTAAAATATAGTCCCTCTCTCTCTCTCTCTCTCTCTCTCTCTCTCTCTCTCTCTCTCTCTCTATCTCTCTCTTTCTCCCTCTGTCTGTCTCTGTCTCTCTCTTTTCCTCCCTCTTTCTTTCTTGCTCTCTCCACCTCCCTTTTCTATTTGTTCACCATTTCTATAGGGTTCTAAATCACTTATTGAAGAAAACATTCATAATATAGACACTTTAACCTTCTATGTATTTTATAAGGGGTTGAACTTTATGATTTCTTAATTCTGAATCAGTTTTTTCAACATCAGTTTCTTTCATGTGGAAATATTATATAATTTAAAAATATGATGACTATAAAGAAATTTTTAAAAATCTGTGAAATAACAGACAGTGGAGGGAGTAGAAACAGAAAAAACAGAGCACCCTATGAGTAATGTAAAAGTAAATTTATCCATAAATATGCAGGGATGAATGGACAAAAATAAATTTAAGAGGGTCAAAGAAGAAGTATCTAGTAAATTGTTATGGATTTTATATATGGAAATTCAAGTGAACAAATATAAATAGTTGTGAGGAGAAAAAAGAGTGATTGGACCTGTGATTTCATTGATACAAAGAATTTCCCGGTGAAGAAACTTCTCCCAATTGAGGTCAGCACCTCTCTGTGACTTAAAGTTTTAGAGAATTACTCAGAGAACTGAAAAGTTGTGACTTTCTCACTATCACATGGCCAGTTTGTGTAAAAAAAATTGGAAGCCAGGTCTTCTTGGTTTGGGGGTCACCCTATTCACTACACCATATTGAAAGAAATTGGCAGAAATAGTTGTAAAGGTATTTTTAGTTACTTCTTTTCATAAAACTAAGTTCAGCATGACATTTTTTTGGAAATGCAGGGAGGGCTAAGAAATGGCATCATAAGTCATATACCTGACTCCAAATTGAAATACGATTATAAAATTTTGTATTTCATCCTGATCAAAAGGGAGAATTGTGGTGATAAGCAATGTTTTGAATTTAACATAGTTGCATGAGGTCAGAGCATTTTTGTTACCATGATTTTTCTACCTCTTATAAACAAAATTATCAACATAAATATTTTTAAAACTTGACCAATATCACAGAGGATTAGAGGGAGATAAAAAAAGATACAAGAATAGAAATTTAGCTGGCAGAGCTAAGCAGAGAACTGACTACAGATATACATACATATATGTGTGTATGTGTATATATGAATGTATATATGTGTGTGTGTATGAACTGTGCATGCTAGGCATTGTGCTAGATTCTGGGGATACAAAAACAATGGTTACCCTCAAGGAGCTTCCATTTTGTGGGGGAGACAACATGCAAATAAATTAGGAGTCTAAAAGAGTGGCTAGCTGATGACTGTTGCCAATATGTGTCCATTACCTGCTATTCATTTTACCTTTACCTGCACTCGTTACTTTGTGATTGCTTGATTTCTCAATAAGGGAAGTAGGTTCCCTAATTCTCACATTTATTGGCTTTTCCCTCCTCCTTGGCTATTGAGAGAAAACTGCTACTGATGAAGTTGCTAATTAAGGAAATGGTTTAGAGTTGAAAGTCTAAGGCTTTCCCTTTCCCTAGCAAATAGGACGAAGAGAAGTAAAAACAAAACAAAACAAAAACCCCAAACATACCCAGTGTATAAACGTGAATTTGGTATGGAACAGGAAGATTATTCCCCTAAAGAAAAGGGAATGATTAAACCAGAATTCAGTAACTTATTACTAGGAATGCAATCAGTTGGGAGGCTTATACTTAAGCCCAGTTGGAAGACAATGTTTACCAGACTGCTTATTAGCCACTTGACATTTTACTTCCTACACTGGCATTGTTCAATCAAAAAGCCAAAAGGGATCTTGGCAAGTCACACCTTCTCTAAGCTTCAGTTGAGAATTGGACTAAATGATAAGATCCCTTCTACCTCTAAGGCTATATTTGTATGATTTTCCTTCCAGGCCACTCTCTCTCTAGTAACAATTTTTAACTGGTCTCAAGCCCAATTCTTGTCCCTGCTGTATTTCCATTCCTAGTGCAATAACTGTTTAGATACTAAGAGTTAAGATTTGCAAGATCTTTAATAATTAAAAAAATAGTCAGAAACTCCCAGGTAAAGATAAAGAAGATAAAGATAATGAGATAAGACAAGATAGAGGATAAAAACAGATAAGAAGCCCTCAAAGCAAGTTGTAAAGAATTTCCCTAAGGACCTAGAAACACTCCCCTAGAGCCCTAGAACTGTATTCATGAACTTGTTTTTTTGCCCAAGTTATTAAGAAAATGCCAGATCAATTCACCTGAGAGTGGCTAAATTCAATGTGCTCCTTAGCATCATAGCTCTCAACAGCATGGAGTGGTATTATGGAAATGTGAAGGTCTATGAACCCAGTTCCACTAGTGTCCTGGGTGGAGAGGGAACCTATTATGTGTGTATATGCTGAAAGAATTATAATTAAAATAATAATAATAAATTAATAAATACAAGGTAGTTTAGGAGCTGAGGGCAAAATAGTAACCGTGTTGTTTAGGTGGACTTCCTTCCTTCCTCACTCCCTTCTTTCCTTCCTCCCTCCCTCCCTTCCTTCCCTTCCTTTCTCTCTCTCTCTCTCTCTCTCTCTCTCTCTCTCTCTCTCTCTCTCTCTCTCTCTTTCTATTCTTTATTATAAGAATACCAATATGGTAAGGGGAAGGGAATGATACATGATATCAAAACAAAGAAATGAATCATTTTTTAAAAAGATGTAATGATAAAGCAGTCTGGTAGAAACTAGGCTTAAAAGAACATCTTGTTCTATATCCCACAATATGTCTGAAATAGTTGCTTGACTCAAATATTAAAAATCAACTTAAAAGTAGAAGAGAAAGAGTTCATATATAGCTTTCACAGCTATGAGTGGGTGATATATTCTTAAATAAATGAGATATAGACAAACAAAATCAATACTTCTATGACACAAAAGGAAGCAATTAAATGAGAAAAAAACTGTTGTATCACTTTTTTCAGGCAAGAGTTTGGTATTGAAGAAATATAAGCAATCAATATTGAGAATAATAATATTCTCCAACATATATGTAATCAAAAGTTATGATCAAACAGTAATCAAAAGAAAAATTTCAAACTATTAACAGCCACATGAAAGAATGCACCAAATCACTAATAATAAGAGAAATACAAATCAAAAGAACCACTAAGTTGTACATTATACCCAGAGAATTGTGAGTGATAACAAAAGATGAGAATAGCTAATGTTGGAGAGGTTGTGGAAGATTAGGCTCTCTGTTGGTGGAGTAGGAATTAGCATAATAATTCTAGAAAGAAATTTAAAATTTTGCAAATAAAGTATAAATGTTCACACTCACTGACCCAGAGATTTCCACTGGTCAGCATATATCTCCAAGGAGGTCACTGATCTAAAAAAAAAGGTCCCATATATGCCAAAATATGAAAGCAGCACCTTTTGTGGTTACAATGAGCTGGAAATAAGTAGATGCATATCAATTGGAAAAAAGCTAAAAAAATCTTTTTTGGCCTGTGGATATAATGGAATACCCCTGTACTGTAAGACATGACAAATATTATGAATACAGAGAAGTAAGGAAAGAGTTATGTAAACTGATACAAAGTCAAGTGATCGGAGTCAAGAAAGCGATACCTCCAATGATTAAAACATTGTAAATGGAAAAAAAGAATCACAAAACAATTTTTTAAAAATACATGTGAAATTACAGAAAACAAACAAAGCATGGAAGAAGATATAAGAAGATTATCTAGCCCAGCTCCTTCTTGGAAAATTGGGGGTGGGGGTCCACAGATGTGGAACATTACGCATATTGTTCATATTGGGGGGAAGTTTGGATATAGTGATACGTTTTGCTGATTTTTTTCCTTCTTTTATCTTTTTAATTTAAAAATGCTTTGATATTAGAAATGTCTCTTGCGGGGGGAGGTATAGGTGACATAAAAACAAATTATGTTAATTTTGAGAAGTTTATGGGGATTTTTTTATGTTTATGTTGTTTTTAAAGTGGAAATTTTTAGGCAATACCAAAACAAAATTTATAGGTAAAAATATTTTTTTTTAAAAAAGCAATGTTTTGACATGAATTCGCGTGTTTGCTCTTGTGCAACCAGACTACTACAGTCAAACTGAAGAAAATTCTCTTCTGTAAAGAGGAATAGAATAATTAAGGGGCTGGAGGGACTGATTAAAGAATGATTAGAAGAGCTAAATATGTGTGGCATTGGCTAAGCAATGACTAAAACAGAACATGATAAGTCTGTAAATATTAGATGTGTGTACCTAGTAGAGATGAAGGATTGTTTATAATTAAACAAGCTTAGTCATTAATAATAACTTTTAAAACCATGATAGCAGAAAAGAATTACTCAGAATAATCTTTTAGGACTGTCTTCCATTGGAAATAGTAATTACTATAGCTCCTCTTAAGTGTCTCATGACTTACTTAAGCTTCTCCTTCCTGCCTTCCACCCATGAAGACAACAGTCCCTCTAAGTGTTAGAGAGATATGTCATCCTGAAGTCCTTTAGCCAAAAATATTTATACCTGGTATTGAAGTTTTTGATGACAGGCCTCTCCAAATTGAGTTAAGTTGGTTTTCCTAGGAAAGACATATGACTGTTGCTATACTAATACTCAAAACTTTCCACCATGTTAGGAATTGTCAAGGCTTACATCCCACTGTTACAGCCTTTCGGGTATATCTCAATCTCAGAAAAAAAAAAAAAAGCAGAAATATCTACATTAAGATGAGGGATCCTAAGCCTACTATCTCAATTAAAACTATGGAGGGGAAGAAACCTATTCTGAATCTATTGTAGATGTTTAAACTTCTTGCGTTTTTTAAACTTTTATGTTAGGTTTAAACTTTTATGATATATAGTTGGAAAATGGTTTGGTTTGATAAAACCATGAGCCAATATAATTTGTAAAATGATGGCTAGTTTCCTTTTCCTCAAGCAAAAACTAGATTTTCATTCATAATTAAAGCTAGATATGAGTGCAAATTCATTTTCAATAGTTCTAATATGCCACTCTTCCTAAAGCAAATGCCATTTATTAGATGTCAAAGACCTCCTTGTACATGTGTGAATATTGTGAATGTAGTACCTTCTTAAATGATTCATTATAAAGTACATTAAATCATAAAAAGGAAATTAGTGCTATAACTCTTCTCTATCAAAATTCTATTTTTTATATAGGAAAATGATAAAGGGCTCATTTTAGATCTCTTTCTCATATCTGAAATCAAAGAACAATAAAATAATTCAAATGAAATGATGAACCAACAAAAAAGGGAAAAAGTTTTAAACTGTATACATTCTTTCCTTACAACAATATTCAGATTCTCACTCACGAAAAAGATTCCACAGTTTTCTATTTACTCAAAGAAAATACAGAGTTTATTATTTGAGTAGTAAATTATTTTGTTAAAATCACTGAAGTATGTTTGAAAGCATTTTAAAAAAGTATAATGATCTAACTATTTATGGAACCTTATCATTTAACCACTAGTACTATCTCTGAAATTCCTCTTTCCAATCTTAACTTCCTCTTAACCTCTCCTCCATCCTTGACATGACCTCTACCTCTCATCCTTTCCTTTTAGAATCCCTGTTCTGGCCTCCCTTTTGTCCCTTCAGACTATAAACCTTTTGGTTGACCAGTTCAAAAATACAGTTTCAGTCACTCTTGAATTCCATTTCTCAAAACTAAAACATAGAACTAAAAACCTTGCAAGGCCCCAATACTATGCTACTGCCAACATCTACCTTCTGCTGAAGTCACACAGTCTGGTCAACTAGGTTCATCATGTGGTATTATCTCAATGATACCCCCATTGCAAAGAAACCACTTTGTTTTTCTTCTCAGATGGACTATCATGATAATCATAAGGTTATTCTAATATTTCTCTTCTTAGACCTTCTATCCTGCTGCCTCCCCCACTTCAAGGACCATGCCTTCAAAACCCTTCTTGATCATCCCTTATTCTCTTTTCCTTTTCTCAGTTTCTTAGAGTTCAAAAGTAGCATTATACATCTGGCTGCAAACCCCACATAGTCTCCTGTGTGAACATGTAATAATGTTGAAATTTGCTCACCAGCTGTACTTCAGGCCTTTATCAGCCACCTCCCTTTTATCAACTACCAGGACTTGCATTTTAAAAGTATGTTTAACAAGTAGGGAGTATAATTGCCTCCTCCTCAAATAGGTCAGTGTGAGGAACAATGCAGCAGCTTCAATTGTTGCCACCAGTCCCACAAAAATTCTCCTTTTCCTATATGCTTTGGCTAATCCTTTTTTTTTTCTTTTTTTCTGTATTTCTTTTTTTCTAATTCTTTTTTTCAATATGTTTTTATTGAAATTTTCTGTTTCTTACATTGCCATAATATCCCATGTATTCTCTCTCTCCTCCTCCCTGAGAGCTATCCCTTATATGACAAATGGTATTTTTTAGAGAGGGAAAAATGTCAGCACAACTGGTTGATACTTGAAAAAGTCTGAAAACATGTGCAGTGTGCAACAGCTGTGTACCTCCCAACTCCACAAAGGGATAAGTTGGGGGTATTTCTTCACATGAGTCCTGCAAGATCTTTATAATTGTGTTTAATTTACTTTTGATTTTTAAGTGTGTAGTTGTTATTTCCATTTACATAGAATATATTGTATATTGTATATTGTTTCCTTGGCTCTACTTATTTCATCAGTGGATATTGATGTTTCCATGCTTCCCTATATTTATCACACACACCATTTCTTTGAGCACAGTAATAACACATTACATTCATCTGTCACAATTTGTTTGGCCATTCCCAATCTACTTTGTTTCCAATTTTTAGCTATCACAAAAAGTTCTGCTATAAATATTTTGGAATATATGGGGATATTTTTTCTTATTAATGAATTCATTGGGGCTATAAACACAGTAATGGAGTCTCTGGTTCAAAGGGTATAGACATTTTAGGCACTATATTTTCATAATTTCCAAATTGCTTTCCAAAGTTATTAGATAACTTCATTGTACCAACAATGTATTAGTATACATATCCTCTCCCAAACCCTACAATATTCACTGTTGCCAATTTTTTTTGTCACTTTTTGCCAATTTGTATGATCTCCTCAGCTCACTGGTTAAAGTAAGGGTGTTCATCTCTGTTCCCCATTTTCACTTCAAGGTTATCCCCTTTCCTCCATCTCACACTAACTTCTCTTCCTTTGAGGTTCATGCTATTCATATCAGATGGTGGCTATGGAACCTGTCATCCCCTAAGGCAAGTGTAACAATTCACTTGCCAAAATTTTAGAGGCAGATAGCTCAGTGGATAAAGCACTGGACGTAGAGTCAGGAGGATCTGAGTACAAATGTAGCCTCATGTGATCCAGGATAAGTCACTTAACCTCTGTTTGCTTTAATCTATTGGAGAAGGGGGGGGCGGAGCCAAGATGGCGGCTGGAAAGCAGGGACCAGCTTGAGCTCCCTGCCGAGTCCCTCCAAAAACCTATAGAAAATGGCTCTGAACCAATTCTAGAGCGGCGGAACCCACAGAACAGCTGAGGGAAGCAGGGCTCCAGCCCAGGACAGCCTGGATGGTCTCTGGGTGAGGTCTATCCCACACAGAGCTGGGAGCTGGGAGCTGGGAACGGAGTGGAGCAGAGCTCAGCCTGAGCGGCGTGGATCAACCAGACCAGGAGCTGGGCAGAGGGGGCCCTAGCACCCTGAATCAGTGAGCTGCTGCAGTTGCCAGTCTTCTCAACCCACAAACACCAAAGACTGCGGAGTAGGTTAGTGGGAAAAGCTGCAGGAGTGGAAGGAGTTCGCAGTTGGGCTTCCAGCCCCGGGGGCAGCAGAGGTGGGGCAGCAACAGTTGCTGCTGCTTCTGGCCCCAGGCCCACCTGGGGGGAGGAATTAAGTGGCGGATCAGAGCAGGAGTGCAACAGCCTGCTGAAGATCTAAGCCCAGCCCGGGCTGGGGGTTCTTGGGGAAGGAGTAGTGCGGGTGTGTCAGAGCTGGCACCTCCCCCCCAAACATGGAACATAGAACTCGTTAGTCTACAAGCAGTCATACCCCACTGAAAAACTCACGGGTCAAGTTAGTTGGTTGGGAATATGGCCAGGCAGCGAAAGCACACACAGATTCAGTCTCAGACTTTGGATTCTTTCTTTGGTGACAAAGAAGACTAAAACATACAGCCTAAAGAAGACAACAAAGTCATAGAGCCTACAACAAAAGCCTCCAAGAAAAACATGAACTGGTCCCAGGCCATGGAAGAGCTCAAAAAGGATTTGGAAAAGCAAGTTAAAGAAGTAGAGGAAAAATTGGGAAGAGAAATGAGAAGGATTCGAGAAAACCATGAAAAACAAGTCAATGACTTGCAAAAGGAGACCCAAAAAAATACTGAAAAATACACTGAAGAAAACAACACCTTAAAAAACAGACTAACTCAAATGGCAAAAGAGCTCCAAAAAGCCAATGAGGAGAAGAATGCCTTGAAAGGCAGAATTATCCAAATGGAAAAGGAGGTCCAAAAGACCACTGAAGAAAATACTACTTTAAAAATTTGATTGGAGCAAGGGGAAGCTAGTGACTTGATGAGAAATCAGGATATTATAAAACAGAACCAAAGGAATGAAAAAATGGAAGACAATGTGAAATATCTCCTTGGAAAAACCACTGACCTGGAAAATAGATCCAGGAGAGATAATTTAAAAACTATTGGACTACCTGAAAGCCATGATCAAAAAAAGAGTCTAGATATCATCTTTCAAGAAATTATCAAGGAGAACTGCCCTGATATTCTAGAGCCACAGGGCAAAATAGAAATTGAAAGAATCCATCGATCGCCTCCTCAAAGAGATTCCAAAAAGAAATCTCCAAGGAATATCATTGCCAAATTCCAGAGCTCCCAGATCAAGGAGAAAATACTGCAAGCAGCCAGAAAGAAACAATTTGAGTATTGTGGAAACCCAATCAGAATAACCCAAGATCTGGCAGCTTCTACATTAAGAGATTGAAGGGCTTGGAATATGATATTCCAGAGGTCAATGGAGCTAGGATTAAAACCTAGAATCACCTACCCAGCAAAACTGAGTATCATGCTTCAAGGCAAAATATGGATTTTCAATAAAATAGAGGACTTTCAAGCTTTCTCAGTGAAAAGACCAGAACTAAATAGAAAATTTGACTTTCAAACACAAGAATCAAGAGAAGCATGAAAAGGTAATCAAGAAACAGAAATTGCAAGGGACTTACTAAAGTTGAACTGTTTTGTTTACATTCTTACATGGAAAGATGATGTGTATGATACATGAGATGTCAGTGTTAGGGTAGCTGAAGGGAATATTCATATATATATATGTATATATTTATGTATATATAGGTGAATGTGTATGTATGTATATATCTATGTGTGTGTGTGTGTGTGTGTGTATATATATATAAAAGAGAGAGAGCAGACACAGGGTGAGTTGAAGATGAAGGGAAGATATCTAAAAGAAATAAAATCAAATTAAAGGATGAGAGAGCAACATACTGAGAGAGAGAGATAGGGAGAGATAGAATTGGTTGGATTATCTCACATAGAGGTGGCAAGAGGAAGCAGTTCTGTGGGAGGAGGGGAGAGGGCAGGTGAGGGGGGAATGAATGAACCTTGCTCTCATCAGAGTTGGCCTGAGGAGGGAATACCATGCATACTCAATTGGGTATCTTACCCCACAGGAAAGAAGAGGGAGGAAGATAAAAAAAAATAAAAGGGGGGGTGATGGAGGGGAGGGCAGATGGGGTTGGAGGTAATCAAAAACAAACACTTTGGAAAGGGGACAGGGTCAAGGGAGAAAATTCAATAAAGTCGGATGGGTTGGGAAGGAGCAAAATATAATTAGTCTTTCACAACATGAGTATTGTGGAAGGGTTATACATAACGATACACATGTGGCCTAGGTTGAATTGCTTGACTTCTTAGGGAGGGGGGGAGTGGGAAGGGAAGAGGGGAGGGTATTTGGAACTCAAAGTTTTAAAAACAGATGTTCAAAAACAAAAAAAAAGTTTTTGCATGCAAAAAGAAAATAAGATATACAGGCAATGGGGTGTAGGAATTTATCTTGCCCTACAAGAAAGGAAGGGAAAAGGGAATGAGAGGGGAGAGGGGTGATAGAGCGGAGGGCTGACTGGGGAACAGGGCAACCAGAATATATGCCATGTTGGAGTGGGGGGGAGGGTAGAAATGGGGAGAAAATTTGTAATTCAAACTATTGTGAAAATCAATGCTGAAAACTAAATATGTTAAATAAATAAATTTAAATTAAAAAACAATCTATTGGAGAAGGAAATGACAAACCTTTCCAGTATCTTAGCCAAGAAAACCCCATGGACAGTATTGGTATGCTGTGGTTTCTGGGGTCATGAAGAATCAGATACTACTGAGCAACAAATCAAAATTCTGGTAGCTACTGTATATAGACCTGTCTCTCTCCCCATACTGCACCCCGCCCCGCCACACACACACACACACACAGATCACTCTCCTTTTCTCAGTGAATTTAGTATGTTGGCTTACATTTTTTTCTCCTCTCCAACTCCTGTCCTCATATTAGGGGACTTCAACATACATATTAATTCTCACTCAAATGCCCTCAGTTCCTCAACCTAATCACTTTCCATGAGCTACTCCTCCACCCTACCTCAACTACATACAAAATTGGTCATACCTCTGATCTTTCCATTACCCACAAATATACGACCTCCATGTTCAAGGATTCAGAAATCCCCATATCTGGTCATAATCTAATAGACTTTTCACCTTTCCCTTTGCCTTCCCTCACATAACCCTACCCTTCACCCACACTGTGACTTCTGATCCCTTGACCCCTCAGTTCTTTCCCAGGCCATCTCCCCTGCACTAGTCATTCTTTCCCATTCCTATATCACATCATCAATTACATCTAGCCAAGCCTCAGTCTTGGGTCACTCCTACCATTCCCTGCCTTCATTCTTACACATATGCTACATATGAAGATAGAATCATGCCACCTTTCTGACCAACTCCACTACAAATTTATGTTACATAACATCAATTGGGCCCTCACTGCTTCTAGGCAATCTTACTATACCTCTATTATCAACTCACTATCCCACCCTCCACAGTGGCTCTTCCAAACCTTTGTATTCCTCCTAAGCCTACCATGGCTCCCCCTCACTCCCTCTTAGATGAGATGAGAACCTGCTACATATTTTACAGAAAAACCTGAGGTCATTCTTCATGAACTCCTTCCCCCCTTTTCCTCATGTTGTATCACTCTGATGACTTCTATCACTCAGATGACAATTCTCCTCCTTCACTCCTGTCTTACATGATGAAATGGCTTTACTCTTTACCAAGGCTAACTCCTCTACTTGTTCAAGCGATCCTGTTCTATCCTGTCTCCTCCAACACACTGCTCCCCTTTTTCATCCACACTGTTCACTTATTTTCAATCTCTCTCTGTCCACTGGCTCATTCCCTACTGTCTACAAACATGCCCGTGTCTCCCTTATTGTAGAAAACAAAACAAAACAAACAAAAAACAACCTCACTTGATCCTTCTATCCTTGCTAACATCCTAGATCTCTTCTGTCCTTTGTAGTTAAACTCTTCAAAAAGACCATCTATAATAGGTGCCTCCACTTTGTCTCTTCTTTTCTTAACCCTTTACAATCTACCCTTATCATTCCTTGAAGCTGCTTTCTCAAAAGTTATTAATGATCCAATGGCCTTTTCTTAATCCTTATTCTCTTTGACCACTCTGAAGACTCTGACACATCCTCTCTCCCTTGATACCCTCTTCTTTCTAGGTGTTGGGCATACTACTCTCTCCTGGTTCTCCTCCTACCTGAATGCTAGATCTTCCTTAAGATAAAACCCTCTAACTGTAAGTATTCCTCCAGGTTCTATGCTGGGTCCTTTTCTCATTTCCCTTTATATTACTTCACTTGGTGATCTCATTAGCTCCCATGAATATAATTCCCATCTCTCTACTGACTATTCTCAAATTTAACTATACTGCTCCAATCTTTCTCCTGACTTCCAATCTTGCCTCTCCAATTGCCTTTCAGACATCTCAAACTGGATGTCTAGCGTACAACTTAAACTCAGTATGTCCAAAATGGAATTCATTATTTTCCTCTCTAACACGCCTCCCACACCCATCTTCTCTATCACTGTAGAAGGTAACACTATCCTCCCGGTCCCTCAGGCTTACAACCTAGGAGTCACCCTGGATTCCTCACTGTATCTTACCTCCCACCCTTATATTTAAGCTGTTGCCAAGGACAGCTGAATTCACCTTTGTAACATTTCTTAAATAATCCCCCGTCTCTCCTGACACTACCACCACTCTAGTTCAGACCCTTGTCGCCTCTCACCTGGACTATTGCAATAACCTGCTGGTGGGTGTGCCTGCCTCAAGTCTCTTACCACTCCAATTCATCCTCCATTCAGCCACTAAAGTGATTTTTTCTAAAGGGAAATTCCAATCACATCACTCCCCTTCTCAATAAACTCCAGTGGCTCCCTATTGCCTCCAGGAGCAAATATAAAATATCTTGTTTGGCGATAAAATCCCTTCATAATCTAACCCCCTCCTACCTTTATAGTCTTCTTATACTTTACTCCTGACAGCACACTTTTCAACTCAGTAACAGTGGCCTCCTGGCTATGCTGTGAACATGATACTCCATCTCAGCTCCAGCATTTCCTCAGGCTGTTTCTCATCCTAGGAACACTCTCCCTCCTCTGTTCCAACTACTGATCTCCCTGTTTTCTTTAAGCCCCAACTAAAATCCCACCTTCTACAGAAAGCCTTCCTCAACTCTTTGTAATTCCAGGGTCTTTTTTTCTGTTAATTATTTCTTATTTATCCTGTATATTACTTGCTTTTTAAATATTTGTGTATTATCTCCCTCATTAGATTGTAAACTCCTAGACAGCAAGGACTGTCTTTTGTCTCTTTAAGTGTCCCAGCACTTAACACAGTGCCTGTTACATAGTAGGTGCTTAATAAATGTTTATGATTTATTGAGATGAAGAAAATGATGCCCAAAGAGGGTAATTTATCACACAGGGGATGAAGAGATGGAGTTGATGTGATGAAGTTGGTAACTGAACCCAGGTCCTTTGACTCCAGCAGTCTTCCCTGGAAAATCTCTGTATCTCTGCTTGTTCTTGTTTTGATTGAGATTAATTTGCTGAGGAATAATAGAGGGAAACAGAAGCATGCAAGACATTAACGCATAAACCATGGTTACAATGTCCCCTAGTCTCAGTTTGTTACAGATTTATAATGACAAATGATAAGACCAATACATCTGGTCACAGTGCCTGCTTCCCTGACTGTTCTAATGACTCACTTGGACTATCCAGCATTGGACACAGGCCATCTTTCTTAGCAGGGCTATGCTCCATGAGGATATATGTGCCCTTGTTAACTACAATTCTCTGAATTTGCTTGAGACAGCAGTAGCTGACAGATTAGCACTACCGTGGGCTATAATAAGCATTGTCATATCTCTCCAAATAATGCTTTGCCTGTGTACTTTTCCATCCATCAGAAAATGGTCAACTAACTCTGAATTTTCAGGTGCCTTTATTGTCTCATAAATTTATTTACATGTACATGAAAGCACATATACAGAAACCAAGTCATTTGTAAGTGGACCCTCTTCTGTATATGGGCTTTTTATTTTTAATACAAATTAGTCATGTGGGTCAAGGTTACAGACATAGGATAATGCTGTATGAAATCTATAGTCCATAAGACCATTACCATAGTGAGCTACCCCCAAGTCCATGAGTGACATTGTATCCATAATCAATTAATCTTTGGTAGATGCCTATATGTAAAGAAAACACTTTGTAAACCTTAAAGTATTAAATAAATGTTAACTCATTACTATAATTCCCTGTTTTATTTCCTAGACTAATATTAATAGCTCACGTTAACCCAGAATTTAATAGTTTCAAAAGTGCTTTTCTCAGAAGAACATTTTGAGGGAGGTAGCATAGTTATTATCACCCTCATTTTACAGGTTAAATGGCTTACCCATTGTCCCATTGCTAATGAAGAGTACCTACTGCCTCTGTGGTCTCGCTCTCTGATTGGATGGATCCTTCCATTATCAGGCCCTTCTTCTCCCAACTTCCCTTGTGAGCTTTCTTGCAAAAACCTCATTAGAATGTAAGCTTATAGAGAGCAGGGATTGTTTTCCTTTTTCTGTGTGTGTTTGTATCCCCAATGTATAGCATATTACTTGGCTTAATAAATGTTTGTTGACTGATGGATTGAGAGATATATGCAGTTGCCTCTCAGCTGTCCTCTTGCAGAAGGAGTATGGAAGGCTGTTTCTCTATTTTCTACCCCTCAGAAAGTATATAATGAATGCCTTCCCAAATATTCATCTTAATAGATTGTATCAATTCTGAAAAGATTTTTCAAATGTCTTCTAGTTTTCTGACCTTAATCAATAATTCATTGTCATTGATTTTCAGATTCATTGTGGTTTCATAGTTTGTAGTAGATTGATTTCTATAAAATATACTTTCCTTATACTTTCCCCCACCTTGTTTATATTTTAATAGTTTTGCTTTTTCCAATATCCAGCTTTTAACCTTGATAGTGCATAGTATTAGCTTGACATCAATTCATTGGTCCCAGTTTGAATCTTTAGGTCTGGATGCTTTATTGGCATATGGAGTTTAAATTTAAACAAAAAGTATAAGAAATAGGAATTATTTTTGAGGACATTTTTGTTTACTGTTACTTTTTGTTTCATTGGACTAGATTTATAATTTCATTGATCTTGGGAATTCCTAGTCAGTCAATCATTCAACAGGCACTTATAAAGAGTTTATTATGTGTAAGCAATAAGCACTGAGGATGCAGAAAGAAGGGCAAAAGCAGTGCCTGTCCTCAAAGAACTGACATTCTAATGGGAGAGATAAATACAAATAACTATGTAAGTACAAGATATATGCAGGGCAGTTAGAAGTAGTGAGTGCTTTGTTTGGCATTAAAGCCCTTCATATCCTAGTACCTCCTACTTTTCTAGTCTTCTTAGACTTTACTCCCTGATGCATAGTCTTTGATCCAATGACACTGACCTCCTAGTGGGTTCATGGACAAGACACTCCATCTCTTGGCTCTGGGCATTTTCTTTGCCTGTTCTCAGTGCCTAAAATGTTTTCTCTCCTCATCTCTGCCTACTGGCTTCCCTGTCTTCTTTTGAGATCCAACTGAAATCTTAACTTTGGAGTTTATGGAGTGTTAAGGGAGGACTAGCACCTCTGGTGTGAGAGCTTGCTGAGACCTTCTCAGGGCTCCTCATCTACCTTTGTCCCCCAGTTCTCACCTGTGACTCCAAGAAGCTGTAGCATGACCAGTGGCCACATCCCAGTAAAACTGTCTTGGCAGATGGGCTAAACCAGGTTGAGAGTAACTAAGGCCTCAACCACATTGGTGAGTTAGGGGGAGATCTACCACTAGCATGTTGGGAACCATTTGTTCCAAAGGCCATGATGCAGGCAGTGTGGAGGGCTTAGAGCTTGGTCAGACATCAAAGATGACAGTCATCCATTACATCCTGGGCCATTGATAGTTGTCCTGACTTTTGTCTTGTCACTGGACTTTGAGGACTCTGAAAGAGAGTGAAGCTGATGACTTTGTGCAATCTGTCACACTTAAATCCAATGATGTCATTGGTCCTCTTAGAAAATGAAGGACAAACAACAACAAAATCTTATCTTTATAGAAAACCTTTCTCAACCCCTCATAATTCTACTGTCTTCCCTCTTTTGATTATTTCTTATTTAGCCTGTATATAACTTGTTTTGTATATGTTTGTTTCCATACTGTTTCCCCCTTTTCTTGCAATCTAGTAGCCACTGTTGAGTTTTCTGAATTTGCTGGCATATGGTGATATGGTGCCACAGGTGATATGGTGGCATGGGTGATATGGTGTATATCAAACACTTGATTGAGTATAGCACTTTAACAGCTCATCTTTTACTATTTTAAATAGTGTAGCTGGAATTCTGTGACCTCCGCTAGTCTTGCTGTTAGCAATGCTTTCAAGGCCCACATGACTTTAGTTTCCAGGATATCTGCCTCTCAGATTAGTGATCACACAGTTGTGGTTGTCAGTGATGTTAAGATCTTTCTTATATAGTTCTTCTGTATGTTCTTGCCACCTCTTCTTAATCTCTTCTACTTCTTTTAAGTCCTTATTAGTTCAGATGTGAAGCCTGAATTAATTATCTCTGGCCTGGACTACTGCAATAGTATTATAATTCATCTCCCCACCTCAAGCGTCTTCCTACTCCAACCCATCCTCCATAAAACTTCCAAGGTGATTTTTCTAACATGTATGTCTGACTGTCACTCCCATACTCAATAAATTACAATGGTTCGCTATTAGCTTTCAGATCTTAGCATCATAGAATTAGAGCTGAAACAGACCTTTTAGGCCACTGAGTCTAAATCACTCATTTTACATTAGATTGTAAGGTCCTCATTAGAGTGTATGCTCCTTGAGGGCAGGAACTTTTTTAAGGTTGTTTCCTTAGAGTTTAGCACAGTGCTTAGCATGTAGTAGATACTTAATAAATGTTTATTAAATTGAGTAGAATTCTACAGATGAGAAAATTGTAGCTTAGAGAAGCTAATTAATTTACTTACACAGGTACTCAAAACAGGATTTAAACTCAGACCTTCCTGACTCCAAACACAGTGTTTAATATACACCATATCACCTGTGCTTAGCATCATAAGTTCTTCATCATCTAGACCCTTCCTATCTTTTAATATAATACTTTTCTCTGTATGCTCCCATTTCATGTTTCAGTCATATTGGATTACTTGTTGCTCCTCACATGTGGCATTCTATCTCTCATCTCTGTATTTTTTCACTGGCTCTCCTCCATGCCTTGGATCATCTGCCTCATCACCTTCAACTCAGAATCCTTGGCTTATTTTAAGACTTAACTCAAGCACCACCTTTTCAAGGAGACTTTTCCTATTTCCTCAGCTTCCCTTCTAAGGTCTTCTTTTATCTACTCTATATTTATCTTGTATATATTATATGCTTTCTCACCATTAGAATGTAAAATAGTGGTGGGCAGGGACTCTTTCTGTGTTAGGGGCGCTCTGGACCTAGGCCCCCCGAGAGGGTAGTGAGACGCCAGGGAGTCTGGACCTGCTGGCGCGGCAGTGCCTGTGTGGCTTTTGTCACGTCAGTACCGGGGCGGTTCTAACTGGAGGAGCTCCACCCTCGGGGAGGAACTGGGGAGGAGCTAACCCGAAACACCCAATATAAGGCGCACCCCAGAGAGGGTCAGTGGGATTTTGTGTAAGATTTCTGGTAAGCCATTGCAATAAACCTGCTTGTCGCATTCCGGTGGCTGTCTGGTGATTCTCCTCTCGCGTCCCCCGGGAGGAGCCGGAGACGTCCGAAGACCCGTGGGCAGGGTGAGTGTGAGGCGGTAGTCGGGGAGTACGGGGTGCTATTGTGGGGCACACCCATCCGGCCGCCAACATTTCTGCTTTTTCCTTGTGTTACCACTGCTTAGAATAGTGTTCAATAGATGGAAAGTGCTAAATAAATGACTGTTGATTGATCATTGAAACTATTTCATCAATGGTTTAAAAAAAGAGAAAGCAGGAGAATAGATTAGCAAGAAATAGAACCAATTAAAATAGTAGTCCATAATCTGATAAACCCAATAACACAAATTACTTGGAGAAGAACTTTCTTTTTGAAACTACTGCTGAGAAAACTGGAAAACAGTTCATTAGAAATTAGGTTTAGACCAACATCTTAAGCTATGTACACAAAATGAATATGTAACATGAATATAAAAGGTCATTCTATTAGAAAAATAAATTATCACAGAATGAGACCAGATATAATTTACTGGTATGACTAGGGAAAAATCCTTTGCTAAACAAGTAATCAAAGAGATCATAAAAGATACACATTTTTGACTACATGAAATTTTTAAAAAAGCTTTTGGACAAATAAAATCAATGAAGCAAGAATTAGAAAAGAAACTGCAGAGTGAGGGGAAAATGCAATAAAAGCCGTTCCTCAATAGATAAGTCACTAAAAGATATAAAATAAAGTTGCAAGAAAAACTTGAAAATTATAAATTCCCTTATCAAAGTATGTCCCTAAATCATTGATAGTAGAAGAAATGAAAATTAAAATAATTCTAAGGCTTCATTTCACATGGTACAAATGGTAACATTGTATTGGGAATCAAGATGGGCTCTTAGCACTTATTCAACCAAGTGCCTTGAAGAGTTTGGCCTTCGTTTCCTTGATTAAATTAAGAGTCTTTGATGAACTCCTTGCCTCAAGGGAAAGCCTAGTTTACATGGCTTTGAGTGACATGTTTGTGACATTAGAGGCTTTTAGACCGTGTGGGTTTAAGTCGAATTTTTGTGATGATTTTAGGTCACATGGGTCCTAAGGGTTGTTGCTAAGACCAGAGGCAATAGTAAGAGCTGAAGTTCTGGTTGCTCAGATGACATTTGATGATGGCTAAAGGGTGCATAAAAAGAGAAGACAGAGCTATTTGCTTAGGGCTCCCACTCTTGGTGGTGCGCTGATGCGGAAACTCAGGGCAGCTGTAATTAAGAACCCTCCAGCTTGTAAACCTGGATGTTCGGACTTTGGTAAACTCTGGTAACTATGCATTGAGATTTGAATCAGACAAGGTCTGTCTGTTAATGTTTGTAATTTTTTTATATTTTCTCTGAAGTTCAGGGTGCTGGCTTTTCCCCCTGAACTGAGTGAATATTTGTATGTTGGATTAAAGTAAGATTGTTAACCCCTTAAAGTTGCTCTCCTTAATAAAGCAGATCAAAAGAACCTGGGCTTGCAGCATTCTTGTTTTTGGGCTCCTGCTGGTTTCTCACCCCCACAGCAGCTGCTAGCCGAATTGTTGAAACAGACATTCAAAGTGAGAAGGATTTTGGGAAGATAGGCACACTCATGTACTGTAGAGGGAGATGAGACAAATCAGTTACTAAACCATCCTTAATCGTTCACCTATCAATTTTACTTCTGGGCCCATAATTTAAGGAAATGGGAGATGGAAACAAAGGTGATTTTATGCACACACACATACATATGTATGTTAGATATATATCACATATATTATATGTATAATTTATAAATAATATATTGTCATATATATGCATATGAGGTATCTGTATATATGTAGTATGTGTATATGTATGTGTATACACACAGTTTTTTTGGTAGCAAAGAATTAGGAGCAACAGAAGCAAAGTGGGAAATGAGTTTATTGATCAGGGAATGCCTGAAAAATTTATGGTACATGACTATAATAAAACATGATTGTGTAGACCAATAATGATTATGAGGAATTCATAGAAAATGAGAAGTTTTGTCTGAAGTGCAATAAGTAGAGTCAAAAAGAGAATATACTCAACTATAATCACATTTATAAAAATATCACTAAAAAGAAAGTTAGCCAATTAAGTACAAAACCAGTTAAGGTCCACAGAAGAGATAATGAAAAATAACTCCCTCTGATTTTTGTTTTTTACTATTTCAGTGACATTACAGGTCCTTTCAATGATTTTCTTATTATTTTCTCTAGTTCTATAAAGTAATCCCTTGATAAGTTTGCTGGGTACAGCTCTTAATCTATAATTAATTTAGGTGATAATCATCATTTATTATAATGGCACTAATTGTCCATGAGCAATGAATATTCTTCTGATTATCCATCTTCTTTTAGTTCTGTTAAGAGTGTCTTGTAATTTTGTTTATATATCGTAAATGTGTATTAGTAGATTTTATGCATTTTGAAACTATTTTAAATAGGATTTCTCTTTTTATTATTACTCCCAGTTATTTTTTGTTGTTGTTGTTCTGTTTTAATTTAATAGCTATTCAACTTAAGAGTTAGGGCTGCACAGGTACAGCTGTGCTCCTGTACAATGTAAACTACACAAAGGAAAGAACTGCCTGTAGTATAGCCTCTAGACTCCTTTTCTTGGGGTATGGAAGGACCTTTCCTTCTAGCCATCTTTGACTGAGTATGAATTCTGCTACAACACTCCCACTTGCTCTTATTTTCCTTCACACATCAGACCAGAATCAATATTTTCTACTGTGTGTGTGTGTGGGTGTATGTGTGTGTCTTGGGGTGGGGTTCAATTTGAGCCACTGTGGCAAGGAAACAAGGCAGAAAACACCACACTTACTTTGAAACGTAAGCCTGTGAGCTGCCTACACCAGGTATGGAGGACAGGCAGGAGCAAGGATGATGCATAAGAGGTTTTAAGTTTTTCAGTTGTCTAATATTATTCCATAAGGATATGTGTTATTTCTAATTCAAGTTTAATTACTAATCATTTTTTGGTAGATATTGTTTTTTTGAGGTTGATAGGTTGAATGAGATAAGCTGAAAACAGCTATTTTGGCATTTTGACAATGGTGATTTTTCTAAGTTTTTTTTTTGATGTTTGTTTTGTTTTGTGTTTTTGTTTTTGTTTGT
The DNA here is from genome assembly GCF_011100635.1 of Trichosurus vulpecula. Taxonomy (NCBI): domain Eukaryota; kingdom Metazoa; phylum Chordata; class Mammalia; order Diprotodontia; family Phalangeridae; genus Trichosurus; species Trichosurus vulpecula. Next base: position 454,110,474 of record NC_050573.1, on the reverse strand, counting down.
TTTTTAAGGCGAGGCGTAGAAGAGCCCTGAAGGGAGGATGACACTGCATATCTGAAGTGATGTGTGGGGTTTAGGGGTTTCTAAGTTTAGGGGGAAAATACAGGGAATATTCGATTATAAACTTTTAGAGTACAGACGCTCTGTGATTTTTTTTCATCTTTGTACCTCTGGTTTGTACTACTCTTTTATACATTTTCCATACTTTATAAATGAAATACCTAAGGTTCACCTTAAACGGCATCCTGTTGGCTACTTCCAGGTCCATGGTGCAGAAGGAAAACATGTCTCTATCACTTTATAGCTCACAAGCCCTTGTGATAAGATCACTGTCTAACAGCATCCCTCCCCCTGCCTCCCATGGATTTGGCTAGTTTTTGTTTGTATGTTTGTTTTGTTGTTATTTTCCCTGAAAATGTCAAAGCTGTCCCCAGGATTTGATTGGTAGAGGATGCTAAAATTCAAGGTGTGTCTCCCTTGATTCAAATTCCTCATGGCCTCTGACCATATTGATATGGCTTCCTGGTCATCCAAAGCCATACAAAGGCCCATCCACGAGGCCTTTGGCCTAATGGACTTGGATAATGTCCCAAGAATTCAGGACTTTCCACATAGAGATTAGGAGAGCCACACCTAAGTGCTGTTTTTATTTGTCCTTTGTTCTTGAAGAGGACCATGATATCAGGGAGGTGATGCCTTGACATGCAAGTGAACCTGATTTAAGTGAGGGAGTGCTATGCAAAGTCACCAGCCTCACTTTCACCTCCATCTGGGTCCAGCAGCAAGATTAGGACAACTGGAAATGGCCCTGGATGCAGTAGACCTTTGCCTTTTTAAACTAAGGTCTTTAACAGATCTCAGTTTGACTGAAGCAACACCCATTCAGTGATTAAGGCTAAGTAAGAAATGAGGCAGAGAATGGCCTCTTTTACCTAGTTAAAAAAATCATTCTAAGTGCTACAAAACCTGCTGAATATCCTTTCCACACTATGCTTAAGAAAGCTTCTGAAAAACCTGTTAAGTGTATTGAAAGTTATTTTGACTCAGTGACCCATTGCTCCTAGCCGTGGTTGTCAGTCACTGTGAGGGCAGGCTCTGTTGGGGAAGGTGACACAGAGTCTGCAGCTCTTTGTATTACTTGTTCTTTGTCAAGCACCCCTACTTGTGATGTATGTATTTCTACCTGCAAATTGTCATGCCCATGCTACCTTGGGGAAGAACTGAGATGCAAGGACCCAACCTCCTTTGCTGCTGTTGACCTATCTGAATTGTCTTTGTCTTATTTCAAAAGTTCCCACCTTGAAGCCATCACTTATCTCCAATAATCAGCAACTCAATATGTCACTACCTTGAAGTACTATAGTAACTTCCTTTAATTCTCTTTGTCCTGAGTTTTGCCTCATTAATCAGGATGTAAGCCCAAATGAAGAATTTTCCTTTCAACAAGGGTCTCATTTTTGATACCAAACCTGAACTAACAGGGGAACAGCTTCAGGCTCACAAATTAAACCCACATTGCACTGAACTTCCCCAACCAAATCATAATGAAACATGTGACATAGTAAAGAAATGGAAATAATGCTTAGAATTCATGGTAACTTAGAACTTCACCCCTCTACACACACACACACACACACACACACACACACACACACAGAGGTAAATACTTTTTCTACAGAAACTGTATCACCAGTTGGTGAGGGAACACTTGTTGCATCAACAATTCACACTTCCAATCTTGCATTCAAGCTAGTCTACCTTTCTGTCTCTGAAGTACTTACTGCTGCCCATGGATTTGGTGAAGTGATCCCCTCATCTTATGCTGCCACCTGATCCTTTTCCAATGGATTGCAGATACACCTGGCTTCTTATCCATAAGGGCCGATTTAAGCCTCTTTTGTCAGCTAGTCTATAGCCTCAGGAATTTTCTACTCTTTTGTGAATCAAATCCATAGCCCAAGCCCAGAGAGCACAGCAAAAACTTGTGTCAAGTCTTTCAGATTTTCTTTCAGACTAAATCTTCTTGAGTGGCAACTACCTGAGCTCTGTTCATGTTAGAGGAAATATAATCCTTTCAGCTTTCATCCAGCCCCAGACAGCTGGCACATAGGCCATGCAAATTTTCTGGATCCTGATTTAGCAACGTTAGAGGAAAAGGGCAGAACTGGAGCTCTCTGTCTTCGCTGTGGAAACTGCAACAAGTTTCTTGCCCTCATTACACAATATTTCTTGAATTGAATTAAAAAGAAGATGTTGAGAGCATCCTAAATACACCCTAAGCCTTTAGCAACAAGCCAGATTTAATATCTTAAGAGTATTGCTGGAGAAAAATCATTATGGTCTGCAAAAGGCTACATATTTTTGACCATAGAAGTAATTAATAATAGTACCATGTAATTATTTAAAAAGTAAATATAATACTTAAAATTCATTTGACTTCTATATCAAAGCAGTTTAAATTTGATGTTAGTATTGTCTTAAAGTATTTTAGAAGAGTGAATTTCAAGCTGATGTTAATAATAATGCAAAGGTCAAGAGAAGAACCTATGAAAACAACTCATTAATAGTTTCATTATCAATGCATGCTAAATAAAGTCACCCAAATATGCATATTAAGGAAATCCCTCTTTATAACAAATTTAATAGCCTTTCCATTTTATCTTATTTTATTTTATTATTGCAACCTATAGTGAAGGAAGATTGGCATTGGTTTAATGAGAGCTATTGCTACTTCTTCCTGAATAAAAATGTGGCATTGTTTGGGGAAATGTTAACAAGTATTCTGAGTCCTCATGACAAGAAAGACAGCAGCAGCTTGTAAAATAGAGTGGAAAAAAAGTGATGGACTTCCGGTTTCATCTATCTCACACACTGTCGTATTACATTGAGAAAAGCATGAATCCATAGATCATGCTTGATCGATAAGTGAAGAGTGGGAGATGATTTAGAAAAGAATGTCTCTATCAAGAAATGACATTGAAACAAAGATTTATTCAGTTGCTTTCCCCCATTAGCACAATATTTGAAGCTATGTTTCAATATATTTATTTTTCACATTTACATTGAGTGAATTGCTTACCTTACAATTTATGGAGCTTTTCCTGTAATGTCTTTCATATCTTTGTAAGTTATCTTTGGATGGGGACAGATATCAAGAGAGCTAACAGCATCTGGGTAATATAACAAAATTTAAATTCCAAGATGTTGGAAATGATATGGACCTCAGCTCAAAATGTTGCTTATTCTGTGAAAAAAAGCTTGCACGTATGTGCAATATATATATATGTGTGTGTGTGTGTGTGTATGTACATACATAATCATACACACATATGTGTGTACACCTGTACATACCTTATAGCAATATATGTGTGTGTTTATACGTAGTGCAGGTTTTCAAAGCTTTTTTACAAGTATTATCTTGTTTTATCTTCATATCAACCTGAGTGTGGGGTAGGGTTGGTGTTAAGCACCCAATTTTATAGATGAGAAAACTGAGGCAGACAGAGGCTTAAATGACTTTACCAAGATCAGACAGCTAGTGTCTAAGGTAGGATGCGAACTTAGGTGTGATTTCCGGAAATATCAGTCTTAGAAGAATGGGACTTTGTCCCCTTTATAGGGGAAAAACAGATGGCATTAGATAAATACCATGTTATTGCTGGTTTGAAAATAAATTGACAATCCTTTTTTTAAAAAAATCTAGCTAATGGTAGGTAAAATGTAGGAATAGTATGCTTTATTGTTCTTTTGTGGGGGACCAACGCCATAAAAATTCTCTCTTCTTTTCTTTCTTTCCCTCCTTCCTTCCTCCCTCCCTCCCTTCCTTCCTTCCTTCTTTTCTTCTTTTCCCCCTTCCTCCCTCCTTTCTTTCATTCCTTTCTTCCTTCCTTTTTTTTCTTTCTCTCTTTCTTCACTATCAATTGACCTACTTGAATAGAGCTAAACCTGAAAGTGGTTTTTTAATTTCTCTTCAATTTACCAGTTCTTCCAATAGCATAGTTTTATGACAGAAGTCAAAAGGGAACCTTTTAATTGTGCAATACTGATTAATATGCTATTTTGAAAGTAAATGTTTACCTTTAATTTCTGAGTTGATAGAGAAGTGAAACCAAAAAAAAATCAATTCTGGATTCTTTAAACATAATAGTGAGGAAATATTTGCATTTGCTTTTTCTAAAATTGTAGTTATGCACAAATGAACATAGCATTCATTTTATATTCTTGCAGTGCCTCTGGTTACAATCATAGAGCTCTCAAAATTCATTACACTGACAATCAATCAATCAATAAACATTTATTAAGCTCCTACTACATGCCAAGCACTGTACTAAGAGTTGGGAATACAAACAAGAAAAAAAGAAAGGAAATCCCTGCCCTCAAAGAGTTTATCTTCTAATTGAGAAAGGCAACACACAAAAATGGGAAGCGGCAAGAAGAGGTTACCCATGGTGGCCCCATAGAGAAATCAGAGAGGTCTTAAAATAGTGATCAGGTGAGAAAAGAGATATCTGACCTGAGTTTTCTCCTTGTATAGAGTTCATGGAGTTTGGAATTCATGGCCCCATCCTCCAATCATAAAGGCCGAAGGTAAAGATACTAGGGCTGGTGGGATCTTATAGGGTAGTGAGGCTATCCCAATATTGAGCTTTCTGGAGCATGATGAAGAAGTCAGTCAGAGAAGTCTCAAAGTAGTACAGCCTAGGGGAGAAATGAAAATGATGATGGTAGAAAACATTATTTGAGTACTTAATACCAAATTTCTACTCTGTAATTTATAAGAATTTTATCACTTGGAGTCACCAGTGAGAGGTCATACAATTATTTTACCCATTGACACATTTAGCACCCTCTACGCTTTCTACATTAACGTGATTTGTCAGTCCTAATAACTGTTTAAAATGTCTCAAACAGATCAACATCAATATTGTAAAAATGAACAATTCTGGAAGACTTTCTGAAAAACACAATAATCAACCATGATTTCAGAGTACATACAAAGAAAAATGCTTTTCAGCTCATGGCAGATAGGAGGTGGATTAATGTGCAGAACGAGACACCAATTTTTCTTCCTGGCCAGAATGGGAAATCATTTTATTTGACTATGCTTATTTGTTACAAAGATTTTCCTTTTTTTCTTTCCATTTTTTTCTTCAGTTGGGAGGGAGGAAGAAGGAAGGAGAATAAGTAAAAGCTGGATATTAAAAAAATAAAATACTATTTGGAGGAATTCTATGAAATCTAGTATACTGTGATTGTTCTGTAAATATTTATGATTCATTATCATTACACCTTATTTTTATAGAAGTATTTTGGGTTACGTACCACAAAGAAAACTTTCTGATTTAAATGATGAATTAGAATACTTTTTATTACATGAATTTAAGTACAACCTTGGACTTTCTAATAAGGGACATATTTCCAATGCTTCAACAAAACACTGCCTTTTGTAATTCTTGGTTCAATCAAGTATGCTACAGTATAGTTTTTATAATGAATATGAAAATATTCTGAACTAAATATTTGAACTGTAAGATTCCATAAAATTGTAGAAGCCCTGTAGAACAAGAATTATACATAGAAAGAAAATCAGGGTGAGGAGTAGGGAGGACAGGATTATTTCAATAGGCACACATTTAAGGCATCTTAGAGACAGATTTGAAAATAACAGTTATAACCAACTGCAGCTATATTTCTCTGGTTTTGGATAGAAATATTCACTAATTCAACAATTAATTATTGAGCACCTACCTTATTGAAGGGATTGTTCTAGTCACTATGGGAGATATGAAGATGGATAAGGAATGGTCTTTGCCCTTAACGGATTTATAATCTAGTTCAGAACATTACACACAACAACATAACACAAGTGCCAATATGAATGAGACAGACACACAGATACTGAGAGAGACAGACAGACAGACAGAAACAGAGAGAAACAGAGAGACAGAGAGCATTTTTGACTTAGAATTACATGGAGATTTCTTGGAGAAAGTGATATTTGATTTGCAGCTTGAAAGATGGATATAGAATTTCTGTAAGAAGAATTGGTGTTGAAGGTCTTTCTGGTTGCAGTATTGGCCTGAACAAGAAATGCAATGGTATGAAAGTTCATTTTTGGCTGGAGCTAAGAGTCCATGAAGTTTAGTAAGAATGTGTCAAGATATACCAGGATAATTGGTTATGGCTAGTTTATCTAAAGCAGCTAAGGTGGCGCTGTGGATAGAGTGCCCAGAAGACTCATCTTCCTGAGTTCAAATCTGTCCTCAGACACTTCCCAGCTGTGTGACCTTGGACAAGTCACTTCACCCTGTTTGCCTCAGTTGCCTCATCTGTAAAGTGAGTTGAAGAAGGAAATGGCAAACCGTTTTTCTTTGCCAAGAAAACTCCAAATGGGGTCATAAAATATCAGACACGACTGAAAGTGATTGAACAACTACAAGAGTTTAGTAAGGGATTTCAACATAAAGCTAAGGAGATAGGACTTTATGTGTTAGGGGAATAGGTTGTTACTGAAGACATTTGAATAAGAGATTGACCTGAACATAGCTCCCTTTTGTAAAAACTAATCTGACAGAAGTATGTTCTTTGAATTACAAAAAGAAAGAAACTATTGTCTGGGAGACCAATTAGGAATCAATTACAGTATTATAGTCAAGAGATAATGAGAGCTAAACTGATCTAGTAATAGAGGCAATGAAAAGGAAGGAATAAAAAAAGGAATTTGGAAGGAAGAATCTGTAAAACTGGATGAATGTGATTGGATGTGGAGGAGTTAAAGATGACTGAGGATTTAGCCTAAGTATATGTGACACACCATTTATCAAAACAGGAGATTTGTAAAGGAGCTTGACCCTATGGGGGAGAGATAGTGAATTCTGATTTGCCATACCAAAGATGCCTGTCCCTGATCCTGAGTGACTCCTCCTGTAATTTCTCTGGCTCCCGGGCTACTAAGCAATGCTTGAAAAAAGTTATGAAACCACTGAAATGTGTTCAGTACAAATAGATGTTATCTGTCTTCAAAGGACGCTCCCAAGTACTCAAGAAGCTTTATATTCACCTCCCTTTTCCATTCTCTAGTAGTGAAGATTCCAAAACTTCTACTTGGAACTGTAACTACTCCTTAAAGGAAGTGAGCTAAACTATATAAACTATATAAACCTAACCCCCTTCTCCTTCCCAGGGACTGAAGTTTAAAAGAGGAGGGGAAATTATGTCTCCCACCTCTGTGTGTGTGTCGGTGGTGGTGGGGCGGGGCAGGCAGGAGTAAGTTTGTATATTTGTGATTATTCCTTCTGTGTAAAAGCTAATCCAACTATAAGTGGTTAAATGGGACTGGGGTACAGGACACTGTTCCTTTCACTTGTGGGGAGTGGAGGCTGGAGCTGATGTCAGAGAACCTAGACCCCCCCACCCCCCCCCACCCCCCCCACCCCCCCCCCGGTCCTCTTCGGAGAATCAGAGAACCCTGGGGAAGTGAAATCTAACCTACATGGCCTTCAGGCAGAGGGGGCTAGGGTGGTCTGTGTTGAACAGGTAATCCAAATTTATAAGGCCTTCAAAATAATGGAACTTCTATAAGATATTTTGGTAATGATTTATATACTTACTAAAATATTATAATTCATCTAGAATATAAGAAAAACCTGGCAAATTTACTCCACATCAGAGAAGCATATGATGTAGTAGATGGAGTGCTGGACATGGAATCAAGAAGACCTGGGTTCAAATCCTGCCACAGATATTTACTAGTTGTGTAACCTTGGCTGAATCAGTTACTTAACCTCTTTACACCTTGGTTTTCTTACATGCTCTTAGGATAAGTGACTGCTAAGTGCCTTTCTACCTCTAAACCTATGATTCTCTTGTCTCTTCCTTCCATGCTTCTAACCCGGGACATATGAACTAAGAAGGTAAGATATTTTTAAAAATTCATTTGAATATCCAAAATGCCTTAATGTGATTTATAATCATACGGGACATGGCAAGACCATGTTTTTAGATTCCAAGACTTCAAAAGCTAGGTAGAATAAGAGGGAAGAATCTAAATGAAATCAGAATAGACACATATGGAATCTGCTTGTTTACTCTGATATTTAGAAAGATGTGTGATCTCATGATGATCCATGACTTCCTTCACTGATGTAGAACACACAGATCCATGCCTTTACCTTTGGTGTAATTATCATTCATATTGATCCACAAATAAGTCATGGAGAATCTATTCAGTGTACTAGAGGCCTTCTGGTTCTGTTAACATCTTGTGAATAATGCTGCAACCCTCAGCAAGATCTCATTTCTATGAAAAGATCACATTTCACTACTTCTTTTGCTTCTGGGTTGTAGGAGTAGCATGAGTTTTATGTTCTATCTATATTTTATTTCATTTGCATTTAATGGAGCAGAAAAGCCATTCTCAGGATTGTTCTTGGTTTGACTGACTTGAGGCATTAAAAAGACAAGCCATTTGTATATCTTGCATTTAGCACAGTTCTTGACAGAAGTGCTTAATAAATGCTCATCTAATCTAATCTAGCCCAACCTAATCTAATCTGCTACCTAAAATTCAAGACAAAAATAAAGTGTGGAGAACATGTTAAAAAAATAATGAAAGAAAACTTCCAAGATGTTTTAGAACTAAAGGGCAAAGTGAAAATAGAAAGAATCCACCAGTCTCTCCCTAAAAGAAATCTCCAAAGACAAATTCCTAGAATTATCTTTGTTAAAATAACAACAAAACAAACAAACAAAAATCTAGAGCTTTCAGCTATAGAGAAAATACTGCTAGTGGACTGGAAGAAAAAGTTCAAATACCAAGGAACCAGAGTCAGAATCATGCAAGATTTTGCCATTAGCACTTAAAGGAATGGAGAATTTGGAATACTGTGTGGCAAAAGGCAAAAGCTATACATTTCCTACCAAGAATATCTAGCAAAATTGGGTGTAATGCAACACTTCTTAAACTGTGGTTCACTACCAAATTTGACAACAGTAAAAAGTTTTTGAATGTGCAACAACCAAAAATTAATTAAAAATCAAATGTAATGAATCCGAGGTATTTCTGGCAGTGCTTGCCCATGTTGTGTCACACACCATCACTGCAGCCTTGCTTCTGAATGAAAAACATGCACACTTATACTGAGCATGCCGTCATGCCACACATTGCCAATAAACACTGCCCAAATGAAAAAGGGGTTGTGAGTGGAAAAAGTTTAAGAAGCCCTGTCGTAGAGGAAAAAAGAAAAAAAAACGGTGAAATAGAGAAATTCTAAACATTTCTGTTGAAAATACCAATGCTGATTCAAAGTTTTGAAATAAAAATACAGGAATCAAGAGAATCATAAAGAACAAGGTTAGTAATCATGCTTACAGTAAACAATAATAGTAAATACAGACATGATAAAAAGATTTAAGTAGTGAAAATACAGTATGGTTAAAGGTACATGAATCAATATAAATACTTCATATATACATATAATATAAAACATAGCATCTGAAGGCTTAAAGAAGAAATTAATCAAATTCTAGGGAGAAATAATAAAACATTTATATTGGGGGAATTAAGTGTATTCCCTTCCAGATCTATATAAATCTAACAAAAATATAACCAAGACGACCCTATATGAGTGTATGTGCCTGTAATTCCAGCTACTGGGGAAACTGATTCTGAGGAGAATCTCTTGAGCTTGGAATTTCTGAGCTGCAGTAGGCTATGTTGATCAGGTGTTTGAACTAAGTTCAGCATCAACATGGTGAACCCCCAGGAGCAAAGGCTCATGAAGTTGCCCAAGGAAGGCTAAACTAATCCAGGATGGCAAAGTAACAAGTTAAATCTCCTACGCTGATCAGTAGGGAGATCAAGGCCTCTAGTGAATACCTCCTGCACACCTTTAAAGAAACAACAAAAACAAAAAGAAAAATGGTTATAAGTAGAATTTTACAAAATTTAGAGGTAACAATCTTTTAGTGATTACTGAGTTGTGTAGAAAACCTTTACAAAAATTGACAATGCATAGAAACCTCACAAACAAATGAAGAAAAGCAGACACATTAGACATATCATCAAAATTTCTGTGTGTAACCAACAAAGGCCAGTGAGAAGAGATAAAAAAATATGTTCCAATGAAAATAACTACAGAATTTATAAAATATTTGGGAGTATGATAGTCACATACGTATACAGAGGAATTATATTAATACAACTATTAAAGATTTTCTATAGAGTTAGACAGACTAAATACCTGGAGAAACATTCATTGCACTTGGGTAAGCTAAGCTCACTGCATTGTAATCCTGAGCCTGAATCATGACTAGACTGATAATGCAACAGATGTTAGCATATAACCTGTAATGATTATATGCCAACCACCTGTCAAGGTAATACAGTAGATAGAGCATAGGAATCAGGAAGACCTGCATTTAAATCCTAACTTAGATATTTACTAGCTGTAACCCAGGGGAGCTTATTTAACACAATCTGACTCAGTTTCCTCATCTGTAAAATTGAGATAACAGTAACACATACTTCCTCACATTGTTGTGAGGATAAAATGTGATATCTGTAAAATATCTTATAAATCTTAAAGCATTATATAAATATTGATAATGGTAGTGGTTGTAGTGGTGATGGTAGTGGTTGTGATGGTGGTGGTAGGGGTTGTAGTGGTGTAGCAGCAGCAGCAGCAGCAGCAGTAGTAGTAGTAGTAATAGTAGTAGCAGTAGTAGTAGTAGTAGCAGTAATAGTAATGGTTATCTTAGTGATTACAATAAGGTGAGATGATAAAGTATTTAAAGTTTTCTCCAAAATTATATTCCTCCTTGATACATGGACCAGATGCAACAAAGACTGCCTTTATTAATCTTTGATGATAATCAGTGTGAGTGCCTTTCTATTTGATTGCAACTATGTTCTGTTTTCATTCATAATGAGAATGTAAACATAAAACATAGATGTGATTCCCTTCCTCCAATAACATATCAAGTCACTGGTTGGAGGACACAAATCTCACATTAAAAGTAACAACAGTTAAGATAATGTTCATTATTTGTGAAATAGAAGTAAAAAGAGAAGGAAGAAGGAAAGAAAGGAAGAAAAAAGGAAGGAAAGAGAGAAAGAAGGAAAAAAGGAAGCAAGGAAGGAAAACCTTCCTTTTGCCACATAAAAAGGACACATGTCTCTGGGCTCCAGGGCAGAAGTATATTGTAATCATAAGTTTATATTCTTTCTACTAACTTCCAGCCTGGTAAAAGTCACACATTTCTGCATATCAAAGATCACTGGATAATATTTGGCTCAGCGCCATCTGATTTCCCCTATACTGAACAAAATTATTAATTATTTTTATATACTGCAATACCTAGTTTAGGCTTTCATGTTGAAAGTTCATTTTACATAGTGTGACCAAATTTAAAGCAATTTTCTTTTAAATGAAAAAACTTCCTATCATTCAAGGATTTGTGGAAGTTGGGGGAGAAGTATCACGGTGAGCAAAATTAATGCAATTTATATTTACAATTTGTTTTCCATTAAGGTTTGGATGTAACTAGTGAGGAAAAGCAGAAGGCACTGAGCCAAATAACATCCTTCCTGAAAGAAATTGATTTTTCCCCTATGTAAAATCTCTTGGAGAAATCTCATCTAATGAATTAGAGAGCTCAATCATGTCTCATACCTGCCAAGTTCTCATCTAATAGCAAGGATCAAATGAAAAAGCCTTTGGCTAAATGGATCTTTTTCAGACTGCTCTAAGTCCAAACTGAAAATTTTGCTCTCATCTGCAATATGGAATTCCCTTAAACAGCTTGTGCTTGATTTCATAATATATTCTTTCTAGGAAAGACAAAAAGAAAGAAGTTGAATAGACTTTCAAAGAATATATCAGAATACTCCATAATTAAGATACAGACACATAATGAACAATTTAGGAATAATTTTTTAAAAATATCTTTTATAGATATCATGTGCTTTTATATCACCAACATTTCTTCCTATATAACTTCCCTACCCCTTCCCTGAAATCTATCCCTTATAACAAAGAATTATATATATATATATATATATAAATTGTATATTATTTTATATATTTATAATACATTATACAATATAGTTACATGTTATATATAATGTATTATTATAAAAAAGTAATATATCAAAAATTTCTGATATTATATGTAATACTCTACACTTATGGATTCACATACCTGCAAACAAGTGTGTGTGTGGTAGGGAGCTAGGGAGAATGATGTCTACATATATTTTCTTTCGAGCGAAATGTAGTCACTATAATTTCATAAAATTCAACTTTAATTTTGTTATTGTTCTTTTTGTTTATGTTATTGTAGTCAGTATATGTTTTGTTCTTGATTTTGATTACTTCACTTGTCTTAATTCATATGTATTTCTATACTTCTCTGTATTCATCATGATCACAATTTTTTATAGCACAGTAATATTCCATTGTAAATATGTTACACAATTTATTTAGTCACTCCATAATCCATGGACATATACTTTGTGTCTAGTTCTTTGCTAACACACACACACACACACACACACACACAGAGTATTTCTTTAAATATTTTGCTGTGTATTCAGTGTTTCTTTCTGTCAACGACTTCCTGGGAGTATGTGCCCAGCAGTGGTATGGTGGACTGAAAGTATATGGGCATTTTAGTAACCTTATTTGCATAATTCTAAATTCCTTTCCAGGATGGTTACATGAATTCACAGCTCCACCAGCAACACATCAGCATTTTTTCTCTTTCTACAACCCCTCCAACACTAACAATTTCTATCTTTGGTCATCTTTGCCACTTTGCTGAGTGTGAGTGAAGGTCAAACCTCAAAATTTTTTTGACTTGCATTTTTTCTTATTATTAGTGATTTTGGTCATTCTTTTATGTGATTGTTAATGGTTTATAATTCTGTTTTTGAGAATTGTTTATCAATATCTTTTGACTACATATGTTGGGAAATCTTTTCGTTTTATTTATTTCTTTTAATCCTTGTTTCCATGATACTATCTATCCATCTCATCCCCTGCTGCCCCTTTTCCCTTTTTCATCAACATCAGGGTCTTTTCCAAAGAGTTTCATTTTCTCATTATGTGGCCAAAGTATTTAAGCTTCAGCTTCAGTATTTGACCTTCCAGTAAATAGCCTGAATTAATTTCTTTCAATATTGACTGATGTGATCCCCTTGGACCCTCAAAAGTATTTTCTAGCGCCACAATTCAAAAGTGTTGATTCTGCAGTGCTAAGGTTTCTTTCTAAGTCCAACTCTCACAGCCACACATTGCTACTGGAAAAATCATAGCTTTGACTATATGGACGATTGTCAGCAAGGTCATTTCTCGGCTTCTTCTTATACTGGTCAGATTTTCCATAACTTTCCTTCGAAGGATCAAATACCTTTTCATTTCATGGCTGCAGCCACCATCTGTAGTGATCTTTGAACTCAAGAATATAAAATCTGACACCACTTCCATTTCTGCTCCTTCTATTTGCCAGGATATGAGGGGACCAGTTGCCAGGATCTTAGATTGTTTGCTTGTTTGTTTTTATGTTAAGCTTTAAGTCAGCTTTTCTAATCTCCTCTTTCACCCTCGTCAAAAGGCAATTCTTAATACTTCTTCACTTTCTGCCATTAGAATGATATCATCTGCATATCTGAGATTGTTGATATTTCTCCTGCTAACTTTAATTTCGGCTTTTGATTTTTCTAATCTTGCACTTTGCATGATGTACTCGGCATATTGGTTAAATAAATAAGATGACAATATATAGCCTTCTCATACTCCTTTTCCAATCTTAAACCAATCAATTGTTTCATGTTTGGTTCTATATTGCTTCTCGACAAATAGTGAAAAGCCACAAAGTCAGAGATACAAGGTTAGTACCTATTTGCTAATAGCATTAATAAAATGCATTCATTTTAAGCAAAGTGAAAGTGTTTCTCTTTTATTTTTATTTTCTCTATGTATGATTTCCTACCTTAATTATGAAGAGGCAGCTAAGCAGTACAATTGATAGAGTACTATGCTCGGAACCAGGAAGACCTGAGTTCAAATCCAGAAACTTACTAGGTATGTGGCCCTGGGCAAGTCACTTAACCTCTGGCTCAGGTTCTTCTTCTATTAGAGGAGAGTAATAATAACATCTACTCACAGGGTTGTTGGGAGAAGCAAATGAAATTATATTTGTAAAGCAATTTGCAAACCTCAAAGCAGTCTATAAATCATAACTATTATTAGTGGATGTGTGTTACTCAGATTTCTGTATAAATTTTGTAGTCTGATGATAGTTCTCTAAGTCAGAGAAAAAGCTGCTAAGTAAGTACTTTTTTGTCATCCATAATCAATTCCAAACAGTAGAAATGAGCATCTATTCCTTGTTTTCTTTGTTTTATCTCCCTAATTGCTACAAAAGCCCATCTTTTACCCTTAGCATATTTTATAAGCTTCCCTTCATTCTGGGCTTTACTTAGCTATTTCCCTGAGATTCCAGCAGGATCATACCAGATCCAGCAGGGATTGAAATGTGGAAGATACCATGTTGCCTCCAGTTCTTAAAAGGGCAGAGCTGAGCAAGCCGAGATTATAGACAGAAGTAGGACTCAGCGCTTGAAGCCGCAGGACTCCAGTGTCTGGAGATCATCGGATTATAGAGCTGGATTTGGAAGGGATCTCAGAGACCATCACAGAGACCTCTCCCTTTACAGATGAAGTAACTGAGGCTGAGAAAGGCTAAGTTACTTGCCCGGGATCACATGGTTTTTCCAACTTCATTCTTTTCGTTCTGGTTTTAGTTTTATCTTTGCTTTTTATATACCCTCTGATGGCTACAGGGGAGGCCTTTCTGGGCCTAGGACCCCCTTCAGTAAACTTCCAGCTCCCACGAACTTGTGATGAGGATAAAATGTGATAATGCTTGTAAAACATTTTTTCAGTCATGTCTGACTGTTCCAGACTCCATTTGGAGTTTCCTTGGCAAAGATACTAGAGTGGTTTGCCATTTGACAGCTGAGGAACTGAGGCAAACAGAATTAAGTGACTTGCTCAGGGTCACACAGCTAGTAAGAGGCTGAGGCCAGATCAGGAAGATGAGCCTTCCTGACTCCAGGCCCAGGACTTTTATCTGCTGTGCCACCTAGCAGCCCGCTATATAAAAATACAAGCTATAATATTTAAGTAGGAGGAGGAGGAGGAGTAGAAGGAGGAGGAGAAGTAATAATGATGGTGATGGGGATGGTGGTAATTATTAGCAATAGTAGAAATCTGTTGCAGTTCTCTTCTTGGGAATATCTATATCTCTAGCATTTAATTTTTTTTTTGTTCTTCTTGCCAGATTAAGTCATAGAAAGAACAGTAATGGATTGTTATGTTTTTACTGAGCTATGAATTTCCTTGGCATATATGCTTGATAGATCCTGTTAAATATTTATCTCTAGACAAATTGTGTTTCCGTTTAGTGGAGTTCATTCTACCAGGAGTTTTAATTATGATTAATCAAAAATTTCCCTTGTTGGAAAGAGTCTTTTTGCCTTAACTAATTTGCTATTTCATTAGCAGGGCCTGGTGGCAGGGTTCAAGTATAGAGCTTGTTAAATATCTTCCCTTCCTCGGTCTTTGTAACAAAATCTTCGCTAAGGAATACAAGCAGGGCTGTCTGGAAAGCCCCTCTGTTCGAGGTCTTATAATCAGGCAGCCTGGTAACAGACTCCATCTTCCCATCTCTTGTTCAAACTCCTTAGCAAACTCTTGGGTGTGACATGGGAGGTTGTGTTTGTCCTTCATTTTCGAAGAGGACCATGACATCAGGGAAATGATGACATGACTTGCAGTGACTTTGATTTGAGTGAGAGCGGGCTCTGCAAGGTCACCAGCCTCACTTTCTCCTCCAGAGCCATCATTCATCAGGATGACTGGAGATGACTCAGGATGCAATGGGAGACCCTGGCCCTTTTAGGCTAAGGCCTTTTCATGTACTCACTTAGAGTGAGGCGATGCCCATACAGTGAATAGGCCTCTTTACTGCCCAGCATGGCATGCCCTCATCAGAGAAGATATTGTGCTCTATGAACAAAGCAGAATTGAAGTGTCTCAAATGACACACAAGATGCACAAATTTAGAAAATCCACCCCAAATGTTCACATGGACTATTTGTGCCCAACCTGTGGTAGAACATTCGGAGATCTTATTGGTCTGATCAGCCACAATCAAACACACTGTAACTTGACTCTAACATAGTGATGTCATTTTAGTCCTCTTCAAGGATAAAGGATGATAACCAACCAATCAATCAAACCCCTTAGCAAATATATGGGTACAATTTACTTTTTGGTGTTCTTTAGTGAACTGAAAAACATAGCTGAAAGTCAGCTAAAGAAAAAAAATCACTCATCCTCCTCATTGCTTTTATACAGTGCTTTAAGATTTGCAAAGTGTTTTATCTGTTTTCTCATTTGATACCCACAGTGAGCTTGTGAGGTAGGTGCCCATTTTATGTATGAGGAAACTGAGGCTGAAAGAAGAAAAATGACTTGCCCAGGATCATGCAGCTAATAAGTGTTTGAAGTAAGATTTAAACTCAGGTCTTCTGGTTTCCAAGTTCAGAGTCACATAGATGTCCAAAAAGACAAAAATGCAATAGTTTTTATTTAATATTTTATTTTTCCCAATTACATGTGAAAACAATTTTAACATTCATTTATTAAAATTTTGAATTCCAAATTCTAGTCCTTCCTCCCCTTTCCATTCATTGAGAAGGCAAGCAATTCGATATAGGTTATACATGTGTGGTCACACAAAATATATTTCCATATTAATCATGTGGTGAAAGAACACACACCAAAAAAAAAAGAAAAGAAAAAGAAAGAAAAAAATAAATGAACAGGAAAAATAAAGAAAGTCTTGAGAAAGTATGCTTTGATCTGTATTTAGATGCCATCAGATCTTTCCCTGGAGATTAACATCATTTTTCATCATAAGTCCTTCAAGATTGTCTTGGATCACTGTGTTGATCAGTTCTTTCACTGTTAATCATCCTTAGAATATTGCTTATTACTGTGTGCAGCATTCTCCTGGTTCTACTCACTTCATTTTGCGTGAGTTCATAGGCCTTCTCAGGTTTTATTGAAATCATACTTTTCATCATTTCCTATAACATTCCATAATTCCATCACAATCATATACCACAAAATACAAAATTTGATTCAGTTCTCTATATATTTGAGAAATGAGGCCTTTATTAGAGATATTTCCTATTAAAAATTTCCCTAGTTTTTTGCTTTTTTAAAAAAAAATTTGGTTGCATTGTTTTATTTGTGCAAAATCTTTTCAATTTAGTATAATCAAAATTATTTATTTTACATTTTGTAATGCTCTCTATGTTATGTTTGGTCCTAAATTCTTCCCTTACACACTGATCTGACAGGTAAACTATTCTATTCTTCCCTAGTTTGCTTATGATATCACCCTTTATATCTAAATAACATACCTATTTTGACCTTGTGATATATGGTGTAAGATGATGGTCTATATTTTAGTTTATGTCATACTGTTTTCCAGTTTCCAGGGGACACTGTCCCAAACTTCAGGTTTTTTGTGAAGCTGTTTTCAGAACTAGTTCTGGGGGCTCTGTAAGTTTTCAGTTCTTCCAAGGTGGTATGATCTAAGGAGAGGTGTATTTACCCTTAATTCCCCCCTCTCTTGTGACCACAAGCTCTGGTGTGCCAGTGCTCCTCCTCCCTCTGGTACTGCAGCAATTCAGAACTGTGGCTCAGATCTGTGTCCTGTACCCAGTGCTTGCAAAGGGACACCTATAATCACCATGTGAACAGCTGTCTGACACCCTTACAGTCTGTGGGCTGAGAGCTCTGGAAGCTACTGCTACTGATTCAGTTGCCACCAATGCCTACTGATGGTTTGCCTAGGTGCAGCCTTCTACTGTCTTGCCCTGGCATTGCCTGGGCTAGACTGTGCTCTGCACTCACCATAGTGCAACAGACCTTTCCTGCCAACCTTCTAAGTTGTCTCAAGCTGCAAATTGGTTTCACCTTGTCCTTTTGTGGGTTCTGCCACTTCAGAATTAGTTTTGGAGAGTTATTTTAATGTTATTTGAAGGGGAATTTGGGAGAGCTTGGGCAAGTCTCTGCCTTTTCTCCACCATTTTGACTCTTTCCCCCCCACAGTTTCTTTTTTTGTTGTTTTGTTTTGTTTTTTGGAGGAGGGAAGGCCAGGCAATTGGGGTTAAGTGACTTGCCCAAGGTCACACAGCTAGTAAGTGTGTCAAGTGTCTGAGGCCACATTTGAACTCAGGTCCAGGACTCCAAGGCTGGTGCTCTACACACTGCATCACCTAGCTGCCCCTCCACAGCAGTTTCTTAATGAGTTTTGTAAGAACTGCTGCTGAGAAGTGATACGGTCAGAAGATAGGCCGTAGGAGGATAAAGGTGAGCAGTATGCCTGAATAATCTATCAATACTGATTCCTTGGATATCAAGAATTGGCTGTACAGTAAAATGCATAGAAAACAGAGCCAACTATCTTATGTGTGATTATTTCAGAGAATATGCCTACCCCTGTGTTTTCTCAGGTGCCAGGCCTTTTATATCAAGTAGACAAGGAAGGACTGATGATGTCATAATGAGATTCTGCTCATATGTTCTATGGACTTAAGTGCTGCTTTGAATTAATCAATTGCTCTACACATCTAGAGGGGATTGTGTCTGAAATTTCCAAGCTAGCTGCCTAAAAGAGCACTCTGGTTCAGCTCCTATCTAACTAACAGATGTTGCTTGATATCAGTAGGAGATATATATGTTTTTCCTCATCTGCTGGCTGCGATTTGCATGTTACCACTGAATGAGACATTTGATTAGATTTCACATTTTGACTGATAGTGCCCAGATTTCTCTATCATTCAGGTCTAATATTGATCAATCTGGGTTCTTACTAATGGATAAAAGCATTTGGATGCAGCCAAATTCACTTTAGTTAAAAGCTGATAAAACTGGACTATCACTGTAGAGTGTTAACTTCCTAAATGTGTCTCATCCTTTTGGACTATTAAATTAATGCTGGAGTAGGAATATAAAATTTGGGCATGCTTTCTGATCAAAAAAACAATATGCTAAATGTTATAGTTTCTTTTTAATTCTTTTGTCTTTTTTTCTATTCATGGTTTATTATAGAGGATAATTTCTAGTAGCTAGATAAAGTTCCCATACGAAGGACATGGAAGGTTTGATTCATGGCTTTATCACCATGAACTGTGGCTTCTGTAATGTTCTCTTTGCCTGGTTGCCTAAGATCCTTTTGGCTCAATTTCACTCCATTTAGAACACAGCTGCTCATCTACTGATTAAAAAACAAAAACTAACATTCTTTAATATCTCTACTCTGGCCACCAGCTCATCCCAAGATTGATTTTACCCAGTAGCCGTTCTACTCCCTAGGGTTCAACTGAGGTATACTTGTGGGGTGCTGGTAATTATGCCATTTAGCTATAAATTATCTACTCTAAACTCCAGAGCTTCCTTTGTTGGTATATCAGCAGTTTTACAAAGGCAGCATGAGACATTAAAATATGTTAAAAGTGATTATATTTTTAAAATAATCAATGTTTTTCTTTTTTTTTCTTTTTTTTAACCTAGCTGATTATACTTCATTTCAGGATATGCTGATATAAACTTCAATTCAGTTCAACTCAAGAAACATTTATTGAATATCCCTTTTGTGCCTTGCACTGAGTTAGCTTTGGGAATACAAATACAAGCAGAAAGGAAGACAGACCCTGCCCTCAGGGAAGTTACATTTTAATAGGGGGGAAATGACACATAAAAGAAAGCTGAAAAATTGTAGGAGAGGAGATGGTGTGGAGGAACATGGTAGAGAAAGTCCAGATTTTGAGTGCTCTGGGCATCCTCCTTAAAACGGAGGTTCTGGGAGGAACCAGACACTCAGAGGAAGGGGCCATAGAGTGAAGGGTACTTCCATTGTAAGAAGTCCAGGGAAGTATTGAACTTTCATTCTGAAGAGGTTTCTGTAACATGGTAGAGAAAGTCTAGAGAGTCAAGAGTATAGCTTGGAGAGGAATAGATGCTACAGATTTTCACTGTTTAGTCATTTTTTTTAAAGTTGTGTCCGACTCTTCCTGACCCTGTTTGGATTTTTCCTGGCAAAGATACTAGAGTGGTTTGACATTTCCTTTTCCAAGGTGTTATAGATACAAAGCTTAAAAATGAAAGAGTCTCTGCCCTTAAGGAACTTACATTATGTGTTTTTATGTGTGTGTGTGTGTGTGTTTGTGTGTAGGGGCAGCATGTACACAGAGAAGTATATAATAAACACACATATTAAATTAAAAGTAATTTGGGGAACATTAATAACTGGGGAGACTAGGTCTCCCTGTAGGACTTGGCCCCTCACTATGCTTTGAAGGAAACTAGGAGTCAGTGATGAAGAAGAAAGGCATTCAAGGCATGAGGGTTGTCTATGCAAAGCCACGGAAGCAGGAATTAATATATTGTGTAACTGGAACAATGAGTGATCCAGTTAGGTTGGAACAGAGAGCATGTGATGAAAAGTTAAATGATAGATTATACGCAAGTTAGAGCCTGTATTAAGGTCTAAATAAGTTAGAGCCAGCCTGGGAAAGGTTTGAATTGCCACAGAAAAGTTCAGATATTTTTCATTCCAGAGTCAATTTGGAGACAGTGGAGTGTTCTTAATTAAGTATAGGAATGAAACAGTCAGCCCTATGCCTTAGGTATATCAATTTTGCAGATATCTGGAGAATGGATGAGAGAAAGGAGAAGCTGGAGGCAGAGAGTCCAATTAGGAGCTGTTATAGTTATCCAGATAAGAGTTGAAGAAGGCCTGAACTACTATGGTGTCTGTGTGAGTGTCAAGAAGGAGAAATATCCAAAAGTTGTGGATGTAGGTAGAATTAAAAGGATTTGGCAACTGGTTAACTATGGGGCTGAGGAAGAAGGAAAAGTGAAGAATGACCCCCTAAGTTGTGAACCTGAATGACTGGAAAGGTGATTCTCTTAAAAGAAATATGGATTTTGGATTCTGCTCTCATTTAGGCAGAAGGGAAGGGAATAAGCATTTATATAGCACCTACTGTGTGAGAAGTTTTAAGCACTGTTTATGGATATTATCTCATTTGATTCTCACGGCAGCTCTGGGAGTAGGTGCTATTATCATTCCCACTTTATAATTCAGGAAACTGAGAAGACAAATAGAAGTTAAGTAACTTTCCCAACTAGTCACTGTTGAAGGCCAAATTGGAATGGAGGGCTTTCTGATTTCAGGCTCAGCACTGTATCACCAGCTACCTCTTTAAGATAGGCCAACATAGTTCCCAGAATGCTGAGCTTAGAGTCACTAAGACCTGGGTTCAAACCCCAACTTTGACATTTATTCCCTAGCTGTAAGCCTCAGCAAGTCACTTAACCCCTGTGTGTCTCAGGTAACTAGAGGATTCATGTACTAAGCTATAGAAATCTTGCCCACAAACAGGTATAGTATGGTCTTATACAGATGTATGTGAATGTCTATATCTATGTATGAGTATGATTATCGATATCTAGGTACATTCAGGTGTACGTAAGTGTATGCATGTGTAGATGTATGTATATATGTATATATGTGTATATATGTATATGTGTTGTGTGTGTATGTGTGCCTGCACTTAATTATAGCCTGCTTGGGGGAGGAAGGGAGAAGAAAAGAAAAAAGTAAAAAGTGCACAGCAGAGAACAAAAGAAAACTTAGAAGGAAACAAAGAAAACATGGACAAGACTGAACACAATGTGTAATATTTATTATACGGACTTTCTGGAAATGGAAATGTATTGTTCTACATTTTGAATCCTCTCTTATGTTCTGCTGTAAACATTGCAATGCTTTTTTTTCTTTTCTTATCTTATATTTAAGTGTTAGCATTTCAGTTTATAATGTTTCTTTTTCTTTTCTTATTGTGTATTTAAGTTTTAGGAATGTAAAAAAGAAAATCTTGCCCAGCAGTGGTGCAGGAGGTTACTCTTGCTAACAAAATCACAGATTTCTAACCCAATATTTACTTAACAATTCCATAAAAATATTTTGCCATTATTTTGGGGTGTCTCCTCATAACTTTTATTGCATTTATCAAAGAGACTTCATGTTGTTGTCATGCATTGTATGTGATGGACAGAATTTGAAGAAAACCATCTGTGATCAGTTAATCTCTGTTACCTTTATAATATCTTAAGTTTTCTTGTGCCCTCGGCATCTAGCATAGTATCAGGTACATAGTAGGCCTTTAATAAGTGCATATTGTTTAATTTATTGATTTTCTTGCTAAAAATTCCATTATAAATGGGTAATTAAATAGAGAGTTCTTTTTTCATTTAGATGGAAAATAATAAGAATTGTAAAAACTAATTAGAATTAAGAGTACTATAACACCAAAGGAATAGAAGAGGGAAAGAGAGATGAAGGCATAAACCTTTCACTAGACTAGAATATGTCCATTGATGGTCTTTTCTCAAGTGCTTTACTCAAGTAGATATACTGATTTTAGGCTATGTCTAGATCACATCTCATTGCAGCCTTTCTTATACAGCTCTATCCTGGGCATTTAAGGATGCGTATTGAAGATTAAAAGGGGTAACATGTAGATGATAAAGTGATATGCTTGGAATCAAAATAACCTAGGTTCAAGTGCTGCTTCTGATACATACTGATTGTGTAACCATTGGCAAATCACTTAAGCTCTTAGGGCTCCAAAGAGTTCTCTAAAACCCTAAGTTGTACATGAGTTGCTAATTGATTTACATTAATGGAAGTTGTTTCCTCACTGAGAGTTTCCCACAATGTAGTTCTCCATGCAGACAAACTAATAGGTCTGGATTAAATACATAGTGTGTACACACACACACACACACACACACACACATATATCTACACATACATACACATACATATGTATACACATATACACATGCTTAAATACACAAATAAATATGTATACATTTGAGGGTAGACATTATATCATTTTATTCAAAATTTATAATTGTTTATATACCATGAAAACTAGAGAGTAGAATTTATAACAATATTATATTTAATCAAATATACATTATATATATATATGTACTAATTATATATGTGTATGTTATATATGTGTGTATGTGGAGGTGTGGACTCTGTGTTTGCTACAGCTTCTTGGAGCCACAGGTGACAGTTGGGTGACAGGTAGACACCAAAGGTGGATGAACAGCCCTGAAAAGGACTAGGCCAAGCCTTACACCAGAGTCCTTCTTGAACATCCTGTACACCCATATATCTTGGTAGACAGGCTAAGTAACCAACAGGCCTCAAACCCATTGCTGAGTTAGTGGGATGTCTACCCCAAACATATGAAACCTTCTCCCATGAAATAAGTGGACAAGAGCAGTTTGTTTCAGCCACAATGAAGGCGACTGAAGCCGGCACTGTGAAGAACTTGAAGCTTCACCAGATATTGAAGATGCCAAGGTCATATACTGCTTTCCGGGCCATCACCAGTCATCTTGAATTTTGTCCTGACACTGGAATTCAATGACTCTGGAGGAGAGAGTGAGGCTGATGACTTTGTGCAACTCTTCCTCACTTAAATTTAGTTCATGCACAAATCAAGATATCACCCATTATGTCACTGGTCCTCTTTAAAAGTTAAGAATGAACAACATATGTGTGTATAATTCTTATCTCAAATTATATAAGAACAAAATGCATATTTAACATTTAAAAATAGACATAAAAAGATTATATACAGGTTTAAAGTTAAAATATAGCAGAGGAATACTACTAAATAGCACATCTGATATGCTCTGCTTCATTATAAAACTTGAACTGAGAAACATTTGATTTCAGTGCCTAAATTATGAAGGTCAGCTTGTTTTTTGTGGTTGTGGTGGTGGTGGTTGTTTTTATGTCAAAATAGCTGATTGGAGCTTGTAGAGTGGTCATTCTGGCTTCTCTTTTCTATCTTCTCTACTCTTTTTTTTTCTTTTTGCAGGCCTGATGCATTTTGGATGATGGCCTAAATGTTTACTGCCACCAACTTTATAGTTTCTCTTCCTCCCCATGCCATTGTGATCTTCATTCTATCACCTTGATTTATTTTCTTACAGTCACCAATACAGGGGAAGCTAGGTGGTTCAGCAGTTCAGTAGTTCCAAACTCCCAGTCCTGGAGTCAGAAAGACTCATCTTCCTGAGTTTAAATCTGGCCTCAGATACTTACTAGCTGTGTGACCCTCGACAAGTCACTTCACCCTGTTTGCTTCAGTTTCCTCTTCTGTAAATTGAGCTGGAGAAGGAAATGGCAAACCACTCCAGTATCATTGCTAAGAAAACTTCAAATGAGGTCACAAAGAGTCAGGCACAACTGAAAAACAATTAAGGAACAAAGTCACCGATATCTTTGCTTTCTACTCAATCTGTCAAAAGTTCTGTTCCCTGCCATTACATGGTGCCATAGGGCACAGAGTGCTGAGCCTGGAGTCAGGAAGAGCTGAGTTCAAATTTGATCTCATATACTTACTAGCTGTGTTACCCTGGGCAAGTCATTTAACTTCTGTCTGCCTAAGTTTCATCAACTGTAAAATGGGAATCTTGATAGCACTTACCTCATAGTGTTGTTGTCAAGATCAAATGACTTATTTGTAAAAAGCACTTAGCACAATGCACGGAACGCAGAACATGACTAATGAGGGCTTGATCCTTTTCCCCTCCCCCTTTCTTTCTCTGTACTCTCATATCTCTGCTCCATCCCGGCAAGTGTCAGTCCCTTTTCCATTTGTTTGAAGATTTAACTTTAATCTGTGATATTGGTAGGTGAGCAGCACCCGCCGGGGGTGGAGGGTGGGAGTGGGGGCCAGCTGGGTACCCCGGCTCCAACCCCACAGCCGCCCTGCGCAGAGCGCGCGCCCGGGTACATCCGCGGCGCTGCAGGTCGGGGGCTCTGACTCCTCCTCCCACCTGCCTCGGGCCGGGGGGCGTGGGAAGAAGCCGCCTCTGAGGTTGCACCAAGAGGAGGCCTCAGGGCGCACCCCCTGCCCCTCCGCTTCCCTCCCGAGCCCAGTCTGGTTGGTTGCAGGAGATGTCCTTGCCCCCTTTCCTTGGGGAGGCGTGGGGGGACCCCTCACCTCCTTCCTGGGGCGTCCAGGTATGACGCTAATGGTCAGGTTCGAGCTCTAACCTCTGCCTCAGTGGCTGCGTTTTCCTCCTGGACTCAGCTGCGTTTCCAATCTGAGAATCGATTTTGAACAGCGGTAGCTGCAGGTGATCGCTTTCTTATATTCCATGAAAGATCTCACTGAGGCCAATATATGCAAAGGATATTTTAAAATGATGACTAATATAGTTATCCTGAGCCTGATTCTTTTCATTTCTTTATCTTTCTGGATTATGTCCATGACTGCAAGCACCTATTATGGTTCCTTGCACCCTATTTCTCCGTGGCGCTGGCTGTTTTCTGTGATAGTTCCTGTTTTGATTGCATTTAATGGCTTAAAAAAGAAGAGTCTGGACCACAGTGGTGCCTTGGGAGGTGTAGTAGTTGGATTTATCTTGACCATCGCAAATCTGAGCTTTTTTACTTCTTTGATGACATTTTTCATTTCTTCCTCAAAACTCACCAAGTGGAAAGAAGAAGAAAAGAAGCGTGTAGATCCTGAATATAAAGAAGGGGGACAGAGAAATTGGATTCAGGTTTTCTGTAATGGAGCTGTACCTACAGAGCTGGCATTGCTCTACATGATAGAAAATGGGCCAGGTGAAATTTGCATTGATTTCTCCAGACAATACACCGCTTCCTGGATGTGTTTGTCTCTTTTGGCTTCCTTGGCATCCTCTGCAGGAGATACATGGGCTTCAGAAATTGGCTCTGTCGCAAGTACTACCCAGCCACGGCTGATAACAACCTGGCAAAGAGTTCCAATTGGTACCAATGGAGGGGTCACTGCATTAGGCTTTCTCTCCAGCTTTCTCGGTGGGTCCTTGGTGGGCATGGCCTTCTTCTTCACGCAGCTGATTTTTGTGAATGATTTGGAATCTTCTGCTCCCCAATGGCCAGTTGTTGCATTTGCAGGAATGGCTGGCTTATTGGGATCGGTTATTGACTCATACTTAGGAGCGACAATGCAGTACTCTGATTGGGATGAAAGTACCCGCTCTGTTGTCAGTCAGCCAACTGGTGAGACAAAATACATATCAGGGAAGCCAATTCTTGATAACAATGCTGTGAACCTGTTTTCTTCCATCCTCATCGCTCTCTTGCTTCCTAGTGCAGCATGGGCTCTCTGGCCCATAGAATGAACTGTTGTCGATTTTCCGTTGTTTGGAGACCAAGATTGAGTCTAAGTTGAACTTTGTAATTCCAAGATTTAACCTCAAAACAATCATTTGACCCATTCCACTTGTAGGGATTTAATTGATTTTGCATTTTATCTTCCCATAATCATAAGCTTTATGCAACAACTGGAAACATTCCAGGAAAGAAAATTCAACAGGAAAAAAGCAAAAAACAAGCATATCTTCCAGGACCCGAGCATGCAGCTTTCCAATTGAATGGAGCTGTTAGAGCAAAAAGAGAAGTCTTTTCTATTGGCTTCTGGAGCTGAAAACGTACTCCTTCTGTGGCATCCTTGGATTTTGGTCAACATAGGATGGGGAACCAGAAATTGCATGAAGAAGTCTAACCTGACTCTCATACCAAAACACTGCTCTGTCTGCTACTGGCTTACTATATCCATTTGCAGTAATTTAAACAAGTGTGTGTTTGGAAACATAAACAATTTTGGAACTCTGGACTTTCTCATGGTTTTCATCAATCAAACACAAATAGTTGTCCTAAGTTTAAATGTCATTTTTAGGTCCTAGTAAGCTATATCCATGTAAGAGCATTCTTATTCCTCCCTGTTTAATTAGTGGGAAAAGTTTAATAAAATAGGTAGTTATACTTGTTCTTATGTCTATTAGAATGTGAGGAAAAAAACCAAACTTGACTCATAAGAAAAAAAACCCGTATGTCTTGCATGTGTTTTAATGTAAATCACATGTGCCCTACTGGCTTTTTTTTTTTTTAAAGTTGCTATGTAGAAATTAATTTATTAATTTCAGTAGATTGTTTCTGAAAAAGTCTTTCATAATAGACCTTTTTTCAAAATATCTGTAAATTAATATAAGATTCCAACTTACAGTTTCCATTTGAGGTGTTAATGCTTAATTGCAGTGGTACTGCTGGGGCCATGCTGCCTCCTAACAATTTTCGGATGATCTGTGAGGGACTCATTGGAAGGTACAGCGTTTTTGGGTTTTTTTGTCATAGAAACCTACTATGTAATTTCCTTTACATCACCTTCTCAAGGTTGCTTCTCCACTTGTCACTTTTATTTATAATATCTTGATTTCTCATAAAATCACTAGCTTCCACTTGCTCCAATCTAATTTTTAAAGTAGTATTTTCTTCAGTGGTCTTTTGGACCTCCTTTTCCATTTGGCTAATTCTGCCTTTCAAGGCATTCTTCTCCTCATTGGCTTTTTGGAGCTCTTTTGCCATTTGAGTTAGTCTGTTTTTTAAGGTGTTGTTTTCTTCAGTGTATTTTTCAGTATTTTTTTGGGTCTCCTTTAGCAAGTCATTGACTTGTTTTTCATGGTTTTCTCGCATCCTTCTCATTTCTCTTCCCAATTTTTCCTCTACTTCTCTAACTTGCTTTTCCAAATCCTTTTTGAGCTCTTCCATGGCCTGGGACCAGTTCATGTTTTTCTTGGAGGCTGTTGGTGTAGGCTCTTGCACTTTATTGACTTCTTTAGGCTGTATGTTTTGGTCTTCTTTGTCAGCAAAGAAAGAATGCAAAGTCTGAGACTGAATCTCGGTGCGTTTTTGCTGCCTGGCCATATTCCCAGCCAACTAACTTGACCTTTGAGTTTTTCAGCGGGGTATGACTGCTTGTAGACTAGAGAGTTCTATGTTCCATGTTTGGCGGGGAGGTGCCAGCTCTGCCACACCAGCACTGCTCCTTACCCAACCCCCAACCTGGACTGGGCTTAGATCTTCAGCAGGCCATGTACTCCTGCTCTGATCTGCCACTTAATTCCTCCCACTAGGTGGGCCTGGAGCCGGAAGTAACAACAGCTGTAGCTGCCCCACCTCCGCTGCCCCCGGGGCTGGAAGCCGAACCGCCTACTCTTTCTACTCCCGCAGCTTTTCCCACTAACCTTCTCCGCAGTCTTTGGTGTTTGTGGGTTAAGGAGTCTGGTAACTGCCGCAGCACACTGATTCAGGGCGCTAGGGCCCCCTCCACCCGGCTTCTGGTCTGGATGGTCCACGCGCCCACGCTGGCCTCTCCTCCACTCCGTTCCCAGCTCCCAGCTCCCAGCTCCGTGTGGGATAGACCTCACTCAGAGACCATCCAGGCTGCCCTGGGCTGGAGCCCTGCTTCCCTCTGCTGTTTTGTGGGTTCTGCCGTTCTAGAATTGGTTCAGAGCCATTTTTTATAGGTTTTTGGAGGGACTCGGTATGGAGGTCATACTAGTTCCTGCTTACCAGCTGCCATCTTGGCTCTGCTCCCTCTTGTCACTTTTATTTAAAAATTTTATTTAATAAGTCTACTTGCTTCTTTATTTTTCTACTCATCCCCTAATTTTTGTAGACTTCCGTTATAAGCAACATATATCTTCCAAGTCTTACTAAATCTGCAATGTTCCATACTCATAGCAAAGTGAGGAGGAGGGAAGTGCGTTTTCTCACTACTGGGAAATGATGTCACAAGGGAAGAAGAGGCCCTCAATGGATGGATGAGGCAAGATTCTCCAGCTGAAAAGGTGGTGAGAAGGAAGAGGTAACTTGTGTAAGAAGTTTGAGAAGAAAAGCTTTGGAACAGCTGCTGTGGTGTGTAGAATAGGAAATCTATTAGGGAGAATAGTAGAATTGTCTTGCTGTAGCCAGGGCCCAATTGAGATTAGATAACATAAATTAGTAGTGGGCCCAATGATCATGGTTCCACGAGCAGTGATAGGACAAGGGAACAAAGGATTTGAGAGTAGAGTATAGAGCAGTAGAATTTGTTCTGTGAAATTTGGATTCAATCAGAGGGCCTCACTTGAGGACCTAGAGGGCCACATGTGGCCTTGAGGCTGAAGATTCCCCACCCCTGGTGTGGAGTTTTTTTTTAAAGTTAATTATTTTATTTTTTAGTTTACAATACTCAGTTCCACAAGTATTTTCTCCCCCCTCTTCTCCTCTCCCCACCAAGACAGCATGTGATCTGATACAGGTTCTACATATACCTTCACATTAAACTTATTTTCCCAATAATCATGTTGTAAAGAAGAATTATAACCAATGAAATGAACCATGAGATAGATGAAACAAAACCAAGAATAAAACAAAATAAAATGTAAAAAAGAGAGAGCAAATAGTTTGTTTCTATCTTCATTCGGACTCCATAATTCTTTCTCTGGATATGGATAGCCTTTTCCATCATGAGTCTTTTGGAGCTGTCTTAGAACCTTGCATTGTTGAGAAGAGCCAAGTCTATCAAAGTTAGTCATCTCAGAAGCAATATGTTTGTGGTTGTGTGCAGTGTTCTCCTGGTTCTGCTCCCTTCACTCATCATCAGATCATATAAGTTTCTCCAGGTTCTTATGAAGTCCATCTGCTCCTCATTCTTATGGCACAATCATATTCCATTACATTCATATGCCGCAGTTTGTTTGGCCATTCCCCAGTTGGTGGGCGTCCCCTTGATTTCCAGTTCTTTGCTGCCACAAAGGGAACTGCTATAAATGTTTTTGTGCATGTGGGTCCTTTTCCCCCTTGTGTGATCTCTTTGGGATATAGCCCTTGAGGTGGTGTTGCTGGGTCAAGGGGTATGCACATTTTTATAGCCCTTTGGGCATAGTTCAAATTGTTCTCTGGAATGGTTGGATCGGTTCACAACTCCACCAGCGGTGTAGCGGTGTTCCACTTTTCCCACATCCTCTCCAGGGTTTATCATTTTCTTGTTTTGACATGTTAGCCGGTCTGACAGGAGAGATGTGGTGCCTGGGAGTTGTTTTGATTTGCATTTTTCTAGTCGATAGAGATTTAGAGCATTCATGTAACTATAGATATCTTTGATTTCTTTCTCTGAAAACTACCTGTTGGTATTCTTTGGCCATTTGTCAATTGGGGAATGACTTGTATTCTTATGGATTTGACTCAGTTCCCTGTATATTTTGGAGATGGGGCCTTTGTCAGAGACACTGGTTGTAAGGATTCTTTCCTAATTTTCTGCTTCCCTCCTAATCTTGGTTGCATTGGCTTTGTTTGTACAAAAACTTTTCTTCTAGGCTTACAACATATACACAAAGTATAGAAACAAAAGGAAAAAAATGATCTTTATAATAGAACCATTTTATTTAGTTGACTTATGACTTGTTCTAATTTAGTGCTTTAGAATTGGTTATGTGGATGTCTTGTGTTATAAATGGATTTTTCCTAACTATAAAATAACTTCATTAGGGGAAAAAAGTTGTGATCAAACATAATTTCTTGATTGTTGTCAAACTGAGTTACTTAAATTGAAATTATTTTCCATTTTTTTGGTAAATAAACAACTTTAAAAAATAAAAAAAAATCTGTGATATTTGTGTCCTTGTTCAGTTAGTCCAAAAACTAAATTAGATTATTCATTCATTAACTCCCTCATCCATTCTATAAGCGCTGTGTTGATTCCTCCCCCTACTCTCCCTTCCATTGAGAAAATAAGTACTTAACCATCCAGCAGAATAAGGAAGCAAAGTGGGAGAGGCTGATGCATGGAGGTCAGAAGGGAGGGAGATAATGTCTAGAAGGAAGTAATGTTTGGAAAAGGGGAAGCTGAATCAAGATAGGAAAGAAAACTGTGAAATGGGAAAAGAAAAGAGCCAGCCATTGGCACCAGGGGAGATAGATCAATGATATAACTCTATATTTTCTAAACTTTCTCCTTTAAAAATACTGCACACAAACAATAAAACCACATGTAGTAGAGAAAGGCTGATGACAGTTACATAACACAGTCAGCATGGCATAGTGGATAGAGGAGTTAGCCTTGGAGGCCAAATAACTGTATTTGAAAGTAATAGGTTTCTTTGTAATCCTGGGCATTTTATACCTTTTAAAAACATTAATGACAAAAAGGTTCAGGATTCAAAAAACAGTCAAGAGCTTCTGCTTTAAAGTATATTTTTTATCATTTAATGGAATATTTAGTAATGTATTTTATAGCACAGAAGTAGTCAATAATAGTCTTTTGTGGTTTCTTACACTTCTGTACAGAACTTTTTCTCTAGCATTCAGGATAGAGCTCAATTTCATCTCTTCCCTGATGCTTGCCAGCTCTCAAACCTTAACTTTTTCACATGTATATGTTTATGTATACGCACATGTACACATATATGTGGGCAAGTAAAGGTGGTATATTTTTGCATATGAAAGTAAAGCATATAGGCACATGAGTATATATGTACATCTATACACATATGTAACTTACATTTATATGTGAATAACTTAATTTTTCCTCATATATGTGTATACATATTTTGCTACTTACTACTTACATGCAACTTTGGACAAGTGCCCTAGCCTCAGTTTCTTTGAGTCAGTTTACTCCTCTGTAGAATAAGGCAATTGAAGTAGATGATCTCTGAAATTCTTTCTATTGATGACATTTTAGTATTCTTTTTTTTCTTTTTTTTTGAGGGGGGAGGCCGGGCAATTGGGGTTAAGTGACTTGCCCAAAGTCACACAGCTAGTAAGTATGTCAAGTGTCTGAGCCTGGATTTGAACTCAGGTCCTCCTGACTCCAGGGCCGGTACCCTACTCACTGAGCCGTCTAGCTGCCCCAACATTTTTGTATTCTATATGGAAAAGTTATGGTTTGAAAGTTGGCAAGCATCAGCAAGAAGGTGATTTTGAGCTCCATCCTGAAAGCTAGAGAAAAATTTTCTGCACACGAGTATAAGAAATCTCAAAAGGTTATTGTTGACTACTTCTGTGCTACTTCTATGCTACCAAATATTCCCATTAAATAATATAAATATACTTTAAAGTAAAAGTTCTTGACTTTTTTATCATGGGCCCCTTGGACAATCTGATGAAGATTTTGGATCCCTCATCAGATTAATTTTTTTTATATAGAATTATAATTTTTTTAAAAAGTTCATATAACCACAGGTTAAGAATCGTTGCCTTAGAATATTTAACAAAAATAATCTTGATCAATGGAACTCTGATTTGAAAACAAAACAATTTTTTAAAAAGAAATTTATCTATTTAGCATCTTAGTGGCATAGAAAAAACGAATTGACAAGTGACATACAGAGTTTAACACTGAGCACTTTGAGGTTAACTCAGGGTTCTTTAATAATCTCTGAGATCCCTGAAGCACCAAAACTTAAGAGGGCTCTTGAATAGCAGGAACTCATAGAAAAGTTTTTTTCCTAATGGGGCTTCAGAAATAGTTACAGAGCACATATACATGTAAGCCATAGTTAAAATAAAAAAGAGAGGAAAATAAAAGTAAAAACAATATGGTAACAATTATGATTTATACCACACTTTATATACATTATTTCACTCAATTCCTGTAATCCTGTTGTTACAAGAGAAATTCTGGGAGACATATGCACAATACATTTATTAGCAAAGCTAGCAATTGCCAAAAGATGGGGTCAGTAGACTCTCAATGACCAAAGGCACATAATAAAGGTTGACAAGATCTTTTATAATCAAAAAAAGAAACATCAGGAAGGCAAGAAAAGAAAAAAATCTTGAGTAATGTAGTTATGTCTTTCTGACTGGCTAAAATACATTTTAAAAAAACCTCTCTAATTTCAGCCTGATATTACAAAATTCAGACCTCCCCTTCTAAAACCACCTTAGCTACAAATAAAACTTGATTCAGAGAATTATGAAGTTGCTGCAACAGCTTAGATTGAATAAGCTTGACCTTTAGGTTAAATGAGTTCCTCCAGAATGGGGGGGGGGGGTTGGTGAAGTTACAAGGGTGGAGGTACAAGTCACAAGAATAGAATTGTGACCTGAGTGTTCTGAGGCACCTGAGTAAACTTGCAAGGGTAAGGAATTTAAACTTACATAACAAAAGAGAATTTTTTAAAAAATATGCTTTCAATTTCACATTGTCAAACATATCCAAGGTCTAGTAATCTCCAAATGTGTCAGTCAGTCAATGAAGTATTTGATAAGAACCTAACTAGACACAAAGCACTTTGGTAGGCAACAGATCAGCATACCCAAATCTTTCAGTGTGATTATAGTAATGCTACCTGAGGTTTCTCTATATTATTTGGTCAAAACTTTTCTTTAAATGAACACACACATGTACATATACAAATGCACATACATGCATATATACATATACATATACATATATATATATATGTGTATATATATATATATATATATATATATATATATATATATATATATATATATATACAAAAACAGAAACCAAACAATAAAATACAATTGAAACTAAAATTTTGTTATATATAAATGTGAACATGGGCCGATAGGTGATACAGTGGATAGAGTACTGAGCCTGGACTCAGAAGACCTGAATTCAAATTTAGCTTCTTATACTTACTATCTGTGTGACTGTAGGCAAACCTTGTTTTTCTCAGTTTCCTCATGTATAAAATGAGCCGGAGAAGGAAATGGAAAACTACTCTAATATATTTGCCGAGAAAACCCCAAATGGGGTCATGACGAGCTGGACATTCCTACCAAGTTCTTTTTATGATACAAATATGGTGCTGATACCTAAACCAGGAAGAGTCAAAACAGAGAAAGAAAATTATAGAATTATATCTAGTGAATATAGATGCAAAAATTTTAAATAAAATATTAGCAAAAAGATTATAGCAATGTATTGTGAGAATAATACACTTTGATCAGGTAGGATTCATACCAGGAATGCAAGGCTGGTTCAATATTAGGAAAATTATTAGCATAATTGGTCATATCAACAACAAAACTAACGGAAACTGTATGATTATCTCAATAGATGCAGAAAAAGCTTTTGGCAAAATACAACATCTATTCCTATTAAAAACACTAGAGAGCATAAGAGTAAATGGAGCATTCCTTAAAATGATAAGTAGTACCTATCTAAAACCATCAACAAGTATTATATGTAATGGGGTGAAACAAGGATAGCCCTTATTAGCCCTGTTATTCAGTTTGGTACTAGAAATGTTAACAATAAGAGAAGAAAAAGAAATTGAAGGAATTAGAATAGGCAAAGAAGAAACTAAGTTATCACTCTTTGCAGACGATATAATGATATACTTAGGGAATCCTAGAGAATCAAGTAAAAAACTACTTGAAATAATAAACAACTTTATCAAAGTTGCAGGATATAAAATAAATCCACATAAATCATCAACATTTCTATATATTACGAACAAAGCTCAACAGCAGGAGATGGAAAGAGTAATTCCATTTAAAGTTACTGTAAACAATATAAAATATTTGGGAGTCTACCTGCCAAAACAAACCCAGAAAATACATGAACACAATTACAAAACACTTTTCACGCAAATAGAGTCAGATTTAAATAAATGGAAAAATATCAGTTGCTTGTGGGTAGGCTGAGCTAATATAATAAAAATGACAATTCTGCCTAAATTAATTTGCCTATTCAATGCCATGCCAATTAAAATACCAAAAATTATTTTATAGAGCTAGAAAAAATAATAACAAAATTCACCTGGAAGAATAAAAGGTCCAAAATATCAAGGGAATTAACAAGAAGAAATGCTAGGGAAGGTGGCCTAGGTATACCAGATCTCAAATTGTATTACAAAGCAGGAATCATCAAAACTACTTGGCACTGGCTGGGTAGATCAGTGGAAAAGGTTAGGTACACAAGATGCAGTAGTTAATGATCATAGTAATCTACTGCTTGACAAACCCAAAGACCTCAGCTTTTGGGATAAGAACTCACTATTTGACAACAATTGCTGGGAAAATTGGAAAATAGTGTGGCAGAAACTGGGCATAGACCAATATTTGACATGCTATAAAGTCCAAATGGGTACATGATTTAGATATAAAGGCTGATACTATAAACAAACTAGGGGAGTAAGGAATAGTTTATCTGTCAGATTTATGGAAAATGGAGAAATTTATGACTAAACAAGAGAGAGAGCATCATGCAATGCAAAATGGATAATTTTGCTTACATTAAATTGAAAAGTTTTTGTACAAACAAAGGCAAATGCCACCATGATTAGGAGGGAAGCAGAAAACTGAAAAAGAATTTTTACAACCAATGTCTCTGATAAAAGCCTCATTTCCAAAATATAGAGAGAACTGAGTCAAATTTACAAGAATACTGGTCATTGCCCAATTGAAAAATGGCCAAAGGATATGAACAGGTAGTTTTCAAAGGAAGAAATTAAAGCTATTTACACTCACATGAAAAAAAAATGCCCTAAATCACTATTGATTAAAGAAATGCAAATCAAAAAAAAATCTCTTAGGTGCCATATCATACCTATCCAATTGGCTTACATGACAAAACAGGGAAATGATAAATGTTGGAGAAGATGTGGGAAAATTGGAACACTGATTCATTGTTGGTGGAGTTGTGAACTGATCCAAACATTCTGGAGAGCAATTTGGAACTATGCCCAAAGGGCAATAAAAATGTGCATACCCTTTGACCCAGAAATATCACTTCTAGGGTTGTATCCCAAAGAGATCATAAAAATGGAAAAAGGACCTACATGTACAAAAATATTTATAGCATCTCTTTTTGTGGTAGCCAAAAAGTAGAAATTGAGGGAATTCCCATCAATTGGGAATGGCTGAACAAGTTGTGCTATATGAATGTAATGGAATACTATTGTGCTATAAGAAATGATGAACAGGCGGGCTTCAGAAAAAACTTATATGAACTGATGCTGAGTGAAGTGAGCAGAACTAGGGGAACATTGTACACAGTAATAGCCACAGTGTGCAATGACTGCCTTTGATAGACTTAGCTCTTCTCAGCAATGCAAGGACCTAAAATAATCCCAGGACTTATGATGGAAAATGCCATCCACATCCATAAAAAGAAATATGGAGTCTGAATGTAGATTGCAGCAGATATATTCCTTTTTTGTTGTTTTGTTTTGTTTTATGTTTTTCTTTCTCATGGCTACTCCCATTTGTTCTAATTCTTTGATATAACATGACTAATGTGAAAATATGTTTAATAGGAATGTATATGTAGAGCCTATTTTGGATTGCATGCTGTCTTAGGGAGGTGGAGGAAAGGGAGGGAGAGAAAATTTAAAACTTACGGAAGTGGATTTTGAAAACTAAAAATAAATAAACTTATTTAAAAAAGAGTTGGACATGACTGAAATGACTAAACAACAACAACAAAATGAACACATTTATTATGACTTGGATCTAATTTAAAGTCTTCCTATCTGATATGATTCCTTACTATCTTGGTTATTGCTTATAATATATAGAACACTTCCAGAAGGCTACTTCCAAAGTGTAAATGTGTCTTTTGAGGGAGGAGTCCTATTGAACTATTAATTGCCATGATCACATTACCACATAGATGGAATATATCTATCAATAGATGGCATGGCCACATAGAAACAGGAAACAGGAAAAATATAATAGGAGGTGAAGGATATACACACTAGAAAATTCTGAAACATGAATGTTATCCTGAGAGGGCAGGCCCAATTTAGAGGACCAGGATAATAAAGTTGCTGATCAGCCAATCGATCTGATGGTATTTGGCCCAGATGAACTGCATCTTCAATACTAGGGTGGGGTGGGGGTGGGGGAATAATGTGATTGTTGAGCTACTGTCAATAATATTCAAATGACTGTGAGAAATGAGAGAGATATCATAAGATTAGAGGACAATGTTTTTAAAAGAGGGAAGAGAACAGTCTTCACAACATCGGTCAATTAATTTGACCTTGAGTCTTGTGTCACTATCAGATCATTAAATAGATGGTTGATGAACACTTAGAAAGAGAAAGTGTTATTTTGTTGAGCTTCATCAAGCACTGGTCATGCCATAAACTCATTCCTTTTTGACAGGGTTACTCAACCTGAAAGATGAAGTGGATACTATTAATACAGTTTAGCTAGATCTTAGCAAAGCATATCATAAAATATCTTATAATATTCTCGTACTGAACATGGAAAGATGTGGACTAGAAGATAATGTGGTTAGATTGATTCATTCAGAATAAGTTGGACGGTTGGACTTAAACATAGTT
Organism: Trichosurus vulpecula; assembly: GCF_011100635.1. NCBI lineage: Eukaryota > Metazoa > Chordata > Mammalia > Diprotodontia > Phalangeridae > Trichosurus > Trichosurus vulpecula. The sequence continues at coordinate 454,073,149 of NC_050573.1, read as the reverse complement.
GCTAATGGTTCAATAGTAACATGATGAGAGGTTTCTACCTTAGTGTCTCAGGTACCTCTGCTTGGCTTTGTGCTGTTTAACATTTTTGTCATTGACTCAAAAAAAAAAGATGGTATGCTTATGAAGTTTGCAGATGCAATGTTGTTTGGCCTCAGAGAGCAGAACCAGAAAAAACATTGTCAAATTTCAAAAGGCAAATTGAAGCTTTAAATCAGGAAACGTTTCCTAGGCCTTGTTGTTGTTTCTCGGGAATGCAGTTATGTTCAACTGTCCATGGGGGTTTTCTTGGCAAAGATATTGGAGTGGTTTGACCTTTCCTTCTCCAGTTTTATGCGTACAGAGGTTAAGTGACTTGCCGAGGGTCACACAGATAGTGTCTACGGGTCAAATTTGAACTCTAGACTTTTTGACTCCAGGCCAAGTGATTTATCCACTGTGTCACCTAGCTGCCTTTTCTAGGAATTAGAACCATACAAACATTCAATTGGCTCCCTCATAGGGTGATGGATTCCCCCTTCTTAGAGGTCTTTAAGCAGAGCCTATATAACCACTTGTGTACACTGTAGTGGGGATTCCTTTAGAAGTTAGACTCAAAAGTTTGAACTGGATGTCTAGAGAAGTCTCTTCCAACTTCTAAATGCTATAGCTGCATGATTTATTAAATGCTTATTTTGTGCCATGGACTATGCTAAGATACACAGGGGAGATACAAAGAGAAAAATGAACCAATGGTGATGAAAATAAACTTCTCTTAATTTTTTTTTTTACCTAGGATCAATTGTGTGACTTTGTGTACTTCCAAAAAGTGAATATGTGAATGCAGCTGGTGAAAGAATTATACATATCCCTAGATATTACAGAGATACTCAGTATTGACTCATTGGAAAATCATTATTCTGACAATCTGGAAGGACTAATGGATTAGAAATCAGGATTCTGAGATTCTAGTCAAGTCTTAACACTGCACTGATTATTTGTGTGATGTTACCTCTTGGTTTCAGTTTCCTCATCTATAAAATGAAAGCATTGGACTAAATGATTTCTAAGAGGCTTTCAACATCCTAGAATCTGTGATCCAATGAGTTTAGTACATCCATCCAGTTCATTTATATTTGTTTCCTCTTGTTTTTCTTGGAAACAATGAAAAGCTGAGTTGGAAATTTCCCCAAGAAAGAACCAATGCATAAGCTAGATTTCTTTACATTTATCTTACTTTTTGAAAACCTAAGTCACAATTGCTTTTTCTCCCTAAAATGCATTTTTCTTGATAATATCAATATCATACTGTCAACTGACACTTGAATGCAGATTTTAAAAATGTGCTGAACTTATACCTATTATTAGTAGAAGACAATGTATAATTATCCACAGCCATTCCATAATACATACTGAAAGCCTTTGGAAAAATTGGAACATAATCAAATTACCGATTACATCAATACAAATCAAATATCTATGCTTTCTCATTCTAGCTTAAAGCAAGCTGGCAGACCTAGCAGTAACCTTACTCCAATCTGAAATGAACTTCATTATGCATGCAAAAGAAAAGCTCTGTAACTGTAGGGAAGCACCATTGCAATGATTTGGCATGGTTGACTGAATTCACAAGGGGAAATATGTACAGAGTTATAAAAGATTAGATTCAAATGAAAATTTGGTGCCAATTGAATTGAGTTGTCATACCAAAAAAGGAGGCAAAAAAGAGTACTTCCAAGTGAAAAATTTCAACACTACACACAACAAATGATACTATCAAATACCTGAGTAATTATTTCCTTGTTCTCAATGAGGTAGGAATCTCCCCTCTACTGAAACTATCCTTAGCTGGAAAGCAGAATTGCCAGAAGCAAGCTGAACTGACTCAAATTAATTCAACTAGTGTTTATTGAGCAGCTATAATATAAGTAGCACCATGCCAAATGCTGGGGGAGTGTGGAAGTGGTTGAGTAATGGAGTACAAGTTACCAGGCACGCAGAAAAGAAACTCCCCAGCAGTTCAATAACAGAGGTTCTGGAGCATTTATAACATGACTTTTCACAGTATGTATATAGATTATTTTGTTGTTCAGTTGTTTCAGTCTTGTCTAAGTCTTCATAATCTCATTTGGAGTTTTCTTGGTGAAGACATTGGAATAATTTGCTATTTCCTTTTCCAGCTCATTTTACCAATGAAGAAACTGAGGCAAAAAGGGTTAAATGACTTGCCCAAGGTCACATAGCTGGTAAGTATATGAGGCTAGATTTGAATACAGATCTTCCTGATTCCAGACCCAGCCCTCTACGTACTGCACCATCTACATGCACCATGTATGCAGAAGATTTGGATATAATATGTGCATGTATTTTTGTGAGTTTGTGTCTGTAACTCTCCCTTGTAAGAATATCTTTAATGATGTCTATGAAGCTCACATTTCTCTTTCATCTAGCCTCTAGCTACACAGGAACAGACGAATGAAAGTCAGTATGTTCTAATGCTATCTTGCCACAATTAACTTAAGATCACCATATCAAACATTAAGTGTTTTTCTCAACTATAGAATTTCTATAAAATAATTTTTTTTGCAGTTACTAAGGACTTTTAAAATAAAATGGAGTAGTTGACATTGTGTGGTTGTCTACACAATCCTAAACTTATTATATAGTCTATGTATAATATGCTGGAGAAGGAAATGGCAAACCACTCCAGTATCTTTGTCAAGAAAACCCCAGTGGGGTCATGAAGAGTCAGACATGACTGAAATGACTGAACAACAAAAATATATAATATAAACTTATTATATAATCTAGAAACCAGAAGAATAGTGTCAGGCATCCACAAGCATAAGCAGCGTTGATTTTTAATACTAAATCTCAAGGGGGGATCCTAGCTGGAGTCTCAAGTATGTCTGCTGAGCCCTAACTCTCCCTATTACATGGATACAGGTGGGAGACATTGTTACATAGTAAATGAGTAAGAAAAGACAGAGCTTGGTCCTAGCTCTGCCATTATGATATTAGCAAAGGAATAAAACTTAACATGTATGAACTTGCTGACACACAAGGCTGAAGGCAAATTGATATCATGAAATCTGAACAGGGCCCTCACTGCTACATGAAAATCCTTGCAATCCTTGCACCCTTTCTAGATTGATTCCCTCTCCTACTTTCTCCTGAGTGTGTTCCATACTGCTCCTCTCCTCAAGTCACCTTTACCACCCATCTCACCACCTTGTCACAGAGAAATTTGCCAAATATTTCACTAAATAACCCTGATACCATCCATCAAGAATTCCTTCTTTTTTCCCACTACACCCTCTAAATAAACTCGACATCATGTTCCATTCTCTAAACCTTTGTCTCAAAGGAAGAAGTCGTTTTCCTTCTGTCCGTTAATTATGACCTTGATGGCACCTCCTCCATGAGCTAGCTTCTTTGATAATCCCCTCTCTCTCTCTCTCTAATTATCAGTCTTTGTCCACTGGGAATTTGCCTATTGCTGTCAAATATTCCTGGTCTCTCCAATCCTAAAAACTTCCATTTAATACAAATAGCCCCTTAGGCTGCCACCCATTATCTTTCCACTATTTCATAGCCAAATTTCCTGGAGGTGGAGTGATGGTTTTTATTTGTTGCCTCCTTTTTATCACTTCACATTCACTTCTCAACCCCTTGCAATCTGGTTTTAAACCTGACCATTCAAATGAAACTTCTCTTTTCAAGGTTACCAACTATAATGAGTATGCTCTGGATTCCTCCCAGAATAAGGCCTTTTTTTCCTTCCGGGTTTTTAGGGCTCCCAGGGGAATTGAGCAAATGGGTCTCCCTGATTCTGCCTTAAGCTTAAACCCCCACTGGCAATGTTTTTCTCATTCTTGGGAGCCAATGACTAATGCCTTCTTTGCATTTAACCATTTAACATAAATTAATTTTTATAAAGGAATATTTACTTGTAGAATAAATTACAAAGTCTTCTTCTTAGTACCTCAGGGGCACACTTTTAGCTCATTTCCTGCCTAATATTGGTCTCACCAAGATTATGTACAAATGTGGCTTGAATGCCAGGTCAATCCCCTTTTCATCTTTCACTGGATTGAGTCCTGAAGTTTGTTCCCAAAGGTCAATCCTTGCTTCTCAGGGCATCGGTTCTAGATTAACTGCAAAACTCAAGCTGGATGCTAACTTCCAGATTCCTGCAGCTCACTCTCCTGATCTTTTGAAACTCACCAAGACTCCACTCTCCTTCACGTAAAACAGAATAACAAACACAGAGACTGGGGCCAAGGTCTCTTCACATGTCCACAAAGGAGGAAAAGGCCCTAAGGCCCTCCCTTAGTATCATTGTCTTTTACTGGATGTTATGAACAGAGGAGTCACCACAGTCTCCTAAGAGTGCTGGTGGAATGATAGAATGGCAAAAAATGCCTCAGCCAAGATTTATAGATATTTGAATGCCTTTTTAGCCATTTAAAAAGCCTCATTTTCACTAAGCATTTAGACTATTGAAACCAGTTACAGGATGAATCAGCACATGCTCCATAGTCTCTCCAAGGCACTTCCATTCTATGTCATAATGTGACTCTCCTAGAAGCAGACCCCTCAGCTCTTCATGTGGGGAGTTGCTATTAAAGGTGCTCTGTGTAAACTCTGCTCCCTATTAAACAACAATCTCGATTTCCATTCCTGATGGCAATTTCCCAGTCCTTGTCCTTGACTTCTCTGAAACATTTAAAAATGTCTACCTCCCCATTTTCCTAGACACTCTCCTTTTTGGGTTTTTGTAACATTTCTCTCTCTTCTCCTCCTGCTTGTATCATCATTTTTACTCAGTCTCCTTTGCTGGATTACCATTCTTGTGGGTATTCTATCTTGGGCTCTGCTCTTTCTTTGCTCTCTTGGTCACTTCTTCAAGTCCCATGATTCAGCCTCTTTGCAGATAATTCCTAGACCAAAATCTCCAACCTGTGTCTTTTAATTTCCACTTCTGCATAACCAATTACCTATTGGATATCTCCATCTCAATCTTCTATAAGCCTCTTAAATTCAGCATATCCAAAACAGAACTCATTATCTTTTGCTACCCCCCACCCTGCCCCGCAACTTTCCCTGTTTCCTAATTTTCCTATTTCTGTTGAAGGAAGCATCACTCTTCCTGTAAACCAGGTTTGTTATCTTGCAGTTGTGAGTATGGGCTTTGTAATAACTATACTAAACTGTTGGATATGTTACTTTCTTTACAGGAGGACAGGACAATGGGGTTACACAACAACCAGCCAATTAGAAGGATTTCTGAGGTTCAAAGCAGCTTGATGTATCAGCGATCCTTTGTGACTGAACTCTAGCTGGATTTGGAAATGCCCACAGGTGCCAGAAAACACAAAGCCAGCCTTGACTGTCTCAACAAACAATCTTGAGCAGCAGTTAAAGACGTGAGAGTTTTCAAACATCCTGCTCCCTGGTTTATTGTGTCTACAGAGATCTTCTGCCTTAATCCCCCCTCACCCCCAAGCCTCCCCCTCCCCCACCCCAAAAGCCTAAATACCTCACCTTTTTTCCACTCCCTTTTGAGCAGCTGGAACTTTCTGTCTCTCTGGTCTGCTTGAAAGCTCTTCTCAGACAATAAATGCTGTGTAACCTATGGTTGGACACTGGCTCATTTCAAAGGGTCTCCTTTAGGCCTGATGGGTCTTCCTGTAACAAAGTCATCTTCAACTTTCCACACCCACATCTAATCAGTTAATAAGATTGGGTAGTTTGGCTGATGACTAGTACAGGGATCTATCATATAAGATGACTGTCCTAACCTATTGCTCTAGGGAGATGCATATGGTAACAATTCTAGTCTCAGTTTCTGTGCTGGGAGAATAAAGGAGTTGGAATAAATAATAGATAACTATACAGTTTTAGAGTTAGGAGAGTCCTCAAGTCATGTAGCCTATCCTCCTCTCATAGTACCTATGAAGTTCAGAGAGATTAAGTGATTTAGTCACATAGTTAAGTGACTTTCATAGCTCCTGACAGTTGCTATGAAAAAAACTATGTTTTAGTTATTGCATACTTTTAATGAAAAGTTTTCCCTTTCTTTAAGATCCTTGGCTAGCTCTCTCATCTAACGATATGTGAATGTGCTTTTGATCCTGAATCTTGTCGCTTTTTGCCACTTCCCTCTTGATTTCTGCCATGAAGCCAGAATGACTTTGGGAATCAGCCTTACTATTACTTGTGTCAGGAGAATAGTCTAAGGAGAAATCTTTAATTTAATACTCTCCATTTTCCATCAGCCACAAGCTCTACTTGGTTGGACTCTACAGGACATCATCCTCTCCCAGCATAGACTGATCACCTGAAGCTCATCATCATGCTGATTGCCTCAATACTCAACACCTTCTCAGCTCCCTCAGGTGCCTCTTCTCTGATTGGAAGGCTGGAGGATTGAACAATAAACTGGTCCCAAAGCTTTCCTTTATAAAATGAAATAGAACTTTCAGGGTAACTCTCCAGTCTCCATCAGCAGATCAATTTGATTTCCGTTCCACAGAACATCACTCCCTGTCCACCTTCCCCCCAACTCCCTACTAACTCCACCCTTTTGGTTTTATTTGGCGTATGGTCTTCCCTCACTAGAGTGAAAGTTATTGCATAATTTTAATGAAAAGTGTGTGTTGGCAGGGGGCCAAAAAGAGGTAAGTGCCTTTCTTTATAATAGTCTTGATAAATTTGAATAGCTATTTTTCTTAAAGTATTTGTGCATATAAAAGACACAAGTTTCTTTTAGAAGAAAAAATAATACCCCAACACAATGAAAGAAAAATCCTTGGACGTCAAATGTTTACCTTTAATGTGTACTGATCACCATTTTCTGTATACTTCAACCTTAAGTAGGTGACAAGGGGATAATTTAATTTATATTAGAAGTTTGTCCACAATGAAAACCAAGAGTTATCTTGCATATGTTTAATTTTTTTTTCTAGCCAGAGCTTCTATATAAAATAATGTTGAGTATTACAGGGCTAAACCCATCTTATTTTCTGGCTAAGACTTTTTAACTGTCAGAAAAATCTTGATCCACATAGTAATGCAAAATTAGGTTTGCTAGCAATAAATATTTCGGCCTCTATAGAGGCTTATTTTTGAATAGGGGTAGGAAATATATTGCATGCTCAGTTTATAAATGAAGAGTGGTGGGCTTTTTACCACTTGCAAATTTTAAATGCTCTAGCTGAGTTTAGGATTATTCTAAATTACCAGTCATGGGTGCCAGTTAGTTAATGACTTCCCATTAAGGCTAATGGAAACAGAATGTAAATCCTCATGCATAAAATTAAGGCTATGCTGATATCCAAATTACTTAGGAAAATACAAGAACATAGGGACATATGATATTCACCTTCCACAGAGGTAGGAGTGCTAGTGGAAGGCTTTAGTCTAGTAAAAACTATGTACAAAAATAAGATTGACAACAATGTTTAATGCTTATGGTCAAAGAAAACCTCAATTTGAGGAAAATAATGTGTTCGCTAGGCTCTCACAAAAAGCAGTGACATTCTACATTGCTCCTAAAGGACAAAGTAATATGCTATACAAGAGAATAATTTGATCGCTCAAGAGCAGCATCATCCCATAGTCCAAATATTCTGTATCATTTTGCTCTTCCCAGTCTCAGAGCTACCCTCCCCAAACAGTTCAAGGTTGTATGGATTCCTCTTCTATTTTTGCCTGTTTAGTTCGTTCACATAAATATAAAATTAGCCAAAAAACATGAATCTCCTTGTATTTTACGTGAGGATGCCATGGTTGCATTTACACAGAATAATAAGTAATTATGTGTGTGTATGTGTTAATGTCTATGTCTGTGTATGTTTTGTGTATGTATAGGTAGATGATATGCATATTTTCACATACTTGCATGTACATATGTATGTACATGTTTATATGTATTTGTGAACATACAAATATACACACAAAGAGGCAACTATTATTTTTGTCTAAGTTTTCTCAGCATATTTGACTTATTTCCTTGTCTCCCAGGAGCTGGGTCGTTGTACACTAAACATCTGATATTTCCCACTACAAAAATATATATTAAGGTAATTGGAAACAAATAGATATAGACGGATAGACAGACATATATAGCAATACTGATAGAAATACACCTATCTTTTGTTGATATGGTATGTAGAAATGGAATATTGATATTCCTACATGAGTCTTATTTACTTCTATTAGAATGTAAGTTCTTGAAGACAAGGCCACATTTTTTTATTTTTCTATCTTTTTCAGAGATATAAATGCATAATGTATTGCTCATTATTTTAACTGGGGGAAGGGGACCAGACCTGAGATTTAATTGGTATAGGCACTCGGTGAGGGAACTACATCTACCATTGCAGACTGGGACTTGCTCTGAAATTTATAGTTTCATAAGTACCTGAGGGTACTGACAGGTTAAATAATTCAAACAGGGTGTTGTAGAAATGGCACCTGCTTTTTATGTAGGCTAGTCTGGTATCTTTTTAAGGGGGTGGGGGAGAGGGCACATTCTGGGGCTCATCATTGGTTTGGCTTCCTTGAAACCTAAGGCATAAAAGACCCAGCCTCTGGGCAATTGATTTCTGAGGTTTTAGCAGAATTCCCACCACCCTTGCAAGAAAGCCTTTCAGATCTAGCATGGCTGGTTTTCATGATGAATAAATACGGAGGTGGGGAAATAGTCATTTTATCTGAATTACTATTTGTTTTTAATTTTATCCTCTTTATCCTTTGTTTTTAAAGTCATTTTTATATCATTTCATAATTCATGAGTGTTTAATTGCATTCTAACCAGAAGCCTGAATTATTCCTAAGGAAAGTTATCCTTGACCCAGAGCAAAAGATTGCATAGCCAGTATGTGTCACAAGCAGGACTTGACCCTGGGTCTTGTTGACTGAGTCCCAGTCTTTACTATACCACACCCCCATTCTGTTTCAGGCAATAGGCACTTAACATATGGTACTGAATTGAATATGCTATGCCTTGAGTAGAAAAGTATAGTAAAAATCTTCTAAAAGTAGGGCCACTTGTAAACTACTATGTATGACATTTTATATTCAGAGCTACAATTGGATTTGCTGACATAGTATATAATAGATTCCTTCTGTGCCTCAAAGCACTCATCTTCAGGAATTCGCCCTAAATTTTCGAGATTCATTTTATCTCCTAGTCACAGAATTTGGATTTGTAAGGGTTCTCAGAGGCTACCTAATCTCACTTAGATAATGTATAAGATTCCTGTCAGCTCTTGAGCCTATGAATTCTTATATCAAGCCCTCTCCTCTTTTTCTCTTACTTTCATTCTACTTCCTGTATTCCTTATTGCCTCCATTATTCCACATCACCATCTTGTGTTGTAGGTTAAATGATTCTCCTTCTGAATGTAGTATGGATGGTAGAGCTAGTAAGAGTTAGGCAAATCCAGTATGAACATGCGGTTAGTCATTCCTCCTAACTTGGTAACACACTAATTAATAATACTGTGTGCAATTAGCTTTGATAATGAAACAGAAAAGCACATAGCTGAATATCAGATGGATTCAAATCTACTTCAAACTACTTGTTTCCCCTTACACAGATTTGCCATCCCTGGTACAAAAAACCATACAAAACATTTTACTTTCTATTATGGCTGTCCTTTGTGCTTAAAGAGGACCAAAATGATATAACTGTTTCAGGGTCAAGGTATAGTGTGTCTGACTGTGTATGATCAGACTAAGACAAGCTTAGAAGGCTCTACCACAGGTCAATACAAATAGTCCATATGAGCATTTGGAATGGAGGGTGATGTTTTTTTGACTCATGCATAAATTAGATTAAGTGAGGCAGAGTCACATGAAATCATCGACCTTTCTCTTCCAGAGTCATCGAAGTCTAGTGATAAGATAAAAGTCAAGATGACTGATGATGGCCCGGGATACAATGGATGACCTTGACATCTTTGTCTAACCAATCTCTGTTTGCTCCAAGAGCCTACTTCAGAGGCCTTCATTGATGTTGGAAAAAAAAATTATTTACATCTTCCCATTCCACTGGGGGTAGTCTTCACATGCTTGGTGATATTCCCTAACTCACTGATGAGTTTGAGGCCCATTGCTTACCTTCAATCTAGTTTGGCTTGTCTACCAAAACAGCTTACTGGGTTGTGATTTCTGCACATGCTACAGCTTCTTGGAGCCACAGGAGAGAGTTGGGTGGCAGGTGGACACAAAAGGTAGAAAGCAACCCTAAAAAGGGCTCAGTAGCCCTCACACTAGAGATACTAGTCTTCCTTGACATGGATAAAGCCCATTTTCTATTTAAAGCATATAAAGGGTACAGATTCAATTACAGAAACAAAAATGAATGAAATTCAATAATTATTCTTGATTTAAGCTGAATTCTTTTTATTTGCCTGTTACTTGGAGAATTAATTAATAAATCACAACAATGAACAACAAGAGAAAAAATAGTCTAAATTTCAAGATAAAATGCTTATTTCAGCAACTTTTTTAAAGCTGTTGTTTTAGCTATAATAGAAATATTCACTCAAGAGATGCAATCTCTTGGAGGAAAGTCAGGGGGAAAATAATACTTGGAACCTCAAAATTAAATTAATATCTTGACAATAATCTGTTTTCTTTTGATTACTTTCTGTGTATGTGTTTTTTAAACTGTAAAACTATGGCGTTTGAAGCACTCAGGCAGAACAGAGCATGACAGCAGTAAGCTAGATGATTTCATACAGAATTTGCCAGACTCGACTAGTCTGTTCTAGCATCTTACTGTGCTCAGGGTGCAGTGTAAAGAACTGAATGCTTCACTTATCTACCATTACAGTTGCTAGCCTGTTTTAAACCAACTGATAATACAGTCACGAATGGGGGAAAAATCTGCTAGATGAGGAGTTCACATTTCTAAGGCTTGTTTGCACTGAAGCAAAGGTATAATAAATATCTGAATCATGCCTGTATGGGCCTCGGATATTTCCTAGCTGTATGACTGTAGGCAAGTCACGTGACTTCTCTCTGCTTCAGTTTTCTCAAAAGTTAAACAAAGATAATAATGGCACCTACTTCCTAGGGCAACTAGATGGCACAGTGGATAGAGTGCTGGGCCTGGAATCATGAAGACACTTCTCCCTTGAGTTCAAATCTGGCCTCAGACACTTACTAGCTGTTTGATCCCGGGCAAGGTCTCTTAACCCTGTTTGCTCAGTTTCTTCATCTATAAAATGAGCTGGAGAAGGAGATGGCAAACTTTAAACTTCTCCAGCATCTTTGTCAAGAAAACCCTAAAAGGGGTCACTGCACACTTCCCAGAACGGTTGTGAGGATAAAATGAGACAATGTTTGTAAAGTACTTAGCACAGTGACTACCTGGCACATTGTATATACTTAATAAATGCTAACTTTATTATTATTATTATTTTATTCCATGATGCTATATTTTCCTATTCCAATGCATCTTTGGCCACATTGGTGTAGGTTCTCCCTCCAGTGGTTCATATAGTGACTCCTTCATTTCTTATCTTGCGTGATTCTTGACCATGTTCTCACATATGGTTTACCTAGAATGACAGGTCATTTAAATTTCATGAGCAGAAATGCAGCATGCAGGTTGGATATTTGTTATCTCTTGCTCTAAATACATGATGAAACGATCTCCCTTTCCAGTCATGCTTTTTTTGATAATGTCTTCTATCCACTTGTGGTGGGTGACTTCTTGTTGGTGAATAAACTGCATACCCCCTTTTAATAACAAGCAGGGTGGGACTTTTTTGTCTTTTGTTTTTGAGTGCTTCTTGGCACTAAGGCAATCAAATGCCTTTGAGTCTTGCCTTTGTTTCAATCAAGAGTCTTAATTGAATCAGGAGTCTTTGATGACCTGCTTAAGTCACAGAAAGGCCAAGGTAACGTGGGTTTGAGTTACATGGTTTTAATGACCTCTGACCCTGAAGGAAGGGTATATATACTCTGAGGTTAGCATTTTGCTTGGGGTTCACTCATTAAAGAGTGTTGTGTGATTTGACCAGATGAAAATCTGAGTAGCCATTGAGAAGCCCTCCCCTGCCCCAGCTTTGAAAAACCCAGGTGTTGGTGCTTCTCTCTGGTAACTATGTCTTGGTCAGATGGCAACAAGCCTGTCTGCTGCTTTGTGTTATTTTGCTCTGTTTATATAATTTCTTCTTGTAATTTCTGTTTGTGTTTTCCCTGAAGTTCAGGGTGCTGACTTTTTCCCCCTGAACTAAGTGAATGATATATGTATGTTTAATTAAAATGACATTAAACCCTTAAATTGCTTTCCTTAGAAATGCAGATCAAAGAACCTGTGCTAGTACCCCTCCTGTGTGCTGGTGTTATTGGCCTTACACAGCCACAGTAGCAGCAAGTAGCATTGTTATTATACTGTTAGACATTTCCTTCTTGTCCTTTGGCTAAGGACGGGTGTAAGGACTAGATTTGTGAGTTGACTGATATAAGGAATTCCTAGATGAAGAAATTCCTTCTGCCAATGCAAGTCAACACTTTCTCTGTAATTCACAGAATTAGAAATTTGCCTTAAGCACTGAGCAATTATTTGCCTTGGGTCACAGAGCCAGAATGTGTCCCAGCTCTTCCTCATTCTGAGGCTGGCTCCCTAGCAACTATAGGATCATAGGATCTATAGCCATCAAACAACAATATTCTTCTAGCTCCATGCTCAACCAAACTAGCCAACCTCCTGATTTGGCTGCCCATAGCCTCCAGCCCTGTTAGTGGATGTGAGCAAGTGCGAGATTATTTTAAATCCTTACCTTTCATTGGACTATGATAGAATAGTAGCGGAGGAAAGAAAGAGAAGGGTAGAGAATGGGACATCTTTTCCATCATTGGGCCATGGGTCTGTGTTAGCCCTAAATTGATTAAAATCTAGCTGTATTGGAGACAAAAGAAGGATGGGAGAGTTCTTCATCAGGTTTTCAAAGCCCAGATCACATTCACATTTCATGTCTTCTATTCACCCTTCTTCAACCACTGTGGTCCACATTTTCCTTTCTTTTCCCTAACTTCTATACTACTTGTTGTTGGCACCATTCATTCATTTTCTATCATATTTTTAGTGTGTGTGTGTATATGTACATACATACATATATACACACACATAAATCTGTGTATATGCATATGTACTATGTATGAATTTTGTGTACATAAGATATATATGGTATGTGTATATGGTTACAATATGTTAGGTATAAGATATATATGGTATATATAAGATACATATACAGGTTATAAATATGGTGTGTGTAAGTATGTATGTTGTTGTTGAGTCATATCAGTTGTGTCTGACACTTATGACCCAATTTGGGGTTTTTTTTTTGCAAAGATACTGTAGTGGTTTGCCATTTCCTTCTCCAGTTACAGATAAAGAGACTGAGGCAAACTGGGTTAAGTGACTTGGCTAGGGTCACATAGCTACTAATTTTCTGAGCCCAGATTTTGAACTCATGAAAATGAGTTTTCTTGATTTGAGGCCTGGTACTCTATGCACTGTGCCACCTAGCTGCCTGGGTGTGTATGTGTATATGTATGTGTCTATGTATGTAAAAATGTGTGTAATGGATGCATAAAGAATGTAAAGTGTGTATATGTATAAGGTATATGTGGGTATGTATACTGTGTTGGTAAGCAAAATGGGCTCTTAGAACTTAGTTCAACACGTGCCCTTGAAGAGTTTGGCTTTTGTTTCCTTTGAGTAATTCAGTGTATTTCATTGAGTCTTACTAAGTGCTAAGCCCCAGGCTCTAACCCGTATTAGGTGTTAACCTAACCTATGTGGATGTGAACCTCTCAGGGTCCTAAGGGGAGAGGCTAACTCAAGAGCCAGTCATAGGAGCCCAAGTTCTGGTCATTCAGATCACATTTGATGATGTCTGAAATCCTATAAGAATAGAAGATAGAGCCATTTGCGCAGGGGTTCTCACTGTGGTGGTACTGAGGTGGAGACTCCAGGAAGCTGTAGCTAGGAGCCCTCCAGCTTGTAACCCAGATGCTGAGACTTTGTTAAACTCTGGTAACTATGTATTGGGATTTGAATCAGACATGGTCTGTCTGTCGATGTTTGTAATTTATTTGTGTTTTGTTCTGAAGTTCTGGGTGCTGGCTTTTTCCCCTGAACTAAGTGAATGATATTTGTGTGCTGAATTAAAGTAAGCTTGTCAACCCCTTAATGTTGCTTTCTTTACTAAAGCAGATCAAAAGAACCTGTGCTTTTGCAGTGTGTTGGCAGCCTTCTGGGTGCTGGTTGTTGGTGGATCGTACACCCCAATGGAAGCTGCTAGCCGGATTGTTGAAACATATACACATGGCAATGTTTTATGCACATGGGGCAAACATATATGTATATTTGTGTATGTGTGTTTACTTACATATGATACACAAATACATGCATATATCTACCTTATACAAACCACAGATATGCAAATATGTATTATATTTATGTGTATATATGTATAATTTTGTGTTTGTGTGTATATATACTTTATGTATATTTCTTATCTGCCCCCAGTGAAACTGCCTTGAAGTTCCTTGAAAAAGGGATTATACTTTAAACTCTTTAAAAACACATACACACACACACACACAAAACCCCAACCACCGCAGTCACAGCCTCTAGCACACTGCTGAGCCTATAAGAGACTCTCAATAAATCATCCTTTAATTGAGTAGAATGGAATTGACTTCCTCCAGTCTTGCAGTGACCTTTAAAATGCTCCTTGAGAGCTGCTGGACCTCTTCTAAAGTGGCAGAGGAAAACAGCCTTGACAATAACAAGACAGGCAGAAAATTCTCCTCAAAGGGAGTAATTCACTCTTAATTTCAGTTTGTAGGAGAGATATCCAGTAGCAATTTAGAGAACAGATTTTCTTTTTTCTATAATTGTGAGAATTCATTGTCTTGTCATTTTGTAGATGAAGGGACTAAGGCCTTTTCTTCTCTTTCACATTAAGATTACATTGGTCTGGCTAAAATTACCAAGTTGAATTCAGTTTTTCAACAAATGTATTAAGTACCTACTGTGTGTATGTAGAACAGTGCTAGGTATTGGGTGCTGCCATACCAAGCTCGGGAAAGAGACTTGGCCCTGGGAGCTCATCCTTTAGTATGAAATGTTACCAACTGAAAAATTAAAAGGAAATTTAAAAAAAAAAAAGGTTGAATAGCCTAGTAGATAGAAAGCCAAACTCAGAGTCGGGTAGACTTGAATTCAAGTGCCTTCTCTGACATGTACTGAGTATGTGACTTGGAACAAATCACTAAGCTTTCCAGTGCACCTAGACTTCAATGTTTCTTAAGACTTAAACTTCAGATCATGTGCTTATATGTGTTGATAGAAGAAGTTATCTCAGCAGGAATACCCTGACGTACAAAAATGAAAGAAATTAAAATGGGCAAAATAAAACAAAATGATACACTGTAGTATCTCCTCTGGGCTCACTCCAGCCCTTACTGGCACTGGAAGGTTGGGTCTTCAGCTGCTACTGCTATCTAGCTTTTTGGAGTAACACTATCCTCTTAATACTGTACCTCATGGGCTTTCAACATTGATCTTCTCTTAACCATCAGCAAGTAGACAGGTTTTACCAAAGGCTTTTACTCACATGGTAAAGCAAGAACAGTAGTTCCATCGCTTTCCCTCCAAAATCCCGGGATACACTCTCACACGATACAGAGTCTGTGGAGAGAAGAATGGTGGTGAGACACAAATAGAGAACACACATGACCAAGGAAACTCACCGCTCTAAAACTATAGGGGCTTAATTTTCTTTCTTTCTCCAGAGGGTCCTTATGACATTCACTACAAAGCATGGTATGAGTGATGCGAAAGATATTCCACTGTATGGTTGCACTTAGCAGAGCATGCTATCTGACCTGGCTAGATAAATATGATACTAGGTGGTACAGTGGACAGAGTGCCAGTCCTGGAATCAGGAAGACTCACCTTCATGAGTTCAAATCTGGCCTCAGGCACTAAAACTCTTTGCTTCAGTTTCCTCATCTGTAACATGAGCTGGAGAAGGAAATGGCAAACCACTCCAGTATCTTTGCCAGGAAAACCCCAAGTGGGATTACAAAGAGTCAGAAATGATTGAAAACTACTGAATAAGAAAGCTGGGTCAAGCAGGTCACTCAGATGTAGAGTTGGTTACTTTCTGGACTTGAGTGCTATTAGGATAGATGGGGCAAATTGCTCGCTGCTAGGCATGGCTATTGTTGGCTGGTCCACACAGCTTGTTTAGCTCCTGAGCTGTTGAATCAGAAGATCATTGTACACTTGAACAACTGCTGCCAGATTAAGCTGACAGGTCACTTAGTTAAACTGGGTTGTGGTTGCTTGAGATAGGTCAAACTAATTGCTTGCCCACTGATCTCTTTATAGGTTATGGCATCTCTGGTAGATGGGTTGATATACTGCATTCCCTGGACCTGCTCTTAAATGGGGAGTTGCTGTGCTCCCCACCTTCAGCCTGACTCAGCTGGGTATTACTGTTTCTTCTGCAGAATGCTACTGAACTCTTTCAATAAGGGGAATAGCCCTTAGCCTGCTGTTTGCGGAAGCCTCTTTTCTTTTATTCATTCAGGGTTTTATTTCTGAAATTTGTCATCTTCAAGTGGAAGGTTGAAGATCATGCTTCCCCATATCAATAATTCTTTCTGATTTAGAGCAAGTTCCTTCAGTGAGGGAATTTAATTTTTCTTATGGTGCTCAACCAATTACACTTGGCAGATTCCTTTTGGGGTTTTATGCAAATGAGTGTCTGGGGACCAAGGCACCCAGTTCCCTTAGGGTAAGTTCAAACTCTCTTCTGGCATTTTCATAAGCAATTGAGTTAAAGCTCTGACCATTTCTTAAGTATAAAGTGTTTCCTTTATATCTGAAAGGGATTTCACTTTCCATTTTGTCTGTCTCACACCCCACAACCTTTACCTTTGCTGCCTATAAGAGTGTATCCATACAACACAAGTACATCAGAGAAATATAAGAAAACTAGCATGTGAAATGTAAAGATGCAAAGGTCATTAGTAATTAGGACAATCAGTGAACATTTACTGGGTAATTGGGTCTTTAAAGATGTCATGCAAATTTAGGGGAATAATGGCATGCAGCAACATTGGGATGGCTTAGAGTGGTTTATTGATACTCAAAGGCAAGTATAACAGAAGGGTAAAGCAATTCAGTCAGGAATAGAATCTTATGTGGCTTTCCTTGCACCTATCACTTCACATGGTGACATGTCAGGTGATGATAAGGATAAGTAGTGGGAGATTCAGAAAACTCAGAGTCCTTGGGAACATAGGTTTATCTAGGGTTTTCAGACAAAGGGACTGCTGGGGAAACTGTCATCTCACTGGTAGGGTGATCAGGGCCAGAGAGACCATGGTCCAATAATAAAAGGGAGGGTTTCTAAAAATTAACTGGGAAATAAAACTGACAGAAAGGATGGTAGAATTATAACTTTGCTATATCAGCAAGCTTTCTGGAGAATTTCAGCAGCCAGCTCTAGTTAAAACTGGATACAGTGTAAACCTTAAGCATATGTGTTGTGTAACAGAATGTAGCCCTAACAAGGTGGGACCACAGATTCCTCAGATTATTCAAAAGAATGAATAGAAATGCAACAGGGTCAGGATTAGGAATAACATTTTAAAAAAGAATAGAATTAGAAAGTGGGGGTGAAGTATGGGAGAAGTACTTCAGTCTGGATGGAGCATAGGATATAGGGTAGGAGGAGGCAGAAGGGAGAGAGTCCCAAGTATGGAGTCAGGAATACCTGAGTTCAAATCCTTCCTCAGACACTAGCTGTGTAATCCTGGGCTGGTGATTTATTCTTTCTTGCACTCATCTATAACATGTGGGGGTTGGATTGAATAGAATTTAAAGTCCCTTCTAACTCTAAATCTGTGATCTAATAATCCTATGAAACAAGAATAAAAAACTAGGGTGATAAAAGATGATGGAGGACCATGAGAGAAAGGGGAAGAAGTCCGAATATGAATCAGAAGATAATGTGTAACCACTTCAAGGTTTTGAACAGAAATCTTGTACCTAGGTCTATGCATATGGAATGCAAGTTTGATAGTGTAATACAAGGAAAATTAGGAACCCCTGAGTAACCCCTAGCTACTGACGAGCCCCCTAGGATCCGGTGACTCCTTCCTGGAATGTCAATAGATAGGACCATCCCACCTGGCAGATCCTGTCTAGCAGATATCCCTGAGACTCCTTGGCTCCTTCCTGGAATGTCAATAGATAGGACCATCCCACTGAGAGATAACTTGATAGACCCTTCCTGGGAGATATCCCTGGGACTCTGGGACTCCACCAAGGAATGTAAATGAGATTATCCCACTAGTACGATAACCTGACTGAATCTTTTGATCAGCCAGGACCTTTGTTCCTCTTCCCCCCTACTCTGTACCCCCATATCCTATATAAACCAAGCCATCACCCCAACACATTTGCCATTGATTTGTGGTGCCGTACCCCGATGGCCGCCGGCTAATAAATTCTCCACTTAAAACTTATACTCTGTGGTGTGTCTCGCTCGCTTCTGGTACAACATTTTGGAGGCCCCAGCGAGATGAGGCGGTATTTCGTGTTACCGCCCTGGAGACACACACAGAATTCCGGACCTCAACAGGGAGTCTCTGCCCCCGATCCACCTTCTCTCACTTCAGAGGGCCGGCTCCTGGGGATTTCTTTTCCTAGGACTCTGATGTGGAGTGATGGTCTTGGAGAATGGGCTCTTTGCTGACCTGTCCCTTTTCGGCCTACGGAGAATTCTGGTTTGTAGACCTCTAGAGGTAAGGTTTTTTCTGGTTTGGGGCTAGCCATTTGGATCTCTGATACCATGCTAAACCCTGACGAGGCTGTGGTACAGAGCTAGGAAGCTGGGACGCCACCCTTCCTACTGGGGTGTGGGAAGATTGGGGGTTGTATCCTTGAGGAGGAAATCTTTCCCCTGAGAGGACTTGTTTAGCCTTCAATCAGCTCATGCCATTTGGTTTTCTGTTTTGTGTTTTGGGTGTGGGGAGATTGGGGGTCGTATCCTTGAGGAGGAAATCTTTCCTCTGAGAGGACTTGTTTAGCCTTCGATTTCACCCACACTGTGTGGTTCTCTGTTTTGTGTTGCAGTGTGAGAGAGATTGGGGGTCGTATCCTTGAGGAGGAGATCTTTCCTCTGAGAGGACTTGTTTAGCCTTCGATTTCACCCACACTGTGTGGTTCTCTGTTTTGTGTTGGAGTGTGAGAGAGATTGGGGGTCGTATCCTTGAGGAGGAAATCTTTCCTCTGAGGGGACCTGCTTAGCCTTCAATTCGATCCACACCGTGAATTTTGTTGTGTTTTGAGTTCGTCTCTGTTCGCGTGTTTGTGTCAATTGTGAAATGTCTATGTTTTGTTGAAAAAAAAAAAGAAAAAAAATCTGAAACATAGGCAGCCAGAGATATCAGGCTGTCAATAGGGAAACAGACTCCCTTCCTTGTGGCTCCCGTTTGGCCAGCGTGGAACTACGGGGAATAGGTTAAAATCTGGCAAATTCTGGTTTTTAAATTGTTAAAAAGTTTGGAAATTGGTTAGTTGAATTTGGGAAGAAAGAACTCCTGAAATTGTAAATCCATTCCAGGAGCTCACTCTTGCTGAAAACATCTCCTCCCAATGAATGCCTTGTGGCTAAAACCTCAGTTAAAGTCTTCAGTGGGACTCTCGCATTTGTCCCAGTCCCTGATTCCCTTAGATTCAAGTACAAAAGAGGTTTTTGGGAGTGAGCAAGGGGTGAAGTTTTACTTGAATTACAATCATTGAGATCTTTTCACTAGGGCTACAGTAAAAGTTAGAGCAGTTAAATCAAACTCTTCTCCTCCCGGATCAGATTAGTAGAGAATGCAGGAGAACTGTAGGGAAAAACTTAAATCGCCCTCCCCACCGGGCAATGAGGAGAGGGATAGAAATTCACAGACTGACAGTCAGTCCTGTGCCCCTGAGTACTTTTGTAGCCCGTCCTTGTGGTAAAGTTTAAAAGGTGAATTTGTGAAAGAGAGAGATAGAAAACCTGTATAAGGAACTTAGGGGGTGGTAGAGTAGCAGCTTGAGATTACCTGTCTAGTCAGGAGTCCATGTGCTCCTCTTGGCTGCCATGTGCTGCTCCTGGTCTCACCCTTCCCCCACCCTCCACAGTGAAAGGTTATCAGAGCTGAAGCTAAAAGGAAACTTGTAAAGAAATAGGGTTGGTCAGTTAGTGCTTGGAAGGGTAGGCTCCTTGCCCTCAAGGGGCTGCCAGGCCCTACCTAGGGAGGAGCCCTTTAGAAAACTAAAAGGGATTTTTTTCCTGCTCTTATCTTCCTTGGGAGTCCGAAAAAAAAAAATCCTTTTAGGCATTTTTGTATAAGATGAAGCTTGGAAAAGTGGGTGCAAAATTAAGTTTCTCTTTCTTTCATAAGTTCATTCATGGCCAGGCAAAAGTTCCTATACCTGGGCCAGAGGTAGTGGTGCTGAAGAATATACAGCTAAATAAAGTGTATTTGGGATGTTAATGTATTAGTATATGTGATACATATATTTATATATTAATACATTAATATATAATACCAAAAGTAATAAGCTGAATAATTTCTATATGTGGAAATCTGGAAAGGCAATAGATGTCATCTGAAAATTATTGTTTCTGTATTTCTAAACTTGCATTGTGTTCCCAAAAATTCTCTTAGATTGTGAAATTTGAGAAGACCATTGTGTGGTAAGAAATGATATTATAGCAATTTTAATCTGATTTTGATATATGTGAATTGGGTTTTTTTTAAAGGGATGTGATAAAATTTGGAACTGTTATATGTGGTTATAACAAGTAAATAATTAATAATACTGATATTTAACCATGAGAACAGACTTTCTGTGTGAAAAAGTTTCTATTATGAGAATATATCTGGTGATTTAAAGTTATAGTTTCAAATAATGATATGAAAGATTCTCTGAGCAAGGAGATTTAGAAATGTGTTCACCTAAACTGATAAAAGGGTTGTTTCAAGTTTTAAAATGCATAATTATGTTTAGGGCACTGGTACATTTCTAAATTGTGTAATTTGACAAACAGATGTATCAGCAATATTGAAAAATGTGGTAATCTTTTACAATGCAGAGAATATTGGGCCTTAGAAATTAAAATGTTACCACTAGTGGTTATGAATCAGATTTGATTTGCTTATCCAACTCAGTTATGATCACTAGATTGGTAATTAATTGGAATCTGTTTCAAGTTTTAGATACATGATAATTGCTTGTGGTGTACTTATTTCTAAGTTAGTTATTATATACAAATTGGTTAACATCGCATTACCTGTGCTGTTAGAGAATAATTTCTCTTATAATCTGGATGTTGTTAGATTAAGAATCGTAGTTAATTAAGAAATTGAGGTTATTAACTGAAACAAGAACTTTTGAAACCATCTAGTCATGAATTCTTATCAATCTTGTGTGAGTTTTCTGTGTAGAGGAATTATTATGGAAAAAAAGCCTCTTTAAGTCCTGGTAAACCTTATTGTGATAAGGCTAATTAATTGAGTATGTAATTTATAGAAATTAAGTGTCCTCCCATTATAACACTTTTTGATTAAGGAACTTTGTAATGTCTAAGAATTCTGTGCAATATTGAGAATGAGGACATTTGGCACCAACTTAGTTAATGAATTCCAGCATTTAAAGGTTATTTTGCTTTAAGAAGGGAAAATACTTTTGAAAAAAATGTTCTGTAAAATCTTTTTGTATAATTTTAGAAGGCCTGCTGAATTTCCACCTGTAAGCCAATTGGTTGCAGTTCAAACCTATTGTGAGTTCTCAGAGTTTCTGGGTGAGAACCTTATTAGAATTAATGCTTATCTATAGAAGCCTTGAGAGGGAGGTTGAAGGCCCATTTGATGTCTTATTCAAGTTTTTTTTTGAGTAAGGAGGTTCCAAACGACAGTCTGAATTCCTTACTCCTCCCTGCCCTTAGTTTAGATAAGGAGAAAAGAATTTCACCTTAGCCCACCTGTCAGAAGGGAAGGAAAGGGGAGGGGCAGCATTAAGAGGACGGTAGGGGCCTAGAAGCCTCCAACCTGGCTTCTTTTTAAAAAAACTGATAAGATTAGACTAAGACTTGATATGGGTTTGGCCTGGTAGTTTAATTAGTGAAGTCTGCCAACTGATGGAGAAGAACCCACCTTCAGGGGGAGATGAGATGGCAGATCTTTTTAATAAGTGTTCCTTCTTTTAGAATGAGTTATCACGAAAAAACAAATCCCCTTTTTTTGTGTCTTTGTGGTTTAAGAAGCTGGAATGGGATTCCAGTATACACAGTTATGACAATGAAAGTACTAACTTATGAGTTGTTTTGTCTTATGGTTGAAATGTAAAGAAGACTTAGTGCTAGGTTTGAAAGATTTGGAAAGGTGAATTAAGGTTGAGGGAAAATAGGAAAGGCAGATAAGAAAGTTTGGGGACAAATGGGAGTTAGCTAAGCCTCTCTTGTCCCGAGAATGATAGTTTCAGATGGTCAAAGTAAGTTGGAGATGAGTGTGAGGAAGTATTTAGAAGATGGAAAAGTTATGTAGCTTGATTTGATAATTGTTAGCTCAATAAAATTTGGGCAGTCTTATCTGAAGGATATTTATTTGCTATTTAAGATTTTATGGGACTACAATTTAATATTGTCTTAAGATCTGATTACAGGACTAGGTCACATGAAGCCAGTAATGGCACACCAGGCGTTACAAGCTGAGAATTTTTTAGGTGGGTCTGCCTGGGAGCAGTCGTGAAGACGACCTTGGACACAGCCTAGGTAGGATCTTCCTGACTTTATTTCCCAACTCTGCTATTTCCTTTCTGAAAAGGAAAGTCCCCACCTGGTTACAACTAAGCCCTGCTTTCAGCACCTGGTGACTATAAGATTGGCTATCAGATATGACTTGTGCCTGGAATCAAACAGAGCTAAGGAAGTAAGTTCTTTCCTTCTGTTAAGATATATGACATAGTCCCTCGTTTCTTTCGTAGCAAATTTAAATTATCAAGAAGTTTTGTAAGCACTATGCTAAATCTGTTAGGTAATAGATGAATATTGAAATATCTCTGAGTTATTATAATAGGATACAGGTATGAATAGCTTACAATTTTAACTTAGGTTCATGACCTAAGACATTGAAATAATATAGGGATAACATCCTCCAAAAGGGGAAAATGATTAGGCAAAGCAAATAAGGCAAAGATGTAATGTGATAGATGTCTAATAAAAGGAAGGGATAGCGAATTTTGAAAAAAGGCAATTATGTACAGATGTGTATGATTGGCTCTAAAAATTTATCAATTCTGGAAATTTGAGCTGTTAAGTGTGTTTTGGTAATAAGATCTTAAATTTGGATGCTAATACAAGAAAATTGTATAAGATAGTGGTACAAGTGAAAATATATCCCCTTTGTAAAGTATCTGTAAGTTATAGTAAGTTAAAATTGTCTGAGAATTTCTAGATCTGAACCAGAGAAGCAGAACTCTCTTTTACTATCAAGGGACCAGATAACTACAATCAGGCATCTGGGATTTTAAAATACTGCTTTAAATGAACATTGTGAGGAGTGGACATCTGGGCCTATAGAAGACCTCGCCCTGCGGTTCCAAGAGCCTGAGAGGGACAGCACCGGATGCGGACGGCTTTCTCAAGGGATCCGGAACCAGAACCTGAGCAAAGACCTGCTTTTTTCCCTTCTGCGTCCTTGTGTTCCCAAGACTGTTTTTCCTGAACTTTTATTATGTTCCCTCTACTTACTTACAGTTAGTTTACAATTTCTGCCCATCCCTGGGGATGTCCAAATACAGAAAAGGGAAAACCTGACTCCACCTAGATAGGGATTTTAAAACTTCACCCTGTGGAAAATAGTTTTTTCCATACCTTTAATTGGTCTTTAGGCGAAACTTTCAGTTTGCCTTTGACCAAAAAGGGGGAAATGTGGGATGTTTTGGGAAATGTGGGATGTTTTATAGAAATATGGGATGTTTTGGGAAATGTGGGATGTTTTATACCATTTTTTAAATTTCTGGAGTGCAGTACCCGGGGAGGCTCCTTGGACTCTCCTTGAGTCTTCCAACTAGGTCTGGCCTTCCCCTGGGGCCAACGACCTAGCGTTCCTTTTATTGTCACCCCTGCTTTGCGTTTTTGGTTGGCCTCCTAATTTTATTGCTATGCCCCATCAGGTCGTTCCTTTTTTCAAGGATTTGAAATTCCCATGAAGAAAAAAAGTGGGGAATGTAATACAAGGAAAATTAGGAACCCCTGAGTAACCCCTAGCTACTGACGAGCCCCCTAGGATCCGGTGACTCCTTCCTGGAATGTCAATAGATAGGACCATCCCACCTGGCAGATCCTGTCTAGCAGATATCCCTGAGACTCCTTGGCTCCTTCCTGGAATGTCAATAGATAGGACCATCCCACTGAGAGATAACTTGATAGACCCTTCCTGGGAGATATCCCTGGGACTCTGGGACTCCACCAAGGAATGTAAATGAGATTATCCCACTAGTACGATAACCTGACTGAATCTTTTGATCAGCCAGGACCTTTGTTCCTCTTCCCCCCTACTCTGTACCCCCATATCCTATATAAACCAAGCCATCACCCCAACACATTTGCCATTGATTTGTGGTGCCGTACCCCGATGGCCGCCGGCTAATAAATTCTCCACTTAAAACTTATACTCTGTGGTGTGTCTCGCTCGCTTCTGGTACAACAGTAGGTGTGTCAAGGATAGATAGAAAGTGGAGAGTGTGTGTAACTAGAAGACATGCTAAGAGACTACTGCCGCAGCAGGAGGGGGTATAGTAAGAAAGGTCTGTATGAGGATGGTGGCCATGGAGATGGAGAGAAGGGATCATATGAGAGAGAAATTGAAGTCAAATTGATTTTATTTGGTAACTTTTGGAAATTAAAGATGAGGAAGAAAGACAAGACAAAGAGAATGCCAGACACCATATACTATCTTCTTAGCAGTAGAGGCAAAATGGAATGTTCTTACAATACTTTTTTTCTTTAAAAAAATTAAATTTTCTTTTTTGTTGTGAACTTAATAATCATCAATAAGTACAGGAGCTAGATTGACCTATTGGTGTTTACCTTCAATTCTACAAGCCCTTGTGCACAATTACACAGAACTCTTTAGTTTCATAAAACCATGGCTGGATGTCCTTTGTAGAAATACTCTAAGATTTAAGGAAGAATGACTTTCCCCCTCTTGTAGTTTATGAATCTCCTACCACTGGTCTTAAGGCTCTCAGAGCTGCCAATTTTATGTGCTGCTGTCAGATTTATTGACTTCACGGGATTTTTAAGTCTCCAGTACCATATTCAAACCATTTTTCTGAGCTTGAGCTATTTTTATTCTAAGCGTTCCACCAGTTCTGATTATATTCCCTTCTCCCTTTCCCCCTCCACTCCCATTAACATGACAGAGGAGCATGGTGCAATGGATAGAATGTTGGGTTTGGAATCAGGAAAAACTCGACTCATATACCATCTCTTATACTTTCTAGTTGCATGACCCTGAATAGGTCACTTAAATCAATGAGCCTCTGGCAGCTGCCTAAATTTTGGACATAATGTGACCTGTAATCATGGAAGATATTCTTATGCCAAGAGTTCTTTATCCCGATAGGTATTTATATAATAGAAATTATAGGATCATCCCTTCAAAGTACCTTTTGTATTTATTTTAGAAATTGTTACAAGGTCTACAATTCGCAAGTTCTAACTATCCTGGGGCAGATTAACATTCAGACTATTGTCCTTTTGTGAAGGTCAATTGGTGTTTTAGCTTGTCTGGGCTCACTTTGCTCACTCTTTCAAACAGAGTCGAATAGGTTAAAAGCACTGAGTGACCAGAAAACCCCCAACTAGAGGCACTTTGTTTCAACAATAAAAATGATAATATTAACAGTTCACATTTATACATAGCTTTCAAGATTCAGGTCAGAGCACATTCATTATCTCATTGGATCCTCACTATAATTCTATTAGACAAATTCTTTGTCTTTTCCTTTGTTGAACCCTGTGATTTCATTGGTGTAGGGCACTCCTCAGGAGACAATTCCCTCCACAAGTTTAGATCATCAACCATTCTGCAACTTTTAAAATGAATACAATAATACATATTGGGTTATAAATCTAGTTATATTGAAAGTTATATCTATCTGTGATATATCTATAATACACATATGTAGATAGACAGATTTACAGCCCCCCCTGAAATCTCTCCCACTTACAAAACGTTCTCGTGGAAAGTCGCCTAGGGTATTGATAGTAACATGCCCAAAGTAATAAAAATCAATATGTGTTTGAGACAGAATCACAACTTAGGTCTTCCTGGCTCTGAGTTCATCATGCTTTCCCTCTATACCACATTCACAGTTACTTTAGCCCCATCCTGATTTTTTCCAATGTCACTCTAGCTTTTGACCTAGACTACTTGACTTTCCAAAAACAAAACAAGACAACATTTTCTTGAGTGCATTACTCTTTCCCAACACTCCTTGCCTTGACTCCATCTCTGGTAATTATTCCTGAATTGGTGTCCAGATGACAATTGTTTGCCGCTCTGGAATCTGTCATCTTAGTCACCTCAGTCAGTCACCTAATTCAGTAGACACTAAATGTCAACCCCTGTTTGTTCCCCTCACAACCAGTATTTTATGACTCTAGGAAATCTTCTCATTAGTCATCTGGTAGATCCTTGCAACTCTTCCTCAGCCAGGACTTTACTGACTTCTTCTTGATGTCTCCTGTTATTCATATCCACCTGAACGATTGCTGAAGCCTACATTTTTCCTTGTAAGTCTGAGTATTTCATTCACTTATTCAACAGGTGATGGGTGATGTACCAGGATCCTGAAGGCAACCTCCTACTGCATATCTTCAATGGAGAAATGAAAATGATGTCCCCAACTCACCACATGCAATTGGAGAACACCTGTGACCACAAAAAAAAAAACACAGCATGACATGGTCAATGAGTAGAGGAATCATTTATAGCCAAGAAGGAGTTTGTATATTGGTGATACTGAATAGTGTGGATAATAGTAGTGGTGATTTATTTGTCGTTATTGTATTTTTGTGTGTTGTTGGAACAGTCTCCATATATGTAGGGTGTGATTCATACGACGAGGTTTGCTTTGTCCTCCCCTGTTGTTGTTAGTGTGACACTAGTCGTGGAGAAAAGGAAATAATTAGGCTATATTTATATAATTCTGCATCTTAAGAAAAGACCACGTATACAAATAACATTTTAAAATAAAGTAATTGTTTTCCTAGAAGATAATCCTTGTTCCCAAGATACACGACACAGTAGAACTTGAGGAAAAATCAAAATGTTTGATAAATTATTCAACTACTATTTGATGTACCAAGCCATTAAGAACGACAGCATCAACAACAAAAACTCACTGATTTTAGGGACAGATTTTGATAGAAAGGCTTTGGAGGGATGAATCAATTCAATGAATAGATACAGCCTCTCAGAGAGTAATCAGAAGGGAAAGAAGACTCTTGAGCTCTCACCATTTTTTCCAACTTGTATAGTTTTTTCGAAGGTCCAAAATAAAACGTAGATTCAAGTAATAGTGTCTTGAAACCTCATTGTACCACAAGTGACTAATTTTACCTCTTTGCTGTGTTGTGTCTTCAGAGTTTAAAACATATGTTTGTTGCAGTTTTCAGAGGTAAGTGATTTGGAGAGCAATGAAACAATTGATGAGTCTTCTGAAGTGGCTCTTGAATCCTCCAGAAAATAGATAACTCACAAAGCTGTGAGATCCTGGGGTCTCTGTGAGTTCTCCTGTATGACTACATAGAAGATGCCAAGGACAAGAGTAACCAAATGCGTGGGCGACCTGCAAAGTGAGCAATGCATGCAGATCAGAAGAGTGCCATGGGTGCCACGGGTGAAATATCAACAAAGGAAGTAGAAAGGGAAACAAAAATGAATAAGGGAAATGTTTTGGGTACAGCTTCTGGTTTCATGGTCAGAGATTTTCCAAGGTGCAAAATAGTGCCACATTTCCATCTCTGCATGATAGCTTGTTGTATATTTGTTTTTTAAACAATTAGCACTTTTAAATTTGTCCATGTCTTAACTATTAGAACCACTGCAGGGCCCAAGGGGCTGGAGCACTGTGCCTAATCATCTTTGCTTCCTGACTTTGCTCACTTCTTCAAGTCATAGTTAAAAATCTCACCCTCCATGAGAAGTCTTTCCGAATCCTTAATTTTAGTTGCTTGACTCTGTTGATTGTCATACACACACACACACACACACACACACACACACACACACACACACACGTGTGTATATATCTGTGTGTTCACATATACATATATACATACAACACATACACATATATAATGTATATACATATGTGTATATATCTATATGTGTGTATGTGTGTGTGTGTGTGTGTATATATATATATATATATATATATATATATATAGTTTATACATAATTATTTATAGATTTTTTCCTCCATTTTGCTATGAGCTTCCTGACAGCAGTAACTATCTTTTGCCCCAACACTTAGCACAATGTCTGGCACATAGGAGGATCTTAATAAATGTTTATTGATTGACTGACCCTCCAATAAGTCTCAACTCTGGATCTATACACTTATTGACTAGGTTTAGCTATGGGGGGAGACTAGACTCTAATGAGAGGCACCAGCTCCTTTTTTCACACTCTTTGGATCATTAATTCTCTCTGAAGAAATTTCCTTAAAGTTTAAGTTTGGCTTAAGTTTGCCTAAGATCTTCGCAAAGGGGGAAGTATAGAAGTACTCAAAAGTACAATATAAATCAGGTATGGGACAGGTATTTTATTTCCTGCACATAAAAGAAGTACTAAACACAAAAGGGTCGCATAAGCATGCATTGATAGAAACTGAAGCAGCAAGCAATAACAACTGTAATATTTTCTTAGGACTTTGGAGCTAAAAATCAGAACATGAAGCAATTTGGGAGACTGCTGAATAGGCATTATTACGTTTCAGCTTAGCAAGGTTCCAGTCCGTGGCAAGCCAGGCCAGGGCTCAGGTTTGTCCTCTTGAGGGTGAGCATCTTATTTCATACAGAAACCCTCTTTGCTGACAGTCAGCTCTAGCCAGTGGACCCAGGATCTCCAACCTCTTGAATTCACAGATTTGCCTCTAGGACTGTGCATGTCCATCTCAAAATCATACTTTGTACACCTATGATCAGGCAAAGACATACAGAGCAGAAGAGGCCTCCAGAGGTGCGGGCCCAAATTCAACTAGCTGAGTACGTCTGATCTAGCTCTCACCTGGCAGAGGTTGCCATTTCTTCTGGAGTAAAAGGAAAGGAAGCTGCCTTTTCTGTCTCACCTACATCCTTCCAAGAATAGGCTGGACTAGAACTAACACAATCTGCAGCCAGAAAGAGAAGTGGCAAATTTGGTAAGGTTGCTCTTTTTTTTTTTTTTCAAAGGTACAGTGAGTTAATGGCACTTCCTGCCCAGTGGCCAATAAGAGGAATGTTTCGCCATTCCCAGTGCATCCAAGTCCTTCAGCTCTGAGTCATACAACACCAGCCAGAAGCAATTGGGGCTTCATCATCCCAGGGTGCCTGAGAGATAAGTAATAGTAGCATATGAAGTCAGTCCAAAATTAGTGAGACAGCTTTGCACATGCCCTACTTACATTAAAGTAAGTGGGAATCTAGGAGAAGGCCAGGAGAAAAATTTCTACACTGAGGAATTTCTAAAGTTGGTCTCAAAGTATGAGAACAATCGATACGTTTAAAATTTCTTTGGCACTTTAAATTTGCATAATGCTTTTACGGAGTAGTTATCTAGAAGTTACCCCCAAAATGCATCTATTGGCAAAACTGTACTTTTCCAATCACTCCTAGCTTTCCTAAGTGGGAAGAGGAAGCAGAGCAGTCTTTTCAACAGGTTAACATAGTATAGATTCAACAGTGTTTCCTTGTAATACACATAGCTAAGAGCTGGTCAACCCATTGTCAAAAGAGAGTTAATTTAGTAGTTATCTTAATGATTGCAAATTCAGGACCCTTCTTTTAATTAAGTTTATTTGATAAAATCAAATAGTCAGTAGCTTGAGGGGAGAAACAATGTCTTAATTATTTTTGCATCTCCTGATCATCATGCTGCTTTGAGTGTAAAAGGATCTTAATAAATAGTTTTTGAATGACTAGTAGGAGGGAAAAGGGCCATTCTAGTAACTTCACCTAAGCTATGTCAGCTTATCATCCCTTTATTTTTTTTCTCTATACAATTTGCAACAATCATGAAAGAACTATATAATTTAAATGTTGCAACCTTGCGGTAAGTGAAGGTTATAAGAGGAATAAACAACAATAACAGGTATCATTTAAGCTTTTAGATTTGCAAAGTATTTACAAATATTTTCTCATCTCTATCTTCACAACTCTGGGAGGTAGGTGTTATTGGAAACTGAGGCAGGCAGAGGTTAAGTAACTTGCCCAAGATCACAAAGCCAGGAAGCGTCTGAGGCTAGGTTTAAACTCAGGTCCTCCTGATTCCAAGACCAATGCTGTCTGCTATACCACCAGCTGCCTCAAAAATATAAATAGGAATTCAGATTATTCTTTCCAGAAGTATGGGTGTAAAAGTGCTTATCGATTTTCTAAGTGGCTACTTATTAATGAATGAATAAGCATTTATTAAGTGCAGGGTTTGAACGTCATGAGGAAGTATACTGGGGAGTTTGGTTCTAGGAGAAATAAGGTGAAAGCCAACCTGTGGAACAAAGTCCCAGGGAAGAGAGTCTGTTTTCCAATGAGAGGTCTAGGACAGCTGGTGCGCAGGTGACATGGTGTGAAGTTGGCTGAGTGATGGTGTTGTGGCTTAATTCTGAAAGCCTACCCATCAGAAATCCATGTCAAAGATCTAGTAGGAGATATATCAAGGATAAGAATTTAATCAATGAATATTCATTGAGTACCCAATACCTTCGTTCAAAATGAAGATGAAAATGAAGGACTTTATTTTTCCGTATTTTAACTATCTAAAGCAGGGGAGGCTAAGAAAAAAAATTTGGGTTGGCACTTTTTTTGAATTAACAATTGCTAGATTGGCTTAAGAATATCCCTTCTAAGATATTTTGATGGGAATCACCAGTGTTATGGAGTCACAGTTATAGGCATATCAAAATGCATAATTGAAAAAAGAGTAAAACGTACCAAACTGTGAAACACACCAAGGTAATTCATATCACAGTAGTGTTTTATGATAGGAAATCCACAAGAAAAGATCAAGCGTATGTGTTTTGTTTTTTGTTCAGCAACGCTATCATATCTCCATTATTAAAATTGATAACACTGATTTGTGGCAAATTATGCTTATTGATCTTTTTCACTTTAATTCTACATTGGATTTTTACCTAGCAATACTAAAATCGCATCGTTTGCCTTAGTTTGCAACCCTTATTTTTGATAAAGCTTGTCATATCAAGGAAATAGTATTTCTTATCAATATAATGCTACAAGACTTTGTAGCAAGACCATTGAGAGAGAGTTGTTTCCAGACTCAGCTAAACTTCACCACCTCAAAACAGCAGGAAAGATACCAAATGAAAAAGTAATAGTAACAAGTGGGGAAAGGAAATAATTCATAACTAAGTGATTCCTAGTGAATATAACAAGAGAAGGATGCTTTATCAACTCACCAGTGGCTCCCACTTACACAGAGTGCTCCCTGATAATTGCTCTCATAACTGGCCAAATTCTGAGACCTGGGATCTCCAGTGCTATACTAACATATTATTACCTCTCCAAGCCTCTCCCTCTTCAGTGATCTAGCCAGATTTCTTAGTCCTTAGTGGGTAGAGCCGTGAATTCAAGCAACCTCTGTGGTCTAGATGGAAAAGAAAGGGCAAGTATTGATTGAGGAGGGCCCCAATCATACTAGCTCTATTATGGCACTACTGGGCTATCAAGAATATAATGAAATTGTTTCTTTTACACCTATGATCCCCAGCCAAATCCCAAAACTGGTAGAAGTTGTTAATATGAATAAATAAATAATAAAAGAGGGCAAAGGCAATTTTGAACAAGATGGATGAATGGTTGAGTTGAACTCCCCATGTCTCAAAATAACATGGAATATATAAAATAAATTAAAACAATTATAACAAATAAGAAGAAAGGATTTGAAAGAACTCTCAAGATAAACTCAGAAAGACCAGCAAAGTAAAAAAAAAATGAGAAAACAATAAGCTATATCCGATGGAGTAAACAAATACTAAAGAAAAAGAAAAGATTGACTGAAAAAAACACTGGAAACCAAAGGGCAATTCTATTAACGACTACAATAGACCTTCTGAAATTATAATGATGAAAGCCATCGACAGTATGGATCAGAAGAACAATGGAAGAATTTTTAAAGAAATGAGGATGGGAATAACAGAAATTAGAGCTTCCAAAAAGAAATGAAGCAATGAATCACAATTTTAGAAAAGAAAGACGGAATTTTTTTTTTTAAATTGACACTGAAAAGAGAACACCACATTTGTACTTTAAAATAGAGGTGGAAGAAGTGACTAAACACAATCAAAACAAATCAGATTAAAAAACTACATGAGTTCTTCTGGGGGCACAGCCAAGATTGAAGAGTAAAAAGAGCATTCAGCAGAGCTCTCCCAACATCCTCCTGCAAATAACTTTAAAATAACAGCTCGAATTGAATTCTGGTGCAGCATAGCCAACAAAATGTCAGGCTGAGACATTTCTTCCAGGCCAAGACAATACAGGAGGACAGAAAGGGAGAGCTGTGGCACAGGCAGAGGCTGAAGCAGCAAGGGTGGGATTAGGTGGTGGTGACCAATGCAGCAGCAGCTTTGGTGCTTTCAGGCCAAAGATGGTAAAGGGACCCGGCAATGGGTGAGAAAGAGATTGCAGAATTTGAGACTAGATGCTACTTGGCAACTCCATTGCATGTGCCCATTTCTGAATCATGGTTCAAAGGCAGAAAGAAATACTTTTAGCCAAGAGGAAGTGGGAGCCCTGAGGGGCAACTGTTCGGCAACTCCATTGCCTATACCCAATTCTGAGTCATAACTAGGAGTGGAAAGGAGCACTTTTGTTCAAGAGAATGTGGAAGCTCTGACAGGTAGTATCATTTTTGGTCCCAAGGGATCAGGGACCCTGAGAAACAGTGTCATTTCCAGTCCCAAGGTAGGAGTGGCCTTGAGGAACAGTACTGATTGCAATTCTAATGGATCAGGGGACCATTCTTGAGTAAGAAACAGAGTGCAGATTAAGAAAGCAGTGACCTTTCCTCCAATCACATCACCTTGGAAGCAAATGTTTAAGGAGCAATGAATCCCAATATTGTATAAACTATATGAAAAAAAATATGTAAAGAAGGAGTCCTGGGATAGCTAGGTGGTACAGTAAGTAGAGCACCGGTCTTGGAGTCAGGAGGACATGAGTTCAAATATGGCCTCAGACCCTTGACACACTAGCTGTGTTACCTTGGGCAAGTCACTTAACTTGAATTGCTCCACCTTCCCCCCCTCCAAAATAAAGAGTCCTATCAAATCCCTTTTGTGACACAAATATGGTTTTGATAACTGAACTAGAAATAACAGACAAATTTCTTTAATGAATATTAATGCAAAGATTTTAAATTAAATTAAATCAAGATTATAACAATACATACTAATATATACTAATATATACTAATATATACTATATATTACTATATATACTAAATATATTATATATATATATATATATAATATATATACTAAATATATTACTAATATATACTAATATATAAACAATATATACTAACCCTCTTGTTTCGTTGATGTTGAAAAAGTTTTTTCTTAGGATACTTTCCAAATAAGCTGTAGTATATTTTACAATTTGCAAACAATATTTTGTAGTGATAGTGGGTATATTTTAATTTTTTTATGTGTTCTTTCTTTTAAGCTTTATTTCAGGATGCCAGTAGGTCTCAATATAACACACCATGAGTTTTCTGTTTAACAGCTTTATGCTTATGGTATCCTGCCTGGAGGAGTCAAAGTACTTTTAGGCATTGCCATCAGCTAGATTGTACAGTAGATAGAGTGCTGGGCCTGGAATTGGGAAGACTCATCTCTGAGTTCAAATATGGTGTCAGACACTTACTAGCTGTGTGACCCTGGACAAATCACTTGACCCTGTTTGTCTCAGTTCCTCATCTGTAAAATGAGTTGTAGAAGGAAATGGCAAACCACTCCAGTGTCTCTGTCATGAAAACCTTAAGTAGGGTCACAGAGACTTGAATGGAAATGAAATCCTGCTTAACAAATGAAATTGGAATTCATTCAATGTGACCTCTTAATTTAAACTCAAATCCTTGAGTCTCTCTTTCCTTGGCATATTAAAAAAAAACTTTATACTGCTGTCCAAATCACATTTTGGTAATAATGGAAAAAAATTTCATACGATAAAGATCTGTTATTTAAGGAATTTTTGGTGGATCCACGCAGCATCAATGTATCAAGTGATTAATGAGTTATTTTGGTTAGATTCCCCTTTTATTTGGAAGTCTTCTGTAGTTCTATTTAGGAGAGATGATAATGAATTTAAGGGCAGGCAGAACCATAACATGCTTAAATAGACTCTCTGAAAAATTCACATCAATGATGCTTCAAATTCGTGTGTTTAAGGACTGTTTTAACCAGAGAACACTTTTTAAAGTATACATGAAATAACTCTAACATTCTAATTCTACTTAGGTTTATTTTTTATATATATATTCAGTACATGAATAAGTGATGGTTATAGAACTGAATCAAAAGCTTTTTATTGATTATAAAAGGCAGTATAAATGCTGTAATGTTTTCAGATGAGTTGTTTCATCACTTCTGGGTTGATAATGCTATTTTTATATCTATGAGAGTTTTGAGGGATAGTCTTTAGGTAAATTATCTCTTTTTAGCATACCTTTTTTATTTATCATCATCTGCATCATCATCAAAATTAACAATGATAATTGACATGTATATAGCTCTTTAAAGTTTACTAAGAACTTTAAATACATTATCTAATTTGAGCCTCACATCAATTCTGTTAGGTAATTAATACCAGCATTAATATCCGAATTTGGCTTATGAGGAAATTGATTAGAGAGGTCAAGTGATACATGACCATACAACTAGTAACTCAGAGATTTGCACTCTGATCTAAAGATCATAGGGTTACCAAATCATAGACTTAGAGCGAAATGGAACATCAGATATCATCTATTCTATTCTAGTCATTTCATTTTATAAGTGATGACATTGAGGCAATAAAAGACAACTTTACTCGCTAAAAGTAACATGGGCAATACATGGCAGGAACAGGCCTTGAACCTTCTCCAGTCCCAGTAGTTTGTTTTTTTTATTGGACTCTTGACTTTAAAGAAATTTTCAGATAAATCAAACGAAATGATAGAATATTATTTTCTACAAAGAACAGTTTGCACTTCAAAATATTATATAAAGCTGAGCTTAATCATGAATAAAAGTAGAGTTTCTACAAAATATAGGCATTGGAGTTTTTTTTAAAAGGAACTATGTCATTTAATATTCTAACTCCTCAAACAAATAAAACAAAGAAAATTACAAGCTCAGTTAAGAAAAAAACTATGCCATGAAACCATTATTTTCATGATTCTTGGTTTAGACAAGGTTTGAGTTTTAATTAATCTATACTTATTAAGGATCATCAAGAAAACAAAGATAATATCTATGGAGTAATCTTCAAGGGGTGGAGCTTCAAAAATATCAGGAGAATGGGGTAGGAGAGGAACTGAACAAATATTTCTTGGCCTGGAAGAGATTCCTTCATTAGTAAATCAATATTTTAGGTGGCGTTACAGCAAAAGCAAAAAAAAAAAAGTTCTTTCAGGAAGTGATGGTAGGTGGGATAGTCAGAATGTGGAGATTCCAGAGACAAATAAGAATAACCTTCAAATATGATAGAAAGGAAATTCAAATAACTATAGATTATTCTCTACCCACCAGAAGCCACAAAGGGAAAGAGAATAATGTGTTCCAAACAGCAAAGGAGCTCAGGATGCGATCCAAGATGACATACTTTGCAAATTTGAGACTAAGTATTAATGAATAAAGATGGCCATCAAATAAAAAGAAACATTCAAAACATATCTAGAAAGAAAACTGAACCTGAAGAAATCATTTGTTTTTCAAATACTTCGAACAACAAATAAAAGCTATACAAAACCAAGAACAGCAACCGCAAAGCTACAGAGAGACTATAAAGAGATCTATATACAAGATTTTATGCAAAGAGAGCAAGGTGAAAGTAAAAGTCAAATAGAAGGTATGTCAGAGAAACAGACCTGAAACATCATGGACTAAACCTCCCAACACCCTCTTAACATGTAAGTCAATATTTTGCTTTGTTTTTGTTTTTATGGGACCATATTATAGAATTGGAGAGAATATAAAAGAGGTTGTGAGGAAAGAATATAGAAAGGAATAGTTGATATACCTTAATAAAGGCTATCAAAGAAGGGAAAATAACTAATATAGTCTGTTGGGAAGATGAGACCCTACAAGTGAATGGGAGGAATCAAAGTGATGGATTGATTAGGGGGAAAATAAATGGGGAAATCTTATTCATATAAGCAGGTATACTCCCATGGGGGAAAAGAGAGATTCTATGAAAAGATATGAGGAATATGTAGTGGGTAATATCTGCAAAGATTTGGTGCTTAGAGAGAACACAGACTCATCAGGATAAAGGGAGTCAGAGCTCCTGGTAGCTCCTCCCAGCACAGTGGGAGGATATAGACCCAGGAAGGAGATTTCAAGGTAAATAGGGGAAAAGGATCTTTTGGAGAGGAAAGGTTAATAATGGAGTATTCTATCAGAGACATAGTAAATTTCTACCATAGGAGAATATCCTTCTTATCACCTGCAGGAACTGTATTTCTAAGAATGAAGCACAACAAAAAATGAGAGCCAGGAGGCAAGATCTATAAGGCATCAATATAGAAACTGTTTAGAAAATAAGTAGCCCAAAATGGTACCCTAGAAACTTTAACATCATGAGGAATAGAGAGACTAGAAAGCTAAAGTCCATGAATCAAACAATGACAATATAAAATAGACATAATGGAAAAGTAAGTAAGGATGAAAATGAGAAAAAATCTTTTTCTTTTTTAGAAAAAGATGCAGACAGAAAATATTGAAAGTAAGAAGAGGAAGGAGTATTTTACTTGAGTACTGAAGTAAGAGGAAAAAAGAGGAAGAATTAAATAACTAGGTAAAATCTAGAAAGAAAAAAGAATTTACAAATTGAAACTATGCAACTAGGGAAATGGCAACAAATAGAGGGGGAAATTTGGAGCAAGGAGAAAAGAGCAAGTAGAAATTGCCTTAAAATAGATAAAGTTAGAATAAATGAAGAGACCTCATACTATATTTACAGAAGAAGAGAGAAAAAATCCTAGCTTGGAAAACCTCCCATGATATTAGAAAAAAATGAAGGAAAATATAAACTTAGTTCTCATGACTTTAAATATGAATCGATTAAACAATCCAATGAAGCAAAAAAAAACAAGAGACTAAAAGCATTGGATGAGAAAACACCCACAAGAAACACATTTAAAAAAAAAACACAAAGATGTAAATAGAATAAAAAGGAGGGGTTAGGGGAAGTATTTTATATGTATCATATAATCCAAATGAAGCAATCTTACTATCAGACAAAGAAAAAACAAGCATTCAATACATAGGTTAAGAAAGCTATATTATGCTGAAAGGGATCATAGACAACAAGCTAATATTAAATTTATATGTTCTGAAAGCCATTGTATCTAAATTCATAAAGTCAGTCTTTATTAAGGTTTATTAAGGTACTTTATTAAGCATATAATATGTACCAGACACTGGGGATACAAAGAAAGTCAGAAAGGCAGTACCTGCCCTTAAGGAGCTTACAGTCTAATAGGGAATAACACGCAAAAGAAAGGTGAAAATTAGGGGGAGGCAGGTACCATCAGAGGGACATAATGAAATCCAGAGGAGTGCATCCTCATGGGAAATGAAGAGATGGATGGCCTCCTTAAATGGAGGTTCCGAGAGAAGCTCTTTGTTTTCCACAGTCCAATTAGAGGGAAGGAGAGGCCTTGTGCCCTCCAGGGCAGACAGTACTAATGAGGTGTGCGTTACAGAGCTCATATGACTTTGCAGGATGAAGAGATTCCTGAGGCATGAAGAAGTCCAGATAAAGGAAAAACTACTTGAGCTATAAGAAGACATAGATAGTAACACAATGATGGTAGGGGATTTCAATGTCCCTCTCTCAATTTTAGAGAAATCTGAGAAAGATAAATAAAAATGAAAGTATAGAACTGGACAAATTGCTGGAAAGTCTAGAGTTAAAACAGTTTGAGAGCCTTTTACATGGGACTGCTAAAGAATATATGTATTTATCAGTATTGCAGGGAAATTTTAGAAAAATTAACCATGTATTAGGGTAGTGAGATATTGCGAACACATGCAAAATGGCAGAAAGAGTAAACGCATCCTTTACAAACCATAACACAATAAAAATAGTGATCATTTGGAGGACATTCAAAAGTTTTTCAGGCATTTTTTAGTCATCTTTAACTTTTTGTGACCCCATTTGGGATTTTCTTGGCAAACGTACTGGAGTAGTTTGCCATTTCCTTCTCCAGCTCATTTTAGAGATGAGGAAACTGAGGCAAACAAGGTTAAATTACTTGCCCAGGGTCACAAGTGTCTGAGGACAGACTTGAACTCAGGAAGATGAGTCTTCCTGATTCCAGACCCGGCATTCTATCCACTGTACCCCTAGCTACCCTTGAAACAAATGATAAAGGCCTACATTGAAACTTTAAAATGAAATCCTAAATAATAAGTGAATCAAAGAATAAAAGAGGTTAGCAGCTATAATGCTGAACTGGACATTAGGAAGACTGATGTCTAGCCATGTGAGCTTGGACAAGTCATTTAATTCCTATGTGCCTCAGTTTCCTCAACTGTAAAATGAGCATGATAACAATACCTATATCCTAGGGTTATTGTAAGATTCAAATGAGATAATTTTTGTAAAGTCCTTATTACAGTGTCTGTGATATAACAGGTACTATATAAATGCTTGCTATTATGTTATTTTTATTATTAATATTAATTATTATGTGAAAGAAAATGATAACGATGAAATCACATACTAAAATTTTGGGCATGCATCTAGAATAGTCTTCTGGGGAAACATTATATCTCTAGGAAAATACATTAGAACAATGAACTACATATATACATTTAAAAATACTGGAAACCAACAAATAAATCTAAATTAAGTACAAAATTCAAGATATTAAAAATTAGAAAAGAAATAGATGAAATCTTTTAAAAAGTTAAAACTAAAAGTCACTTCTTTAAAAACACTAACATAATTGATAAACCTTTATCCCATTTGATTAAATAGGGTAGAAAATTACATACATACCTATATATACATTTATGCATATATAAACATGTGTGTGATGTCACAACATAACCAGTAAAAAATAATGAGTATCTAGACCCGTTATGCAAAGTTATATGCAAACAAAATTGAGGATACAAAAGAAATAAAGGAATACTTTCAAAAATATAAAATGGGTCAACTCACAGAAGATCAGGTTGAGATTTTAAATAACACTATGTTAGAAAAAAGAAATAGAACTATTATAAAGCTATTGGCAGAGAAAAACAAAAACAAAATCTCTTGGTTCTGATGGCAGAATTCTATCAAATTTTTGAAGAGCAAATAGTACTAATACCACACAAATGTTTCCAAGTCAAATTAGAAGAAATGCAACAATATTATTCAGTAGATTTTATTAAATACAGAAAAGTATTTAAAGTAATAATAAATTTAATTATATGATATCTCTGAATTTGAAAGTTAATTCAAAACCAGCCCTTTAAAATCTGATGATCTTTATTTTTTTTTCTTTCTGTGCAGTCAATTGGAATGGTAGATCCTCATAACCTTGTGATAAAACATAGATTTTTACAATGTCATATATTACTAAGAATAGTCACCTTTCTCCTAAGATTCCCCTGGGAAGCCCTGTCAGTGTAAAGAGAATAGCATCAGAGAGCAGATAAGACAGGACATTGGAACAAAAAAAAATCAGGCTTAGCAATAAATTGCTACATGATTCAGGTTTAGAAAATCAATGTTAGCCCCAGGGACTTAAAATTTGACTTTTTCCCCCTCCACAAAAACAGATACACAAACACAGACACACATGTGCACACACACACACACACACACTCACACACAAAGACAGAATGAGAGAGGAGGGAGGAAGGAAGAGAGAGAGCGAACTAAAGAAGTTATAGAGTATTCTAGGTAAGATTATATTTATTTATCAGCACCACATAGTACTTTTAGAAAAATTGACTATGTATTTATGTATACCTATGACTACGTAAAAATACACATGTGTATGTATATTGTGTGTGTGTTTATATGTATATATATATATATATATATATATATATATATATATATATATATGCTATATTTCAATTGTCTCCTGGTTTGTATGTATTCATTCCATTCTAATTTGGTTAGAAGGCTATATGGTAATAATTTACATCTTGAAGAAAATTATATTAATATCAATAATATGCTTATATTATTTAAAATGTAATGCTATTATGTTTGTAGATTAACACAGGGAATTTCTCAGACTCTTTAAATAAAGAGCTCTCCATAAACTTTTCAGAGATTTTCCTGTGGATTCTAAAATGTACAAATGTCAACTGCCTCGTTCTGATACAGTCAGTTTACCTGTCTCTTGCAATCTCTACAAGTATGAAATGAAGAATTTAAGTCATAATAGTATGTAGATGATTCAGGTGTTTAAAATACTTTAGGTTTAACATAGTGTGATATCAATTAAGTTGGGCCTTTTCTTTTTACTGTTTTAGAATGATAAATTAATTGTCTTTGAGCCTTACTAGGTGCAAAGTCCCAGGCCCAAACCCTTATCTACTAGGTGCTAAGCCTATGTCATGGCTCTGAAGACTTTAGGGTCCTATGGGGAGTTCCTAAGACCAGAGCCAATAGTAGCCGCCTAGGTTCTGGTCCCTCAGATGATGTTTGATGATGGCTAAAGAGTGTATAAAAACAGAGAATAGAGCTATTTGCGAGGGGCTCTCACTCACTGGAAGAGTGTTTGTGTGGAGACTCTAGGTAGCTGCTGGAGCCCCCTGGCTTTGAAGAAAACCCAGATGCTGATGCTTCTCTGGTAACTGTATACTGTGATATTGTCAGACAGAAATCTGTCTGTTGATTCTTGTTTATTTGCTCTGTGTGTATTTGCTCTGAAGCTCAGGGTGCTGGTTTTTCCTCACAGGATGCTGGTTTTTCCCCCTGAGCTGAGTAAATGACATAAGTATGTTTGCTTAAAGTAGGATTGTTAACCTCTTAACATTACTTTACTTAGTAAAGCAGATCAAAGAAACTGTGCGGGAAGCATCCTTGTTGTTGGGCTTGTGATGGTCTTTCACCCCCACAGCAGCTGCTAGCTGAAATGTTGCAATGCATATCCAGTGAATGTTGGAGAAAAAATGCCTCAGTCTTTTGCAAGGGCAGAAATCAGCAATTTTTCAGTTCCTTTGTGGGTAGAGATATGAATCTGTATCTTTGCAGGTCTTCTTATTCACAAAGACTTTAAAATATACTGGTGATGGTGCATGCATTAATTATTCCTTAAATAAAAAGAGTATTTTTTTCTTAGCACATTAATTTTTTTAATTTATTTAATATGTCTAGTTTTCAGCATTGATTTTCACAAATTTTCTCCCCATTTCTACCCTCCCCCCCACTCCAAGATAGCATATATTGTGGTTGCCCCGTTCACCAGTCAGCCCTCCTTTCTGTCACCCCACTCCCTTCCCATCCCCTTTTCCCTTCCTTTCTTGTAGGGCAAGATAAATTTCTACGCCCCATTGCCTGTGTATCTTATTTTCCAGTTCCATGCAAAAACTTCTTTTTGTTTTTGAACGTCTGTTTTTAAAACTTTGAGTTCCAAATTCTCTCCCCTCTTCCCTCCCCATCCACCCTCCGTAACAAGGCAAGCAATTCAACATAGGCCACACGCATATAATTATGTAAAACCCTTCCACAATACTCATGTTGTGAAAGACTAACTATATTTTGCTCCTTCCTAACGTATCCCCCTTTATTGAATTTTCTCCCTTGACCCTGTCCCTTTTCGAAAGTGTTTGTTTTTTATTACCTCCTCCTCCATCTGCCCACCCTTCTATCATCCCCCCCTTTTTATCTTCTTCCTCCTTCTTTCCTGTGGGGTAAGATACCCAATTGAGTGTGTATGGCATTCCCTCCTCAGGTCAAATCTGATGAGAGCAAGATTCACTCATTCCCCCTCACCTGCCTGCTCTTCCCTTCCTACAGAACTGCTTTTTCTTGCCACTTTTATGCGAGATAATTTACCCCATTCTATCTCTCCCTTTCTCCCTCTCTCAATATATTCCTCTCTCATCCCTTAATTTGACTTTATTTTTTTAGATATCATCCCTTCATATTCAACTCACCTTGTGCCCTCTGTCTATACACACACACACAGACACAGACACATATGTATGTATATATATATATACATACACACACACACATATATATACATACACATATATGTACATGTATATATATATGCATATTCCCTTCAGCTACCCTAATACGGAGGTCTCATGAATCATACACATCATCTTTCCATGTAGGAATATAAATAAAACAGTTCAACTTCAGTAAGTCCCTTGTGATTTCTCAATTTTGTTTACCTTTTCATGCTTCTCTTGATTCTTGTGTTTGAAAGTCAAGTTTTCTATTCAGTTCTGGTCTTTTCACTGAGAAAGCTTGAAAGTCATTTATTTTATTGAAAATCCATATTTTGCCTTGGAGCATGATACTCAGTTTTGCTGGGTAGGTGATTCTTGGTTTTAATCCTAGCTCCATTGACCTCTGGAATATCGCATTCCAAGCTCTTTGATCTCTTAAGGTAGAAGCTGCTAGGCTTGTGTTATTCTGATTGTGTTTCCACAATACTCAAATTGTTTCTTTCTGGCTGCTTACAATATTTTCTCCTTGATCTGGGAGCTCTGGAATTTGGCAACAATATTCCTAGGAGTTTTCTTTTTGGGATCTATTTGAGGAGGCGATCTGTGGATTCTTTCAATTTCTATTTTACCCTTTGTTTCTAGAATATCAGGGCAATTCTCCTTGATAATTTCTTGAAAGATGATATCTAGACTCTTTTTTTGATCATGGCTTTCAGGTAGTCCAATAATTTTTAAATTATCTCTCCTGAATTTATTTTCCAGGTCAGTGGTTTTTCTAATGAGATATTTCACATTGTCTTCCACTTTTTCATTCCTTTGGTTCTGTTTTATAATATTTTGATTTCTCATAAAGTCACTAGCTTCCCCTTGCTCCAATCTAATTTTTAAGATAGTATTTTCTTCAGTGGTCTCTTGGACCTCCTTTTCCATTTGGCTAATTCTGCCTTTGAAGGCATTCTTCTCCTCATTGTCTTTTTGGAGCTCTTTTGACATTTGAGTTAGTCTATTTTTTAAGGTGTTGTTTTCTTCAGTATTGTTTTTCAGTATTTTTTTTTGGGTCTCCTTTAGCAAGTCATTGACTTGTCATGGTTTTCTCACATCATTTTCATTTCTCTTCCCAATTTTTCCTCTACTTCTCTAACTTGCTTTTCCAAATCCTTTTTGAGCTCTTCCATGGCCTGGGACCAGTTCATGTTCTTCTTGGAGGCTTTTGTTGTAGATTCTTTGACTTTGTTGACTTCTTCTGTCTGTATGTTTTGGTCTTCTTTGTCACCTAAGAAAGATTCCAAAGTTTGAGACTGAATCTGAGTGTGTTTTTGCTGCCTGGCCATGTTCCCAGCCAACTTACTTGACCCTTGAGTTTTTTGTTGGGGTATGACTGCTTGTAGAGTAAAGAGTACTTTGTTCCAAGCTTGAGGGGATGTGCTGTTTATTTCAGAGCTATTACAGCCAGCTCTGCCACACCAGCACTGCTCCTTCCCTAAGAACCCCCAACCCAGACTGGACTCAGATCTTAAGCAGGCTCTGCACTCCTGTTCTGTTCCTCCACTTAATTCCTCCCACCAGGTGGGCCTGGGGTTGGAAGCAACTGCAGCTGTAGTTCTGTAGCTGCAACACCTCTGCTGTTGCTGGGGTGGTGGCTGAACCGTGAACTCCTATCACTGTCCCATGCAGCTTTTCCCACTAACCTTCTCTGTTGTCTTTGGTGTTTGTGGGTTGAGAAGTCTGGTAACTGCCACAGCTCACTGATTCAGGGCGCTAGGGCCCATTCTGCCCAGCTCCTGGTCTGGTTGGTCCGCGTGGCCCACTCTGGGCTCTGCTCTGCTCCCAGCTCCGTGCATGATAGACCTCACCCAGCGACCATCCAGGCTGTCCTGGGCTGGAGTCCTGCTTCCCTCTGCCATTTCGTGGGTTCTGCAGTTCTAGAATTTGTTCAGAGCCATTTTTATAGGTTTT
Organism: Trichosurus vulpecula; assembly: GCF_011100635.1. Lineage (NCBI taxonomy): Eukaryota > Metazoa > Chordata > Mammalia > Diprotodontia > Phalangeridae > Trichosurus > Trichosurus vulpecula. The sequence goes on along the minus strand of NC_050573.1, from coordinate 454,028,493 downwards.
TGAAGGGACATGGTGGGGAGCTCATGCTAGTCCCTGCTTTCCAGCTGCCATCTTGGCTCTGCCCCCCAAAAAGAGTGTTTTTAAAAAGGAAATATAGTCTTCCATTTCATCCATCACAAATTTCTTGAATGAAAACAAAAGCTAAGTGTGTTGAGTCTCTGAATAAACTTTTCCCCAGGTTATATTCATTAATTCATAATGTATTTACTGAGTGCTTACATACTATGTGTGGCATAAGACACAAAAATAGCACAATATTTTTTAAAGGTTTTTTCTAAAAGCTCAGTGTTGAAGGGGATACAAAGTAGAATAAAATACAGGGTTTGCCATCTTGCAGCTGATCATCCAGAAAAGAAAATAAGATGCCTTGTGTGTGTCACCTCTCTCTAGTTTTTCCTTCTGCAAATGAGAGATTATATTCTAAGATCCTTTCCAGCTCTAAATTTAGTACATATAATTCAGAACATATAAATTTAATATTGCTATTAGCTTGCTATCTGTGATTCCTTTCAGCATAATACAGCTTTGTTAATCTCTCTTTTATGTATTGAATGTTTGTTTTTTCTTTGTCTAATAGTAAGATTGCTTCCAGCTCTAAATTTAGGGATTCTATAAGCAGGAAATACACTGTGAATTCACTATCTCCGAATCAGGAATGTATATTACCCCTTGTGGTTCTTAAATGCTCCAGTGGGGATAAGCAGTATCTCCTTTTTATCACCTATCAGCTCATGACTCCACTGCTTGTGTTCCTTCCTCTGTTAGTCATTAGTGAGTGACTAGCAATTCAGTTCTATTTAACCATTTAATATTAGTTTTGTGAAAGTGACATTAATCTCAGAGACATAGCAAGAACAAAAGTACAAACATTTCCCCGCAACACCTCCCCTATACCTTTGGTCTCTGGAGGGAGTAGGCTCAGACTTAGCAGAGTTTATACCTAGCATTGATACTACCGAGTTGCAGGTCAAATACATCACTCATGCAGGATGACTCTTTGTCTCAGTTACAGCTGGATCAGGTCACAAAAGCAACTCTTTGTTTTTCTAGGCATTGATGATGGACAGGGCAAGTCCTGCTACGGATTTGATTCCTAGACTCCCTAACTCTTTAGGTTGGAGCTTCCGGATTAATCTACTACCTAAAACAAAAGAAAAATACCAAAATGAAACAATAACAACCAACTAAGGCTCTTTCACTGGAGCCGCATGTCATCCTTGGAGGGAGAGGCCACTTCCTTCATAGTGCTGTCTCTTACTAGTCCCTTGTCAATGTAGGGATCAAACCAAGAGCAGAGTTCCACAAGACAGAACAGAGGAGAATGACTAATAATCTGTGCCTTTTGAAGGGATACCCAGCTACAATTACATAGTCCAGCAACAGGTTGCCATTGTCCATATAATTAGCAGAGCAGAACCAGTTATAGAGTGTGTATATGTGCTCCATGGTGTCTCCAAGGCACTCTTCCAGAAGCAGGCTTCCTATCCTTCTCTTCATGGAGGGTGGGGTGGGATAGCATCAGAGGCACTCTATATATATGTGCCTATCCCCCATTACATAGACAAATACACCCAAGAGACAGTTTAAAAATTTGAATAAGAAAAGGCAATGAGTTATACAAAGTGCTATTGAAATTCTGGGGAGAGGGTAGTTCCTTCAAGTTATTGCTCAGGGAACAGACAACATATGAGTCACTCCTTGAAGCATGTGATAGAATCAAACAGGTAGAACTGGGGTAAAAGGGGAATTATAGCTGAAGTGAATAAGATGGAGAAGCATAAAGGCAAAAAATTTTCAGGTATATTTGGCAAAGGGTAGAGTGTATAACTTGGAAAACAGGGCTCATGAATAGTAGTAGAAGGAAGTAAACCTGGCACTAAATCACTGAAGTCCTTGAATTCCAGCTATAGATATTTGGATTCCATTGACAGTAAACATTTTTAGAATAGCATGAAGTGATGTGATAGAGAATTGTATTCCAGGAAGATTTTTTTTATCTAGTTCAGAGGACAAAAGGAAATACAAGAAATAACTAAATTGAAACTGGAAGAGAAATGAGTGAGATTTTCAATAGAAGCAATATTACTGAGAAAATATAATTTCAACATTTGAATAGGATTTAGATAGGCGGAAGGGAAAAAGTAAGCTCATTACAGGTGTGTGTGTGTGTGTGTGTGTGTGTGTGTGTGTGTGTTGTATATATATGAGAGAGAGAGAATCAAAGTTGGGAAAGAACTTAGAATATGTGGAATATGTCATGATTCTGTCTTAGGGTAAAGAGAGGGTAGTCAACTATGGATTTGATCATGACATTTTGTACTTATCTTAAAATATAATATGAAAAGGGAAGTAAGTCCCAAAGAAGTTCCCTTTATGTATGAAAGGAAAGGAGCCTGAATAGTAGGCCAGATCAGGATGTACACAGAGTGAAGGACTTCCTGACCTTCCAGTATGGAGAAGTTTAAGATAGTGAATAGATTATGTTTTACATTTATAGACACTTATTTGGCCTTTATTTTAATTTATTCTATTTGTTTCATACATACTTATAAATGCACATGTTGTGTCACCTGATAGAATGCAAGATCCTTAAATTCAAGGACTATTAATTTTGTCTTTCTATCTCCATAACCCAGTGTAGTGCTGCACATAAAAGGTACTTAATAAATGTTTGTGGAATAATTGATGCCAGTTCCAAATTACTTCTTCACTTTCCTAGGAGGGCAGAGTTTTATCCAAATCTCCTATTTAGTAATCATGTAGAAAAATTCCTCAGTGAGTAGAAAGCATTTAATGAAACCTTTTTCATCGGTTATGATAAAAATGCCTTCTCTATTTCACTCACTCTCTGTTAATGAAGTCTTAATTGCATAAGGTTCCTTAAATTGATAAAATAGAAATTTTGTTCTTGGTTCTTTATCCTTGGATTTTTAAATTCAAGATAAGTAAATATTGATAGTTAAAAACATTTCCCCAAATTACTGATTATTAATTTTTCAGTTTCTAAATTTATTTGAACATTTGGATGATGTCTGATTAGAATGAGTATAATGAGGCCTAGATTATTTGCTGAGTGGGGAAAACTCATTCAATTCAGTAACTTTGGCCATTTTCCTGGCAACACAAACCATAGTTATGCATGAATTTAATCATGACTTCATTTCAATTCAGGTCATTGTTCAGAATGAAAGTCTTCAATAGCTCAGCAATTAGTGTACCCTTTGGCAGCATAGACGAATTGCTTTTCTTTCCATATAGGGTTTATTTTCCATGAACTACAACTATGTTGTCCACTTGCACTTTGGAGAAAGAGTTTCAAATTACTTGAAAAGTATGGGCTTGTGGCTTGGTGCATTATGGGAAAAACTATTTTTCCCCTTTTGTGGAAAATTCTTCAATCAAGGCTCAATAGTATAAATAGAATTGAAATGTTATAAGCTCATAGTTTAGAGTTGAAAGGAAGCTTAGAGAATATTTAGTGCAACATTATTTTATCGATGAGGAAGCTGAAGCCTATTTGAATATGGAGGAGGTATTCCCACCCCATCCCCCATCACCAAGTTTCTGCCACTACAGGGATGGGATCCAGTCAGCTCAAGCGATCTATGGGATGACTTCCTAATAATAACAATAATTAATAATAATAGTAACTGGATTTGAGGAGTACTTTAGAACATTATCTAATTTAATCCTCATAATAACCCTAGAAGGTAAGTGCCATTATTCTCATTGTGTAGATAAGGAAACTAAGACAGTTTAGTTGATTTGCCTTGAGTCACATAGTTTCAATAAGTGTCTAAAGCCACATTTGAGATCAGATCTTTCTGACTCTAGGTTCTATGATCTCTCTACTGTGACAGCTAGTATCTTATTATGAATAGAGAGGAACCATGTTGCTTCAGAATCATGGTCCTCAATGAATTTTGTGAGCCAGATGGAAGAGGTGGCTTTCTGTCGATTAACGGGGTAAAATATCTTTGATTCATCACTGATCCTTATGTTAGCAGAGTTAGAGCAGAGTCCTTGAGAGAGGAGATATTAGATCATGTTTGGTGAATGGACAGGGCCTGAAGTGGAGCCTGAGATCATAGTGGAGAGAAGTACATGACTATATATATGTATCCTAACTTGACAAGATAGTACAAATGTAGCTTCAGACAAATCTTTTGAAGTCTTTAAACTTGACCTTGCTCCCTGTATCTTTGGCTTTCTGGTCAGGTAGGAGGCAGCAGAAGTTGGATCTCTGTCCTGGGTTGTTTCATTGCCAATATGGGAGCCTAGGAGGTCACCCACTCCTCCCCTCCAATTTCTCCGGGAGAAAAGATGGATAGAAGGCTATTCTTATGGTGAGTAGAAGAGCAATTATATATCTATTTCTTTCTTTCTCTCTGTTTGGAATTGGAAGTCCAATGGAAGTCAAAAAGTACATATAAAGGATAAATATGTTTTTGTTCAGTCACATCTGACTCTTCATGACCTCATTTGGAGTTTTCATGGCAAAGATAGTGCAGAGATTTTCTATTTCCTTCTCCAGTTCATTTCACAAATGAGGAACAGAGGCAAAATAGGGTTAAGTGACTTGCCCAGGGTCATATAACTGGTGTCTGAGGCCAGATTTGAACCTAGGAAGATGAATCTTCCTGACTCTAGGCCCAATGCTCTATCCACTGTGCTATCTAGCTACCACTAGGGTAAATATAAGGAGAATAAATTGAAATAAATACATAGTAGTTAATCACAGAGTAGTTTGTGAGGGAAAGCAATTGCAATTAGGGGATCAGGAATGACTTCATATAGATTAAGATGGTGCTAGAGCTGTGTCTTGAAGGAAGAGATGTATTCTGTGAGGTAAAGGTGAGGAGGGACTACATTCCAGGTATGCGGGAAGGCAGGTAGAAAGGCACTGAGATGGAAGATGGAGTATCCTATGAGAGAAGCAGACAGAACATAAACATATGTTCAGATCATAGTGCGTGGTGGGAAGGGAAAGTATTAGAAAGACAGATGGGGATCAGGGTTTCAAAGACTTAAAGTACTAAACAAAGTAGTTTATTTTTTATCATAGAGGCCAAAAAGGAGCCACTGGGGAGGTATTGCAATAGCTTGCTAAATGGGTTAGCTATGTCAAGTCTTTCACTTCTCCAATCCATTCTCCATTCAACCACTAAAGATTTTCCTAAAGTGCAACTCTGATAATGTCACCCCTCCACCCCCACTCAATAAAGTGCATTGGCTCCCTGTCACCTCCAGAATCAAATACAAAATGTTCGGTTTGGCTTTCAAAGTCCTTCTTAACTTAGACCTTTCCTATCTTCTAGGTTTCTTACACCTTACTCCACAATGAGTACTTAAGTATCCTGGCTGTGCCATGAAAAAGACACTCCAGCTTTCAGCTCAGGGTATTTTCTCACACTGTCCTCCATGCCTGGGATGTTCTCCCTCTTCTTCTCAGACTACTGACCTTCCTGGCTTCCTTTAAGTCCCAACTAAAATCACATTTTCCCCAATCCATCTTAATTCTAGTTTCTTCCCTCTATTAATTATGTATTTAGCTTATCTTGGAGTGTATCTCAGCACTATGACAATTGAGAGTCATTGATTTGTATATGATGCAGTACTAGTGAGTGGGTTAGCATTTCCCTTTTGGGGGTACATTTATTGAAAGAGTGATGAAACTCTGGGCAAGTCATTGAAACAGCTCTCCCCTTCCCCCTTCACCCCCTTTGATAAATAACCCAGATACACACACACACACACACACACACACACACACATATATATATATATACACATATATATCTATAGATATAGATATATATGTTTAATAAAACTGAGATTGTTAACCCTTAAAGTCACTTTCCTTAGAAAAGCAGATCAAGGAACCTGTGTTGATAGCCCTTCTGCGTGCTCTTGTTGTTGGTCTTATACAGCCATACTAGATGCTAGCCATATTGTTGTTACAGGGGCAAAGAGTAGTCAAAGGCTTGGGCAAGAAATGGTCTGAGCTAAAGGCTGGTCTAGATTCTAGGTCTTGTCACAGAGACCTCCACAACTTCTTTTATATTTGAGCCCTTTTCTCTGCTGTCAAAGCCTTTGTCCAAGTTTGGGTCTCTTGGAAGAAAAATCTTGGTTAGGGCTTTGCCCTAATAAAACAGGCACATTCAGGAAAATGATGCAAAAAAAGGAGTTTATCATCTAAGGCATATATGTGTTGGATGGTCCAGGGAAGGAAATCAAGCCACAGGTTGCTCTTAAAGATGATTTTTCATAATAGGAGAAGATAATCCTGATAGGTTCATATTTCCAAAAGAGGATAGGCTAGTGGGCTATCACAGCAGAGTTAGGTAGAAGCAGATTTTGAAGCCTATTTTTAAAAGAGGATCAAAGCTCACTTGGCTGCTCTTTTCTACAGGCATTGACACATATTGTAGCCTCTTGTAAGAGAGGTCTGTCAAGTAAACCGGTGAAACCCCACTTATGAGAGGGCTAGCATGCATACTTTTTAAAGGGGAATGGGACATCATGAATTAACTTGGCTAAATTCTACAAAATAATTCATTACTGAGGCTCTAGAGGTTAAGTGACTTGCTCAAGGCCACATAGGCCATATATAGCCGGTGCTGGGAACTTATGTGTAAATCATCACTCTTACATCCTGCAGATTTCTTCTAGTTACCAATGTACCTTTCCAATTCCTTTAGGTAACATGCAATTTTTATTCATTGGAGCTTGTGTTGTAGCATAATTTATAGCCCTATAGCTTCACTAAGAAAATATTGACGTTAGAAAGGTTGGATTTTGTGGCTGAAAAAAGCTTAGGGTTTTAGAAAGCATTTAATATAATTCTGGTAGTATTTGCCTGACTGATTCTCGAGGTTAGGGGGAAGGGGAGGGTGGTGAAGGGGAGAAGATGTGTTAGAATTCTACTGGCAAAGCTTTCTCCAGCAATGGAACAGTGTTTATATGATAGGTTGCTTGAAGAGGCACTGTTCTATTTTCTTTCCTGATGTCTCAACTGATAGTAATGCTAAATTTGAAGTCTGTGGTGTGTTCTGTACACTGTGATTCTCTTTATCCTTTTCAGGAGGGGAACAGATTGAGTCAAAGGGGCAGTTGTGATATTCCTCTGTGTTCTTGCTGCTCTCTGGAAGTAATTTGGAATAAAATAAAATCAAAAAACAACAGCTGCCTTTTAGTTACATCCAAGCTAATTGCTTTAGGAAGCCCAACACCTCATTCACTGAATTTCCAGGTATAATCCTATTATATTTAAATGGTCCTTTGAAATTCTAATTAATCCAGGCTTCAAACAACTGATTACTAGCCACTTAGAATAGTGAGAGTTTGTATTGTCAGAGCATAAATATTCTTTTCTCCCTTACCCTCCCCCCCAACCAAGTAATTATATGAATAAATAACTAATACCCAGCTGTGATAACTCAGTGGAAAGGTAGGTATGAATGTGTAAATTTATATTTTGTTTTGTACTTTTGTAATTCACATATGACCAGAATAGTGCATATTGTAATTATCTATAGTTGTCATTTCCTTCTAGCAATATAAAAGCTCCTCTAGTATCTTTAAAAAAATGCCAAATGTTGTTGAAGTCTTTAATATTATTGGAAAACAGCTCATGCATCTGTCAAGTCCTGAAATAAATCAAAGCCAGGAGTTGAGGAATAAAGCATCTTTAATAGAGATAACAGGGAATGTCCATTGGATTTCCCAATGGAAGAGACCCATGACAAAATTTTTTATAGTTTTAGGAGAGGAGGAAATAATTGAGGTAGCAAGACCTGTTCATGAGACCCCAGTGGCCCTTGACAATCTGTTCAAGGAAAACCACTTTATTCTGTCTGTTTTGCCCTTCCTGCTGTTATACCAAGAGCGAGTGAGACACGCCACAGAGTATAAATTTTAAATGGAGAATTTATTAGCCAGTGTCCATTCGAGGTTCAACCCAAATCAAAATGGCCCCAAATTGGGGTGAAGAAGTAGTTTATATAGAAAATACAGGGTACAGAGTTTAATTATCTCTTGGAATTTACAGGCAAAGGTCCTGACAGATCAAAAGATTCTGACAGGTTATGGTTAAGTGGGATAATCTTATTGACATTCCTTGGTGGAGTCACGGAGCCCCAGGGACATTTGCTAAATGCCAAAAGATCTGAGTCCATTCTTTATTATACAAACTGGGGTATTCTCAGGGGTCTCCTTAGCAATAATTGATTTTTCCAGTACCACACTGCCATGAATCCCAAAGGGGCAAGGACACTAGAAGCTGAGTTAGGCTCCCCACAAGGCAACATCCCTGGGTGGGGGGACATAGGGTGTGGTAATCAAGAGTAAATATCTTAAAAGTAGGAATGTGAGAGCATTACTGAAATCCTGACATTACAAGGTTAATTTAAGGGAGTGGTAAGTAACATTACATTTGGTATTAACAATTTCTGTCATATTAACAAGACTATTAATTTTCTGTCATATTTTATATTGGTAGCAAAATATTTCCTTCCCTCCTTTTGCTCTTCTCTCCTCCTCCCACTTCCCCTACTCCTTTCCATCTGCATATCTCAAGTGTGGCAAGAAAATTTATGTTTGAGGGGAAAGCAAAGATATATCTTCCTGTAATTCTTTTCATATTTTGGGTTTAATGGGAAACTAAAAAACACCCAACACATTATTATAGAAAAGTGCTATTTGAACTATGCCCTCCCCTCCAATTCTGCTTCAGACTAGGTAACAAAACAGGACTGAATTGTGTCCCACCACTTTATTTTTGCTATAAACTAAATAACAAAATACTGCTAATAATAAACTACCACCATCCTGCTTAGACTGAATACACAAAGCCCTGCTGTACCTGGAGCTCAGCCCCACAAATGTTGCACCCAACAATCAACTAGAAGATTTTCCAGACCAGATTTCCTATAGAGATAGTCAGTCAATTGGAATTTATTAAGTGCCAGGCACTGTGCTAAGCAGTGGGGATTCAAAGAAAGGCAAAACAAACTAACAGAACATTCTGCTCTCTAGGAACTCATAGTTTAATGGGGAAGACAACATGTAAACAACAACAACATGCAAATAAGATATATGCAGGATAAATTGGAGGTAAACTCAGAAGGAAGACTTTAGCCGAGATTGGAAAGAAGCCAGCAAATAATCGCTAACCCTAATTCCTTGGCATGGGGACAGCCAATGGAAAAGTTGAAGTTGGGAATAGACTGACCATTAATTCATTCCAGTGCTTCAGAATGTTGTGGATTGGCTGCATAAACTAAGCAGGTCTGATAAAGCTATTTATTAAATATTTCTAAATTTATAATCTAAATTTATATATTGTAGGAAATTAAAACTGGCACCATTAGGCAGTCTTTCTTATTGTGCTAATAATTTTCTTTTCAATTCGGTTACTCACTTCATTTGATCTCCAGTTATATGAGTGTGTGGGTATATGACATTCATCTTGAGTTCTTAAGGAACTCAGGCTGAGAAATTTCCTGAAAAGGACAATTTCTCTGATTTCTCTGGTCAAGGGAAGTCTCCCTGAGCTTCAACCATGCAAATTTTGTGTTGAGATGGTTGCCTGGGGGCATTGAGAGGATAAGTGGCTTTCTAGGAGTCACACAGTCAGTATGTGTACAGACTTTAAGGGCAACTTTCTATTCACTGTGGAAGCAGGCACAAGAAGGCCTCTGTTTGCTTTCTGAAATATTAAGGAAAAAATATTTTGATAGAAGTTTTGGTCTAAAGTTGTTGGTCTCACTTGAAATGTCTAATTGCTCTTCCTTAAATAGAACAAAGTCAAGTTAAGGGAGGGATCTTCATTCCCTAAAACCAAAATAGTCTGTTCTATATTTGAAGACTGAGTTATGAGTAGAAATGTAATTGTTTAATATTAAGAGATGTATCTTTTGAGCTCACCTTTGAGCAGATTGAAAAGAATTCTTAGAAGGAATAGTTCGAAAAGAAAAGTCCTTACGATAACTGAAGGCTTTACTTCGTTCTTTTGTTATATTTTTCCTAATTATATTCACTTTTATTTTCACTTCCAAATTCTCTCACCTCATTGTACCTCCCACACCCATTGAGAAATGAAGAAAAAAAATAGTACATTACAAATATGTACAGTCATGCAAAACAAATTCTCACATTAGCTATGCTCTAAGTGAATGAATGAATGAAAGTAAAGAGAAGAAAATATGGTTAGAGCTGTACACTGAGACCTCACTTCTTTATTTGGAGGTGGACAGCATATTTTGTCATGTTTCCTTTGGAACTATGGTTGGCCATTGTATTGATGAGAGTTCCTAAGTAACTCATAGTTGATTATCTTTGTAATATTATTGTTGTTATTGCCTAAAATATTCTCTTGGTTCTACTCACTTAATTTTGCAACAATTCGTATGATTCATTTTTCCAAATTTTTTTTTCTGAAACTATTTTCTTTGTCATTTCTCATAGTGCAATTGTATTCCAACATATTCATATACTATAAATTGTTCAGCCATTCATCCAATTGATGGGCATCCACTCAGCTTCAAATTTCTTGTCAACCACAAAAATAGCTGCTATAAATATTTTTGTACTTATTGATTCTTTTGCTCTTTCTTTGATCCCTTTGGGATATAGCTCTACTAATGGTATCTTTGGGTCACAAAGTATGTGCAGTTTAATAAATAGCTTTTGTGGCATGATTCCAAATCGCTTTCCAGAATGTTTAGACCAGTTCAAAGCTCCAGCAACAATGCCATAAAGTGCCTGTTTTGTCATATCCACTCCAGCAGTTGGCAGTTTCTTTTGCTGTCAAGTTAACCAATAAGATGTTTGTAAAATGGTACCTCAGAGATTTTTAAATTTGTATTTCTCTAATTAGTAATGTCTTAGATAATTTTTAATATATGTGCCTATTCATATCTGTTGACCATTTATCTCTTGAGAAATGGCTCTTATTATAAACTCGATTCAGTTTCCTATATATACCTTAGAAATGACACCTTTATAAGAGAAGCTTGCTATATTTCCCTCAATTTCCAATATCTCTTATTTTAGTTATATTGATTTTGTTTGTGCAAAAACTTTTTAATTCTATGTAATCAAAATCATCCATTTTATCTCCTGTAAACCCTTCTATCATGTGTTTGGTCATGAGTGCCCTCCATATCCATGGATCTGACAAATTATTTCTCCCATGATCTTATAATTAGCTTATACTATCATCTTTTATGTCTAAATCATGAGCCCATTTTGAGCTTTTATTGTATCTATACCAAGTTTCTGCTGAACTGTTTTCCAGTTTTCCCACAGTTTTCCTTGAATAGTAACTTCTTGTCCCAATAGCTGATGTCTTTGAGTTTATCAAAAACTTAGTTACTTTCTCATGTGCTCCATTCTGTACCTAATCTGTTACATTAACCAAACTCTGTATTTCTAACCTAGTTAAAAAAAATTAACAATTATTACTTTATAGTCTAGTTTGAGGTCAAGTATTGCTGGGCCCCCTTCTTTCTCATTTTATTTTCTTTGATTCCTCATTGCCCAATCTTATTCCTTCAATTTCTTTTTCAAGTCTTATTTTTATAGCCAACATTTTTGTAAAATATTGAATAATAATGGTAATAATAGACATCTTTATTTCACTTGAACTTATTCAAAAGTCTTCTACTTATCCTCATTATGGAAAAAAGTTGACTCTTGGTTTAAGAGAGATGCTTCTTATCATTTTAAGGAAAGCTCCATTGATTCCTATACTCTCTAGTTTTTTTTTTTTATGGGAATGGATATTATATTTTGTCAATAGCTTCTTCTGCATCTATTGAAATAATACATATTTGTTATTTATGTTACCAATATGGTCAGTTATGTCTAGTTTTCTAATATTGAACCAGTCCTACATTTATGGTATAAATATAGCCTAGTTATAATTTGTAGTCTTTGTATATATTCCTGTAGTCTCCTTACTGTATTTTATTTAGAATTTTTTGCATCAAAACTCATTAGGGAATTTTTTATATTTTTCTTTTTCTGTTTTTACTCTTGCTGGTTTAGATAACAAGACCATATTTCTGACATAGAAGGAATTTGATAAGACCAGTTCTTTATGTATTTCTTCAAACTGTTTATGTAATATTGCAACTAATTGTTCTTTTAAAATTTAGTAGAAATTACTTGTAAATCCATCTGGTTCTCAGGTTATTTTGGGGGGGTGGCTGGAGGAAGCTCATTTATGGCTTGTTCAATTTCTTTTTCTAAGGGCTATGTTCTTCTATTTTTTGTCCTGTTATTCTGGACAATTTGTATTTTTAATTCAAAATATTTTAATTTAATATATATTTTTAATTCATCCATTTAATTTATATTGGCTTATAGTGGCACAAAACATTTGCTAATGCTTTAATTTCTTCTTTACTTTTTTTTTTTCATTTTTAATACTGGTAACTTGATTTGCTTTTTAAAAAATAAAATTAGTTTATGACATGTTTTTTAACAGCTCTTAATTTTATTAATTCTTTTTTTTACTTTCAATTTTGTTAATCTCCTCTTTGATTTTCAAGATTCCTATTTTATTGTTTTACTGGGAGGTTTCAATTTATTGGTTTTCTAGCTGTTGTTGTGGTTGTTTTAGTTGTGTGCCTAATTCATTGATATGCTCTTTATCTCCTTTAATGATGTAAGCATTTAAAGATTTAAATATTCCCCTATGGACTTCTTTGGCTGCATTTCCACACTTTATAGTTTGTTATATCGTTGTTGCCATTATCTTCAATAAAATTATCGGTCTAATGATTTGTTCTTTGACCGACCCTTTCTTTAGGATTAAGTTATTTAGTTTCTAATTTATTATATGTGCTTCAAAGGATCTTTATTGAATGTAATTTTTTTATTGAATGATGATTGGTAAAAGATGTACTTAATATAGTTGTTTTTCTGTATATGTGAAGGTTTTATTCCATAAGACACTGTCAGTTTTCGTGAAGGTGTCGTGCACAGCTAAGAAATGGATGTATTCTTTTATATCTTCATTCAATATACTCCAAAGATTTAGCATATATAACTTTTCTAATATTCTATTATTCTAATATTCTATCTAGCTCCTTGATTTCTTTCTTGTTTATTTTATGTTGAGATTTACCTAAGTCTGTTTAGATTTACCTAAAGTTCTGCTCTTTTGTAGTTTTACTGCTATAATTAATTTCACTTTTCATTTAAAAAATTTGATACTGAGGTTCCAAAACTTATTTGGCCTACCACCCCCTTTAAAAAAATTACTCAGCCAGTCTTCTGTTTCCACAATCCAGCTAGCAGCTTCTGTGGGGGTGTAAGATCCACCCACAGCCAGCACCCAGAAAGCTGCGGGCATGCTGGGAAAGCACAGGTTCTTTTGATCTGCCTTAATAAGGAAAGGGGTTGACAAGTTTACTTTAATCCAGCATACAGACAGCATTCACTTAGTTCAGGGGAAAAAACCAGCAATCTGAACTTCAGAACAAAATACAAACAAATTACAAATATCAACAGACAGACCCAATACAATTCATAGTTACCAACATCTAGGTTCAGCCTGGGAGCTCAGAACAAGGGCTGGCCCAGAGTCACACTCGCCACCACTGCTGCAGGTAGAACTCCAACAGAAAAGAAGGATCTTCAAGCTGTCTTCTCTCCTCTTATAGAGTTTTTGACATCATCAAGCGTCATCTGAATGACCAGAGCCCAGGCTCTGGTGATTGGTTCTTGAGTTGGCCCCTCCCCTTAGGACCCTAGGAGGTTCATAACCACATAGTTAGGTTAACACCCAATAGGGCATGGCTCTGGAGTTAACACCTCCCCTTAGCTAGCCCCATCTTGGGCCCCACCCCAGTCACCAATCCTCACCCACATAGGTTCCACACCTAATAGGGCTCTGGGCCTGGGGCCCAGCACCTAGCAAGGCTCAATGAAATACACTGAGTTACTCAAAGAAAACAAAGGCCATTTTGCTTACCAACACATTTCCTCTGCCCCATGCCAAAATCTACTTTCTCTAACCTTTTAACTTTTTAAAAAATTTGTATCATTTAAATTTTTTTAAATGACGTATCTTAAATTTAATAATTTATTGTAAATTTGTGGGGTTTTTCCTGCACCGAAATTTTGATACTGTAATATTGCATCACGTAACCATATAATGTCATATTGTAAACAAGTCATTACATGCACATATTCCTGCAGATGCATGCTGGACTTCCTGACAATGCTCTACGTGCTCACCTGCCAACACATGCTTGTTAAGACCTGTGGATTTGACCACTGATGGGTTATAACTTGCTTTTTGTGTGTTTATTTGGAAAATAATGTAATCACTAGGACTTTAACTCTGTTATACAACAGATGAAATATGTATGAATGGTTTTTTCGAAATTTTCTTCTCCTCTTTCCTTATGTTTCTACTGCCCATTTGTTTTCATTCAACGCCGCACGTCTATACCCAAGGCTACTACTGGCTTCCCCCCCCCCATCATTCCAGTTCTTCCCAGAGGATGGTATTGCCCACTTTGGGAACCTCTGCTATGTTACTTAGTACATATATGTTTAGTATTTATGTTACTTTATTACCAATAGCATCTTTTAGCAAAATTTAGTTACTCTGTTTATCTCTTTAATTAGATCTAGTTTCACTTTTGCTTTGTCTGAGATCATGATTATTTCCCCTGCCTTTTTTACTTCAGTTGAAGAATAACAGATCCTGCTCTAGGTTCCTTATCTAATCTCTGTGTGAATCCTTCTATTTTAAGTGTGTTTCTTGTACACAACATAGTATTGAATTCTGGTTTCTAAACCATTCTGTCATACTCTTCTATTTTATGGATGAGTTTAACCCATTCACATCCACAGTTATGATTGGTAACTGTGTATTTCTCTCCATCCTATTATCTTATACTTTCCCTGATCTTTTAACCCTTATCCTTTCTTTTTTTTACCTTTTTTTTTTCTTTTTGGAGGGGGGAAGGCAAGGGAATTGGGGTTAAGTGACTTGCCCAAGGTCACACAGCTACTAAGTGTGTCAAGTGCCTGAGGCCAGATTTGAACTCAGGTCCTCCTGACTCCAGGGCCGGTGCTCTACTTACTGCACCACCTAGCTGTCCCTCCCTTGTCACTTTAAGAATCTATTTTACTTCTGACCAATGTTAACTTCATTCAGTGCACTCTCCCTTTCATTCCTACTCCCCTTTTCCTTTCCTTCCTTTCTCCCTTTTGAGAAAGATTTATTTCTGTACTCAATTGTGTGTCTATGTATATTCTCCTCTCCTTTAACCAGTTCGGTTGAGATGAGTTTCAGTTGTTGCCTGCTCATCCCATACTGCCCCCTCCATTGTATGAGATAATTTCCCCTACTTTTCCTTGCCTTTTACCCCCTCACAAAGAATTCGTCTTCCCCAACTTCCATTCATCTTTTGAGATCATCCAAACCTAACAGAATCACACTCAGGCCCTCTGTGTAATTTGACTCCCTCTAACACCCCTGGTGATAATGTTCTGAGAGGTCACATATTTAATCTTCCCATATGAGTGTAAATACTTTTTTTTTGTTTAGTCCCTTATGATTGCTTGCTTCAGATTTTCTACTCAGCTCTGTTTCTATTCATCTGGAATATTTAGAAGTCTTCTTTTGCATTAAAGGCCCAATTTTTCCCCCTTATAAGATTATCCTCAGTTTTGCTGGGTATATTATTCTTGGTTTTAAGGAACTCTGCCTTCTGGATTATCATATTTTAAGCTCTCTCCTCTTTTATATTGATGGCTGCTAAATCCTGATTGTGGATTCTTGATGGTTGAATTCCTTCTTTTTAGCTGCTTGCAGAATTTTTTCTTTGAGGTCTGGATTTTGGCCATTCCTGAGTTTTCATTCTGAGGCTTCTTTCAAGAAGTGATCAATGAATTTTAAAAATGTGTACTTTGTCTTCTTGTGCTAAGATATTTGGGCAGTTTTCTTTTGTTATGATTTCTTGAAATACAACGTCTACACTTTGTTGTGGTTGT
The DNA here is from genome assembly GCF_011100635.1 of Trichosurus vulpecula. NCBI lineage: Eukaryota > Metazoa > Chordata > Mammalia > Diprotodontia > Phalangeridae > Trichosurus > Trichosurus vulpecula. The sequence continues at coordinate 454,012,473 of NC_050573.1, read as the reverse complement.
TGTTCATGGCTTTCAGATATTCCAATTATTCTGAAATTACCAGTCTTTAATCTTTTTTCCAGGTCAGTTGTTTTACATATGAGATATTTAACATTTTCTTTTATTTTTCAGACTTTTTGCTTAATTTTTATTATTTCTTGATGTGTCATGGAGTCATTAGTCCCCATTTGGCAGATTCTAATGTTCAAGGAATTATTTTCCTCAGTAAAATTTTGTACCTCTTTTTCCAAACTTAATTCTCTTTTCATATCTTTTTCTCATAGTCATCATTGCATTTTAAAAATTCTTCAAAGGAACACTATCTTTAACGATTCTGGAAATTATTGCTTCTAAGTTGAATTTTTCTTTGAGGCTTTGCATGCAGGAGTTTGCAAGACATTTCCTTCTTCTGTATTTCTGTCTGTCCCCATTGTAGCTCTTTATGGACTTTGTGTTTTCTTTTTTGTCATTCTTCCAGTTTACTTCTTGACTTTGGAATTTATGTTAGTGCTGGGCTCTGTGTACTTCTTGAGGGCAATGTGAGAGGATGTCTGGCCTGAGCTTCTCTTCTTTTATGTTTTCTACTGCTTTCACAATTCAGTATGGGGGCCTGCAGACTTTCAGCGCTCCCAAACTGGTACGATTTAGGGAAAGAGGTGTTCATTGCCTTCTTGGTCTGAGGTCTTCAAGTTCCTGATCCCAGTTTATGTCTGTTTGCTTGTTCATTATGGAAAGACAACTGCTGAGTTTAGTCAGCACACTAGGAGGTTCTGCAGGTTCAGAACAAAAGGAGTACTTGCTCTTTTTTGTTCTGGGACTCCTGTCCTGGTTATTTCACTATAAGCTTAAGTGCTGGGCTAAAGGCTAGAACTGAGTCACTGCTCTATTCTTGGAGCTCTCTTCAGAGCCATGCAGCTACATTTCTGGAACTTGTTCCTTGCTCAGTGCACTGTTAGGACCCATGTTGGCAACCATTCTGTGTAATAGCTGATAGAGCTGCAAGATTTGTACCTGTTCCTGCAGCCAGTGTTAGTTCAGGGATCTGTCGGGATCTTTTTCTGCTCTGGTGCTTATCCTTCTGTTCCTGGGCAGAGAATTGCTCATTGACACATGCACTCATGACCTAACTATCTATGGACTTCTCTGTCTCCCCAAGCTTCCCTGGACTGGAAAAAGGGACTCACTGTGAGTTTTGCTGGTTCTTCCTGATCAGAATTAATTCTGAACATATTATAGATTATTGTGGAGAAGGGATAGAAGGAAGCCAGGTTAAGTTGCTTCTTCTCACTCCACGATCTTGACTCCCCCTTAATTCCTTTACGGACTAAAACAAGAAAGATGATTCTTTTGTTTAACCTGGCTCTATTCTGCTATAAATTATATAATAGTAATTTAACTCTTTTTATGGTACTCTTTAAGACTTCCATATTTTTCCCATCTTTATATATGAGGGTTTACTCCAAATAACAGCAATCTTCTTTGAAACATAATGCCCATTATGCAACAATACATTTAATATGAAATTTCTGGGTTTTTGCAAAAGATTAAACCATAATGACAATATTTAAGCAACCACCAACCACCAATATTAAGATAATAGCATAGGGAGTAGGGACTGGACCTGTCATTTTTTTGGATTATATCATGGAATATTATATTCACAATGACACTATAAAGCAAAATTCTTACCCAGTAACATTTAACAAGAAGCAGTAAAACATATTTACAAATCAGTAGCAATTAAACAGTATCAGCGGCTGAATAGGTATACTGCATATAAAAAGTTTGATTGTGACAGAATACTTGTGAGAAAAGAGGAAGGGTAAAAGGAACAATTTAGAAAAAACTAAAAATTTAAAACAAAAATAAAAATAAGCTTTAAAATATCAACAACAAAGGTGAAAATAAAAAAACAAAATTAAAGTCTGAAATATTTCTTTAAAATTTAGTGAATAATATGAAATAATTTGAAATATGCATATCTAAAAATGGTAAAAGAAATAAAATTTCTCAAAAATAAGCTTCCAGATCTGTATAAATTGGCATAGAATGGGAAATGAAAAATAAAGACAAGTAACTTTCGTAAAGTATTGTATACTTGTCTACTATTGTACAAGTTTTGTATAATGACGCAAGCCTGAAAAAAGAAAAACAATCAGAGTCACACATGTAGCTAGCAAATAATGCATGCTGAGCTAACATTAGACTGGGGGATTTTGAAAAGGGAGGAACTCCCTCCTCCAGCTAGGTGTGTCTTTCTTTGTATTTTCTTCTCCTTTAGCAGGAAATTCTCCTCCTTTCAAAGACAGCCCACCAAGAATTCTTCCAGTAAATCCAGAAGTATAAATTAATTCACTCCTAATGGTCAACCATTTTCATGGAGGTAATGTATGATTTGTTTCTACGAGTTTTTGAATGACCAGTTCATATGGTCAGACTTGCAGTGTCTTGTGATGTTCTAACCTGCCCTATCCCTTTTTAAAAAATAACTCCAGACTCCCAAATCCTCTCTCACTGACCAAATAATCTTTCATCTCCTTAGGGTACAGCTGTTCTCTCCTTTATCTTTTCCCAATTTTTAAATCTTAAATAACTTAGATACCCAGCATTTCTATTAGCAAACAGGTCACAGTAGGTCAATAAGATCTAAATTGGAAGCATCAGGTACAGAACAAAAGCAAGCAATCCAGCTGACTGGAAGAGGGCTAACATCTTTGCAAGAAATTAGAAGAGATCCTTGCCCAAACCTGCTTCCTCTGGTCAGCTTTCCCCATCTTGGAGAGCAATCCCAGTGAACCTGGATGCTAGGATCCTGTTGTATCAAAACACAGGGTCAGTCTAGATTTTCTGATAAACTTTTTCCTAGTCTTGTCAGGGGTAGGGGGAACTTGGGGCCTTGAGGACACATGTGGCCCTTTAGGTCTTCAAGTGCAGCCATTTGACTAAATCCAAACTTCACAGGACAAATCCCCTTAATAAAAGGATTTGTTGTGTAAAAAGTGGACTCAGCCAAAAGGCCACATCCAAGGACCTAGAATGCCATATGTGGAAGATGGCAGCTAGAAAGCAGAGACTTGCTTAAGCTCTCCCCCAGGCCACTCCAAACACCTATAAAAATGGCTCTGAACAAATTCTAGAGTTGCAGAACACAGGAAATAGTAGAGGAAAGCAGGGCTGTAGGCCAGGACTGCCTGGATGGTTGCTCGGAAGGGTCTGTCGCACAGAGCTGGGAGCAGAGCAGAGCCCACCATGGGCCACACCAGGACCAACAAGACCAGGAGCCAGGCAGAACAGGCCCTAGTGCCCTGAATCAGTGAGCTGTGACAGTTACCAGACTTCTCAACCCACAAACACCAAAGACAACAGAGGAGGTTAGTGGGAAAAACTGCTGGGAAAGAATGAAAGGAGTTTGCAGTCGGCCACCACCCCAGGGGAGGCAGAGGTGGTGCAGCTCTGAGGCTGCTTCCAGAGCTACAGCTGCAGTTGCTTCCAGTCCCAGGCCCACCTGGTGGGAGGAATTAAGTGGCAGATTAAAGCACGACTGCAAAGCCTGCTTTGCCCTGCCTGGATCTGGGCTGCAATCCTGGTTGATGGTTCTTGGGGGAGAAGGATCGCTGGTGTGACAGAGCTTGCTGTGTAGAAGTAGCTCTGAAAACAGCAGCACAGTCCCTCAAGCTTGGGACAAAGTTCTCTCTACAAGCAGTTGTACCCTGACAAAAAGCTCAAGGGTCAAGTAGTTGGCTGGGAACGTGAACAGGCAGCAAAAACAGTCTCAGATTCAGACTTTGGAATCTGTTTTTTGGCGACAAAGAAGACCAAAACATACAACCAGAAGAAGTCAACAAAGTCAAAGAGCCTACTTCAAAAGCCTCCAAGAAAAATATGAATTGGTCTCAGGCCATGGAAGAGCTCAAAAAGGATTTGAAAAAGCAAGTAAGAGAAGTAGAGGAAAAATTGGGAAGAGAAATGAGAGTGATGTGAGAAAACCATGAAAAAAGTCAATGACTTGCTGAAGGAGACCCAAAAAATACTGAAGAAAATAATACCTTAAAAAATAGACTAACTCAAATGGCAAAAGAGCTCCAAAAAGCCAATGAGGAGAAGAATGCCTTGAAAGGCAGAATTAGCCAAATGAAAAAGGGGGTCCAGAAGACCAATGAAGAAAGTACTACCTTAAAAATTAGATTGGAGCAAGTGGAAGCTAGTGACTTTATGAGAAATCAAGATATTATAAAACAGAATCGAAGGAATGAAAAAATGGAAGACAATGTGAAATATCTCATTGGAAAAACCACTGACCTGGAAAATAAATCCAGGAGAGATAATTTAAAAATTATTGGACTACCTGAAAGCCATGATCAAAAAAAAAAGAGCCTGGATATCATCTTTCAAGAAATTATCAAGGAAAACTGACCTAATATTCTAGAGCAAGAGGGTAAAATAGAAATTGAAAGAATTCACAGATCACCTCCTCAAAAAAGATCCCCAAAAGAAAACTCCCAGGAATATTGTTGCCAAACTCCAGAGCTCCCAGGTCAAGGAGAAAATACTGCAAGCAGACAGAAAGAAACAATTTGAGTATTGTGGAAACACAATTGGGATAAAACAAGATCTGGCAGCTTCTACATTAAGGGATCTAAGGGCTTGGAATATGATATTCTGGAGCTCAATGGAACAAGGACTAAAACCAAGAATCACCTACCCAGCAAAACTGAGTATCATGCTCTAAGGCAAAATATGGATTTTCAATGAAATAGAGGACTTTCAAGCTTTCTCAGTGAAAAGACCAGAGCTGAGTAGAAAATTTGACTTTCAAACACAAGACTCAAAAGAAGCATGCAAAGGTAAACAAGAAAGAGAAATCATAAAGGGCTTACTAAAGTGGAACTGTTTGGTTTACATTCCTTCATGGAAAGACGATGAGATGATGTGTGTAATTCATGAGACCTTAGTATTAGGGTAGCTGAAGCAAATATACATACATACATACATACATACATACATATATACATATATATACATATATATATACATACATACATACATATATACATATATATACATATATATATATATATACATATATATATAGAGACAGAGGGCACAGGGTGAATGAATATGAAGGGATGATATCTAAAAAAAATTCAAATTAAGGGATGAGAGAGGAATATATTGAGAGAAGGTGAAAGTGGCAAGAAAAAGCGGTTCTGTTGGAAGGCAAGAGAGGGCAGGTGAGGGGGAATGAGTCAATTTTGCTCTCATTGGGTTTGACCTGAGGAGGGAATAACATGCACACGCAATTGGGTATCTTACCCCACAGGAAAGAAGGAGGAAGGGGATATAAAAGGGGGACAATAGAAGGGAGGGCAGATAGGAGGAGGAGGTAATCAAAAGCAAACACTTTCAAAAAGGGAACGGGACAAGGGAGAAAACTGAATAAAGGGGGACAGGATAGGTGGGAGCAAAATATAGTTAGTCTTTCACAACATGAGTATTGTGGAAAGGTTTTGCTTAATAATACATGTGTGGCCTATATAGAATTCCTTGCCTTCTTAGGGAGGGCAGGTGGGGAGGGAAGAGGGGAGAGAATTTGGAACTCAAAGTTTTAAAAGCAGATGTTCAAAAAAAGAGTTGTTTTTGCATGCAACTGGGAAATAAGATATACAGGCAATGGGGCATAAACATCTATCTTGCCCTACAAGAAAGTAAGGGAAATGGGGATGGTGGGGGGGCGGGGAGTGGGACAATCAGAATATGTCATCTTGGAGTGGTGGGGAAGGGTAGAAATGGGGAGAAATTTTGTAACTCAAATTCTTGTGGAAATCAACACTGAAAACTAAAAATATTAAATAAATAATATGAGAGAAAAAATAAAAGAAAGTATGTCAGACAAAAGAATGCCATATGTGGCCTCAAGGCTGCAGGTTCCCCATCCTGATCTCTGCATGCTCTTGTCTCTCATGTTGCCTGTGAAATTCCTTACGCCTACTGGTTCAGCTCTCGGGTTTATTCTTTCTACTTGGGAACTAAATTTGTTCCTCCTCCCAGGCTCATTCCTTCTCTAAAGAGAAGCTATTCTATTGTACCACAAAATCTTGATTCAAAGTCACTCACTACAACAGATCTCAATAAATCAGGCCATATTCTGTCTCTCTGTCTCTGTTTCTCTGTTTCTCTATATCTAGACATCCATATATGTGTCAAGGTGTACAGTGACCACACAAAAATTGAAACTGCAAACAACAGAAAGTACAATGTAATGCCACTAGGGAAACAGCCTGTTCATGTTGTCGATGATATGCATACAAAAAGTGGAATGAAAGGTATCCTTGAGAGCACTCTAGACAAGAAATGGAAATAGGATAGCAAGAATGGAAGGCAGTTGCCAACTTTAAGGCTACATTTGCAGACTTTCCATAACCAAAGTGGTGGGAAGGATCTGCCTTTCCATGGGGAAAGAATGCCCCTAAAATCCCTCTGAACAGCCTCATCTGGTAGTTATGCTAAATTGGTTGAGAAGTCACTCAATTCAATTAAGGTCTTTCCTCCTTTCCCCCACAAGAAGAACAAAAATAAAGTTTACTATTCACAAAACATACCTATGATGAGCAAGCAGCTAGGTGGGGCCCAGTGGATAGAGCTCTGGACCTGGAGTCAGGAAGACCTGAGTTCAAATCTTACCTCAAATACTTTAGGACCTTGGGAAAGTGACCACCTCTGCCTACCTCAGTTTCCTTATATGTACAATATGAATAATAAGCACATCCACTCCTCAAGGTTGTTATGAAAATGGGATGAGATAAAATTTGTAAAGCACTCTGCAAGCCTTAAAGTGCTACATAAATGATAGTAATTTTTCATCATAATTATTCATGTAGGATTTGTGGCAACACATAATTATAAAAGATACAAAGGTATGAAGGCAAGTATGTGATCTGTATTAGTGTAGTCAGTAGCTCCCCCAAATGAAGTAATGAATTATTCAAAGTGTAAAAAGATAATGATGATTCACATGTATATAGTGCTTCAAAATTTAGAGTGTACCTTATTCTGTGAGATAACGAGAAGCGCAAGTATCATTACCCCCATTAATGAAGAAGGAACAGATAAATGGTGATTTAACAATTACAGTATTATAAATGTTGGAAGCATGGAGTTGTAATTTAACCCAGATCTCCTAACTCTAAGTTCAGGTGTCTTTTGACCATACAAGATACTCATGTATCTGACAACAGTCACGTTATCGGAATACATATACTTAGAGGTTTTACAGGTTAGTTATGGCTTCCATACAGGAAAAAAAAATCACCTAAGCTAAATGATTATCTCATGTGGTTACCTAAGATCCTGACTTCTCTATTTCAAATGTCCTCTTTATTTACTAAAGGTAGATGAGCAGCCCTGAAAAGGGCTTGCTTTGCACGCTCTCATACCAGAGGGGCTAGTCATCTCTGAACACTCTATCCACCTGTATTAGCAAGGCAATAATCACAATATAGACAATAATTGTCAATATGTCTATGTAGTTTTGTATCACAAAATATAAGAGACTCTCCATATAGAAGGTAGAAGAAGTAAACCATTTATTCAGACACCAGAGAACCAAGTCCCAAAACCAATAAGTCTGACCCATCCAAGCAGCAAACAAATTCCGGAACCAGTAAGCCTACTTTATAATAACAGCAAAGAATCTAACACATCTATCACAGCAATCTAACACAATCTATCACAGCAGGGAGCCAAACCATCCCATAACCTTCCCAACCCCTGCTGGAGCCTTGACACTCACAGCACAGCTAGGACACATCTGCTGTCTCCCTCAGCTCTAACCACTGAGAATTTCCTGCTCCAACTTTCCAGTTCCTCTCTTTCAGCAAGCTCCTCCTACCACATGTGACTTGGGCTTCCTGTGACATAAGCAGATCACATGGGCCCATTAATGGGTGGGAAAGATCTTCAAATTTAAATTATCATTACACCACCCTATCCACCTTTGGTGTCCATCTGTCCCACAACTCTCACTTGTGACTCCAAGACTGTAGCTTGTGCTGCAGCCACACCCCAGTAAAACTGCCTTGGCAGATGGGCTAACCCAGGTTGAGGGTAAACCACAGGCCTCAAACCATCCCTGGATTGGGGGATGCCTACCCCAAGCATGTGAAGACTTCCTGTGGTAGAATGGGTAGATGAGAATTATTCTGACAACCATGGAGGTGGACAAAGCAGGCTCTGTGAAGCACTTAGAGGCTGGTCAGACATCAGTGACCAAGGTCATCCACTGCATCCCAGGACCATAGTCAATCATCCTGACTTTTGTCCTGTCACTGGACTTTGATGACTCAGAAAGAGAAAGTGAACCTGAAGACTTTGTGCAGCTCTGTTTCATTTAAAACCAGTCCATGAGCAAGTAAAGGAACATCACCCAGTGATGTCATTATCCCCTTCAAGAACGAAGGACAATACCACCACCTTTTATTCGTATGTCTTTGGAACATAAAAGTGCTTTTTGATTCAATTAAGTCCAATCCAATTCAAGAAGTACTAATTAAGTTCCTGCTGTGTGCCAGACTTTGTGTTAGCTGCTGGGGATGGAAAATAAAAACAAAACTGTCTTGCCCTCAAGGAGCAGATGTTCTCCTGCAGCTTATTACATCTAATAGGAGAAGTCAAGGTGAAGACTACTTGTCTTCTTCCACTGGTAACTTTAGAAGGAGAAATGAATATCAAATAAGAACTTGTTTTTTATGCAAATCTATAACAGTGCTAGAATTTTTTACCAATTGAGAAATTACCCGAGAACCCTTTCTATAGGATGGAGTTATATAAGGCTAAATAATAGCTATTGAATTGTTAATATTTGTCATTACCATCCTTTTTACACACTGCTCTAAGACAATACCCTTTAGAGTGATAATGTATGTAATGTTTGTTTCTCAGCAACAAATTTATGAGAAGATGAATGGAACATGAGTTCTGAATATACCAGGAGAAGGATAATTTGACTATTTTGTAACACTTAGTCATGCAAATGACAGGTTCTGTGTTTTGTTTAATGAGGAAAAACATACCCAATTTGCTTCATTGTATATTTGCAGGATTCTGCCCTCGAGGAAACTGGCCATTTTAAATCAGATTTTTTTTTGTCTTTATTGTTGTTATTGTAGTACTCCTTCTGAGCTACTTCTCTAGTTTGTGCTTACATTTAAGAGTTGATTCCCTAGAAGGGGACTTACTTCTGCCTTAGAGTATGTAAATTACCCTTCTAAAACCACAGAGCATGAGCCCCACCTGAAATGCACCCCATTAACAACCAGCCGGTAAATACAATCAACTCTTCAAGAACATTTACTTACAAAGCTTAATAAAAATAATGGCTACTAAATATTTCCCCCAAAAGCCTTAGGTACACACACAGTGTTCATGGGAAAAGTAAGCTCAGAGTTTGAATACATTGGCAGTGAAGCATTTGTGTGGCAAAGACAATTCCCAGTTCCTCTCCTCTCTTCTTCCCTTCCCTTGACTCACTTCTTAAAGAGGCCTATTCACTGAATGGGCATCACCTCACTCTGAGTACATGAAAAGGCCTTAAGCCTGAAAGGGCCAGGGTCTCCCATTCCATCCTGGGTCATCTCTAATTGTCCCGATGAATATCTGGCCACTGGACCTAGATGGCTCTGGAGGAAGAAGTGAGGCTGGTGACCTTGCACAAGCCTCCCTCACTCAAAAGTCAACCTCAAGTCATGTTATCATTTCCCTGATGTCATGGTCCTCTTTGAATACAAAGGACAAACACAATGACCCTTCCTCTCCCTCTCTCTGTCTCTCCTCTCTCTTATCTCTCACAGACTGTCTCACTCTCTTTTTGTCTTTCTGTCTCTATCTGTGTCTCTCTTTAATCAGTCTATGAGCTCTCCCTTTCTCTCACTGTCTCTCTTCTGTCTCTCTATCTGTCTCTATGTATCTATCTCTCACTCTTTCTGTGTGTCTCTATGTATGTCCCTTTCTCTCATGTCTCTGTCTCTCTGTGTCTCTTTTTCTCCTTCTCTGTTTCTCTTTCTTCCCACAGAATTCTCATGCAGTTATTGGCTCCCTTTGAGGGCAGCATCTCTTCTGGGTGGATTATTCCACTGCATACTCATGGCCTGTTCCAGTCTTCAAGTGTCTATATCCATGTCTGTCTCTAGAATAGGTTTCTGTTCCCTGCTATATATCCTGCCCCTTATGGATCAAGCAATTCCTCTTCAGAGCTACATAACTGATGAGGGTGAGAAAAAGAAATTTCCACTCTCCCCCTTCAGAGTGTGACTGTAGAGGAAATTTTCAGCTTACAATCTTTTATTTTATCAAACTGCTGGTTGAAGTGAATGTCTGGGCTACTAACTATTAGAAATATGGCTAATAGAAAGAGAAGAGAGAGAAATATTTCCTCCTTGTAGATATCTCTTCAAAAAATTGATCTTGAGTTTGCAGTTTTTTGAGTTGACTCTAGCTGCTAAATAGGATGTCTTTTTCAGAGGAGAGAGAGAGAGAGAGAGAGAGAGAGAGAGAGAGAGAGAGAGAGAGAGAGAGAGAGAGAGAGAGAGAGATGGAGGAAGGAAGAGAGAAAGAGAAAGCTAGATGTTATGGCTGACCTGGTATGTGGGGGGAGCAAGGAGAGAATAAAAAGAAAACCCCTCCTCCTCAATCAATCCCACTCCTGGGTACCTATTCCACATCTTCTCTGAATCCTGACACCACCATATTTTGAACTGCTGAAATTCATCTGGGGTTTAGTTATTTAAAGTTCTGAGAGGTGATGCTAATTTGTTTTCTTAGCCAATCCCGTTGTTCACTTCTGGAATCAGAGAGGTGTCCAAACCTCAAAAAAGGATCGCAAAATTTTAAACTTTGTTCTCACATTAAAAACCTCATTAAGGGGCGGAGCCAAGATGGCAGCTGGTAAGCAGGAACTAGTATGAGCTCCCTACCGAGTCCCTCCAAAAGCCTATAAAAAAATGGCTCTGAACCAATTCTAGAATGGCAGAACCCAAAAAACAGCGGAGGGAAGCAGGGCTCCAGCCCAGGACAGCCTGGATGGTCTCTGGGTGAGGTCTATCCGAGACGGAGCTGGGAGCTGGGAGCTGGGAACGGAGTGGAGGAGAGGCCAGCCTGAGCGGCGTGGACCATCCAGACCAGAAGCCGGGCGGAGGGGGCCCTAGCGCCCTGAATCAGTGAGCTGCAGCAGTTACCAGACTCCTTAACCCACAAACACCAAAGACTGCGGAGAAGGTTAGTGGGAAAAGTTGCGGGAATAGAAAGAGTTCGTGGTTCGGCTTCCAGCCCCAGGGGCAGCGGAGGTGGGGCAGCTACAGCTGTTGTTATTTCCGGCTCCAGGCCCACCTGGTGGGAGGAATTAAGTGGTGGATCAGAGCAGGAGTGCAAGGCCTGCTGTAGATCTAAGCCCAGTCCGGGTTGGGGGTTGGGTAAGGAGCAGTGCTGGTGTGGCAGAGCTGGCACCTCCCCCCCAAACGTGGAACATAGAACTCTCTAGTCTACAAGCAGTCATACCCCGCTGAAAAACTCAAAGGTCAAGTTAGTTGGCTGGGAATATGGCCAGGCAGCGAAAACGCACCGAGATTCAGTCTCAGACTTTGCATTCTTTCTTTGCTGACAAAGAAGACCAAAACATACAGCCTAAAGAAGTCAATAAAGTACAAGAGCCTTCACCAACAGCCTCCAAGAAAAACATGAACTGGTCCCAGGCCATGGAAGAGCTCATAAAGGATTTGGAAAAGCAAGTTAGAGAAGTAGAGAAAAAATTGGGAAGAGAAATGAGAATGATTCAAGAAAACCATGAAAAAAAAGTCAATGACTTGCTAAAGGAGAACCAAAAAAATACTGAAAAATACACTGAAGAAAACAACACCGTAAAAAACAGACTAACTCAAATGGCAAAAGAGCTCCAAAAAGCCAATGAGGAGAAGAATGCCTTGAAAGGCAGAATTAGCCAAATGGAAAAGGAGGTCCAACAGACCACTGAAGAAAATACTACTTTAAAAATTAGATTGGAGCAAGTGGAAGCTAGTGACTTTCATGAGAAATCAAGATATTATAAAACAGAACCAAAGGAATGAAAAAATGGAAGATAATATGAAATATCTCCTTGGAAAAACCACTGACCTGGAAAATAGATCCAGGAGAGATAATTTAAAAATTGTTGGACTACCTGAAAGCCATGATCAAAAAAAGAGCCTAGATATCATCTTTCAAGAAATTATCAAGGAGAACTGCCCTGATACTCTAGAGCCACAGGGCAAAATAGAAATTGAAAGAATCCATCCATCACCTCCTCAAGTAGATCCCAAAAAGAAATCTCCCAGGAATATTGTTGCCAAATTCCAGAGCTCCCAGATCAAGGAGAAAATACTGCAAGCAGCCAGAAAGAAACAATTTGAGTGTTGTGGAAACCCAGTCAGAGTAACCCAAGATCTGGCAGCCTCTACATTAAGAGATCGAAGGGCTTGGAATACGATATTCCAGAGGTCAATGGAGCTAGGATTAAAACCTAGAATCACCTACCCAGCAAAACTGAGTATCATGCTCCAACGCAAAATATGGATTTTCAATAAAATAGATGACTTTCAAGCTTTCTCAGTGAAAAGACCAGAACTGAATAGAAAATTTGACTTTCAAACACAAGAATCAAGAGAATCATGAAAAGGTAATCAAGAAAAAGAACAAGAAAAAGAAATTGCAAGGGACTTACTAAAGGTGAATTGTTTTGTTGACATTCTTACATGGAAAGATGATGTGTATGATTCATGAGACCTCAGTATTAGGGTAGCTGAAGGGAATATGCATACATATATGTTTATGTATATATATATATATATATGGGTGAATGTGTATGTATGTATATATCTATGTGTGTATGTGTGTATATATATATAGATATAGATATAGATATAGATATAGATATAGATAGATAGATAGATAGAGAGGGAGAGAGGGAGAGAGCAGACACAGGGTGAGTTGAAGATGAAGGGAAGATATCTAAAAGAAATAAAATCAAATTAAGGGATGAGAGAGGAACATACTGAGAGAGGGCGATAAGGAGAGATAGAATGGGATGGATTATCTTCCATAAAGGTGGCAAGAGGAAGTAGTTCTGTGGGAGGAGGGGAGAGGGCGGATGAGGGGGGAATGAGTGAACATTGCTCTCATCAGATTTGGCCTAAGGAGGGAATACCATACATACCCAATTGGGAATCTTACCCCACAGGAAAGAAGAAGGAAGAAGATAAAAAAAAAATGGGGGGGATGATGGAGGGGTGGGCAGATGGGAGTGGAGGTAGTCAAAAACAAACACTTTTGAAAGGGGACAGGGTCAAGGGAGAAAATTCAATAAAGGGTGATGGGTTGGGAAGGAGCAAAATATAGTTAGTCTTTCACAACATGAGTATTGTGGAAGGGTTATACATAATGATACACATATGGCCTATGTTGAATTGCTTGACTTCTTAGGGAGGGTGGGTGGGAAGGAAAGAGGGGAGAGAATTTGGAACTCAAAGTTTTAAAAACAGATGTTCAAAAACAAACAAAAATGTTTTTGCATGCAACAAGAAAATAAGATACACAGGCAATGGGACGTAAAAATTTGTCTTGCCCTACAAGAAAGGAAGGGAAAAGGGGATGGGAGGGGAGTGGGGTGACAGAGGGGAGCGCTGACTGGGGAACAGGGCAACCAGAATATATGCCATCTTGGAGTGGGGGGGAGGGTAGAAAAGGGGAGAAAATTTTTAATCCAAACTCTTGTGAAAATCAATGCTGAAGACTAAATATGTTAAATAAATTTAAAAAAAGAAAGAAGAAGAGAATGAAAACTACAAAAAAAATTAAAAAAAAACCTCATTAAGAATGACTATATTCTATGACTAAATTAAATGAATGGAGGTGGTGATGGGAGATTACTATTCCCTTTTCCCCCTGAAAATCACTACCTGGGGAAATGATCATAGGATTCTTAAATCACTGTACAAGGACCATTTCATACAGTGCACTTGGAATCATGACTTTTTTGAGCCAGACTAGACCATGGAAAATATCAAGTCCATTGTTTGTAGGAAGAAACTGAATCCCAAAGAATCAAAATTGAATTAATTGTTCAGGATTATGCAGAAAGTAGGTGAGAATGCTGATATTGTGAACCCTTCCTATGTTAGATCTCATTAAATCTTGGGGGAGCTTACATGGCTTGGACCTTGATTATCCTGTTCCCTGAAGTTTGAGACAGAAAATAAAAATTAGGGATAACATCAGAGTAGGTCAATGTTACAAGAAGGGTGGACACAAACATAAAATGCAATTGTTCAGTTTAATGGGGCCCTGATTTGGGGGAGGGCATAGGGCACAGTGGGTGTGCATTGGAGTAAAGGTTTGCATTGTCTCAGTAGAATAATAAGAAAGCTTCTAAACGGTGTTACTGTATGATTTTATTAGGTTGAGTGACTTTGGGCAAGTCCTTATGTAAATAAAATGGACTAAAACTATATTCATAGGAGCACAGATTTATCTTGGAAGGTGAAGAACATAAAGCTCAGAGTGTTTATGTGACTTTCTTAAGGCCATATAACTAATAAGTAGCAAAACCAGTATTTGAACTCAGGTCTTCACATCCAGATCCAGCATTCTTTTCCCTGAACCATAAGTAATCTATGTCCACACCCTTACACCACCTAATATAAAAAGGACATAAAGTAAAGATTATGAAACTGCTTTGTTATGATAAAGTAAAAAGGCTTTGAAGACTACATAGATTTCCTCCCATTCTCTTCTATGTGGATATCTGGACATTGCTTTTGGAGGAATAAAGTAGAAGAACTTGGAAGTACTCAGTCCTTTCCTCTGTGAGACAAGGTATCAAAAAGATAGCATGAACAGAAAAGGTTGTGTAATCCCTGAGAAGGTTAATCTCTGAGTGTGCTTTCTGTGGATGGACAATAAGAGTGAGGTAGAGTGGAGGGAGTGGGAACCTGAATCTGGAATTAGAGGATATGATCTTGGGCAAAGTAGTTGTCCTCATCTACAAAATAATAGGATTGGATAAGATAATAATTATTATAGCTAACATTTATATTTCATTTATTATGTGTCAGGTGCTTTAGAATTTTTCTCATTTGATCCTCACAACTGAGAGAAATGATTATTAACTAATTATTGAATTAGGACCAAGGATTTTTCCCCTTTTCTACTTCCTCACCCAGAACTTAACCAGTGTGGGAAATCTTGGGCCAAGACTTACCCAACCAGACTGAGAGAACTGGTGAATTCCTGTTCGTTGTGTATGTGACCACGTTCACGGTCAGACAGGCCTGGATAGAAGTGGGTTATTTCCTTGGTATGTATGTTGATAAGTCTCTTTGACCAAAACTTGAGTGATCCAAGTCATAGTATCCCTCGTTAGAATGAATCCACATCTCATTATATTTTTTCATTAACCGTTAATCAATTAGAGTTGATTGCCTTTCTCAAGAACACCCACTTTTCCAAGTGCATATAAGTTGTGAGCCTGCCACCATGACAGTCTTTGGCATTTGAGAATGCCACTGACTTCTTTCATTCCTAAAATGCTATCATTGTTAATTACCCAGCAACTATATCTCTCAAACCTTTTAAATGTCACACAACAACCCTGGGAGGTAGATGTCATTATCATTAGACCCATTTTACAAATGAGGAAGCTGAAGCAAACAGGTTAGTTGACTTCCCCAAGAACACAAAACCATTAAATATTTGAAGTCACATTTGAACTCAAGTCTTCCAGACTTCAGGTCCAGTACTCTATCTACGGAGCCTCCTAGGTGCCTCAAGGTCACATCCAGTTGTGAATTTATGACAGCAATTTAAAAAAATAAAGGCAAAATGGTTCATTGGAAGTGAATATGGATTTATTAAGTATATCAGTAATTCTGATAGTAACGGGTTTGGAAGTGTGAGCTAGAATGCTATACAAGCAAATGATATTGTAAGAACCTGTAGGTTCATTTATCAGAAGCCTAGATCAGCTAAATCCTTTGATTCCAGAAATGTATAAAATGGTTTTTCCTATACTGATAATGATTTTCCCCTGGATATTATTTTTGAAGAGCCTATTGAGGAATAAAAATTTAAGAGAGAGTGTGTGCTCTAGCTTTCCACATGGTAGAGTTGCAGAAGCTATAGCCATCTATACCTGGCTGGTTCCCCTGGTTTTTGCAGCTTGGAGAAAACTAGATTGTCAGTTATCAAATTGGATTTTCTCAATGCCTACAGTATCCCTAGAGCAATGCTCACTTGAAAGGTTTTGGTTATTGTCCTTTCCTACCCCCTTAAGCTTTTCCTGGCAGTGAGGCAGGATAGCTGAACCTGAATCAATACTGATCTAGGTAAATAGACTATTCTTCTGAAATAATAAAGTTAGTGAAAACTGGTTAGGCCTGATTTCTAGCTGAACTTAAGAGGTTTTCATCTGTTGGATTTACCCTCTTTTTTCATATTACTCCACAGAAAATTCATCTACATGCATTTTTATTGTACATAATGTTACACATGACCCAGGGTCATCACAAAGAATCTGGGTTCATACAGACTATGATCAAATCCAGAGGTCCTGATGCCTAAAGGGTCAGTTTATCTCTTTGACTTTTTGCCCCTACCCCCAAAGTTTTACTCCAGAGGATATTCCCTGAATAAAGCAGGCATGATTCATATCTATACTCCCCTACATGGAGGTAACAGGTGTCTACTCAATGTCCAATATGAGTAATAGTCAGGAGCAGCCTTTATGTCACCTATCATATAAAGAAATCATGAGACAAAGGACTCACCAGAGCCTAGGGAAAAATTTGTTGTGGTTCAGTCATGTCTATTTCTTTGTGACTGTATTTGGGGTTTTCTTGCCAAAGTTGCTGGAGCAGTTTGCCATTTGCTTCTCCAACTAATTTTATAGATGAGGAAACTGAGGCAAACAGGGTCACACAGCTAGTAACTCTGAGGCTAGAGTTGAGGCCATGTCTTCCTGATCCTAGGCCTGGGGCTCTATCCACTGTACCACCTATTGAGGGAAAAATACAGACCTATAAACATGCATGGGAAGTAAAGAAATGTTGAGGGACTTTGGAGCTCTTTATTCACCTCAGACCTAAACTATCTGAGTGACTCATGTCAATAGCGATGTTGGCAAAGTCCACATCTTTTGTGCCCCTGTGACATGGCTCTCATCCAGCCTCAAAGAATTGTCAATGAGTGTGATCTTCCACTCCCATAGGAGCACACTTGAATAACTCTTCTCCCTCAAGGAGGCCAGCACTTGACTCTTGAACTCAAGAATTCTCAGTCTCTTGGAATTGTACAACTGGAGGACTCTTGAAGTCCAGATTACCTTCAAAATAACCTCCAAAGTTGAAAATATCCATTCTGAGGATCATTAGTCTCTGATATGTGCTCAGAAAAGAAATTGGAGAAAGAGAAGAAAGTGGCCAAAAACTAAAGGTCTGGGAACACCCCTCTCAGGCATACCTGGGAAAGTACAGGCTGTTCCCTATGCACTTGTCATGGAAATTGCCACTTTCTTCCCCTAGCAACGAGGGGAGAAGTAACAAATCCCTCCACTACTCCCTTTGCTGCACTTTAGGTTAGAAGTCCTTGGGAAAGGAAACAGGAAGAAACAAAAAAATAGAAAAGAAAAGGAAAAGCCAGTTTGTGGCTCACCCGTAAAGATTATGGAGAAAAGGCAAGAATCTATTTCAGTTACCTTCATCTTTGAGGCAGCCCTTGGGATTAGTTGCCAATCTGATGGATTCCCTGTGTCCTCTCATCAAAGAGTTAGGGCTTATATATACGTCCGTGGAAGATGCCCTTTCTGATGAAGCTCCAGGGCCTAGAATCACATCAGGTTGATAGAGAGTCTCATCAACTTGAAAAGCCCTCCTTACCCCCCAAAATTAAAAAGTCATTTGTTATTAGCTATTCTGTGGAGTCTTTAACTTCATCTCTCTCATCAGGAAATAAGGCTCTCAGAAATTGCTAATTCTGGTGCCCAAAATCTGTCTGTGCCTCAGACTTGACTTCTCCCTTGGTAGAGAATGCAGGATACCCTATAATCCCACTAGACAGTGAGCATGAATAAGTCTCTGCTTTTGAACTTTCATGATCATAGCAAATAGAGGTTTAGTCCACTTCTGCAGTGGATGCTTCTCACTCCCCCACACTACCTCCATCTCCCACACCATCCCCGTCTCCTCTAAATGTCTGTCTGAACTCAGCAGCAGTAGTTATGCTCAGATATCTATTGCCAACAGGGCGATTATGTCTGCATGTTTCCTTATCTTTCTTCTGTCCCCCAACTAAGGCAGGAAGTCAGCTGGAAAAAGAAAGCGAAACAGATTTTTAGGATTTTTTTTCAGAGATATCCCTTCCTTTCCTTGATCCCTCATCAAGCATCAGAATCATTAGCACTTCTATGAGGATATTAGAAACATTTGTTAAAGTTAGGATGATGAACTGATATAAGATTTATAATGCTTTTGGATAATTCAGTTCTGTGATTTCTTTTTTGTATGGAATTCCTCACCAGAGATGCAGATTAGGAATTATTCTGCAACTTGTAGTGCTAGGATGGGAAAAAGGGATAAAATAGGCAATGGATTTGGGTTCAAGTCTTACCTCTAACACTTAGCTGTGTGACCTTGGACAATCACATAAACTCCCTGGGCCTCAGTTTCCTCTTCTGCAAAATGAGGGTATTGGACTAGATGGCCTCTAAGGTCCCTTCCTATGTAGATCCAAGATCTTACAATCCTATCTAGTATAGAGTTGCTGAAGGTTTTATAGGGTTAAGTGAGTTGCTCAGCTAGACAGAGGTGAGACTTAAACCCCATTCTTTCTAATTAAGAAGCCAACTTTATCCACTATGTCACAGAGCTTCTCAGTGAAGTAATATATTATAGTGTGTAAAGTGTGCCTCTGGCCAGGCAAGGGAATGGGGAAGGGTACTTATCTATTCTGCTCAAAGGCTGATTCTGCAGAGTGTCCTTGGGGTAATAAGTTTGTTTAATGCTAGTGCGTTCTCATCCATCTTTAGAAACCATACTCACATTTTTCTTTTCAAAAAAGCATTGCTCTCTATTGATCTTAAATCTTTACCCCCACCCCCAGTTAGTAATGACTTGTCTTTTTTAACTTCTTTGCCATTTTGTTTTATACCTTTCATAAGTATTACTGTTACTTAAGTAATATTGTGTGTTATAGTTATCTATGTTTCTGTCTTATTCTCTTGTTGGCTCATATTTCTTTGAGCCACCATTTTTTTTAGAACACAGAATCATTTAAAAATCTCTTAGATATTTAAAAGGGGTAAAATAATAGGCTATTTCATCATAAGCTCTGTCAATTTTGACAAACCTGAGAACATTTTGAGAAAAGGACAAGTGATGGACTGTGTCTTTATCCAAAGGTCAACCTAGCTAAATGCATAGAGACTCATCACTGAAAAGTTGACCAAGAGATTGTTAAATTTTTTGAATATAGGAACTGGTAACTATCTATTAAACATGGAAGGATCATTGTTGCTGTTATTCAGTCATATCTGACTTTTATGATCCCATTTGGGGTTTTCCTGGCAAAGATAATGGAGTAGTTTACAATTTCCTTCTCTAGCTCATTTTACAAATGAGGAATTGAGGCAAAGTGGCTTAAGTGGATCACACAGCTAGTAAGTGTCTGAGGCTGGATTAGAACTCAGGTCTTCCTGACTCCAGGCCCAGCTCTCTATTCACTGTCCTGAAGGACTATAGACACTGGTAAAACTGTAGGAATGAAGTTATAAGCACAATAACTCTAATCAAGTTTAGACTTTATAGTATAATCTTATCTTACTTAAATTCTGTAAAAGCATACCATTGAGTTACTTAGAATAGCAAAAAAGACCTGTTTTATTGTTCTACACATCAGGAAATAATTCACAAAACTATATTTAAAAGCTTAAAAGCTTTAGGTTTAAAGTTATTTAGGAAAATTCTTATAGTGTTTCAATGCCTATGGTAATGGTTTTGTAAAAAACATGAAAAAATATTTTAAAGAAATCATGAAACTATTTTTGGATCACAGAAGCATCACTGCTAAGTTATTCATTTGAAGTATTCTGTCGATCCCATACAGTTTCTAACAGACTCTCTGTTAAAATTTCACTTACTT
This sequence comes from Trichosurus vulpecula, assembly GCF_011100635.1. Classification (NCBI taxonomy): domain Eukaryota; kingdom Metazoa; phylum Chordata; class Mammalia; order Diprotodontia; family Phalangeridae; genus Trichosurus; species Trichosurus vulpecula. The sequence goes on along the minus strand of NC_050573.1, from coordinate 453,992,283 downwards.
ATCATGTCAACATTTCACAATTGACAATTAGATGAACAAGTTAACATGTTCATCTTGAAATATCAGCTAATCTCATACCACATAATAAGTTAATTCATGAGCATTTACATATTTTATTGTCAACAACACTGCTTCTTGCAACTATTTCAGTGTACCCTCGGTCTCAACATAGTTATTATGTCTTTTCACAAATTGGTTCAATGCATATTCAGATTTCTGCACTTAATTTGCATACTAACTGTGACAGAACAATGGAAATTACTTAAGTACTTATTTAGTTCATAACCTAAACAAACATAAATGAACATGCATGCTAAATATAACTAAATTACTGTTTCCTATATCCTACACATTTGTAATTGACTTCTGTTATCTCATCTGCTATCTCATCAGGATTGTTAGCCATAAATTGAGATGTGTAACCTAAGATTTCAATAGTGAACATTATAATTGTGGAATTGAAATATTTTTGAGTGCCTACCGTTATATATTCATTACCCTGCTAGATACTGACAACACAAAAGATGTTTATGACATGGTTCCTTGGTCCCTATAAGGGTATAACATCTTTAAAGAAGTAAGACATTTACACACAAAGATGAGATAATTTTCTATTTTATAAAACAACATGTGGTGATAGTTTGTATGCTGCAAACAATAAACATTTTTATATTAGAAAATAGTTAGAAACAAGTAATGGCTAAAAAATTATTGCCCACGGCTTTAACAAAACAAAATCCTTTGTTTGGCTTTGAAAACTCTTCATTGTCTGACCTCTATCTCTCTTTTCAGCCTTACTGAATATTACTACTCTTCCTACACTTTGTTTTCCAGCTTAACTGGCCTCTTGCTGTCCCTAGCCCATGGTACTCCATCTCCCACGTCAGTGCCTTTGAACTGGCCACCCCCAATATCTGGAATGCAGTCCTTCCTTACCAACATATCATAGAACCTCACTCTTCCTTCAATACTCAGCTGGAGCACTATCTTTTACATGAAGCATTCTCTGATTCCTCCGGTGGTTAGTGTCCTCCTTCCCAAACTGACTAACATATAACTATTTTGTATTTACTTGAAGTTATTTCTATGTTTTGTCTCTATATACTTCTATATGTATTTACTGTCTTTCCCAGTAGAATGTAAGCTTCTTGTGAGTAGGGTTTTAAAAATTTCTTGTGTCCCCAGTGACCAGGACATAATAAGTACTTAATAAATGCTTATTCATTTATTGCTTACTCCATGAGTGAATATAAATAATGAGAGGCATAGAAGACATATAGAAACTTGTGTAAAATGATATAAGTAGAACCAGAAAAATAATCTACACAACTAAAATGTAAAAGAAAAGATAGAAACATGCTGCTATCTATAAATAAATATATAAAATATATGTATATAAATTAATATATGTATATAAACAGTGTTCAGATTCTTGTATATGCATATACACATATATGCATATATGAATGTATGCAAAGGAATAGATCTGTGCATAGAATTTTACGTCATTAATTGTACAAAACAAGTGACTGTCCAGTGTCTGCTGAATGCATCTCGTAAATGAGACAACAAAAAAGTGAAATATTGTATTTTCCATGTATGATCTGTGACATTACAAATTTGTACAGTTTTGAGGTGGTTTAGGGAAGACTGGGGGATTTCTTCCATAAGAATTTATATAGGCCAGTCCACAGAGTAGAGGTTTGTCCCACATGTTGCATCAGAAGGTGGAGAATATCTTTTGAGAAAAAAATGCTGATTTCTATGTAAAGCAATGTAACTGGCATTAAAAAAAGTCATTTTATACAGGTATGTGTGTGTATATATATGTATGTGTGTATATATGCATGTATGTGTATGTATACGTACACATATATTGAACACCTTTTAATTATACTGACCAGAATGGAGCTCAAAGGAGAAATTTTTTAAAAATTAACTTTAGTCAGTCATTTAATGAGCTTGTATGAAGCATATACTATGTGTCAACTTTCCTCCTTTCATTGGAAGATGCTACAAGGGTAAACATCAAATATAATTTTGGACTTGGTATATATGTTGATTATTTTTTGGAGATAACTTTTAAAATATTTCTCTTTCCTTTTTATTTCTTTATTTTATTTTAATTATAATATTTATTAATATTTACTAATTATAAAACACTTAGCACAGTGCCTAGCCCTAGGTAAGTGCCATATAAATGTTAGCTATCATTATTATATTTTATTTTTATATATTATTTATGTTTTATTTATAGGAATTTTGTTTCTATTTCTATGTTTGCATTGTTGTTCGTTGTTAAGGATGAGTATAGATCCAATTACAATGGCCATTTGGGAGCCATTGTAGATTCTTAATTAAGGGACTAATATAATGAAAGCTATGTTTTTGAGAAATTACTGTGGCAGCACCATAAAGTATAGATTGGGCAGAGGAAATACTAGAAATGAAGGAGAATAGATTATGGTTCTACATTATCTTTTTAAGTAATCTTATTTTAGCAAAGGAACTCACCTACTTCACAGAGAAAAGAAAGACCATCCAAAATGGGCCACCTCTTTTCTCGTGTTCTACATCTTAAAACCTCTTCTGTTATCTTTCATTCTTTCACCTGATGCAGCTTCTGATGAAAGGTTGACTGTCCAGCTAAAGATAGTGCCTGTCCTTGTGCCCTCAATCCCATCCCTTCCCATCTTCTCCCTGAGCTTACCTCTTCAATCTACTCTCTACTCCATTTCATACCCTAACCAAACTCTTAGAAAAAGCAGTCTACACTTATGACCTTAACTTTCTAATCTTTCCCACTGACTTCATAACTCCTTGCAATCTCGTTTCTGACCCCACTGATTTTTTCAAACTGCTCTCTCCAAAGGTACTGATTATCTTTGAGTTACTAAATCTCATGACCTTTTCAATATCTATTTTTTTCCTTCCTCACCTATATGTAGCTTGTGATCATATTAACCACTTTTGGATGCTCCCTCTTCTCTTAATTTCATTATACTGCTCTCTCTTGGATCTCCTCCTTATTGGTCTTTTTCAGTCTTATTTACTGCATCACCATCTCTGTCTTATGTGGCAACCACAAGTGTCCTACAAGGTTCTGACTTGGGCCTTCCTGTTTCCTTTGTCTAAACCTTTTTTCTTAGTGCTTTCTTCAGCTACTAGTTCAGTTACCAACTTTGTGAACTTGGCACTAAAATCTATATATTGAGCTCTAATCATTATCCTGAGATCCAATCCCACATGACCAATTGCTTACTGGGTATCTAAAACTGAATGTTTATAGACATCTCTGGATCAAATGATTTAAAATATAACTATTTTTTTCCTCTGGACCTATTCCTCCCACAAACTTCCCTATCTCGGTTGAGTTGAAATTAGTCTCCCATGTTTACAACTTAGGAGTAGTTCTCAACTCTTCTAACTCCTTCACTGTCATATTTAATTGTTTGAGGAATTATATTGATTCTACTTTTATGTCCTCTTTTGTCTCATTGCTCTTATCTCTACTCATAGCCAACACCTTAATTAAGTTAGGCCCTCACCATCTTTCATGTGGACTTTTGCCATTTTCTCCTGACTGGTCTCCATCATCTTAAGTCACTGGTCTGCTCATGTAATTCCCTTGCTCAGAAAGCTTCAATGGCTCCGTTACCTCTAGACCCAAATTCAAATTATTCAGTTTAACATTTAAAATCTTTCACAATCTAGCTTCAGTCCACCATAGTCTATCCATCCTTAGTCATAATGATCCTCTTCACACAATTTATGATTCAGCCAAACTGGCCTACTTTTTATTACCTGAAATCAGTACAGGGTGGTCCTATTCCCACCCCCATGCCTGAAATGTACCTCTTAGCAGGTTAGACCTCTTAGTGTCAAAGGATCATAGGTCTGAAGCTGAAGAAACCTCAGAAGCCGTTTAAGACAAATCCCTCATTTTACACGTGAGGACAAAGAGAAGTTAAATTTAGCCCAAAGTTACCCAGAGAATTGTAAAAAAAATGCTTTACTGGGACAGCTAAATGGCACAGTGGATAGAATGCTGGCCCTGAAGTCAAAAGGACCTGAGTTCAAATGTGGCCTTAGACATTAGCTGTGTGACTCTGAACAAGTTATTTAACCCCAATTGCCTCTTTAAAAAAACCCTATTTACATATTTTAACTTTATTTAAAAATTTTTTTTTGAATTCCAAATTCTCTCCCTCCCTCCAGTCCTTTCCCCGCCCATTGAGAGACAAGAAATATATCAGTTGTACATGTAAAGTCATGCAAAACATATACCTATATTAGCCATGTTGCCAGAAAAAAAAGACAAAGAAAGAAAGTGAAAAAATATGTTTCAGTCTGTACTCAGAGTTTATCGGAACTCTCTGGATGTGAGTATCATTTTTCATCTTAAGTCTTTTGGAATTGTCTTGGATCATTACATTGATTACAGTAGTTGATTTTCACAGCTGATCATTACTGTGATACTGTTGTTACTGTGCAAAATGGTCTCCTGGTTCTGCTTATTTGATTTTGTGTCAGTTTATATAGGTCTTCCCAAGTTTTTCTGAAACCATCTTTTTCATCATTTCTTAGAGCACAAGAGTATTCCATCATAATTATATATCACAATTTGTTTAGCCATTCCCCAATTGATGGGCGTCTCCTTAATTTCCATTTTTTGTCGCCACAAAAAAAGCTGCTATAAATATTTTTATACAAATTTTCCCTTTTCTTTGATCTCTTTGGGATACAGACCTAGCAGTGGTATTGCTGGATCAAAGGGTATGTATGGTTTTATAGTCCTTTGGGTATAGTTCCAAATTGTTTTCCAGAATTGGGGGACCAGTTCACAACTCCACCAATAATGTATTAGTGTACCTATTTTTTCCAAATTCCTCCCAGCATTTATCATTTTCCTTTTCTGTCATGCAGATAATTCCTTTGCATGCTCAGTTTATGTGTTATACATGCTTCCTATTGGAAGCATTTCTTGACCCCCTAGAATTTTTAGTCTTTTTTTCTCTCATCAAATTACTTGTCTTTACCTATTTGTTTACATAACATGCCTCCAGTAGAATGTGAACCCTTTGAACACAGGGGCTGGTTTTCATTTTTGTCATAATACCTTCAGAATTGGGCATAATACTTTCTTGCTTATAGGAAGTTCTTCATAATAACTGATATTTATATAGCACTTTAACATTTTAAAATGCTTACATATTACTGATATTAGTACTAGTACAATAAAAAGAATTAGACATAATTACTATTTAGGTAATCACTTAAATTTCCTTAGACTAAGTAATTGTAGATGTATTAACTTTTGCTCAATATCAGATTATTCTAGCCTTTACATTAGCTTTATTACTTCTTGTGAATAATAACAGCTTGCATTTATATAGTGCTTTAAGGTTTAGAAAGCGCTTTACAATTATTATTTCATTTTATTCTCATAGTAACCGTGGGAGGTAGATGCTATTTTTACCCTGAATTGCTCATTAATTTATTGAATTATGAAATGGGGCAGGCATGACCAGTTCTTTAAGTACTTTCTGGGAAAGAGCAAGATAGCCGTAGGAAGTCGAGCTACAATTACATTTTAATAGGGTACAGAGGGTGCAGAGGCAAGGAGCACAGAAGGTACGGAGACAAATGATAAAAAGGGGCATGGGATAGGGAGGCAGATGATGTGAGGATGGGAAAAGGGTGGTGGAGGAAAGTAGCAAAGTAGGGGAAATGATGGGGAGAGGGAGAGGCAGAGTTGGGAGAATGTGGCAGCATAAACCCTGATGGAAATGGTAAAGGTCTTGGGGTGGAGGGGTAGGAGTTTCAGGTCTCATTTTTGTCGGATTTTTTTTGGGAAACAGAATAACTCTTGTTTGTGCCAAGTTGGGGGTTAGTTCCTTAACATATCCAAATCAGCTCAAAATTGTCAGTAAAACTTTAAAGTTAACATATTCACATCTCAAAATTATCAGCACCTTTTCATTATTTTGTTGGTCTTCCTGTGAATATCTGCAACTTATCTGAGATTTATGTATCGTAGGACCAAAAGATGCTGACATCGAAGCCTAGATGGCTTGCTCTGGCTTAGCACATAGTCTCAGGATGTGATTTTTGGTTAATATATGATAGTTTGCAAATTAGGCTCCTTTGATCTTTGGGACAGTCTGTACTTGACTTCTAGATTCCCATTAGCAATTTTACTTTTTGCTCTCTTTACTTTATACTGGCTACTCATAAGCTTATTATACTGACTAGAAGGGTGGGGGTGGTCTGGGGGACCAGATACAATTTTAAGACAGTGACCTTGGAGAAGTCACTTTACTTTTCTTCATCTGTTTCCTTAGCAGAAAGTAGAAGGTGACATATAAGGTCCCTTCCAATTTTGAAATTTTATGATCGAACGAATTGCATGATATTAACATTTCTGAAGGATCTGTTATTTCTTGCTTGCCTCGACAAAATTCAAACTATAAGGTTGTCAAGTCATCAAGGAAAGTGATATACTTGGACATTTGATGATTTTGGAAGATTAGGCAATTATTTTTCTTTACTTAATTATTTTTTTTATTATTTTAATTCATTTAACAAGAATTTATTAAGTGTCTACAGTGTTTACATCACTATATTAAAGGGTCACTGATCACATCTTTCAAAGCAGAAAATCATTAATAACATCCAGTAGTTACAAATAGCGCACATGAGTTGAAACAGCACATATTGAATTACTATTAAGGCAAAACTTCGTGAATAAATACTAAATTAAACATTTCCACCCATTTCAAAAATCTCTCTCCACTTATCTTCACCCAGAGATTCTAAACTACATCCATCCTGTGATACAGATACTTTTCACCTATATCTATGTTCCCTCCTTCTGTGCAGTGCTACACATAGAGCCCCTTCTCTTAGATGCATTTTTTGAAGGTATCACTTTCCAAAGAGACATAAGACAAAGCCATTCTTCAAAGGATAAGTGGTCAAAGATCTGTGAAAAACAGATCCAATAATACCCTGTGGATAGAGCTGCGAAATGATACAATAATTTTTTGAAAAAAGTTGAAATTATGCTAAAAATGTGACTAAAATGTCCATATTCTTTGACCAAGAGATCTCACTGCTGGTCACATATGCCAAAAAGTTCAGAGAGAGAACAAAAGATCTTGTATACACCAAAATATTCATAGCAACACTTTTTTTTGACAACGTAATAAATGGATTGCCAATGATAGCCCAGGCCTTATGTGCTTATATATCCCAATCAGCCTGATAAATTACTCTGTTTAGACTCTGGAGCAGGCAAAGGTAGTCTGGCCTTAAGGTGTGGTATGATTGCATTGGAGATAAGCCCTATATTGACTTGCAGGAAAAGTAAAACTTTATTCTTCTTTGCTTCCATCCAGTTGGCTGACCACATACCCTTGAGTTCTTGGCATGCTTCCCTTCAATCCCCACTTTGTAGGCTAGTATGAAAAGACAATGGCTCTTTAGGGTCAGTTACTGTCTGTGTCTTGTGTAAATTTTGTATCTGACTTACTACCATCAATGCTTTGGACATGGTAAGCACTCACAATATGTGGTTTTGAGCTGATTGGGCTTTTAATTCACACTCATTGGTAAGTCACCTAGGTCTCTGAAGCCTCAGTGCAATAAATGATTGGATAAGTGAAACAAGGTATGGTGGTATTTGGGGGTTTGGTAGTATGTGGGAGTGTGCATATTAGGAAGCTTATGGGAGGCAGCAAAGCTCTGTTAACCTTGGAAAGTTATTTAACCCTTCTAGGCTTACCTTAACTATCTCATCTATAGAATTTATGGATTACATTACCTTATTTTTAAAGTTCTTGCTGGTTATAAAATATTTTCTTCTACTCTACCTCCATTTTTGCCAGATTATCTCTGACCTGTGCTTGTGATACTGCTACCTCTGATGCATTCAGGCAATTAGCATGATACATAATACATCTGTTCCATTGGAGATAAAATAAATGGTCTTCAGAATAATTATAATAATAAAACTCCACAGATAGACATGATCTTCCAACCAGCTGTTCAAAGTTATTTTGGATTTTTGTTTTATTTGTTTTCATTCTTTTTTCTTTTTTATCCTACAGTGATCCATTCACTGTTCAGGGAAGAATATGGAAACAACACTGGGGTCTATTGGTCTCTAATCCCATGAGCCCTAATGTGGAAGCAACAAAGGTTGATTATATGCAAAGCATTATGTTCTTGGTTTGCTTATTGAGTCTCTAATTAGGACGCAGGTTAGCTGAGGCTAAATTGACCTTAGCATTATGGATCATATGTGCTCATATTTTGCAGGTTGTTTGCTTGTTTACACAGGTTTCCTTGATGTTCTGCCAGCCCACTGCTGACAAGAATCAGCTTGCTAACAAGTTGGTCAATTGAGCCACCGTGTCCATAATTAAAAAGACAGCGCCAGCAGCTCTATCAATCCAGACAGATTGTAAATGGCTCCTCTAGCTTCCAAGCACATCTGGCGCCTTTATCACGTAAGAAACAATCTAGTTCACATGCGTGCTTTTTAATTAGCTAAAATAGCAGGCATAGACTCCAAACTAAGCACAGTTTAACTAGCAGGCATTCTCTCTGCCAGCTATGTCACTTTTAGTGTGGGCTCTTATCATATGTACATCATGGGGTTATTGATATAGAAAATCAAATAAGGATTTTTTCATTAACACAAATAAGTGCTATTTTGAAATCCTTGCACTGATTGTGTGTGTGTGTGTGTGTGTGTCTGTGTGTGTGTCTGTGATCTACCCTACTGATTCAAATATAGGTTGTCCTCCCCTAACCCTGACCCTGGCTTATAGAAAATCTGAATATATCTGTTAATCAATGTTGTTTTTCAGTGTCTACACCTAAATTCAAAATATATTTTGTTTTGGAGGTGCCTTACATGCAAGGCTGGTCTAGTTCCCAGCAAAGAGAGAAATCATTACACAATGAAACATACCTGGAAAATACTTTCACTGAAAAATCATGGAATCGTTTTTTTTTCCACGTTTTTTTTCTCTTCAAATCATTGGATCATACATTTAGAGTTGTAAGAAACCTTATGGTTATCTAGTTCAGTCCCTTCATTTAAAGATGAGAAAACTGAGGCTGAGAGAGGTTAAGTGACTTCCCTACACATAGGGAATTGTACGATGTATTCATGTAGTAAATAGCAGATTCAGGATTTGAGAACCCTCATTTATGTTTTGATAGTGTCATATCTTTGATTTCCTTATGTCACACATTTGTTTTTACATGTGCTTCCAATGACTTATGGGTAATGATTTTTTTACATGTGCTTCCAATGACTTATGGGTAATGATTTCTTTTTACATGCTACTTACTTGGCATATTCAACTTTATTGCATCCCGACCATCCTCAGAAGGCATGTGTGGGATTCCCTTACGAGAAGATACCTCTTTACAAGTCTTTGTGTCATTTAATTTAGCAACTATAATTATTGGATGAGATATTAAATAGAATTACTTTATACTAAATTTAACTCTGTAGAAAAAAATGGGAAAAATATCTAATAGAAATTTCGATTCAATTCAGTAAGCATTTATTAAGCATCTACTATGCGCCAGGTACTGTGCTAAGCACTGGGGATACAAATAAGAAAACAAAGGGCAGGCATTGTTCTCAAAGAGCTGACAATTTGATGGAGGAAGACATAACAGAAAAGGAAGCTAAAAGGGGGGTAAGGAGACCCAAGGGACACATTCCAGAGGGCATGACATTTCATGTTGTCTAAACCAAGTAGAGCTGCTGATGGAAAAGTGGAGCTTTACCTGGAAAGCTAAGATACCAGTCCTCTGTAAAGGAAGGCACTGGGAGGAGTTTAGTGCTTCATCCTCCTGCCCTCCAATCAGAGGCGAAAGCTCAGTGAGGAGTTGAAAAGGTGTTGTGTATCAAAAAACTGAGAAAATCAGCATGAGATTCAGGTGATTAGCTTATACTGGGTGGGGCATGATATTCCCTTGGAGTCCAAAGTACACCTGTCCCTTCCACATAGCAGGGGTTGGGGGTGTGGTGTCTCCTCAGGTATAGAAAATCCTCATAAAATTTTTTGGCCCTCCCTTCCTACCAGAGAAGGTCTGAATTTTTTTTTTCTTTTGTGGGGTGTTCACAGTAACTTATTAGAAAATTTGGGTAAAGTATTTAGTCATAGGCTCTGCATTATCTGCTAACCTTCACATGCCATCTTTAGCTTCCAGAAAACTCCCTCAAAATTTCCATTTAATTTCTTATATCAACCATCAATATATTGAAACCTCACTAGGGAAAGTCATGATATAGAACTGTAGAGCTCTTTATACAAAGTGGGGTGAACTATAGTTGGATAAAAGTTCATGACCAAACACAGAGATAAAGGCTGGTGGCATATAAAATGTGTAATTGTGATTCTACATTTTTTTTTTACAAATAACTCTAATAAAGCCAAGACTAAAAGAAAGACAGTTAACTGGGGAAAATATTCACAGCAAGTTTCTCTAATAAAGGTCTCATTTCCAAGATATATACAGAACTGATTCAAATGTATAGAAATAAGAACCATTTACCAATTGATAAAAGGTCCTAGCCATGTGAATAGTAACTTCTAATTCATAAATAGAGAATGCAAATTAAAGCAGTTCTGAGATTTTACCTCACATCCATCAGGTAGCAAGGATGACATGAATGACAAATATTGCAGGGGCTGAGAAAAAACGGGCACATTAATGCACTGTTGGTAGACCTGTGAATATGTAAAATTTGCAATGATGCATGTGAGATATGAAAGCAATTTTTAATTGTAAACAAAAGTTACTAAAAAATGCATTGCCCTTTGACCCAACCATATAATTATTAGACCCATATCCAAAAGAGATCAAAGAAAGAGAAAGGCCTAAATGCACAAAAATATTTGTAGTGGTCTTTTTTGAGGTGGTAAAAATTTGGAAACCAGGGGGATGGCTATCAAATGGTAAATGGCTGAACAGATTGTGGTATATTAATGTGGTCAAATATTATTGTACTATAAGAAATGAGGAAATAATTTATTTCAGAGAGACGTGGAAAGACTTGTACGAATCGATGCAGACTGAAGTAAGCAGAACCAGAAGAACAATTTATAAGTGGAGGGGAAGTGGAGGGGAAAAGAAGTGAGAGGAGAAAGTATTATAAAAATGAGCAATTTTGAGGACTCATAAAATGATTTAGAATGAAATGAGCAGCATCAGGAGAATGACTCCATAAAAACAAACACCTTTGAAAGCTATAAGAGCTATGATAGACACATTAATCATCCATGATTCCAGAGGTCCAATGATGAAGAATACTCATCACCTCTTGACAGAGAATTGATGGATTATTTTGCATAATGTGAAATATATTAATTTAAATATGACCTGTGAGGGAATTTGTTTTGCTTGATTAAATATACTAGTTACATGGTGTGGGGGGTCCCCGACCAACAAGGACCCCAATCTCAGGATGCAATGATGAGGCAGGAGTCAGAGAAGATACAATTCTGATTTATTGGGAGACATTATCCAGTTTTATAGGGTTTTGCACTAAATCAGCAGAAGCAGGTGTTCAAGGGGTAAGGGGATGACAGCATGGGAAGATCGATATTGGGTGGGAAGAATCTGGATTGTTGCAAACTATGGTTCCTACAGGTGTATGGGAAAATTAGGGCTGTAGCAAGATAGTTTCTATGGGAGTATGGGAACAAAGGGGGATGCTGTCCTACAGTATCTACGGAGGCATGGGAAGGCTCGGTCATGTAGCAAGCTGGTATCAGAGCTGTATGAGCTATGTGAGGCACGGGGCAGGATGCCCTTGTAAAGTATCAAAGATGTTGCAATAAATAAATTATCAAAGCATTGTTGTGTTAGGCACTGGTTCAAGAGCATTAGGTAGTGGCCGGCTGGGTTCCTCCTTCTGGGCTTGTGAGTCCCTAGTGGATGGACTCTGCCTGCATGTGTAGGAAGACTATAGGGGGCTGTTAAAGGCTGAGGCCCTCCCTCTGGGCACCTGCCATTCCAGCTCCTACTAAGCCTGTCTGGTTTTACCCAGGAAACAGGCCAAGTGCTAGAGTCTGGACAGCCCTGGGGTCGGCACCAACCCCTTACAACATGGAATTTTCTTTTCTTTTTTTTCTTTTTACAATGGAGTGAGAAATCTGAGAGAAATAAAACAGATTTCTGTAATAAGAAAATAAAACTAATTTTAAAAATTAACTCTATAGCGACTATAGTTATAGCAAGGTTCTAGTACGAATGAAAGGCACAGTGGAGAATCCTATGATGCATTGTAATTCCGGTCCTAAATTTTGGTTTCCTGTGATAGCCTTTACTTCCTATCTTGGTAATCATTTATGTGTTTTCAAACTGAATTGTTAGATTTGGATAGCAGCTCCCAAACAATTGAGAAAGGAATGTATTACCTGAGGTGAACTGTCATATAGTTTGCTATCCTGTTCTATATATCAGACCTAGCACCTACTGACTTATGTTTCTTACCCGGTTGTAGTTTAAATTCTTTATCTAGGTCTTTTCTTTGTTTGTTTGTTTTGTTTTATACCATGGTGTAGTGGACAGAATGTTGAACTGGGAGTTAGAAAGACAGCTGTTCAAATCCTGCCTTAAACACTTGTCAAGACCCTGGGCAAGTTACTTAACATTTCTCAGTTTTAGTTTACTCATCTGTGAATGGAGAATGATAATAGCATTTACTTCACAAGATTGATGTGAGGATCAAAGAAGATGATGTAAGTAATGTGCTTGGCAAGCCTATAGAATATTCATATAGCACATATGTATGCATGTACATGCTTTATGAATATTAACTATTATCTCAAATTCCATTATTTTTGTGCAGTCAAATATTCAACTCTAGCCTCAGACAGTTGTTAGCTGTGTGACCTTGGACAAGTCACCTGACCTCTGTGCCTCCATTCCTCATCTGCAATGGGGAAAACAGCACCTACCTCACAGAGTTGTTGTGAGGACCAAATGAGATAATTTTGGTAAACAATTACCTGGCACAGAATAGGCATGATATAAATGCTTATTCTCTCCCCCTTCCCTTTAATGATAAAGACACACAAGCAGCCCTATAAGAAAGATGGAATTAGTTTTCCTCATTGGGCCTACCTTGACCTATGGCTACAAAGGCCATCATTTTTTAAGAAGAGGAGAGGAGGAGAGAGAAAGGGAGACAAGAGGGGAAAAGGAGGGTCAGGGGAAAAGAAGTGAGAGGAGAAAAAAGGGGAGAAAAGTAAAACAGGAAGGGAGAGGAGGGTGACTTCATTTGTTTTTCTTAATGATAATCAGGAAGGACCCAGAGGGAAAATTGAGGACAGTCCTGTCACCTACATCTCTGTGTGCCTTGTTGTTCTTCCTTGGTTCTGAAGACCAATGAAACAATAGGGTGATGTCTTGACTTGCCCAAGAATTGGATTTAAGTGAGGCAGCTTAAACTTGCCAGCCTCACTCTCTCTTCCAGTGACATTGAAGTCCAGTGGCAAGACAAAAGTCAGGATGACTGGAGATGGGGGAGGATGCATCTTAAATGTCTAATCAAACTCTAAGCACTCTATAGCACCTGCTGCAGCCACCTTCAAGCATGAGATTCAAGGATGACTGGCAGCTCTGGTCTGAGAACTTGCTGAGCCCTTTTCAGCATTGCTCATCTGCCTTTGGTATCCACCTTTCACCTGTCAACCTGAATTCAAGAGAAAATAGCCAGTGCGGCTATTTTCTGAGGTTTTTAATCAGGTTAAGTAAGTTGCAGCTCCACGTGCCGTGCAGCAAGTGCCGAGGTACCAAAAATGGGTGGGGTGGGATGGGGCTGGAAATAGGGCTTATATAGGGTACTAAGGCAGGCAACATGGCCAAGCTGCAGGTGGGAGGGATTGGGGGGGCCTCTCACAGTTTCACGCAGTAAGTTGTTTTGCAAAACAGGCAAAAGTCCATAGAGAAAGCTTGGGAATCTCCTGAGGGGAATGTTTGGGATATTTACAAAATTAGTAGGAGGCTGGGCATGTGGGAGTAATAATGTCTAGTCAACCTGAGACAATTCACGGGTCTGGGAACAAACACTAGGTCCGATTCAGTCAGCTGAGTTTGATACCCCCAACTCTCAACTGTGGCTCCAAGAAGCTATAGCATGCACAGCAACCACACCCCAATAAAACTGTTGAGCCTAAACCAGACTGAAGGTAACCAACAGGCCTCAGAAACCCTTGGCGAGTTAGGGAGATGTCTGCCCCAACCAAGGGAAGATGTCCCTGGTGTAGTGGGTGGATGAGAACACTTTGTTCCAATGGTTCATCTATCAGAAAGGATCTGAAGAGAAGATGATTCCACTGAGTTCTTGTGATAGGTAATTCTGCTAAATAATGCTATCCCCATGAAGAGATTCCAGAGGTTTTATTATGTGTAAGCACAGGTTCAGAGCTCAGAAAAATAACTCTAAACCCAGATTAGGCTTCTAACAAAGCTTATATAGTTTTCAATTACATCAGAGACAGAATTTTTTTTTATAACCCACAGAAAGGAGATAGATTCTCACACATAAACAAGGGAAAGGAAAAACAAAGTTTTACTGAGATAAATTTAAAAGACTTACTTTTCAAGGCAAGGCTGGTGCTACTTAGATTTTAAAATGATCTAATTGAGAGGAGAAATTCACATGGCAAAAGATAACCGCAGGGTAGGAGCTGGTTGGGATCCTTCCACAAATAAAGCAATTCAAATTATTTGGGAAGCCTGACTTCTCTTTTGGCTTCTTATGTCAGGAATGTGAGGGTTTTCACTAAATGTTAACAACTCATGAGACAGATTTCAGCTAGTCAAATAATCTCATAGACAGCAGAGATGCTCCTGAACCTCAAATAATAAACGAAATACAGTATTCTTATCTTAAAGAGTAGAAAAAAGACAATGAAAGGCAATAAACTGCTCAAAAGACTTCTCTTTTAGCTCTGACAACTATTTTCAGTCTAGTAACTGATGAGGCAGATAGGAGTGTTTGAGACAGATGGAGCAAACAGGATGCAGGATGTGGGATTTGAGACAGAATACGGGATGTGACCAGCCAGAAAGTGCTCACAGATCAGAATCTGACCTCAAGAAGACTATGCGTTGAAGCCTCCCATGGTGGACTTATCTGTATGCATTTACAAATCACTCCAACTCCCTGACTTTCCAGAACAGCTCTTTCCCCTCCCCTTTTCCTGTTCCCCTGGCTTATTCACAGGCATTCACAAAGACACTCCAAACTACCTCATATTCCAGATATTCCACAGCAGTGTCCCCCTCTCCCCTTTCTTTGCTTCCCTCTCCCATTTTCTTAAACTGTAGTAGCTCCTCCTCCCTCCTACTTTCCTGTCAAACTGTATACAGATCAGACACATAGCCCAGCTTATGGCTGTGTCTCCCATAAGGAAAAGAGTCTGCTGGGTGCACCACCCACAATAAATGCCTTTAATTGACTTGAAGACAGTCTGAGTGAATTCTTTCAAGACGACACCATGACCCACGTGCCTATCCTTTGTCAGTAATGACATCAAATGAGCTTTTTTGTTGTTGCTGAAAAGGAAAATTCTTCATTTAGGCTTTTCTCCCTGATTGAGGTCAAAGAGAATTAAAAGAAGCTTATTATAAGTACATCAGGGTAGCAACACATTGACAGGCTGATCTTTGAAGATCAGCAATTTCTTCAAGATGGGGACAGCTTTTATAAGTTACTTTAAAACAATTCAGATAGGTCCATCTCAGCAGATGAGATGCTGTGTCTCAGTTCCTCCCCAAGTTAGCAAGAACATGATAATTTGTAGATAGGGTACAAGACAAAGAGCAGGTAAAACAAAACAAAACAAAACAAACAAACAAAAACCTGCAAACTTGGTGTCTCTTTCTCTACCAGAGCTTCCCCCAACACTGATTGATAAACAGGGCTGAGAACAATGGGTTGCTGGGTCAACATAACTTTCAACACTATATTATAGGACCTATTCTTTAGCAACATTTGAGTGTAGAAGATAATTTTATATCTGGTGTCATATTAACTTCATGTTAGATCTGAAGGACAATGGAAGTGTCACCCTTGTTGAAGGACAAGTCAGTTTTGATTCAAGGAAGTCCAGCTCTGTTAACATTAAAAAATCAACTTCTCAAACCAGTGTGGTAGAGTAATTGTGCTCCCCACTTCTTCCTTCCAAATGACTATCCACCACATGTTTTTGATGTGTCCCTTTCTTTGGAGGCACACAGCTACCACCCTAGTTCAGTCCCTTATCACCTCTAGACTAGATTCTTATAATCACCTTTTACTTGACCAGCTTGTCTCAAGTCTTTCCTAAATAATCTATCCTCTACCTAGCTGCCAAAATGATTTTCCTAAAACATTTCATGTTCCTACTTGTTAATTCCAGTGGCTCCCTCTTATCTCTAGAGTTGACATGTTACTCAAAGCTTTGTATACCTTTTTCACTTCCTGCTTTTCTTATACATTACTACCCTACTCTATATTTCAGCCATTCTAGTCTACTTGCTGTTACTCATACCTTTCTCTCCATTTCAGGACTCCATGCTGCTAGTGTCTAAAGCTACCTTCCATCTACTCTGTATCTTATATAATCTATTTATGTGCAAGTTATCTCTCCCATTAGAATGTAAGTTGCTTAAGACAAGGTAGTACTTTGATTTAAAAAAAAAATTTCCCGTGCTTAGCACAGTGTCTGACATAGTAAGTTCTTAAATGACAGATGATAAAGCTATAGGAGTTCAGAAGAAGAAATCATGTACTGTGTGATGGTAATTTTTCATTTTTTATTTCCTTTTGTTAATTTTTATTATGGGGGAAGGGAGGCCAAGGTCATTTCTCCTAGTTAGGGGGCTTTTGAGCTGGCTGAAATCTGTCCCATGGGATGTGTAAATTTACTTAAGGTCTTAAAATTTACTTAAGGCTCAGATATGAAGCCAAAAATGGAGTCAAAGCTTCCAAAAGTAATTTGACTTGCCTTATTTGAAAATCGATCTCAAGGGACACTGATTATGTAAATTCCTTCCCTGTCAATCAGCCCATTGTGAACCTCTAACTGTAGTTTAATATGTAACTTGTTGTTCCTCCTTCATTCTCAGAGAGGACCAATGCCATCCTGAGAGTGATGTCTTGACTTACATGTGAAATGGCTTTGAGTGAGGCAGAACTGCACAAAGTTATCTGCCTTGATCTCCTCTCCAGAGTCCTCAGAGTCCAGTGGCAAGACAAAGGTCAAGATGACTGGCATGGCCCAAGATGTAGTAGATGACCTTGGTTTTTCTAAATTAAGGTCTTTCCCATGTCCAAGTTTGTCTGAGGCTATGCCTATTCAATGACTAAGGGCTAGGTAAGAACTGAAACAGAAAATGGCCCAATTTACCATCACAAAAATATAAATCTGAGAAGGAGACTTTTAGAATTTCTGGCTAGAAGAGAGAACAATTGCTATTTGCACTCATTCTAAGCCATCAAAACCTAAACAATAAGCCATGGAGGCTTGGACTAGGGTTGTTATTGGCCATTCTAGTGATTTGATTTTAAAGATATAGTGAAGGAATTTCATTTAAAACTCAATGAGCTTTTTAAAGCCTGTTTTTTAGCACAATATTTCAAGCAGGGCAAAATGTAAATTGTCCCAGCTTTTGGGGGGAAAAAAGTAAAAAAAAAAGGAGGAGTAGAATACATAATAATAATAGCTATATTTCTCAGCCATATGTTCGAATTGGCAGGCTGAGTCTCCAGAGGGCAGCCACTACTACTCTCAGATAACATGCTAAAAACAATATAAAACCTTCTCCTAAGAACCTGGTTTATTCCCAGAAATACAGCATCCATGGGAGGAGTAAGCTTTAAGTTAGACTATAATATTAGTGAGGCACATGTGTAAGAAAATGTGTTACAAGATTTAACCCACATCATGTTCTCTGGAAATCCTTCTCCCTGTTATAGAGACCTCATTCAGAACCATTGCTGTTCATCCTTTGTTCTTGAAGAGGAACAATGGCATCATGAGTATGATATCTTGACCTGCATGTGAATTTCAGTCTGTAATTTGCTTAGTTTCCCTATAACTAGTTTACCTAGGTCTGTTTCCTCAGAGGATGCATGAAATTATGATTCTGTTTAACTAAAGTTGTTCAACTTTTATGGCCTAAGTGTATGTATTAGATTGCTGTATATTAAAAATTATTCCTCTGTCTCTCTGATATAGTTTCCTATATATGTATGCATACATATATATATATGTATATCATTAGAATTCTAATCTTTGTACAGAGCATAAAAAACCTACGTTTTTCCTCTTTAATTTCTACATTATGGTAGATTTATTTGGCAGCAGTGACCTACCACATGAACTTAAAGAGGAGATATTTCTCCCATCACAACGGCTGCAGTCAAAGAAACTCTAAAGAGGGAGAATAAGAAGCTGAGGCATGAGAATAGGCAAGATTTGCTTAGGAAATAAAAGAGAAAGGAGAGCATCCTACATGAGAAAGAACATTTTGTCCTCACATATAACCCCCGCTGAAGAGAAGGGCCTGGGGCTAGATTATATGGAGAGGCAAACTCAGCAGTCCTTCAAGGCAAAGGTTCCATTTAGAATGTGGCACTCAATTTATTTCAACAGACAATTAAGTACTTACTATGTGCAGACCACTTTGCTCCACACTGAAAGGAACCTAAAGTTTTGATGATATTTTTTCCTTGTCCTTATAGAAATTGAGTTAGTGAACAGTAACAAGCACAAAAGCCAAATCTTAGCACTGCGTCAATCAACAGTGAAAGATCAACCACTGTCCAAAGGTAAGAACAGAAGCCATATCCATCAGACATAGCAGTGAATGTAGTATTGGGTTGACAAATGATGTCTTAGATGGGCTGAAGCCAAGGGATATCTAGGTAGTTTAGCAGCCTGTCAGTAAACCTGTTATCAAAGCTATGAGCAAAAGCACTTAGCCTCTTTTGTGGCCGTAGAAATGATGCTCCACAATGAATAGAGTACAGGATTTGGAGTCAGGAAACCTAGTTTCAAATACTTACTCCTGACACTAACTTTGTTGTATGATGCTGATGGGGTGCTTGGGTGCCTGTGCTTGGACCCCAGCTCCAAAATCACATCTCTCCCTAGCCTCTAAACAATGTCCTTAGCAGTTTCTCTCTAGCAAAACAGGACAGCATGCCCTAGCAAAACATTTATTTCTCTTTCTGATACAGTAGCCAGCTGTACCTATGAATTTATTAGTTTGAACCAGCTATGTACTGCTGAACTGGCTGCATACTGGTTCAGAGAGATATTTACTACTCAATGACCTATCATATGCATGCTAGACCTAGGCATATGTATACTCCCTTACATTTATCTTGTCTAACAAGACATTGATGGAAGCAGCCTGGGTATTTCCCAGTCAGCCTTGACTGTTAGTTGACTTAGTGACTTTTAAGCCCTAAAACCACACCTCCATGTAGCCCTGTCTTTGGGCTATTTCCCAGAGAACTCTGGGTAAGATACCTGCTCAGTAGATACAAAAAGCATATGTTCCTTTAAGAACTGACCACTCCTTAACCACTCCCTAATCCCACCCTGAATCACCTAATTAACATATTTGGCACATGTTTTACTAAAGTTTTACCTATATAAACTTTTCCTCTAGCCCTGTAAGATTGCAGATTCCCAAGAACTCTTGTCCGCTGACAAGCGTAGTAAATCTTTGTCACCTTGACTTAAAGAGTGCTTGAGTCTGCGAATTGATTACAGATGGCCCCATCCCTCTCCAGTACTCTGGTCCTTGATGGGTACCTGCCCCCAACAATCTTGTCTGGGGACCCCAGCCTTGGGGTTCTTAGACTTCATCTCACCCTCAATAATGCTAAGCATATATTTCTCAGCCTCTCTCAGACTTAAATTCCTCATCTACAAAATAAGGATTAATAATGTTATTAGTGGGACAGCTAGGTGGTGCAGTGAGTAGAGCACTTGCCCTGGAGTCAGGAAGATTTAAGTTCAAATCTGGCCTCAGACGCTTGACATACTTACTAGCTGTGTGACCTTGGGCAAGTCACTTAACCCCAATTGCCCTGCCTTCCCCCCTCCAAAAAAAAAAAAAAACAAAAGCAAAAAATAATGTTATTAGTATTTACTTCAAAGAACAATGGGTGAGGTTCAAATGAGATAATGTACACCAATCATTTTGCTACCTATGAAGTATTATACCAATGCCAGCTATTACTATCATTATTCAAATTGCTTTAGCTAGCCAGTATCCTTATAAAAGGACAGCTAGGTGGCAAAATGAATAGACTGCCTGGCCTGAAGTCAGAAAGACTTATCTTCCTGAATTCAAATCTGGCATCAGAAACTACATGATCCTGGACAAGTCATTTCACCTTGTTTGCCTCAATTTCCTCATCCATAAAATGAACTAGAGAGGGAAATGGCAAATCACTCCAGTATCTTTGCCAAGAAAACCCAGAATGGGGTCACAAAGAGTTGGACGAGGCTGAAAGGACTGAACAAAATTCATCTTTATGAAATAAATCATGAAATGCTAACCATGCCTCACAGAACAACTTTGTTCTTAAAGGAGGCAATAGATAGTTGTGAGTAAAGGCATAAAAGCAAGGAAAAACAAGATATATCCATGAATAGTTGAATATATCAGTGTGGCTGCAGTAGAGAATTGAGGAGGGTTGAATTAGATGAGACTTTCCAAAATGACACTGCAATGCTAGATAAACTTATTTTCTCATTTGCTTAAGGTTTAATGCTTAAAATAAACTCCGTAATCCATAAAATACATCAATTAATAAAAAAATCAATTATATTTAATTGATCAATTGCCAATTTTCAAGGATGTTGAGTGTAATAAAATATAGCTAATGCAAAAACTAATTTTAAGACAATGCTCATTGTGTTTGTCCTTCATTTTCAAAGAGGACCATGACATCAGGGAAATGATGACATGACTTACAGTTGACTTTGATTTGAGTGAGGAGGTCTGTGCAAGGTCGCCAGCCTCACTTTCTCTTCCAGTCATTTTTATCCAGTGTCCTGATATTTATCATGATGACCAGAGATGACCCAGGATACAATGGAAGACCCTGACCCTTTTAGGCTAAGGCCCTTTCGTGTAATCAGAGTGAGGTAACTCCCATTCCAGAAACTCCCTGCAAATATTCAGTTGCTATTTTGATCAATTAATACTCTATTGCAGCTGGGTAGAAATGCCCATTAATAGTCATCTGGTGAATAGAGTGGAGGGTTACAGAATTCAGAGGCTGCTGTTTTGACTGCCCACAGTGTTGTCGGTATGTAATATCATCATTAGTTATATCCTGAAATAGCATCCTTCCTCACAGATTTCAAATGCATTCTGACAGGTAAAGCCATTTTACCTCTTTTACAACTAATTCGGCAAGTGGCTATGCTCTCAGTTGATTGGAATATGATGCCAATGATCAGGCCATGTGGGTTTACTCCCTGCATATTTAGTATATGTCTGTCATACCTAGACCAGAGGTTTCACCCCGAAGGATGCCCAAAGGACTTTAAAATGCAGAGTTTTGATCCCTTGAGCCTGGGAAGAAGTCTGTAGCTGAATCAGTGAAAGTGACTCAAAGCACCCATCCTAATGATGGCTGCAAGGTCAGGAGCAGCATCCTCCCTCTGTGAGGATAGCCAACAGTTATACTGCAATAGAATCTCCTGTGACACAGTAATACATTTTTAGCTTCTCTAAGCCTAAAATTTAACTTGTTGTCCAGAGGCTTATTCTCTTCTTGCCAATAGCTTAACCTGATAGCTATGTGACTGTTATTCCACACACCCCCAGAGCCTAAGTCATTACAAATAGGCCAACTAGAGCTATTCCATCCTTCCTCTCAATTTATTTCTTTAGACCTGGTCAGTGTCATCTAGGGAGTCTTACAAATAACATAACTGAATCAATTCCCCCTAAGCACCCAGAAGAACATCTAGTATTTTGGATGTCAAACAATTCCAACATTCAGTATGATATTCCCCATACCTGATTCCAGGTAGATTAAATTCCATGTACCGAGGCTGAAATGTGTTTCAGGTGCTGTTAGCTGACAGGCATCACTTGTGATGATAATAAAGCTGCAGTTTAAGTTAAACTAGTGACAGGGGTAAAAGCAGTTTTCTAAACCACCAACCACTTAAAAAAAGACAGAAAGAACTCAACAGTATGACATTTTGACAATCACTGTTTAAAGTGAAACCCTACTGTGGAAATCTGTATATATGAAAAAAAAATCTACTCCTTCCCCTTACATTGGAAAGAAACCCTGCTGTTGTTGACCCACTTTATTCATTCTCTTCTTCTTTCCCCCTCCTGCAGTGAGTTACAAAGCTGTTACATTCTGCTGCTTAGTTTACATAGGAATAACATAGAATCATTTAGAATGATTTATTTGGAAATTACTTTATCTAATCCTTCCATTTTGCCATTTCTCATTGTGTTTATAGTGCAACTCAATGAGCCACAGTGGGATGATTGAATTAGATTGTGAAGGAGGGTGGCACATCATTAAAATTAATAGCAAAATATCAGATAATTTAAACTGAATTATCATTGTCATTTTATACCCACCCCAACCCCCCACAATATGTCAGGCAAACTAATGGCTCTTTGTAAATGTGTATTTTGTGAAGTGGAGAATCCAAAGTAAGGATTTACCAACAAAGAGGAAACTCTGTTGACCTAGATTGGGGAGGGGGTAATGGGGAAAGGGGAAGAAAGCCTCAAGAGCCTACATATGAAAGAAACTGTGGATGCTTGCATTAAATGCATCTATCTTTTGTTTCCCCTCAGGTTTTCTTTCCAAAGACTTGATTATTTCAATTTTGCAAGTTGTCCCTCAAAAAAAAGTATAATACAGACAAACTTATCGCTTCTTAAAGAAGAATGAAATCATTTTTGGTAGCATTTTAGTTTATTCTTTTTTGCCACCACACCAACTTCGATTCAAATGAAACTTGAAATCTAGAATAAACTGGAATCCAGATCATTCACTTTTATCTGGTTTGGGGTCAATTTTAGGTTGTAAAAAAAATTCACAATCTGACTTCTTATTTTATTGATTTTTTTTTAAATTGCTGATTTCTTTGTGAGTAGTTTTATGTTTCTAACACTTCTACCTTCCCTTGAGCTTCATTTAAAATTCCATCAATGCAAAGCCATGTGGATTGCATCTGACAAAGTTTGATGAAATCTGTCAAAACCATTTCAATCAGAAGCTCTTGTGTTTTGCTATTTTCTTCTCTAAAATCAGAAATAGAAAAATTTGTCCACTTCTCATAGAAAATAAAACACAGTAAAATTTAATTATATTGCTCCTATTGACTAGTTGGAGGAATTGATCCTTCCTACTTCTGACACTGAATCCTTAGTGTCTTTCAAAGTTCAGCTGAAGAGACTTGGTCTGGGCCTTAACTCTTAATATAAGCTAGGGAACAATAAGACAGTAGTTCAACTGAATCCCAATTTTTTAAAAAAAGAGGCGATTTTTGCTTCAGAGAAGAGAGCTATTTAATGAATATGTATATGCATAGAAACTTAAATGGAAATTTCTAACTCAATACATATGTGCAAATCAATGAAAAACAACTTTTATAAACTGAGAATATAGTTTTAAAAAATAGTGTTAAAGATACAGACATCTGTACACTGAGGCAAATAGGATGGAATTAAAGTATTGTAATAATACTTTTTCTTTGAATAAGTAATTCAACTTTCTTTTGGCTTTTTTTGCTTTCCGTAATGCAGTCCAGACCTCTCTCAAATGTCCTTTGAAAGCTAACCCAGGTTGAAAATACACTTTGGGTTAGCATACCTTCAAAACCACAAATCACAGTCACCAACTACTATTTATTTTACCTTATTGAGTGAGAAGGATATAATTTGTGAAGACTTCACAGGGTAAGAACATAGGGGCTATTCTCTTCTCATATTTCTGGAATGGGGAATATCTGAGGGAGTAGAAGAGGCTTGGAATTTAATCTTGTAGTGACTTAGCTAATTTCTGGAAAGTCAGGGCCTGAAGCTGTAGGCACCCCTGCCTTGCCCCTCTCTCTGTGCTAAGCACAAAAATTTTACCAAATGGGGAGATAATGGACTACCTGTGAGCTATTTGTTCTCTGCTCCAGGAATGTCCCCCTCTCCTTCCTCATTCCTTCTCTTTAGCTATATCATCGCCACATTAGTAGCCAAATAAGGAAAGTATGTATGGATTGGCTCTGTATTTTTGTGCCTAGATTGTAAGCCCGCCTCCCAGCCAATGGTGAGAAGGGATAGAGGTGGGTGGGAATCTTTGCATTAAGAGTATATCTATTGCTGTATTTCCTTTGTACTTTGCCTCCCTTCACTAGTCCATCCTAGTGGAGGTGATGCCCAAATCTCATGAGGTTTGTAAAATAAATTCACTTTGCTTCTGCCTAAAGATGCCTCTCCAATTATTTGATTTTTCCATCCCATACATTACCAATGAAATATAGCACATATTACTTCAAAGCAAAATGCATGCACTTGAAATAAAAAGCAAAGTAAAAAAGGGATTAAATCTAAAAGGAGGATTCCCCATATCCATTACCAAAATGGCTGCCTCCTCTCCACATGTCTTTTAGTAGAGGGAAGGGAAGGGAATAAGCATTTATATAGTGCCCACTATATGCTAGGTACTGTGCTAAGGGCTTTACAAATATTATCTTATTTGAGTCTTACAACAACTCTGTCATGTAGGTGCTCTTATTATGGCCATTTTACATTTGGGGAAACTAAGGCAAGCAGAAGGTAAGGGGATTTCTCAGAGTCATACATCAAGTTAATGTCTAAGACTAGATTTGAAATCAGGTCTTCCTGACTCCAGGCTAAGCACACTATCCATTTTGCCACAAAGCTACCCCCAAAAGTAGAGGCACTGGTCTTGACTATGTGCCTCTACATTCTACTTGGGTATACTGGGGTACCATTACTCCACTGAAGGTTTGTCTTGCCTTTCCTTCACATATTTAGCGGGTGAGGGTCTCAGATGGCTAACTCATGAATTAGTCTTGTGGGCCAAAATTGGCAGTAATAGCTCACTGAGGGCCTACCTGTCTCAACTCTTTGTATACCCATCACTTAGTATGGTGTCTGGCATATAGCATGTGCTTAATAAAAGCTAAGTAATTAGTTAATTGATAAGCTAATAATGAAGTCCTTGCTTCAGCCATAGAACAGGTGTTTATAACCTTCTCTTGTCCAAATATTCCTTGAAGACAAGTTCATAAAAGTTTGTAGAACTTGCCTAGGAGATGAGAATTTAAGGGAGAGCTCTACAATGAGCCTATATTCTTGTGTCCTATTCCCCATGAATCCATGTCAGACTGGAGCATTTCCATTGGTCCATAATGTGGGAGGTAGGTTTTCTCTTAGAGGATACACAGCCATAACACTACCTCTGTGGAGTACTATAGAGCAGAATAATGGTGGACCTGGCTTTACTCCCCAGGATCACATAGCATTTTGTTTCTTAATCATCACAATCATCAACCATAACTAGAGAGGATTGATGATGATGATAGTTCACCACCTCCTTAAAGACAGTTAATAGATTTGATATACAAAACAAGACTTACATTTTTTAATATGGACAATATAAGGATTTGTTTTGATTGAGTATGTCTGTCTATCATAAATGTTTTCTGTTTTCTTTAGGGGTGGGTGGAAGGGAAAAATGCTTGTTAACTGAAGGAGTTAACTATGGAGAGTTAATTTTTTTAAAAATGAGTAAAAATCCCTGAAGCTTTAAGCTGTTAGTTTTAGTCCAACCCTTCTATTTTTTCTACACTTACACTGTCTGGCACTAGGAATGACCTGATAATCCACTTTTAAGAGCTTATTCTATATCATGGGGCTTTTAAGACATACTCAGAAAATTGTATCAGCAGGACATAGCTTCCCTTTTCCCTGTGGGCCTCCTTCTTCCTTCTCTCCCTCCCAGTCACACATGCATTTTACAAAAATCGTCACCCAGTGTGAAGATAAAAATATTGCTAGCCATATTTAAAGATAAAATGAAATTTCTTAGGAATGTTATTGAGGATTGCTACTGCATCTTTGTAAGCCTAAGGTCCAACCTACTGACAAGAAAATCCAATAAAGAATTATAACCCTTTCTACCTGTAGATGTGATAACTAATGCAATAACAATATTGCTTTCATGTCCTGCCTCTAATCTTCCCACTAGTGCCAAGTGCCACAGCGTCTCAGTTCCTACAAAAGTCTGCTAATCCTTTCTAATAATTCAGTCAATTAACGGTTCTTAAGGAGGCATTGTTGGAACCTAGGTACCAAAAATAAATAAGAGAAGAAACTTAAAGGAAATAAAAAGGAAACACTAAAATTATTTGTCTACTCCATTAGAAGTATAAAAATTATTTATTAGTCTTGGGCCTCTAAAAGTGTTGAGAATGATTGCTGATAGCTAAATTATACTAAACATCACTTTGTGAAGTCCATGGTGTTAAATCAGGACCTCTACAATTCACTACATCAAAGCTTCAAGAGATCTCAGAGAGTTCAGGGCTTCTTAAACTTTTTCCATTCTTGACCCCTTTATGCCTGAGAAATTTTTACTTAACCTGGGGTATATAGGTATATGAAATAGGTATACAAATCAAACATTTACTGATAATAAATCATAAAGAGATTTGTTTTAAAATAATTCTTTGGTATACATATAATTTTACCATTATTAAAGATGAAAGCAAATTTGCTTACCAATGAGGTGAATGTGCTTGTTTATTTTTACATAAAGATTTAAATCTTAACAGAATATATGATACTGCAGGATGTAGAGCATCTTCAACGTTTTCCAGGTTTGATCACTATTTTGATTTTATAATCATCAATGCTGAGAACAACACTTCACATAACTACATAGTACAAAATGGCAGACATATATTTTGGGCCATTTCAGAAGTTGTTGGAAATTCTGTCCTAACCCCAAGCCAAAATTCACTTAACGATTTTGTATGTACAGTGAAAATACTGCAATTTATAACATACAATAATCTGGAATCTGAGGCGAGGTGTTTCTGGCAGTGTTTGTTGGCCTTGCATGGGGTTATAACATGGGCAGTGCAAAGTGCCCATGTTGTGTGTTCAGAACCAAGGCTACAGTGAAGTTGTGTGATGCAACACTGGCAAACGCTGCCAGAAACACCTTGGATTTGTTACACATTTGATTTTTAATTCATTTTTGGTCAATGCATATTCAGAAACCTTTCACTATTGCCAAATTTTTTTCAACTCCCACATTTAGTGTTGGGACCCACAGTTTAAGAAATGCTGTCCAACCCCTTAATTCTACAGATAGGAAATTAAGGCTCCTGGAGTTTAGATGATTTCGTTACGGCTATACAGGTAATGAGTTTCAGAACCAGAATCTGAACCCAGGTCATCTGAGTCCAGAATTCTTTTCTTATATATTAATTTATTTATTTTTAATTTTCAATGTTCATTTCCATAAGATTTTGAGTTCCAAATTTTCTCCCCATCTCTCCCTGCCCCCCACCCCAAGATGGCATGCATTCTGATTACCCCTTTCCCTAGTCTGCTCTCCCTTCTAGCACCATACCCCCTTCTTCTCCCCTTCCCCTTTACTTTCTTGTAGGGCAAGGTAGATTTCTATACTCCATTGCCTGTATATCGTATTTCCAAGTTGCATGAAAAAACAATTTTTAACATTTGTTTTGAAAACTTCGAGCTCTATGTTCTCTCCCTTCTTCCCTCCCCACCCACTGTCATTGAGATGGCAAGCAATTCAGTATAGGTTATACATGTGTAGTTATGTAAAACACTTCCATAATATTCATGTTGTGAAAGATTATATTTCCCTCCATCCTATCCCGTTCCTCATTTATTCAATTTTCTCCCTTGACCTTGTCCCTTTTCAATAGTGTTTGCTTCTGACTACCCCTGTCCCCAATCTGTCCTCCCTTCTATCATCCCCCTCCTTTTATCTCCTTCCCCCCTTCTTTCCTGTAGGGTAAGATACCCTATTGAGTTTGCATGTTATTTCCTCCTTAAGCCAAATCTGATGAGAGTCATTCCCTTTCACCTGCCCCCTCTTCCCTTCCATTGTAACAGCTTTTTCTTGCCTCTTTTATGTGAGATAATTTACCCCATTCTATCTCTCCCCTTCTCCTTCTCCCAATATATTCCTCTCTCAATCCTAATTTTATTTTTTAGATATCATCCCTTCATCTTCAACTCACCCTGTGCCCTCTGTCTGTCTGTCTATCTATCTATCTATCTATCTATCTATCTATCTATCTATCTAACTAACTAACTATATTCCCTTCAACTACCTGAATACTGAGAAAGATCTCATGAGTTACAAATATCATCTTTCCATGTAGGAATGTAAACAGTTCAACTTTAATAAGTCCCTTATGATTTCTCTTTCCTATTTACCTTTTCATACTTCTCCTGATTCTTGTATTTGAAAGTCAAATTTTCTATTCAGCTCTGGTCTTTTCATCAAGAATGCTTGGAAGTCCTGTATTTCATTGAATATCCATTTTTCCCCTGAAGGATTATATTCAGTTTTGCTGGGTAGCTGATTCTTGACTCCTTTGACTTCCAGAATATCATACTCCAAACCCTTTGATCCTTTAATGTAGAAGCTGCTAGATCTTGTGTTATCCTGACTGTGTTTTCACAATACTTGAATTGTTTCTTTCTGGCTGCTTGCAATATTTGTCCTTGACCTGGGAACTGTGGAATTTGGCTACGGTATTCCCAGGAGTTTTCCTTTTGGGATCTTTTTTCAAGCGAAGGTTGATGGAGTCTTTCAATTTCTATTTTACCCTCTGGTTCTAGAACATCAGAGCAATTTTCCTTGATAATTTCTTGAAAGATGATGTCTAGGCTTTTTTTTTTTTGATCATGTCTTTCAGGTAGTCCAATAATTTTTAATTCTCTCTCCTAGATCTGTTTTAAGGTCATTGGTTTTCCCAATGAGATATTTCACATTGTCTTCTATTTTTTTCATTCTTTTGGTTCTGTTTTATAATTTCTTGATTTCTCATAAGTCATTAGCTTCCTTTTACTCCACTCTAATTTTTAAGGAATTATTTTCTTCAGTGATCTTTTGGACCTCCTTTTTCATTTGGCCAATTCTGCTTTTTAAGGTGTTCCTATCCTCACTGGCTTTTTAGACATTTTTGCCATTTGGGTTAGTCTATTTTTAAGGTGTTATTTTCTTCAGTATTTTGGGGGTCTCCTTTAGCAAGCTGTTTACTATTTTTTCCTGATTTTCTTGCATCACTCTCATTTCTCTTCCCAATTTTTCCTCTACTTCTCTCCCTTGGTTTTCAAAACAGTCTTTGAGCTCTTACATGCCCTGTGACCAATTCATATTTTTCTTTGAGGCTTTTGATGTAGGATCTTTGACTTTGTTGTCTTCTTTTGCTTGTATGTTTTGGTCTTTTTTGTCACCAAAGTAAGATTCTATAGTCTAATTTTTTATGTTGTTTGCTCATTTTCCCAGTCAATTACTTGACTTTTGTGTTCTTTGTCAAAGTAGGACTCTGCTTCCAGAGCAGAGGGTGCTCTCTCCCTGGTTTCAGGGATTTTGTACAGCTGTTTTCATTGATATTTCTAGGCACCTGTAAATTTTCAGTTCTTCTAAGATGGTGCACTCCTGGCCTGTGCTCTGGTCTGTAAGTGAACTCAAGTGCTGCTGCTGCCTCTCCCACTACTTCCACTGCTCCGGGGCTGCAGTTGGAGAGGGCTCTTTTCTCACCTAGGTCTGATAGAGTTTTCCCACTGAACTTCTACATTTTCTTTGGCATTTTTGTGTTGAAGATTCTGTGCTGGCATGGCCTATGCTGGACTGTGCTCTGCTCCCAGCCGGGTGTGATAGACCTTTCCTGTCCACCTTCCAGGTTGTCTTGGGCTGGAGATTTGTTTCACTTTGTCTTTTTTGTGGATTCTGTAGCTCTACAATTTGTTTAGAGTCATTTTTATAGGTATTTGGAGGGGTTTCGGGGAGAGCTCAAGCAAGTCCCTGCTTTTACTCCTCAATCTTGGCTCTGCCCCTGACTCCAGGACTCCTTTCCCAGATCCATACTGCCTTCCAGTTTAAATACCTGAGCCACAAATCTCACTTAATTACACATTCTCTCTGACACATATCCATTTTACTTAGAGGTTATATAATATTAACGTCATTAAGCAAACAATTGACATATTTAATTAGCCAAGAACTTGGAAAAAGATGATAAAAATAGAACTTCATGTGCTGTCATTTTCTGTTTGAAGGAAGGATGCACATCTTTAGCCTCTTTTCCTCCAGCCCTCCTCCAAGGCTTATACTTCCTGCCAGTAGGGGAAACAGGAAGTTGGAGCCTAAGGACACCCCTCTGCTCTCCCTAGAGAGAAAGGAGTACCCGGCTAGAATGATATCTATTCCCTTGAATATTAATAGTCTAGAGGATGTGATCAGGTTCAGGCTAACTTCTTAACATTTTTGTCACTATTAGTTAGGGGGAAGGAGGACCTCAATTCTGTATCTAAGATGTAAACCCTTTCTCACTTAATACCAGTTCTACTATGAACACATAGTGAATGTCAAAGAAAACATTCATACAAATCATAGCAAACAGAAATCTGAGAAAGTGTGTGTATGGATGTATGTGTGTGTGTATGTATATCTACATATACATATATGTGACATGTGTAGATATATACATATAGACTGTGCATGTATATACACACACATATATATACATATACATACATACACACACACACATATGTGTGTGTGTGTGTGTGTGTGTGTGTGTGTATGTACGTCATATACATAAATACCAGACAATACAGAGTCAAAGAGTATTCCCATTGGGAGTGATACAGCTCAGCTCAATCAAGAGAGAGAGTTCTAGTTCTCATCTAAGGGGAAATTCCTCAAAGTCTTTAGAGTAGCAAGCTGAGGAAAAGGACATGATAGAGACTTCTGTCTCCTCTCATGACTTCCCAGAGTTTTTTTTTCCCTTTAGCAATCTGAAGTGGGGTTGGTCTGTTCCATCTTTTAGAAGCAAAAAGTCACACGTGCTTGCAGTAACTCAAAGCTCAAAGAGACCTGTAAATCAAAGAATCTTAAAAAGGACTGAAGAAGACTCAGCCATCATGCAGGGCAGGGCATTTATCTCCAATAAAGAGACAGTTTCATACCAATGGGTTTTAAGACAGGGGTTGTAGACAGTATATACAAATACATCATTCTTGAAGTGGGGCCATTTGGGGAAAATAAAATCTTTCATTAGGAAAACATTTTTATTGTTGTTAGTAGTATTCACATTATAAAACAATTATTTGGAAGTATTTCAATCTATTAATTTATTCAAAATTATCAAAATTGACCAGATCTACTACAAATTAATTACATATTCTCTGCTGGGCCCTCACTGTAGCAAGGCAATCCTTCTTTGCCTCCCTAATCAATTCCATACCACATTGACCATAGCGGCTACCTTTTCAAAACCTTTTCAGCTTTCCAGAATCTTGTCGTGGCACCTCCCCTCCTCCCCACAACCCCAGTTGAAAACTTTGCCTCAAACTTCACCAAAAAAATAATGCCTCTGGTGGAGAGTTTCTTCTTCCTCATCTCTCCTCATCTCACATTATTCACATCTTTCTTCTTTGTCTCCTCCTTGACTCCTGTCTCACATTAAGGTCTGGCTTTTCCATGGGCCAAGAACAATACCTCTATGTGCTTCCTTGATCTGTCCTTTCTTCCCCACTAGATTGTTCCCTCTATTATTTCCATGTGTGTTAATTTTCAATTCCTCCTACTTAGTGGATGCTACCTTATTTCCTACCAACACACGCATATCTCCTTCACCTTTAATAAAAACAGACAAAAGAAAAAAAAACGAACTTGCTCTTACCGCATTTACTAATCTCTCCTCCTTTTATAACTAAACTCCTTAAGAAAGCTTTTTATAATCAGTCTACAATTTTCTAAACCCTTTTTGTAGTCTGACTGCAATCTCAATATTTAACTGAAACTGTTCTCTCCAAAGTTACTTATGATCTCTTAGTTGCCAAATCTAGTAATATTTTTTTCAGTCCTCTTCCTCCTTGACCTCTCTGTAGCCTATGACACTGCCAGTCAACATCTTTTGCGTATTCTATTTTTTTTGATACTGCTGTCCCTGCTCTTCTGCCTGTCCTGACTCCTCTTTGTCAATCTCTTTTTCTTGATCTTTCTTCAAGTCTTGTCCACCAAAAGTGAGTGCCTCCCAAAGATATGTCCTTGGCCCTCTTCTCTTCTAAATCTCTACCGTTGCTCATGTTCATGAACTTTCCTGGGTTCAATTATCTTCTCTATTCACATGATTTTCAGATCTATTTATCCAGTTCTAAGATCTTTCCTGAGCTCATGTCACATCACTAATGGCCTATTAAACATCCCAAACTGACTGTCCCATAAGTATCCCATACTCAACATGCCCCAAAGAGAACTCATTATTGTTTGCCCCAATATCCTCTTGTCTTCTGAATTTCCATATTGCTGTTGAGGGGACCATCCCCCTAGATAATCAGGCTCACAACCTCAGTGTCAATGACTCTTCACTTGCATTCACCCCAGATATTCAGTCTTTTGCCAAATCTCACTTATGCACACAGTTGCCACCAGTTTTCATTACCTCAAACATGATCTATAGCAATAGCCTTCTGGTTCCTAAAGCCCATTTCTGGCCATATCACTCCTTGAGCCCACTCCCAACTCCAGTGACTTCCTATTATTTCCAGGTTCAAATGTAAAATCCTCTGATAGTCTTTTTTAAGCCCTTCCCAACTTGGTCCTTTCCTGTCTTTCTACTTTTCTTACACTTAACTCTCCCCCACAAACTGATCCAGCAACATTAATTTTCTTATTGTTCTTCTCCCACATGACATTCCATTCCCCCAATACATTTCCCCACTTCTTCACCTTTTTACTTCTTTATTTTATTTCTTTATTTATTCTCCTTCTTTATTTCTGCCTCTTGGCTTGCCTGGCTTCTTCCAAGACCCACTTTGCACAAGAAACCCCACTCACCAAACCCCCAATACCTTACCTTTGAGACTATCTCCTATTTATATTGCACATATATTGTATGTTGTTACTTGTGTTCTTTCTACTCCATTAAAATTCGAGCTCCTTGAGGCCAGGGACCATATTTTATTTTCTACCTTTCTTTGTATATTCGTTATTTACTACAGTACGTAGCACATAGCAAGTATTTCATATATTGATGTGTTCTGATACTTAAAGGAGTACAAATAAAGCCATCAAAGCCTTTGTTTTTCTTTTAATTTTTAAAAAATTTTATTTAGTATTTTATTTTTCTCCAATTATATATAAAAACTATTTTAACATTCACTTTAAAACTTTGAGTTCCAAATTCTCTCCCTTCTTCTCTCCCCTCCCCCCCTTGAGAAAGCAAACAATTCAATTATATTTGTGTAGTCATGCAAAACATATCCATGATAGTCATGTTGTAAAAGAAAACACAGACAAGAAAAAAATTCAATAAAAATAAATTTTAAAGAGAAGAGGTAATATGAGAGGATGTTGGCTGAGGGCAAAAAGTGTTATTTTTAATAATATGTAACATTTATATAGCATCTATGTTCCAGGTACTGTGCTAAGCACTTTACAATTATTGTCTCGTTTAATCTTCACAACAACCCTGGGAAGAAGGTCCTATTATCTCCATCTTACCGATGAGGAAAATGAGGCAAACAAAGTTTAACTGCCTTGCCCAGGGACACACAGCTAGTGTAAATGTCTGAGGCCAGATCTGAACTCAGTTCTTTCTGGTTTTAGGCCCCATGCTTTATCAATTATGTCATTTAGCGGCTTAATCCACCTTAGCCGATGACAAGCACTCAGTTGATCTTTTAATTACTTTCTTGTTCAACTCTGCAATTTCTAGAAAGAATGATGAAAAACTGTGGTGTTCACATATAATAAGAAAAAGTAGCTAGAGCAAATTTTGGAGTTTCCTTCATAGACTGTATAGTGTTTATATTTCTTCTATAATCAAGGAATTGTCCATATAGTCTGTTGGGTGGCTTCTTTTCTAGAAGGGAAGATAAAGGGTTCAAGGAATGATCCTTCATTCTCCTGATTTGAGGGAGGATAATGTTGTTTTTAGGAATAAAAGCTTTTTACATGAAAACAAAAGGGAAAAAATGTATCTGAAGTGACAGGGTTATGGCATTATATTGGACGGTAGAAGAATAGAAACCAGAAGAGAAAGGGAAGAAGGATCAGTTAACACATGGAAACAAATAACAGAGAAGAGACTCTACAGAAGTGAGAGTGGGAACCACTGAGAAGAAAGCAGCTTGTAATCCCAAAAATAATGATGTGGCAACATAGGGGTCCATTCCTGAGTCTAGGTGGCTCACTAGGTAGGATACTCTATTTCAAGTCAGGAAGATCTGTGTTCAAATCCTGTCTCAGACACGAGTTGTGTGACCCTAGGCATATTGCTCTGCCTTATTTTCCTTATATAAGAAGATTTGACTCCACAGCCTTCAAGGTTTCTTTCAATTCTTTAA
Organism: Trichosurus vulpecula; assembly: GCF_011100635.1. Classification (NCBI taxonomy): domain Eukaryota; kingdom Metazoa; phylum Chordata; class Mammalia; order Diprotodontia; family Phalangeridae; genus Trichosurus; species Trichosurus vulpecula. The sequence goes on along the minus strand of NC_050573.1, from coordinate 453,957,603 downwards.
GTCTATGATCCCATGAGTAAGGATTGATGGGATCCTTTACTAAGCCTCCAAGGAAGAAAAGACAAGTAGTAGATGGTTGATGACTCCATGTAGAGCCCTGTTGAAGCAGCTATTTGGAGGTAATAGCCAAATTGATGAGGCCATGAATTCTTTGGAGTATCAGGGAGTGATGTGCTTAATATTTTATGCCTTTAAATTCTTATTCATGGTTTCTATATGCCCTACCACAGGAGTAAATGTGAGGCTAGTTTTTTTCCAGTTTATTACTATCTATAAAGCGCCATACAAGCCTTCCAGATTTACTTTTTCCAAAAATCTGTTCCATTATCTTTTGTCTTTTGCTTTTATTTTTATTAGATTTAGTCTTCTGTGAAAGAGGAACATTAAGGTCTGATAATAAGCATGATGCTATCAGTATTGTATTGTAATCTTCTTAGATTTTGCTTTAAAAACCTAAGTACTCTTCAGTCTATTGCACATCCTCTCCCACTGAACTAACAGTTGCTTCTTCAAATTAACCCTTAGGAAAGTTATGAGAAACTTCTCCAGAGAGACATCCCATCCAGATAACTGCTGCCTGTGTCTAAGTTTTCTGAGGATACTGAATAAGAACTCCACACATCAGGGGGATTGCAACCTTACCTGGAAGTACCAATGATGTCTCTTCTATCTGTTCTTGTTCCTGTTGTAATTTTAGTTACTATATTTGGTGTATTTCTTACTGCTTTAAGGTGGTAGGGGCAGCCACTACTCACTCCTCTATTTCACCATACATTTCTTGTTTACTTTGATTTTTGTAAGTCATTTGACCAAGTCCTTCGTGATATTCCTCTGTAGAAGAAAACTATAGAGATTTGAATAAGATGATAGCATAGATGGATGAATTTATAACTAGTGAATGGCCAGGCCCACAGAAGGTTAATGATGTTCTGTTATAATTTGGGAGGAGGTCTGTTGCTAATGGAGTTCCCCAGAAATCTAAATCTGTGCATGGTCCATTTTTATCAATGACTTGAACAGAGGCAAAATGGCATATTGATGAAATGTGAACATATCCTAATGCTAGGAAAAATAGATGTGGTATTGATTGATTTGCTGATGCAAGAGAGATTAGACTTGCCTTATTATTATTACACTTGCCTCAGAGGTCAGACCTAGGAGCAATGTGTAGAAATTAAAGAGAAGAAGATTTAGATTTGTTGTAAGGAAACCTTTCTAACAATCGCAGGGGAATAAGTGCTAATATGTATTCTAGTTATGCCTCTTAAACTTACTACCTAGGTGAATCTGGCCAATTCACTTTCCCTCTTGGCTTCAGTTTCTTATGTTAAATATGGAAAGTTTACTCAAGGGCTTCTGAATCCACTTCAAGCTCAAGATATATGGCCCTACGACCTCTAGAGGGGGAGGATTCTACCTTGTTAGAGGTTGTCAAACCATGGCTGGATGGTCCTGTTAGGTATGTTGGAGAGAAGATTTTTATCAAAATGGACAAGATAGCTACTGAGGTTCCTTCTAATAGTATTATGGTTTTTTTAAAATTATATGAACAATTAAAAGAAATTGTAGGTGTGTTTATTAGAGTATTGCCTCTGCAAATAACGGCAATTGTTTTTAGAAGAATGGCAAGGGAATAACGTTTTAAAGGAGGCTATTTGGGGAAATAACATTTTTTCCTCTGCAAAATGTGAGAGGTAAGAGTATAAAACTGGGAGGAATAATGAAGAAATGCAGGAAAGATGAAGGATGTCATACTACCTGTGTCTCTTTCAAACTTAAAATATAGTGTAGACAAATAAGTGTAGAATCTTGACCAGAATATGCCATATTGTAATTGTAAATTCAAGGAGACCAGCCTCATAATTCTGCTTTTCATATTCACTTGAGATTCAGTCAAGAACTATGAGGCAGCAGAATATGTAGCCTCATGTTAGCAGAAAAGTGGCTGTTTCATAGGATGAAGAACTACAAGATGTCCCTACAACATGAATTAGGACTGGCTTTCCTCCTTCCCTTCTCTTACAGATATGAGTTTTCCTAAAAGGGGACAAAGCAGTTCTGGGACCTGATTGGCCCCTGTTTCCCTTGATTCAGCTTCTTTTCCCTTACTCACAACATGGAATGGACCCTGGTCCCTCCTCCATCAACTGGGATTAGGCTTTCCGCCCCCCCAAAAAAGAAAAAAGCCAAAGCTGTCCCTGGGACCTATTTGTTCCCTCTTCCTGATCATGTAAAGGCATGAATAGTTCCAGTCATATGGAGTCTGAGCCTCTCTCACTTGGTAGGCTTCCTAAAGATCACATGAATTACCATCACCATATCTTGCCCGGTTGAATTGATATGTTTCCATATGGGGGGAAGGGGAAAAGTGGGTATTATGTTCAAGTCAAGAGTGTATCTTTGTTTCATATCCCTGTTGGGTTAGGGTAAAGTAAATCTCCTTTAACTGTTAACTGTTCAAAGACATTTGAGTGCTTCATTTTTTCCCAATATTAAACCTGTGCTGTTTCGGTCTCAAGACAGTGCTGGTGTCAGGCCTGCATCCAAAAATGCATTTAAAAAAAGAAAGGCTATTACATATTGTAAACCTAAGTGATATGGATATTGGGGTCTGGAGAGACACTTTTCAAAAATGTAGTTTCTTTCTGTGTGTTATATTTAAGGTCAAATGAGCTGTTTAGAACTGCTTGGTCATTCATTAACCATATTGACTATTTGAAAATTTTCCTGAGTTGGAGGAGTATAATACAAAGACAATAACACAATCACTTCAACTTAATTTGATTCCTGTCCTGCAACCTTTAGAAGTGACTTCTGTGTGGGGAGCATTGGGTTAGCTTCACATATTAGATATTCTCCATCCTCTACATTAGAGGTGGGGAACCTGTGGCCTTCGGCTACATGTGGCCTTCTACGTCCTTGGGTTCGTCCTTTTGACTGAGTCCAAGTTTTATGGAATAAATCCTTTGATAAAGGGGATTTGTTCTGTGAAGTTTGGAGTCAGTCAAAGGGTCACACTTGAGGACTTAGAGGGCCATTTGTGGCCTCAAGGCCACAGGTTCCCCACCCCTGCTGTAGATAAATATACAAACAGCTATATTATTAAAAATAACAACATCATGATATAAGTAGATGGCAGCTTGGTACCGTGGAAAGAACACTGGCTCTAGATTCACAGAACTTAGCTTCAAATCTCACCTCTGAAACCTACCACTTCTGTGACTCTTGGGCTGCACATCTAGGAACCTCATTCAGTTTCCTCCTTTATGATATGAGGAGTTTGGACCAGATAACTTTCGAGATCTCTTCCAGCTTTATATCTATAATTCTATGTGAGACCTGATGGAAGAAATATCATTATTCCCTGGGAGCCAGTGAAGTCTTCCTGAAAGAGATGGCACATGAGGTAGACTCTAAAATAAAAGTAGAAACTGAAGAAGTAGAGGTAAGGGGCAGGACATTTCAGGGATGGGGAACAGAACGAGCAGTGGCCTAAAAGGTGGAAGATGTGGAGATGTTAAGGAAAGTGGCAATTAGGCTAGTTTAGCTGAAACAAAGAGCACAGGGTAAGGAGGATGATGACCAAAGTCTAGAAACATAGAGTAGCATCAAATTCTGGAGGGCCTCAGAGTGCAGGAAAATGAGTGAGAACTTTATTTGGTAGCCATTAGGGAGACATTGATGGATTTTGAGCAGAACTGTGAAATGATTACAGTATGCATAACACACAGTGTTCATTTCACATGGGGGCCCCCAGAAAGTTCTAGAGGTTTAAGATATATTAAGATTAGCATCTACAAGCCCTCACCAATATTTCCACTTTCACTAAATCAACTAGAACAAATACAATAATTCAAAACGAATTTTATAAACAAACAGAATACTAAATCAATGTATAAGAGAAGATCTCATCTTTAGGGGGGAATATCCTACAGTGGGGGGAGTAAAAATTCAGAGAGAACATGAATGGCCAGAGAACACACATAAAGGGGCCAATATGCAGAGAACATGTCAGCCTATGAATACATACAAAGGGTCATGCACAGAAGAAATGCATTTGGCCAGGAAATATGCATATCCAGGCAACTAATACCACCAGTGTTGCAGAGCTACCCAGACTCTGATATTGAAATCTGCTAGGCATCAAATCTTTGTGGGCATTACATCTCTGCCATCCACTGGGTGCTATATCATCTTTACCAGTCTCATAGCTGAGTACCTCCCCTCTCTATGGGGTTTGCTGAAATGCTCTCTGCTAGTGTTTGATGGATTCATCAAACTGCAGCAACTTTAAGTGTTTTAGGCTGAGTAGTGGAAAGTCATAACACCATAACTAGGCATGTCACTAAGTGCAAGCAGTGTACAATCTTAGACTAAGATTAAATGTGTTTCTTTGACTGACCTTCCACTGTTTTCACTTGAAATCTCTTCCTCAGGTGACTATTCAAAAAATATTTATTTGGTCTCTGACTCACGGGCTAGGTGAAATCCCTTTTGGTCTATTTCTCCTCCATTTGGAGGCACTTCACCCAACAAAACCAAAAGGGGGCTGTGTGGATATGAGCCAGGAAGCTCTCTTGATGCTCTGTGTTGGCATGGAGTCCGGAAAAAAGAAGAGAAGAACTAAGTGAAAAGGATGTGAGTGAGAATGGTTATCAGTTTCATCTTAGATCATTTCTTCTAAGCCACCCTTTACTGTGCAAACCTGCAAGCAACAAAATCATTGGTCTTTATTTTTGTTTTCCTGCCAGCTACAAACCTCAGTGCTCTTCCTACATATAAAAATGAACTCAAATCTTATGGTTGAATGAAGGATGACTTGTAAGAGTGATATTCAAAGCAAAGAGATTGCAATGAGGCCATTGGAGCTGTGAAGGAGGACAAGATGGATTTCTGGAATTTTCTCCTTTGCCCTATTTAGCTTCTCTACCCTCCACCCCTCTCCCCTCCAATCAAACATTCAAAAAGAATTTTATATTATGTTTATTGATTTTTGATTGATAGTTGTTTCTCAGGGTGGAATGGGTAGGGGAACCAAGTCTTCTCTTAGACTTACAGTTTCCTTCCTTGTGTTAGGAAGGATTTTAACTTTATTCTTTATACGAAGATGCCATTTTAAAGGAAGGGGTTGGTCAAATCATTCAAATCATTCCACCACATTTAAAATAAGTATCAAGATGCTAAATTCTGACACATTTGCCAGGTAGTAACACTTCTCAGTGTACTAAAATATATAGGCCTTGTTTGACCTTAATGATCAAGACATTTTACACACACACGCACGCACACACACACACACACACACACACACACACACACACCCCTTCCTGTCACACATTTGTGCTTGATTTGGCTGAGGAAACTTAGTCCTGCCCTGTGGGTCATCTATGAAATATTAAGCTAGTTCAGACTTGAGCGATTATCTTGATTATCTTATCTGAGCTTCACAATACCACTGTGATATAGATAAGAACTGAAGATTTATTTGACTTGCCTGTGGTTGCATAATTAGCAATTGTAGGAGGGACATTTGAACCCAGGTCTTCTGGACTCTAAGTCCAATGTTCTGCACACTATTGCCATTATGCACAGTACTTCACTTAGACCACTGATTCCATCTTGTGGAAACTCTTGTTATTTCCTTGGTAAACAGTAAGCTGCCTGAAGAGGCAAACCACCATGGGCCTAGAGTGCTTGTCTATGAAAAGCGTATTGGGTGCTCAGGCATTGACAGGTAGAAAGGGAGAAAGTCTGGTAAGGGTATGGAGAGATCATTCAAGTTAAACTCCTGAGAGGGAATCCCTTGGGGAGTGGTTGAGGCAGACAAGAGCCCATCAATCTCCCCTCACCCTTAGTAAATATTTGTTTCTAGAAGCTAATTAAGTCAAGTTGATTAATGGATAACAATTAATAATCTTGGTAAGAAGCACACTGGTGGGGGGTTATGAGCTAGACTGCTAGAGCATTACAGAAACAACCTCAAAAACACAGGGGTGCATCTTTTTCTAAGGGGATAGCTACCCTAAATGTAGGGATCTAGCTTAATGAGTTTGAGAGTGAATTGGGACAATAGTTCCACAGTTGCATGTGCTACTTCTTTCCTGATCATACAATTGCTACACATTAGAGCAAAGGCAGTATGCTATGATTTTTTAAAAAAAGAAGTCACTGAAGAATCAAAATACTTGGATTCTAATCTTGTACCACTATTGTATATAATCTATAAATTGTATAACCTTGCTTAGGTTGCTTAATCTCTCTGATTCTCGGTTTTCTCATCAATAAAACAGGCATAATAATGTTTCTGCTTCTCACCTTCAAAGTTCAAGGCAAGAAAAGCTCAATATAAACTTTTATAAAGATTATTTGTGTATGTGACCATGCTCTTATCAAATATAAAAATTTAGGTAGATCTGCTTAAGAGAATTTCGTTTCCTGAAATTTTACCCTAACATAGTAGAATGAACCTAATGCCTTGCATTCTTAAATGTTTTGAAAAGGATTATCAGAACATATTTCCTTTATCTTGTTAAACCTAAATATAAAGAGGCAAAAATAAGTAATTATTTTTGTTTTGAAAGATTTTGGGGGTAGGGGTACAGAAATCACTGAGATCTCTCTTTGTCTCTCTGTCTCTATTCTGTCTTTGTCTCTATCTCTGCATCTCCATCATTCTGACTTCTAGATCCTTCCATAATGCAGGTGCAGGGATAAGCTAATAGAAATGCCCAAGCCACCAGAAGTGAGTCTAATAGAACAAGCGGTATTCTCTTGAGAATAATCTTCAAAAGAATAACCAAAGGCTTACATTGTAAACCACTTAGTCCTCTAAATAGCTTTTCACCAGTATCACCAGAAGCACTAAAAGATTTAACTTAAGCACTACTTGTATTTATTTTCATGTTTTGTTATCAGATAAGAGAAGCTGTTTTGTTATATTATTATGATGCTATCTCCTCCATAGGTCATTTTAGTAAATGGTGTGATGACTTAAAAAAAAAACTCTGAGGAAGAAGTAAAAAGATATTTCCTTCATCAGGAAGTCTAACTAATAGAGGCAAGAGGAAGGCAGGGACTAGAGAGTTTGCTACCCAAACACTAGTTAAAAGAATTCTAAACTAGAAAATGAACAATTTAAATTGTAGCTAGAATTCTATTTACATAATAGATTTTTGATGAATTCTTCTAACCATTATAATCAATTAGTGCATATTTTAATTATGTAAATCCATAGACTATTATGGTTAATCTTGTCAGTTTTTTTGTTCCCCACAAAAATATTCTGATGTTATCCTTGATTTATATATTTTTTATTCAAGGGAAAATAGACAAATGATGGGAATACAAAATTATTCTAATAAAGAATACAGGAAAAATAACTTCAGTATAAATATAATGGTAGGCAGATCTAATGACTATGTTGTATGGAGAAAAAAAAGGAGGGAAAAAGGAATGGAAAAAAAATTAAGCCATGAAAAAAATCAGAAATGCAAATGAGTTTCTTTCAAAATAGTTTGCATATGAGAAAAACAACAACAGCAGCAACAATAAAACAGTGCTAACCCCACCTGAGCTGAATTGGGGCCTGGAAAATTCTAAAAGTCAAACTAACTTACTGTAAGAAATTAGGTTCCCTTCACGCACAGCCTAGGTTATAAGTTCGATTCACATAGTGTAAAAGAAACTTGTTTAATGTGTTACTCTCACTCATGGTGGCTGCTGGGGTGTCCAGGGAAGACTAGCACCTCTGGTGTGAGGGCTGCTAAGCTCTCTTCAGAGCTGCTTTCTACCTTTGGTGTCCACCTAAATCACCCAATTCTCAATTATGGCTCCATGAAGTTGTTAATATGGGCAGCAGCCACAACCAGTGAACTGTTTCAACAGACAGACTTAACCAAATTAAGGGTAACCAAGAGATCTCAAACCCATCTGTGAGTTAGGGGGAGGTGTCTATTCCAAGTATGGAAGACTACCCCTGTCAGAATGGGCAGATGAGAACAATTTTTTTCCAACAACTATGAAGGTGCCTGAAGTAGGTGCTATGGAGCTTGGTTAGACACTGGCATTTTAGGCCATCACCAGTCTTCTTGACTTTTGTCTTGTCACTGGATTTCAATGACTCTGAAGGAGAAAATGAGGCCAACTACTTCACACAACTCTGCCTCACTTAAGTCCAATTTATATGTGAGTCAAAAGATATCACCCATACCATTTTACCATTTTTTTGCCTACCTCAGAGTTCTATGGTGACAAGCAAGTAACAAAGTGGAAGGTGTGGATATACTGGAAGCTGTAGTCACAGGTGGTCCACAGATGGCCCAGGTCATAGCATCATCTTGTTACTGGACTGAAGCAGCAGTGGGATTTGGCAGCCCTCTGGTTATCTGAGAAGCCTTTTTGAAGGACTATACTGTTCACCTTCTGGCATGAGGAAGAGACTAGAAAAGGTGCCCTAAAAATTGTCTGCATCACCCAATGCTGGCCTGCTTACTGCTTCAGGTGGGGATCCCACTCTGCAGTTGAAATACAAAAAAGTACAAAAACTTTTGTGAAGATGATTCCACTCACCATTGGAACATGGAATGTGCACAACTTATGGACAACATGAAATCCAGTAGATCTGAAAGATGAACAGCTTTTGCATCAAGAGAACTCAGCAGGTATTGCATCTAAATTGCAGCCCTCAGTGAAATAAGGCTGGCAAATGAAGGCCAGCTTACTGAAGTCAGAGCTGGATACTCATTTTTTCTTGAGTGGCCACAGTAATGGGGAGTCTTGTGAAGCTGGCATAGGTTTTGCAATCAAAACTAATCCAGTCAACAAGCTTGTATGCCTCCCAAAAGGAGTGACAGGCTCACAACAATGTGATTGCTACTTGCAGGAAAAGTGCCCATCACTGTCATCAGTGTGCATGTTCCTACAATAACTAACCCTGATGCAGTCAAAGAAAAATTCTGTAAAGACCTGGAGACCCTCAACATCAATGTGCCAAAAAGAGGACATACTTATAATCCCGCATGACTTTAATAATATAGTAGGCACAAATTACCGGACATGGCAAGGAGTCCTTGGCAGGAATGGAGTCAGAAATAGTAATAACAATGGTCACTTACTACTGAAGACTTACGCATCTTATGACCTCATCACCAATTCTGTTTTCCATTCACCTAAATACAATAAAACTTCATGGGTGCTCCCTCACAGAAAACATTGGCATTTAATAGACTATGTCATTATAAGGAGAAGAGACAGACAGGATGTGAAAGTGATGATGGCTATGTGCGGTGCAGAATGCTGGCCTTATGATAGACTTATTATGTTCAAGCTAAACATTAGCATTCAATGAAAGCTGTGGCCCCAAGGCAAGAGGACTTCATGTCAGAAGCCTTGATGTCAACAGATCAGAGAGCTTTTCCAAGCAAGAACAGTTCTTTGCTAACTTGGAGGGAAAGCTGAGCCAACACACACTTGGCAACAGTGGAGCAGAAAAGAAGTTGGATAACTTTCAGAGATTTGGTGTAAAGCATCACATTTACTCCTCTGGACTAGAACGTTCACATATATCAAGATTGGTTGATGAAAATGAAGGGGAATTCAGAAGCTGCTAAATGAAAAACTTGAACTCCACAGGGCTTGCCAGCAGGATAGTTCTCTAGGAGGGTAACATTTAAATCCATCAAAAGTAAAGTACAAGCAAAGCTTAGAGAGATGCCGTATTCTTGGTTCAGTAAGAAGGCAGATGAAATTCACTTTTATGCTGATAGTAACAATCCAAAGCACTTTTATGATGCCCTGAAGGGTATTTATAGACCAAAACCTATGGTGCATCTCAACTATTCAGTGCTGATCATTGAGCCACATTGATTAGTGAACACTTCCATAGTGTCTTCAACACACAGTTATCAACCAATGCTACAGTCATTGACAATTTACCTCAGGCTGAAGTCAATCTCCCTCTAGCCAGACTTCCAACACAAGAGGTTTTGAATGCCATTAGGCTTCTCTCATGTGACAAAGCACCTGGTGCTGATGCTATTCCAGCAGAGATTTACAAGGCAGGGAGTCTACTGCTCATACAAAAGCTGACTGATATCTTCCTGGTTTTATTTATTGCTAGGAGTTCAAGGATGCTTCCATGGTCTAGCTCTATAAAGGAAAAGGAAATAGGTGGTCCTGTGACAGTCACGGTGAGGACTCTCAGACATTGCTGGCAAGATTCTTGCCAGCCCCTCCTTAAGAGGCTTATCCTTCACTTGGAAGATGATCATCTACCTGAGAGCCAATGTGGCTTCAGAAAGGGCCAAAGCTGAACTGCCAAGCATTCTAACTCTGCTACAGAGTGCAGCTCTGATTGTCTGGCCATGTTGTTTGAATGCCAAAAGACTATTTGAATGTCTAAAAGACTATTTTATGGAGAATCCACATAAAGCAAGTGCTCAGATGGAGGTCAGAAGAAGCAAAAGAAAGACACTCTCATGGTCTTTCTGAAAAACTTTGGAATCAGTCATGAGATATGGGAGACACTGGCACAGCCAGCATGGTATGCCCATATCAAAGAAGGCGCTGTGCATCATGAGCAAAGTAGGATTGCAATAGTTCAAAGGAAGCATGAGATATGCATATTTAGAGACATCTCCATGTCAAATGTTCACAAGGAATATTTGTACCCAACCAGTGGCAGAGCCTTATGAGCTCATATTGGTCTGATTAGTGACAGTCTGTACATTGTACAGACTGTACATTGACTCCAATGTAACAATGTCATTTTGGTTTTCTTCGAGAATGAAGAACAACAAGCAACCAACCAGTCAGTCATAACATACTTACTTCAAGATGAAAATGCCACATTCAGTCCGAGTAAACTTTTTTTCTTTGAAATTTTTTGACTTATTTACATCTTGGACATAATTAGACACTGTTCTTTTTTTATTTAAGTCAAGTTAAATCTCAAACTGCCATAGAAAATGCTAAAAGTGGGGATTTTATCTAAGAAAACATTTGGGAATAGTCTAGCATGGTAATAGGGGGTATAGGCTCCAGGGTATAGGCTTCATGTTTTAATATCAGATGAGAGAATCTATTTTGTTAATACTATTATCATGCTACATACTCCATAGGTAATTTTTAGGTGAGGTGACTTAGAAAAATATTTCAGACCCAGTCAGACCTAAGTTCAATTCCTGCCTCTAAAACATAATGGCTGTGGGATCACATGTTCAAGTTATCAAATTGTACAGGTAGAAGGGTTTTCCCTACTGAGAGTTTCTCATATTAATGAAATCTCAGAATGTGAATTTTTATTTTGGCACCTTTCCTGCAATCTATCAGTTCATAATTGTTTTGTATTATAAAAGTTATGTTTATTCACATTGAATTCATATTACTCAAGTAATTGTGATTTTTAAAGTATGTTACTTTAATATTTTTCCAATAAATCAATTTGTCAAGAAACATTTATTATGCACCTTCTATGTGCCAAATATTATATGAGGCATTAGCAATACAACTACTGAAGTGTGACCCTCCTTGACCTCATGAAATTTATATTCCACTACTTTTAAAAAATAACAACGACAATAAGCAGCATAGGAAGATATTTTAATTATGTTAAGCTAATAAAGCAGTATTCTACATTAATATATTATTTCTATATTGTCTTAAATGAATACACTGTCACCATTGCTCTCCCTGCTTCAGGAACTTAATCTGAATACATAGCTATATTTCCCTACTAATTAAAAAATTGTCAATCAGCTAGATAATTCAAGTCAAATCTTGTGGGATTTTTAGACTTAAATTACTGAATAATCATAGTGCTGTGCTAATGCAACCACTCCTACTTTTTAAGCTCAATAAAGTGATTTTCCAATATTTCTGAGAAAGCCTATTTTTTTTAATTCCTCCAATTCAGCTAAATTAAAGGGGACAAAAGAATAGAGATTCAAATAAACCAATATTTATTTTCACTTTATTACAGTGTATGCGTGTGTGTGTGTGTGTGTGAGAGAGAGAGAGTGAGTGAGTGAGTGCCTGTGTGTGCACACCTGTGTATGTGTTTGTTCTTGTTGTTTTAGCCTTGTTGCTTTCTATGAAATGATTTCTTCTTGTTGTTTGGCCATTATCCCCACCCTCATGGCTTCAGTTAAAATGGTTCTTTCAATTTGTTTCTGCCAAATGTATTTTTATGGTATGAAATGAAGGTGTTTTCTTCCATATTCAGAAAGAAGTTAAACTTAGTTCCTAAAACTATTTAAATTATATTACATGAAAGGAAATGTAAAAACAAATATCCCCTGTTTTCAGATCTTTCCTTTGACATATTTCTTTCTTCAAGGAAAATTAGACAAATATGAAGGCACAGTTATCCTAACAAGGATCAAAATAAAAATAGCTCCAATATAAATACAGGGTTCAGAGAAATGGGAAGACATTTAATTCTATTGAAAAAATCATTCCCGGGTGTTGGCAAAATGGAACCTAGGAAACAAGAAGAAAAAAGTATAGACTGTCTTGATCATATTCGGTAAAATGAAATTTAAAAAAAAGCCTTGCTATAAAAACTAGAAAATCTATGAGTACACTCACACTATGTAAAAGGATGTTAAGAAGCCTTAACCAATGCTTTGGTCAGCAGCACCAGTACCCATAGTTTTGCATTCTGCTTTCACTAATTCAACCCAAGTGACAGCCTGAGTTTGGAAGGTTTTATTTATCCCACTAATGTATCAAAAGAAAAGTACAAACAGGTGGTTGAGAAATAAATACCACTTCTAGGGTGAGAAATCTTGTGGAGAAACAGACAAACACCAAAGCTTCTTTTATAAAACAATAGCATTCCAGGCAGGTGTGTCAAATGCACCCTTAGTTTATTGCTCCTTGACATTGATATGTCACGTTTTCACCCCCAGCCTAACTTCACAACAGAAGGTCATTACTGCAGACAGCAGCCACCCTGCTCCAGCAGGGGCAGACAAGACAAGGCTGTTAAGACTGTCACACTTGAGGCTAGTTAAACCTGACAGCAGATTAAATAACTACTTATCACTGCTTGAATTCTAGCTGCAGAATAATTAAAAGCAAGCTATTACATGTTTAGTCCGTGAATAAGCAATGCAGACAAAGGAGGGAACCTCAGAAGAGCTTTGAATTCTTTTTCTACATCATTATTCATTTGCCATTTTAAAGACAAGATATCATTGGTGACATCACACATTGAGATGGTATCACATCATGATTGTTGTCTTCTAAATGCTGGGATATATTAGCAAAGAGTAGCTTTAAAATTGCCTTGGGGAGAATTTCACCCCCCCCCAAAACCACCTTAAAAAAAACAACCCTCACCCCTCCACTCGAAAAAAGCCATAGGGGAAAAGCAGAGGGTTTTATTTATTTATTGTTTTGAGGGTATTTAAAATCCTTTGAGGAAAATTTACCATTTTTTAAAATTTAGGATAACATTAGTTGATCATGAGATTATACTTTGGGTATAAAATTATGATTACAATTCATGGAAACAAAGTAACATTCTTCAGAATTGACACAATGAAGCTGAGCAGAACGGAAGAAAAAAAGTTTTTAAAAAATATTGTCTTGATAGCATTAATAGGGTGAAATAAAGAAGAGACAAGCATAAGAGAGTTGTAAAATCAGACTAAAAGATTCAGACTCCTAAATGATGGAACCTTAAAAATCATCTAGTCCAAGCCTCTAGTTTTCCAGAGGGGGAAAATGAGACTTTGGTGAAGAGAATGATCTAGTTCTCATATCTCCCTCCTATCCCAGGGTGGGGAATCTGGGGCCTCAAGGCCACATGTGGCCCTACAGGTACTCAGGTGCAGCCATTTGACCGAATCCAAATGTCACAGAACAAATCCTCGTAATAAAAGGATCTGTACTGTAAAACTGGGACCTTATTTAAATGCCTTGCTTGGCCCTGACACCCTCCTTTCCCCTCCTTCTCCTACCCCACTCCACCCAATCTATAATCATTTTTGCCAGGAACCCTTTTACATACATTGAATTTCTCAAAACAATAGGATTGTCAATTGATACTTCATGCACTAAGAATTCCAGGGTATACAATCTTGTAAGTTATAGTACCAACACTAGCAGAGAACACACATGAAGAAAGCAAAAATAACCAGGGAAAAAGCATGGAGGGCAAACCTAGGGGACATTTAGCTAAGGGGCATACCTTGTAAAAGTAACTTTTGTTCTAATGTAATTCCATACACCTCCATACATCTCAGGACTCCTGGGGTCATCTGAGTAACGGTATTGAGTTTCTTCCTGCTTCACATTCCATTTCTGCTGACCACAATACTTGCTCTCTGTTACATATTGTGTTGAATCTGTAGGGTGTCTCCAAAGGTAATATTGTTACTGAGATTTTTTTTTCTTTTTTCTCATGATTCATTTCATTGGTAATAATTCTTCTTCACAACTTGACTATTGTGTAAATAAGTTCAATGTGAAGTTATATGTAGAAGATATATAGGATTCTCTCCCATCTTGGGAAGGAAGGGTGGAGGGAGGGGGGAAGAAAATCTGGAACTCAAAATCATGTGGAACTGAGTGTTGTAAACTAAAAATAAAAAATCTTAATTAAAAAAAAAACAAAAAGACAATTGAGGGGCGGAGCCAAGATGGCGGCTGGTAAGCACGGACTAGAGTGAGCTCCGTACCCGAGTCCCTCCAAAAACCTATAAAAAATGGCTCTGAACCAATTCTAGAACGGCAGAACCCACAGAACAGCAGAGGGAAGCAGGGCTCCAGCCCAGGACAGCCTGGATGGTCTCTGGGTGAGGTCTATTCCACACGGATCTGGGAGCTAGGAATGGAGTGGAGCAGAGCCCAGCCTGAGCAGCGTGGACGATCCAGACCGGAAGCCAGGCGGAGGGGGCCCTAGTGCTCTGAATATGTGAGCTGTGGCAGTTACCAGACCCCTCGACCCACAAACACCAAAGACTGCGGAGAAGGTTAGTGGGAAAAGCTGCGAGAGTGGAAGGAGTTCGCGGTTTGGCTTCCAGCCCCGGGGGCAGCGGAGGTGGGGCAGCTACAGCTGTTGTTACTTCCTGCTCCAGGCCCACCTGGTGGGAGGAATTAAGTGGCGGATCACAGCAGGAGTGCAACAGCCTGCTGAAGATCTAAGCCCAGCCTGGACTGGGGGTCCTTGGGGAAGGAGGAGTGCGGCTCTGACAGAGCTGGCACCTCCCCCCCAAACGTAGAACATAGAACTCGTTAGTCTACAAGCAGTCATACCCCACTGAAAAACTCAAGGGTCAAGTTAGTTGGTTGGGAATATGGCCAGGCAGCGAAAACGCGCCCAGATTCAGTCTCAGACTTTGGATTCTTTCTTTGGTGACAAAGAAGACCAAAACATACAGCCTAAAGAAGACAACAAAGTCATAGAGCCTACAACAAAAGCCTCCAAGAAAAACATGAACTGGCCCCAGGCCATAGAAGAACTCAAAAAGGATTTGGAAAAGCAAGTTAGAGAAGTAGAGGAAAAATTGGGAAGAGAAATGAGAAGGATGCGAGAAAACCATGAAAAACAAGTCAATGACTTGCTAAAGGAGACCCAAAAAAATACTGAAAAATACACTGAAGAAAACAACACCTTAAAAAATAGACTAACTCAAATGGCAAAAGAGCTCCAAAAAGCCAATGAGGAGAAGAATGCCTTGAAAGGCAGAATTAGCCAAATGGAAAAGGAGGTCCAAAAGACCACTGAAGAAAATACTACTTTAAAAATTAGATTGGAGAAAGTGGAAGCTAGTGACTTTATGAGAAATCAGGATATTATAAAACAGAACCAGAGGAATGAAAAAATGGAAGACAATGTGAAATATCTCCTTGGAAAAACCACTGACCTGGAAAATAGATCCAGGAGAGATAATTTAAAAATTATTGGACTACCTGAAAGCCATGATCAAAAAAAGAGCCTAGATACCATCTTTCAGGAAATTATCAAGGAGAACTGCCCTGATATTCTAGAGCCACAGGGCAAAATAGAAATTGAAAGAATCCATCGATCGCCTCCTCAAATAGATCCAAAAAAGAAATCTCCTAGGAATATTGTTGCCAAATGCCAGAGCTCCCAGATCAAGGAGAAAATACTGCAAGCAGCCAGAAAGAAACAATTTGAGTATTGTGGAAACCCAATCAGAATAACCCAAGATCTGGCAGCTTCTACATTAAGAGATCGAAGGGCTTGGAATGCAATATTCCGGAGGTCAATGGAGCTAGGATTAAAACCTAGAATCACCTATCCAGCAAAACTGAGTATCATGTTCCAAGGCAAAATATGGAGTTTCAATAAAATAGAGGACTTTCAAGCTTTCTCAGTGAAAAGACCAGAACTGAATAGAAAATTTGACTTTCAAACACAAGAATCAAGAGAAGCATGAAAAGGTAATCAAGGAACGGAAATTGCAAGGGACTTACTAAAGTTGAACTGTTTTGTTTACATTCCTACATGGAAAGATGATGAGTATGATTCATGAGACCTCAGTATTAGGGTAGTTGAAGGGAATATGCATATATATATATATATATGTATATATATATATATGTATATATATATATATGTTTATGTATATATATAAGTGAATGTGTATGTATGTATGTATCTATGTGTATATGTATGTATGTGCATGTATGTGTATATATATATGTGTGTTTATGTATATATATATATATGTAAAAGAGAGAGAGCAGACACAGGGTGAGTTGAGGATGAAGGGAAGATAGCTAAAAGAAATAAAATGAAATTAAGGGATGAGAGAGTAACATACTGAGAGAGGGAGATAGGGAGAGATAGAATGGGGTGGATGATCTCGCATAAAGGTGGCAAGAGGAAGCAGTTCTATGGGAGGAGGGGAGAGGGCAGGTGAGGGGGGAATGAGTGAATCTTGCTCTCATCAGATTTGGCCTGAGGGGGAATACCATACATACTCAGTTGGGTATCTTACCCCACAGGAAAGAAGAGGGAGGAAGATAAAAAAAAAAATAAAAGGCAGGGGGATGATGGAGTGGAGGGCAGATGGGGGTGGAGGTAATCAAAACAAACACTTTGGAAAGGGGACAGGGTCAAGGGAGAAAATTCAATAAAGCGGGATGGGTTGGGAAGGGGGAAATGTAGTTAGCCTTTAACAACATGAGTATTGTGGAAGGGTTATACATAATAATACATGTGTAGCCTAGGTTGAATTGCTCAACTTCTTAGGGAGGATGGGTGGGAAGGGAAGAGGGAAGGGAATTTGGAACTCAAAGTTTTAAAATCAGATGTTCAAAAACAAAAAAAACTTTTTGTATGCAACTAAAAAATAAGATACACAGGCAATGGGGCGTAGAAATTTATCTTGCCCTACAAGAAAGGAAGGGAAAAGGGGATGAGAGGGGAGGGGGGTGATAGAGGGGAGGGCTGACTGGGGAACAGGGCAACCAGAATATAAGCCATCTTGGAGTGGGGGGGAGGGTAGAAATGGGGAGAAAATTTGTAATTCAAATTGTTGTGAAAATCAATGCTGAAAACCAAATATGTTAAATAAATAAATTGCATTTAAAAAAAGAAGAAAAAAAAGATTTCTCTTTCCTGTTTACCTTTTCATGCTTCTCTTGATTCTTGCATTTGAAAGTCAAATTTTCTATTTGGTTCTGGTCTTTTCATCAAGAATCCTTGGAAATCCTCTATTTTATTGAAAATCCATTTTTTCCTCTGAAGTATTATACTCAGTTTTGCTGGGTAGGTGATTCTTGGTTTTAATCCTAGCTCCTTTGACCTCCAGAATATCATATGCCAAGCCTTTTGATCTATTAAGGGAGAAACTGCTAGATCTTGTATTATCCTGATTATGTTTCCACAATATTCAAATTGTTTCTTTCCAGCTGCTTGCAATATTTTCTCCTTGATCTGGGAACTCTGGAATTTGGCTACAATATACCTAGGAGTTTTCCTTTTGAGATCTTTTTCAAGAGATGATTGGTGAATTCTTTCAGTTTCTATTTTCCCCTCTGATTCTAGAATATCAGAGCAGTTTTCCTTGACAATTTCTCGAAAGATGGTGTCTAGGCTCTTTTTTTGATCATGGCTTTCAGGTAGTCCAATAATTCTAAAATTCTCTCTTCTGGATCTATTCTCCAGGTCAGTAGTTTTTTTTCCAATGAGATATTTCACATTGTCCTCCATTTTTTCATTCTTTTGTTCTGTTTTATAATTTCTTGATTTCTCATTAAAGTCAACAGCTTTCACTTGATCAATTCTAATTTTTAAGGCAGTATTTTCCTCAGTGATCTTTTGGACCTCCTTTTCCATTTGGCTAATTTTCCATTTGGCTCATTTTTCCTAATTTTCTTGCATCGCTCTCATTTCTCTTCCCATTTTTTTCTCTATTTCCCTTACTTGATTTTCCAAATTCTTTTTGAGCTCTTCCATGGCCTGAGACCAATTCATATTTTTCTTGGAGGCTTTTGATGTGGGATCTTTGACTTTGTTGACTTCTTCTTGCTGCATGTTTTGATCTTCTTTGTCACCCAAGTAAGATTCTATAACATATATACATATACATATTTATTCTGTAGTCATTTTAAGTGGAATTTTTCCATCTATTCCTGATAGGTTTTGTTGGTAATAAGCAGACATGTTAATGATGTATGTGCATTTATTTTATCTCCTGCAACTTTGCTGAAGTTATTCTTTCAACTAATTTTTTAGAGTCAACACTCTAGGGTTCTTTAAACAACCTATCTTACCATATTCGAAAAGTGATAATAATTTTTCCTCTTTATCTTTGCTTATTGACTCATTTTTCCTTGTCTTATTACTATAGCTAGTATTTCCTACACTATATCAAATGGTAGTGGTGATAATGGTCATTCTTGATCTTATTTGAAACCATTACATATAATGCTGATTTTTGGTTTGACATAGATACTATTTACCATATTAAAGAAAGGTCCATTTGTCCCTGTTTTCATTTTTTTTGAATAACAGAAATAGGTTTTGTATGTTGTCAAAAGCTTTTTCTACATCTGTTGATATAATTTAGGTTTTTGTTTTCTAGTTAATTTGGTCTATGATATTGATAGTTTTCCTTATATTGAAATAATCCTACATTCCTGGTATGTCATAATCTTTTTTATATATTTCTGTAGCTTCTATATTTATATTTAGTTTTACTTTTTAATGTCAGCTTAGGGATATTTATCTGTCTTTCTCCCCATGCTTGAATTGTCCCTAGTTAAAGTATCAAGGCCAAATCTGTGCCATATGGGGAATTTAGTTGGACTCTTTTTCTATTTTGGCAAACAATTGATGTAAATTGCAATTAATTGTTCTTTTAACTTTTGATAGAGTTTGCTTTTAAATCCATCTAGCCTAAGGATTTTATTTGGGAGTTAAGAAAAATTTATTCATTTTTCCCCTGAAATTGGGTAATTTAGATAATCCATTTCTTGTTCTGTTGAGTTGAGAATTTTAGTTTTTAAAATATTTATCCCTTTTCATTTGAGTTGCTGGTTTTATTAACATATAGTTAGACAGAATAATTTCTAATATGATGATTTTCTAGGATAGTTTATGATTTAGTATTATTAGGCTTGGTCCACTTCTGTATTATTTCATCATTTTCATTGATGTTCTTTACCTTTTATTCCTCTAGATGTATTATGTTAGTATTTTAACTAGTTTAATAGAGAAACTTTTTGGTAGTTGTAGTGCAGGGAAATGCAAGTGAAAAGCAACAGCCCACATAGAGATATCTTTAACAAATTTTATTGCAGTTACAAGGAAAAGAGGATGATAGCTGCTAGTATGGCAAGTATCAATGTGTGACTTTGATACCCCCACAGGGGAGAGGAGAGAAATCCATGGTTTGGTGGAAGGCTCACCATCTCCTAGAGCTCACACTTATACAAAATTTTAGACAAAGGGCCATCAGGATACTAATAGGAGATTGCTCTGTTTTCTGTACAATCATTAAAATGAGGGTGAGGGTATTTTCTATATTGTCTACTGAAGAGTGAGGAATAAGGTTTAGAGATAAAGTAAAATAAACTCCCATGGTACCATTCCATTGTACAAGGCTGGAAAGGGTTAATGCCCTGGCTTTAGATGCATTACCTTTGTCATACCAATATGCAGGGATATTGAGACCATACCAATCAAGCCAGTTTTCACCAGGAAGCAATAGTTTATTACTGTTCTAAATCTGAAAATTAATTTAAATTCTATTGTCATTGTTATTACATTAGAATGGTCCAACAATGAGCAATTAATATCTCTCCAACTATTTGTCTTCCTTTTTTGTATAGTATTTTGTAATTGTATTCATATGAGTCTTGACTATGTCTTGACTGCCACATATTTCATTTTGAATATAATTTTTTTTTTGCTTTATCTTCTTGCTGGGCTTTTTTAAAAAGAGAACTACAAAATGGTTCTTGCTTTTTATGGTCTTATTTCATGTACTGTTCTTTTTCTGAATTTATTAATTGCTTGAAGTGAATCTATTGTCTTCTAAGCAAACATGTCATCTTCACATAATCAAGTCAACAAACATTTATTAAGTGCATGCTTATGCACATATATGCATACATATATGCTCGGCATTGTGCTAGGTGTTGGAAAAACAGTTTCTATTCTCAGAAAGTTCACAACTTAATGCGGAAGGCACCTTGCAAATAACTATGTACAAACAAGACAGATGCAGGATAACTTTTAAGTGCAATTGCATAGGAAATGCACTAGCATTTAGGACGAATAGTAGAAGGAGGGGAAATAAAAATATTGTTTGTTATTTGCTCATGATTGTTTCCTCAATTTCTTTTTCTTGTTTCATTGTAATACCTAGCATCTCCATACCTGCATCAAAGAACAGTATTGACATTGGACATTTAAGCTTTATCCATGAAATTACAGGAAAATTCTTTAGCATTTCTCTATGAAGAAATGGGAGCTAGTGTTCACTCTTGGTTCTAGGTAGATATGTATTATGTTGTGGTAAAATGCATTTATTTCTATCATTGTTAGTGTTTTAACACAAATGAGTATAGTATTTTATCAAAAGTTTCTGTGTTTAT
Source organism: Trichosurus vulpecula (assembly GCF_011100635.1). NCBI lineage: Eukaryota > Metazoa > Chordata > Mammalia > Diprotodontia > Phalangeridae > Trichosurus > Trichosurus vulpecula. The sequence goes on along the minus strand of NC_050573.1, from coordinate 453,936,522 downwards.
TGATATAATCATGTGATTTATTTTTTAATTTTTAAAAAATTATATTGTTTTTATGGATATATGCTTTTTTGTTATTATTGTTGCTGTTTTGTGTTGTTCTTAATGTTGAACCATTCCTGCATTACTGGTATAAATCTAACCTGGCCATAGTTTATAATTTTTTTTAAAAAGATGTTGAAATGGAAGCTTCTTTGCTAATATTTTATTTAGTATTCTTATATTGTTAGTCACTAATGAGAATAGTATATTGTTTTATTTCTTTGTCTTTTCCTCTCTCTGGTTTCAAGTATCAGGACTATATATGCATTTTCATGTGTATGCATGCATATACTTTTATACACACATATGTTTAGATGTGTATGATCATACATACACACATATATGTATTTTGATGTTGTTGTTTAGTTGTTTTCAGTTAATCTCTGACTCTTTGTGACCCCATTTGAGGTTTTCTTGGCAAAGATACTGGAGTGGTTTGCCATTTCCTTCCCCAGCTCACTTTACAGATGAAGAAACTGAGGGAAATGGGGTTAAATGATTTGATCAGTGTCACATAGCTAGTAAGAGTTTGATGCTAGATTTGAATTCAGGAAGATGAATCTTCCTGACTCCAGGGCCGGCATTCTATTCACTAAGACCCACTGGAGGCCCGTATACATATAAATTATATGTGCACTGGTATATTTATCTATAATATACATACACGTATGTGTATGGCATGTATAATGCATGTATTATATATGCATATAAACACAGATACAAATATATATGTGTACTGTATATATACATATATGTATGTGTATGTGTATTTTATATATGTGTATGTGTATATATATATATATACACACACACACATACACACACATACACATGCACACACACACATATTAAAAAAAAAAAACTCTGATGGGCTGCCCATGTTCAAATGCAAATCGTATGCTTACCAGAAAGATGGTTTTATGGACAACTCACACAGGGCAAACATTCACATGATGGTCAAAAGAAGCAATACAAGGACACTTTCAAGGTCTCTCTCAAGAACTTTGAAACTGATTGTGTGATATAGGAGACACTGGCACAGGACTGCTTAGTATGGCATACCCAAATCACAGAAGGTGCTATGCTCTGTGAGCAAAGCAGAATTGAAACAGCTCAAAGGAAACACAGGATGCACACATTTAGAGCATCCACCCCAAAAGTTCACATGCAGTATTTGTGCCCCACTTGTGGTAGAGCGTTCTAAGCTCTTATTAGTCTGATCAGCCACAGTCAGACACACTGAAACTTGACTCTAACATAGGGATGTCATTTTGGTCCTCTTTGAGAAGGAAGAACAACAACCAACCAACCACCAATATTATATGTAGATATACACATACATACATAATACATCTTTGGTGGATTCCAGAAATTTTAGAACATCCAGCCTTTACCCAATGAAAACTATTGTTTATTATTCTCTCTGATGTGTGTATGTGTGTGTGTGTGTGTGTGTGTGTATTTTAACCATCCTTCCATCCAAAGGACACATGAGTTAAAACAAAAGACATTTAGTTAAACAGCATGGCAATTAAAATGACAAAAAAAAAGATCCTAGCTACACATACGAGGTAAAATTTCTGGTAGGGGAGTGGAGCCAAGATGGTAGCTGGAAAGCAGGGACTTGCATGAGCTCCCCCCTCCAGGTCCCTCCAAAAACCTACAAAAAATGGCTCTGAACAAACTCTAGAGCTGCAGAAACCAGGGAATAGCAGAGGGAAGCAGGGCTCCAGCCCAGGACAGCCTAGATGGTTGCTGGGTAAATTCTATCATGCATGGAGCTGGGAACAGAGCAGACGAGAGCCAAGTGTGGGCTGCGCCCAGACCAACCAGACCGGGAGCCTGGCAGAACAGGCCCTAGTGCCCTGAATCAGTGATCTGTGGCAGTTACCAGACTTCTCAACCCACAAACACCAAAGACAACAGAGAATGTTAGTGGGAAAAGATGTTGTGATAGAGTGAAAGAAGTTCAAGTTTCATCCACAGCCCCAGGGGCAGTGGAGGTGGTGCAGCTCTGAGGCTGCTTCCAGAGCTACAGGTGCAGTTGCTTCCAGCCCCAGGCCCACCTGGTGGGAGGAATTAAGTGGAGGATCAGAGCAGGAGTGCAGAGCCTGCTTGAGATTTGAGTCTGGCCTGGGTTGGCGGTTCTTGGAGGAGGAGAAACGCTGGTGTGGTAGAGCTCGCTGCGTAGAAATAGCACTGAAAACAACAGCACAACCTCTCAAGCTTCGGACAAAGTACTCTCTACTCTACATGCAGTCATACCCCAACAAAAAAACTCAAGGGTTAAGTAGTTGGCTGGGAACATGGCCTGGCAGCAAAAATGGACTCAGATTCTGACTTGGACTTTGGAATCTTTCTTTGGTGACAAAGAAGATCAAAACATACAGCCAGAAGAAGTCAACAAAGTCAAAGAGCCTACATCAAAAGCCTCCAAGAAAAACATGAATTGGCCTCAGGCCATGGAAGAGCTCAAAAAAATTTGGAAAAGCAAGTTAGAAAAGTAGAGCAAAAATTGGGAAGAGAAATGAGAAGGATGCGAGAAAACCGTGAAAAACAAGTCAATGATTTGCTAAAGGAGACCCAAAAGAAAAATACTGAAGAAAATAACACCTTAAAAAATAAACTAACTCAAATGGCAAAAGAGCTCCAAAAAGCCAACGAGGAGAAGACTGCCTTGAGAGGCAAAATTAGCCAAATGGAAAAGGAGGTCCAAAAGACCACTGAAGAAAATACTACCTTAAAAATCAGACTGGAGCAAGTGGAAGCTAGTGACTTGATGAGAAATCAAGATATTATAAAACAGAACCAAAGAAATGAAAAAAAGGAAGACAATGTGAAATATCTCATTGGAAAAACCACTGACCTGGAAAATAGATCCAGGCAAGATAATTTAAAAATTATCAGACTACCTGAAAGTCATGATCAAAAAAAGAGCCTAGATATCATCTTTCAAGAAATTATCAAGGAGAACTGCCCTGATATTCTAGAGCCACAGGACAAAATAGAAATTGAAAGAATCTACCAATTGCCTCCTGAAAAAGATCCCAAAAAGAAATCTCCTAGGAATATTGTTGCCAAATTCCAGAGCTCCCAGATCAAGGAGAAAATACTGCAAGCAGTCAGAAAGAAACAATTTGAGTATTGTGGAAAAATAATCAGAATAATCCAAGATCTAGCAGCTTCTACATTAAGGGATTGAAGGGCTTGGAATATGATATTCTGGAGATCAATGGAGCTAGGATTAAAACCAAGAATCACCTACCCAGCAAAACTGAGTATTGTGCTCCAAGGCAAAATATGGATTTTCAATGAAATAGAAGACTTTCAAGCTTTTTCAGTGAAAAGACCAGAGCTGAATAGAAAATTTGACTTTTAAACACAAGAATAAAGAGAAGCATGAAAAGGTAATTAAGAAAGAGAAATCATAAGGGACTTCCTAAAGTTGAACTCTTTTGTTGACATTCCTCCATGGAAAGATGATGTGTATGATTCATGAGACCTCAGTATTAGGGTAGCTGAAGTGAATGTGTGTGTGTGTGTGTGTATGTGTGTGTGTGTGTGTGTGTGTGTGCACAGACAGAGGGCACAGGGTGAATTGAATATGAAGGGATCTTCTAAAATATCTAATTTTATCTAAATAAATATCTAAATATCTAAAAAAATAAAATCAAATTAAGAGATGAGAGAGGAATATATTGAGAGAGGGAGAAAGGGACAGATAGAATGGGGTAAATTGTCTCACATAAAAGTGGCAAGAAAAAGTAGTTGTGCTGGAAGGGAAGAGGGGGCAGGTAAGGGGGAATGAGTGAATCTTATTCTCATCTGATTTGACCTGAGGAAGGAATAACATACACACTCAATTGGGTGTCTTGCCCCACAGGAAAGAAGGAGAAAGGGGATAAAAAAGGGGGTATGACAGAAGGGAGGGCAGATAGTGGGAAGAGGTAATCAAAAGCAAACACTTTTGAAAAGGCACGGGGTCAAGGGAGAAAATTGGATAAAGGGGGATAGGATAGGAAGGAGCAAAATATAGTTAGTCTTTCACAACATGAGTATTGTGGAAGGGTTTTACATAATGATACACATGTGACCTATGTTGAATTGCTTGCCTTCCTAGGGAGGGTGGGTGGGGAGGGAAGGGGGAGAGAATTTGGAACCCAAAGTTTTAAAAGCAAATGTTCAAAAAAAAGGTTTTGCATGCAACTAGGAAGTAAGATATACAGGCAATGGGGCATAAAAATCTATCTTGCCCTGCAAGAAAGTAAAGGAAACGGGGATGGGGGGGAGTTGGGTGACGGAAGGGAGGGTTGACTGGGGAACAGGGCAATCAGAATATATGCCATCTTGGAGTGGGGGGAGGGTAGAAATGGGGAGAAAACTTGTAATTCAAACTCTTGTGATAATGCTGAAAACTAAAAATACTAAATAAATAACAAAAAAAAGTGCCATATAAACACTAGGTAGTATCAGCGGTAATAGTAGCATATGTTGTAAACTTTTGAAGCACCCTGTATATGTAAAACTCTGCTAAAATTTAAAAAAAAAATTCTGGTAGGTTACCACTTCATTGGGAGAGGACACACATGCAAAAATCTTGTGTCAGGGAAAATATATGGAAGGCATATACATATGAATCATATGTAGTATGGAAATGCTGAAGGAAAACATACATAACCAGTGCCTATGTATAGAAGGTACATATTTAAGTGATATAATTATAGCTAAGATGCTACCAATATCCTCTAGAAATAGGGCTGTTCTCTGTTGTGTGTTGGGCCTCTGCTCTCCTGAGAATCTTGTCTCTGTTCTGGGCATCATGGCTCCTTTGAGTACAAATTTGTCTCTGCTGAACAACTTTGTTCTCTGAGCTATTCTCTTCTACTGTATTCTGGTCTACATTTTTTCAAGCCTTTCTGTTGTGTTCCTGGGTCCTACCTGCTAAGGTTTTGTGACTAGAAAGCCTCTCCAGGAAAAGGGCAGGCTGATAGTGTTTTTTTTTTAATTTTGTTTTTACTTCTTTATTTCTTTATTTAATATTTTTTAGTTTTCAACATTGATTTCCACAAGATTTTGAGTTACCAATTTTCTCCCCGTTTCTCCCCATTTCTACTATCCCCCCACCCCAAGATGGCATGTATTCTGATTGCCCTTTTTTCCAGTCTATGCTCACTTCTGTCATCCCACTCCCCACCTTATCCCCTTTCCCCTTACATTCTTGTAGGGCAAGATAGATTTCTATACCCTATTGCTTGTATATCTTATTTTCCAGTTGCATGTAAAAAGCAACTTTTTAAAATTTTTTTTGAGCATTTGTTTTTAGAACTTTGAGTTCCAAATTTTCTCCCTTCTTCCCTCCCCATCCACCCTCCTTGAGAAGGCAAGCAATTCAACATAGGCCAAACATATCCTTATGCAAAACACTTCCATAGCAGTTATGTTGTGAACAACTAACTATATTTCCCTCCATCCTATCCTGTCCCCCTTTATTCAATTTTATCCCCTTGACCCTGGCCCTTTTCAAAAGTGTTTGCTTTTGCTTACGTCCTCCCCCAATGTGCCCTCCCTTCTATCATCCCCTATCTCTTATCCCCTTCCCCCTACTTTCCTGTAGGGTAAGATACTGTATTGGGAATCAAGATGGGCTCTTAGCACTTATTCAACCAAGTGCCCTTGAAGAGTTTGGCCTTTGTTTCCTTGATTAAATTAGGAGTCCTTGATGGCCTCCTTGCCTCAAGTGAAAGCCTAGTTTACATGGGTTTGAGTGACATGTTTGTGACATCAGTGGCTTTTGGACCACATGGGCTTAAGTCGCATTTTTGTGATGATTTTAGGTCATATGGGTGAATTGCATGTGTGACACACCTTTTGCCCTGAACAGGATATATAAGCACAGAGGTTGGCTTTCTTTTTCAGAGATCTGACCCACAGCAGGAGTATTGCATGACTCTGGGCCAGCCCTTGTTGAGCTCCCAGCTGAACTCAGATGTTGGTAACTATGAATTGTATTTGGTCTGTCTGTTAATGTTTGTAATTTGTTTGTATTTGCTCTGAAGTTCAGGGTGCTGGCTTTTTCCCCTGAACTAAGTGAATGATATTTGTATGCAGGATTAAAGCGTGGTTGTTAACCCTTTAATGTTGCTTTCCTTAGTAAAGCAGATCAAAAGAACCTGGGCTTGCAGTGTTCTGTGAGCTGGTTGTTGTTGGTTTTTCAATCCCACAGCAGCTGCTAGCCAAATTGTTGTAACAGATACCCAATTGAGTGTATATGTTATTCCCTCCTTAAGTCAAGTCTGATGAGAGCAAGATTCATTCATTCCCTTTCACCTGCCACCTCTTGCCTTCCAATAGAACTGCTTTTTCTTGCCACTTTTATGTGAGATGACCTGCACCATTCTATCTCTCCCTTTCTCCTTCTCCCAACATATTTCTCTCTCACACCTTAGTTGTATTTATTTATTTATTTTTAGGTATCATCCCTTCATATTCAACTCACCCTGTGCCCTTTGTTTATATATATGTATATTCCCTTCAACTACCCTTATACTTAGAATGGTCTCATGAGTTATAAATATCATCTTTCCAAATCTAACCATCTAACCATAAAAGCAGGCTGATAGTTCTTCTAGATGAGACAAGGAGCCACCACATCTATCTAAGGATAGCAAAAAAAACAAAACAAAACAAAACAAAAAAAAACCAACAAGGACAACCCAAAAACATTCCTATTTAACTCTGATAGGGATCTTATTCCCCTAAATGCTACCTAACAAACATTATCCTCTTCTTACTGCCCTGCCATCCACCCCTTTCCCCCTTAAAAACAAAACCTACTGGAATAATATGGCAGCTCCATGAAGCCTATCTTGCTTCTAACATCCTTACCAATTTAAACTGAAGCTGGACAAGTAGAAAATGTAAGAGCAAAAGGCCAGATCTCTACTCTTCTGGTTTCCATTCTCATTTCTCTATGTATATATGACAGCAACAACATCACGACAACCCTGGATTGGTGTTGCATTTTGTCTAATATAAAACCTCATTGTCTCCCTACAACAAGTCAGTTCTTTTAAGCAAATATTATGATGCCACCAACAAAAACCAAACAAAAACTCTAAAGAACTGTGCTAAGCACTAGTAATACAAATACAACAATGAAAACAGCCTAGGTCCTCAAAATTTCATGCTAATAGGGAGAGAAAATATAGATAAGAGAGTGTTTGCCAAGAAAGGGTAATTTGGTTGAGAAAGCAACATGGATTATGTGTGATGCCCTAGAAAAACAGATTGACAACCCCCTTCCTAGAACAAGGATAGAATTGATTGATTCAAGAACTAGAAAGGGAAGGGGATGAGATTATGGTATTCTCAGGGCATTAAGGCAGTTGTTAAGAAGGTGATGGTCAGGAAATGAAGTGAAACATGGTTGGGACCAGGTCTAAATGTAGTGGGCAACTGAAGTGACCATCAGTCAACAACAGTCTTCAAGATTTAGAATTTGTAGAAGTGAAGGGGTTAAGGTCAGGTCAGAGTTTCTGGTATAGACAGCAAGACAGAGAAGATGATCAGAGAGTGAAGAATGGCTGGGTCTGGGCCTGAAGGTACTGAGTGAATGGCCTAGGCAACCACCTATTAGGGCATCAGGACCTTAGGGTGAGGATCTAAGTCCACATGTTACTGGGAAGTTTCCAGTCTATTTTGGTATATGGGAAGCTCCTCACCAGAGGCTTTTTGTACTGGTGAACCATGATTCCAGAGGACTGATAATGCTATCTACCTCCTCATGGAGAATTGAACTCAAGGTACTAAATGAGGCATATTTTTTGGACACTGCCAATGAAAGAATTTGCTTTGCATGACCATGCATATTATTAAAAAGGTCATCCTTTTTTTTCTCTTTTCAATGGGGGAAGGGAGGGTGATATGGGAAGGATGTGAAATGATTTTTAAATTGAAGTAATCCAATTATTATTATCTTACATCTGATTACATTAGATTATTTTAAATCTGGACTTTGGTAAAAGGAACCCAAAGAAGCAAATGCTGATGCTGAGAGAAAGGAAAGATCTAGAAGAAATCTTTATTAGAACTATCTGAGCCTTTTGTGGGGTGATGGGAAAGCAGCTGGGATCTCTGTACTAAAAATAAGAGAAATGGGTAGATGGAGGAGTGCTATAAGCAGTCACTGCTTCCCTCATTCCAAGACCGAACAATTAAAGCCATAATATTCAGCTTCAGGAAGGACTACTACCTTAAGAAATGCTTCCAGGATATTATTAATGAAGAGAACATGAAGGGCAGTGAGCTAATATACATTAATGGAGCACTCATCCACATATAGAGGAAGGAAGGAAGGTAGGTATAGAAGATGTATTAGGCATTTCTTTGTTGTTGAGTTCTCATGATGAATTCAAGGAAAACAACCAGAAGAAATGAGCCAGGGAACTCTATTCATAAAGGCTACCCTGAATGGTTTACAACCGTAGGAAGACTTAAAAGCAGCAAGACATAACTGGAAGCAAAGCAATATTACAATATTTAGAGACTCAGAAGTCATAGAAACATACATAGAATGATGGTATAGCTCAGTTTAAACAAATACATTAAGCTATGAGATGACTATTACTTTCAATAATGACAAACTCTGTACACCCCAAACAGATTATTTTTTAAAGCACACAATTCAATATGCCCTCTGTGTGGAGAAGACAATAATATATCATGTATCACTTTTTACAGTTACACCGATGTATCACCGATACCTCTGGTGAACATGAAGGACAAAAATAAATGATTCCTTATGGAGCTATTTCTTCCTTCTGTATTTTAAAAGCAAGTTGGCTAAACTGTATGGTTAAAGAGAAAGGGATTCATTCATTGGTGTTTTTAGATGAGAATTTTAAAGTCCACAGAACTCATTACCCTTACCCTTCCCAATTCGTACTAAGAAAGTTGACTTCTGTTTTGAAATCATTCCTGTTTCCCGTATGCTTTTCTGTTCAAAGTAACAGAGACATGAATTTGCCATTAGTTCAAGTTATTACAAAAAAGAAGAAAAGAAGCAATAAGTGGCTGTCTTCATTACTCACCTCTAAGCTAATGATGAGAAAATAGGGATTATCAGAAGGCAGTCTTCAATCTAATAGCCCAAGCTTTTCAGACTTGCTTGAAAAGTTATGAGGATGGCCACTGGGAGAGAGAATACAGTTGCTGGTGAGCTGGTATTCAAGTAGTGCACTTCATTTCCCCACATAAGGTATTTGCCCCCACAAAGAATCCTTCACATTTTTCAGGACCATATGAATATTCATTGGATTTCCATGTAATCTATTCATTTTATACTGTGTCCTGCAAGCTGTATCTGCACAGTCAACATGGTGCAGAGAACAGTCAATTAACCAGATAACCCCACCCCCAAATTACACAGAAGAAATAGCCCCCCTCCCCATAAAACAACCGCAAAGTAATTTGAGATAGGGTAGGATACATTGTATATTCCCTTGTGACATTAGGATAATAATCCCACTCAATTCTTCATTTCATTTTGGTTATAGATAACAGGACTAATCACTCAATAATATTTTAAAAATGAACTAAAACATTCCAGAGGAACATTTAGCACACGAGAAAAGATAATTTGTAAAAAATAATAATGTTATGTCTGAAAATAATTGATTCACCCCATATGAGTGAGTAACTTCTGGGATGGTTATTCATTCAAGATTGCCCTCATTATAATTAGATAGAATCATTCCAATTATTATCTTCAGGAATTGTGAATATGTCCTTGAACTCAGTTGATATGTTATTGAAAAATCACTATCCAGCATGCATAAATATCTGTATCTGATACATATAAATACATATGCATATATTTGTCCTTTATTTTTACAACATTTAAATTTAAAGAAATTCTGCTTTAAAATTTAATCAATAAATTGCTTAAATTCTTCAATACTTAGTCTAGATTCACTAAATCACCCTTTTTACTACATAATGGACCACTGAAATTTCTTTTTCATACTAGAACGAGATACTTATTTATCCTTCCATAAAATGTAATGATGATGAATGATGACAATGATGATGTGAACTCTAGATTCATTGGTATAGACAACTCATGAAGTAATTCCCTTGCATGCCTACAGATTGGCACTTGCTTTCCAACTTTTATTCTTAGAAGTTGCCAGGAGTATTGAGCAGTTAAGTAACTTGTTCTTCAAAGGTAGATTTTTAAACCCACCTGCAAGTGTATTTTCAAAATGTCAAGACCAGAAAAGTTGTTACAAGTGCAGTATGTTCCCCAAACCTCCACCATTAAGTCTTTGTAAATTCGAATCTGTTCTTTACTAGAATGATAAAATCCCCAAAATCCAGCTCCAAAGGGAATTTGGTTACCTAAGTCAATTAATCAATTAATAACTGCTTATTAAGAGCCAACTATGTACCAGGCGCTGTCTATATTCCAGGGTTTTCCAATCCTTGATAATGCTTATCAAGTCACTCTTGGCAGCCACTGTGCAATTCAGAGGGTGAGAACCAGGTGCTAAAGGGAAAGAAGACAGAGATGTGAAACTTTGCATTAAGGAGGAGAATGAAAGGTAGTTGTTTACATTTTAAAATATATTTTAAGAACCTTCAGTAATAAAAGTTTTATGAACACGTAAACGTTAGTCAAGAACTAGCATCTGAGAAGCATTTTGTTATTTTTGAGTCGTTTTAGTCATATCCAACACTTGACCCCTTTGGGGATTTTCTTGGCAAAGATATCAGAGTGGTTTCCTGTTTCCTTTACCAGCCCATTTTATAGGTGAGGAACTGAGGCAGTCAAGTGACTTGCCCAGCATCACACAGCTAGTAAGTGTCTGATGCTAGGTTTGAACTCAGAAAGATGAATCTTCCTGATTTGAAGCCAGGTGTTTAGTCCACTGCACCACCTAGCTGCCCCTGGGGAAAAACTGCCCTAGCTCAAATCCTTGTGCATTATATGAATGATGGAGTATTAATAATACAAAATGAAAATACTAAGATATAGAAATGAAAAGGCAATTAATGAAAATATACTGTACTAATTTATATCTACAGGGATCCCAAAGCCATATGACTTCTGATTTACATTTCTATAGATATTACACATTTCCTATCCCAAAGTATAAGGTGAGTTCAATTGTTGGGAATTGCTTTTGGGCCCAGATTTTCATTCTGTACCCTTTATTCCTATAGACTTTGAGGATTTGTAGTAAAGGTACAAATGCAGTAAAGATATCATTTTGAGGTTTATGGGTGTTAGGACCCCAAATAAATTCTACCGAAGCCTTCTTCCAGCCAAAGATAAACAAAGTTTATAAAAGATCTTCTTAAAGAATCTGAGCATTTGCATCACTAATGCCAGTGAGCTAGACTGAGTCTGAGTCCCGCCGACACGTGTATTGACAAGCAGGCCAGAATGAATCTGAGCACTTTTATGGAGGCAAGATGGATCTTACATACAGAAAGATTGTGGGGGGATCTAGGGGTGGCCAAGTAGTCTGGAGTGACTGGAGGAGGGGTCCAGGGAGAATCTTGATGGGAATGGCCAGTATTCTGGGGTGACTAGAGGTCAGAGGGGTCTAGGAAGGATCTTGATGGGAGTGGCCAGTAGGCTGGGGTGACTAGATGTCAGAGGCCCAGAACCAAGATAGGATTAAGGATGGGAAGTAGCCAAAGGCACTCCAGAGGTAACAGACAATGGAGGGCTAGGCTAGGTTAAGCTCAACAGAGATTTGGGCAAAGAGATAATGAAAGGCTTATAACCTCAAGCAAAAGCCAGATCAAGTGAGAAGACTTAAGGAAAGTTCAAGGGGGTTCCCAGAATCTGTAACTGCATCACATTTAGCACTATTTTAGTCTGAGAGTGTACAGTCTTTCCTGATTTCTGAACCTGAGGCCTCTCAGGGATAATTCATCATCAAATACTTGAAGACAGCTATTAATTTCCTCTTCCCATGGATTCTTCACTTGTCTAAGACATATACCCCCAAATCGTACGTTCCTCATATTTCATTATCTCAGGGCCCCTCAGTATCTTGGTGGAAATCCTCTGGATGTTCTCTGGTTTATCAATATACTTCTTAATGTGTGTTACCCAGAAGTGGAAGCAATTTTTTAGATGTCCAATTCGAGCAAAGTAGAGTGATATAATTCCTTATTCCTATACACTAATAATATTCCTGCAATCCAAATATATGAGATTGTTAGACATGGGAAATAACCCTATCACTAGGATTCCTAAGAACTGATGCTCACTATCACAGTTGCTTTCTTTAGCTGTAGTGCCACAAATTGATCTTTCCCTCAATATTTATAAATGGGTACCATTTTCAAATATCTGTTTTCTTAAGGCACATCAATTGCTAACGGCTGATTTTAGCTTGATCATCAAATTACACAGTGTGATTCCTGGAATGAGCTACATGCACAGCCCCATGGCATTTATCTTAGTATACAATTTTGGCTCAGCAGGACTAGGAGTTGATTAATTGCCCTTCTAATAAATTATGCCCTTTTGAAACTGTTCAACTGCTACTGTCAACTGAGTTCTGCATGTCCTATCACCTATTAACCAACTAGCAATTGCAAATCATATATAACACCCAGCTGGCATTTATAAGACCTCCAGCAAGTGATTGATATTCTCTGTGACATGTTTTGTAACCTCAGCTCTCGGAGAGTGGGATTTCTCTGAAATATATGAGAAGATCTGATTCAACCATAACACTAACATGAATGCTATTTGTGGCTGCCTGTGGGATGGGTACCAGAAGGAAAAGAATTTCTGTGTCCATGTTTCAATGCTTTACATGGAAGTTCTCTCCCCAATAACATCCTTCCCTGTCACCACCAAAACATGAAACAAAATAGAATGAAAAATAATAATTAGCAGGATTACCCAAGAATTGGACATCTTGAATGCATTACTCTGTTATTTTGAGTGTCTCTATTATCAAGTAATTTATAAAATCATGCACTATTCTTGAATACTCTAGATAGGATTAAGAATGTCTGGCTTTATTTTTTTTAAGTGTGCTAAGTTGGGGAATACAAAATTAAAAATCATAAAAATAATGTAATAGTCATTTTAGTAATAACAAGGATCTTGCCCTTGGCAAACACTTTTATAAGTGATCTTAAAGCCATCAATGAATTGAATTAATTTTTCTATATGAATTCCTTCAAGACTTGGTCAGGCTTTTGCTTCATTTGGTATTTAGCAGGTACCTTTTCAGGTACTTGTAACAACATTGCTACTTGCAGCTGCTGTGGGGGTGCAAGACCAGTAACACCAGCATACAAGAGGGCTGCTAGCAGGTTCTTTGATCTGCTTTTCTAAAGGAAAGCAACTTTAAAGGGGTCAACAATCTTACTTTAATCAAACATATATATCATTCACTTAGTTCAGGGAAAAGTCAGTACCTTGAACTTCAGAGAAAATACAAACAGAAATTACAAGCAGAAATTACAAACAGAGAAATAAATACCAACAGACAGGGCTTCTAAATGTCTGACCATAGCAATACATACATAGTTACCAGAAAAAGAAACACCAACATCTGGGTTTTTCAATGCTGGGGGAGGGGGAGGCTCCTTAAGGTCTACCCGGAGTCTCATCTAGCTAATTCACATGAACACTCTTCCCATGAGCAATTTTTTAGATGTTGTCCAATTGGAGCAAAGTAGAGTGATATAATTCCTTATTCCTGTATACTAATAATATTCCTGCAGTCCAAATACATGAGATCATTAGACATGCGAAATAACCCTATCACTAGGATTCCTAAGAAATGATACTCACTATCATAGCTGCTTTCTTTAGCTGTAGTGCCACAAATTGATCTTTCTCTCAATATTTATAAGTGGGTAGCATTTTCAAATATTGAATATATATATATATATATATATATATATACTTCTTCAGGGTCAGAGGGCATCACAACCCTTGTGGCCCAGGCTTATGTGACTCAGGCTTCCATGTGCTTCAGGTTCCATGTGACTCAGGCTCAAAGTAGGTAACATGGGCCTATTAATGGATGGGAAAGATCTTCCCATTCCCATTAACAGTACAGTACTGTTGTCTTCAACATGGTTTTTTTCTTCTTCTAAAAAGCAAGGGAACTGTGTTCTAAATGTATTATAGGTCAGATTAAAGGTGTTGTTAAAAGTGAATGACAAACTCCAGTGTCAGTGGCTCAATCTATTTGTGCTCAGAAGCATGCCTCAAGCCAAGTTGGGAAAGAACCGTTAGTGCTGTGTTATATAAAGGGGAGAAATATTACTTACACTGTGCCACTCAGTATGCTAGCACACATAGAATCCACTGTTGAGAAATATATGCTCTTCTATTATACGTGACAGATCTGCTCAAGTCCTAAATGGCGAAGACATAGATTTATATTTGGAATAATTTTGCCATTCAAAAGTAAGGCCACAAAGCAGCATGGATTAAAACAAAAACAATTCTTTTCAATGTCTGAGTTAGGTATATAAAATAAGATCATCTACATTTACATAAAATGATAGGGATACATGCTAATTTGAAATATATTTGCTCCAGAAAGCCCTTTATCATTATTGTAATTTAGAGTATAATTCCATTTAATATCTGAAACTCAAATTAGCTTAATAGTAATTGCAAAAGAGAATGTTCATGTGAAAAAGTTAACTAGGATCTAATATTTAAAATTACATTTAATTATTTTGTAAAATTACATTACAGGATGCACTTAGTAAATAATTGTTAAAAATGCATCTATGTTGGAATGTATGCATTTTACTCTTAACATGGGATATATGTTATTCATTGAGCACATGTATTTAACTCATTTTTTATTGTCATCATAACTTAAATTATTGGTTCAAATATTACTCGTGGGATAGAAGTTCTTAAACTTTTTGTGTCATTGACCCCTTTGGCTGTCTGATAAAGCCCATGGACCCTTTCTCAGGATAACGTTTTTAAATGCATAAAATAAAAGACATAGGATTATCAAGGAAGCCAATTATATATGAATAGGGTTATCATTAACATATTTTTTTAAAAAGGAGATTATAAAGTCCAAGTTAAAAACCTAAGGCCTAAGGTGACAGCAGAGAAAGCTTCAGCATGACACGGTTAATCACCCCTTGGTAAGATGAGTCTGGGGGTATTTTCTGGCATTCTTGACCACCTAACTCAAAGACATGGGACAAAAATCTACTAAATCCTGAGGGTTATAATTACTTGTAAGAATGGAGAATGCTGGATCTCCATGACTACTACTGGTACAAAATTTTCCATGAATTTGTAATCTTGTGCCAGTTTAAGAAGCCAGAAATTTACTGCTGTGTGTATAATATAATCATTCTTTCTTTCCTAGAATTAAGTGGACTAGTACAATAACAGCAGTCAGACTGTGCTCTCTGATTCTGCCTTAAATGGTAGCTTTCTAAAGGTAATTCTGGTGAGTGATTGAAAACAACCAGCTACTTCTGGTGGCTAGCAACTAACATCCTTCCTCCCTATCTCTCAGTATGTCTCTATTCCTATAAAGAATATGTTAGCTCTGTCTCATATGTTAACAAAGCTGTATCAGGAGGCGACAGAACACTTGGCACACAGTAAGTGCTTAATAAAAGCTTGCTGATTTACTGAATGATTGACATTTCATGTGTTTTACAAATGGAAACAGTTGTCCTGTGGTCCACTATCTTCCTTTCTTCCTTTGCCACTGAAGTTATGTTTTCTTTGCATTTGTCTGTTACTCAAGGAATGTTTGTCTCTTTTCTTCCTTCCCTTCTAGAAAAGCATTTATAAATGTTGTTATATTACATTCCATTTCCTCTGGATGCTTCCTGCTGAATCTTCCCTCTATTTTTTGCTGATAGTAACTGCAAAGTATTTTTCTTTAACTTTGGGAGATGGGTGTGAAAACAATTACCATTCCCTTTCTTTCTAGATAAGAATGAGGGCTCAGAGAGGCTATATGACTTGCATATGGGAATAAGGCCTATTAGTGCTGGAAATACCAGTTGAGTCCAGGACTTTCAAGTTTCAGTTTGCCCTCTTTACTATACCGTATGGTCAGCATATTCATTTTTAACTAGAGAAACTGAAGTGTATTTAATTCATCTTTTGGCTCTTGAAAACATTTTTTAAAAAAGGTTGATTCCTTAAAAACTGGGTAAAAACAAGGTTAGCTGTTTTTCTCAATGTTTAAAATGATTTACATAAAATTCATCTTTTTGTTCCTTTGTGCATAAGAACAAAAATATTTTAAAAGGAAGCATTTTTTTAACCAAACACTAATAAAGTATGTCCTCTATTCTCCCCACTCACTCCTTTGTGATAAATGCTAGAACAACTGCCTCCAAATGTTAGTAAGTCTAATCATTACTCTGATACCAATATATTTAAATTTATACATAGATCTCCAAATGATGTATGGCCTAGAAAATCAGTCAGTTTGCTTCATAATGCTTATATCTTGTCAAAACCCTCTGATTTGTCAGCATAAAGTTAGACAGAATTAAGCCATATTGATTGGCTATTTGGTGTCAAAATCTGACTTCACAGAGATTTAGGACAGGCACATATTTCTCTGTTTTTACTGAATGTAAAATTACATTATTTACTAAGATAATATATGTATATGTACACACACATACATATACATACATATATATATATATAATGTGTATATATGTATTATGTATGTATATAATTTACTAAGATGCCCATTATCATGACATTACTTGATTAAGGTTTTAAGTGGCTTCACATTGCTTCTAAGAGGAAATTAAATCTTTCAGTCTGGTATTGAATAAACTATCTTTCCTGCTTTATTTCTTATTTCCATTCCTGAACACTGTCCCAAGGAAATTATATAAAACAATCACAAATATTTATTAGGCACCCATTATATGCAAGGCACTATGATAGGCACTGGAAATGTAAAGGTAGTTCATATCTATGTTGCTTCACCTGCCTCAATGAGTGTACATTCACTTGGAGCAGATATCATGTGTATATGTATATGTATATGTATATATATATATACATATATATATATATGTATGTGTATGTGTGTGTGTGTATATACAACATAGTAATGAAGTAAGTTTTTGGAGGGCACTAGTACTGTGGGCCCTAGTAGTGTGAAGATTAGGAAAAGCCTCATGTAAGAAGGTGGTACATGAGTTGAGTCTTGGAGGAAGCTAAGAATTCTGAGGGATGAATCGATCCACTCCAGGCCTGGAGGGGCAGCTAGTGCTAAGGCAGAGAGAGGAGAAGTAGAGTGACACGTAGGAGTAACTGTAAGAAGTCCAGCTTGAATTATAGAGCATGTAAAGGAGGATACTATGTAATGAGGCAGGAAAGGTAGGTTAGGTCAGATTGTAAAGGACTGAGGTAATAGGGAAACTACTGGAATTTATCTGGTGTGTGTACATGGTAATATAGTCTGACTTGTATGTTAGGAAAATCACTTTGGCAGCTCTCACTTTGATGTATGGAACTCAATAGGAGACTATTCCGGTAGCCTAGGTATGAGGAGATGAAGGCCTTTGAAGTGGTAGCTCCATGAGTGTATATAGAAAGGAAAATATATCAAAGAGATTAAGAAGGTAGAAATGACAAGGGTTAGTGTTTGGATATGGGGGTGTGCCCTTGACAGAATTACAAAATGTCATAAGAGGGGCTGGATTTGAGGGGAAAAGATAATGAATCCCTTTTTGTATCTCTTGAGTTGGAAATGTCTTATGGGTAGTTGGTGATGTGGGATTGGCGCTCGAGAGAGACTAAGGATAAGCATGTAGATCTTGGAGTCATCTTCAGGGAGATTGTAGGATAGCACATATTTAGAGCACTTAAGGTGCCATTTTCCCATGTTGATGACACTACCTTAGGTGGTCTTGGCATGTACCAAACCCTCATTACAAGAGGATACACATGAACTGATAAGATCGTGGAATGAAAGAGTGTAGAGAAATAAAAGGATAAAGCCTTGGGGGACACCCACAATTAAGGAAAGAGATATGAATGATGAATTAGCATATGACACTGAAAAGGAACTATCAATAGGTAGGAAGAGAAACAGAATAAAGCGGTGTCATGAAAACCCAGAGAAAAGTGAAGATCCAGGAGGAAAAAGTGGTCAATAATATCAGACACTTCAGAGAGTTCAAGAAAAACGAAGATTGAGAAAAGGTCATCAGAATTGGCAATTAAGAGATCACTGTTTATTTTGGTGAGAACAGTTACAGTTAAGTGATGGCCATTATTACGCTATAACCCAAATTTGATATTTCATTTCTTATACTGCTATGTTTGTGTAAATAATTCCCAACCCCTCGGTATTCTTTCCTCTGTGTCTGATTCTGGGAGATCAGGCAAAGTGAGAATACTGCATTAGGAATTAGAAGACTTTGGTTTGAATCATAGCTCTGCAATAGTAACCTATCACTACTAAGCTTTGTGATCTTGGACATATCACTTCATTTCCCTAGTCTTCAATTTCTTCATATATAAATTGAGAAGGTTGGACCAGATGACTTTTGAGTTCCCTTCTAGACCTTTATCTGTGATACTATGATCTCATAATGTTTAAAATTAGGGGTTTCAATTAGAGTAGAGATTCCCATATTTATTTGGACTACCGCCCCCTTTTCAAAAAAAAAATTTACTCAGCACCCCCCTGGAAATCTACTTTCTTTAACCCCTTAGTGGTTTTTTTGAAATTTGTGTCATTTCAAAAAATATATAAAATATATTTTTTAAATGATTCATCTTATATTTAATAATTTATTGTAAATGTGTGGGTTTTGTCCTACGTTGAAATTTTGTTGACACAATATTGCATCATGTAACTATATAGTACTATATTATAAACAAGTCATTACATGCACATATTACTACTTATGCATGCTGGACTTCCCAATAATGCACAACATGCTCACCTGCCAACACTTGCTTCTTAAGACCTGTAGGTAGACTTGACCACTGATGGGTTATAACTTGCATTTTGTGTGTTTATTTGGAAAATAGTGTACTCACTATGACTTTATTACACAGCAGATAAAACCTGTACAAGTGATTTTTCAAAATTTTCTTCTCTTATGTTTTCACTGCCCCTCAATTGCCCCCAAGGCTACTATCACCCCCCATCATTCCAGCACCCCCTAGGAGGTGGTATCATCCACTTTGGGAACCTGTAAAAAGGCTTTCTGATGGCTCTTCCATCCCTAAATCTCTAATCCTTTGGTATTTGTATTTTTTTCAAGATTCATCTGAGTTGTCATTTCCTCTATGAAATTCTCTCCTATAGACTCAGTTGTTAGCCCCTTTCCTCCTTATATTACTAAACATTTATTTCTTTCCTTCTTCCTTCCTTTATCTCTCTCTGTTCCTCTCTTCCTTCCTCTCTCCCTCTCCTTCTCTCCCCCCCTTCTTTCTTCTTATTTTATTCTTGATTTTTTTTATCTCTAGCACTAGCAATTGTTACTTAATAGTATTGGGAACTGATTGTCTTTGAATTGAATTGAGAAAAAAATAACAATCATCATAATTAAAAAGCTATGATCATGTTTCCAATGCAAAATAATTCAAGTTTTGCATATTTTCCAAATTAAGATAAAAAAGGAATTATATTTCAGAATTCTACTTTATGTGTTTAACTTTACTCTCAAGGGAAGAGATAAAAACCACACTTGTTCAATGTTTTCACCTAGCACAGGTGAAGAAAATTAATTTCCTATCTTAAATGAGTATCATAGAGGATGTCCCTAAACATCAAAGGCTTGCTAGGAAAAAAACAAACAAACAACTTTTAATAACTCACAGTTACCACGTAGATTATAGCTGTAGGGTTTTGCACATTTTTGTAATTCACTATTAATAGTCATTGTATATCTGGTTCCTTAGATGCATCGAAAATCCAACCTGTCCAAATTATTACTTTGCTATTTAGTACCTGGCACACTGAGGCTATAAATCAAAATACTTCAGCTAATAGGGATTCCTAAGTAAACGTTAATTGTTTAGGACTGCAGATGTGGGGGGGGGCGGGGCGGGCATAGTTCACTTAGAGTAGGAACTACGAATTCTGAGTCAGGCCTGGATCTACACCCGTGACTTAGTCATGCCTGGTTCCGCGGATTGAGGCCTAAAGTAGCACAATTATGTTATCCCTTATAGTTCGTTCCAACACAACAACAGTAGTGACAACAGCAACAAACTATGGACGGTCTCGACCCCATATAAGAAACATTGGATCATTATATAAGCAATTACTTTTTTAAAAAATGTTTGTGTATGTGTGTGTGTACATGTGTTTATTTAGGAAAATGTAATATGGTAATTATAGTAATAATAGTAACCTACAAGTCAGTCTTATGCCCTATCAAAACACAAAGCCCAATAAACACTAAGGGTACAAGTTTATACCCTTTATGAAATAAATACTTCAAAGCAGACATTATAAGTTACTAAATATTAGTGGGGTAGTAAGCATATGCTTAGCACTGAGGGGTACCATAAAAGCGGGGAAGAGTCCTTCAGAAGTAATGTATTATAACAGAAAAAAAGCAATGAATTCTGAATCAAAGCACTTGACTTCAAATCTTGCTTCTTACTATCTCTTGAAACTTCAAGATGTCACTTAAATTCTCTGGGCCTCAGTTTCCAAATTTATAAAATGAGGGTGTTAGGTTGGGATGACCTTTAAGGTCTCCTCAGTCCTAAAGATATCGTCCACAGAACTTTGTAATCTAACGATTGGCTTTCTTTGTGGTAGTGCCACCAGGGGAAATGGAGGAATATGTCATTGCTGAACAAACAGTAATAATAGCTAAAATTCATGTAGCACTCACTATGTGCCAGGCATTGCACTAAGTACTTCACAATTATCTCATTTGATCCTCACAACAACCCTGGGAGGTAGGAACTATTATATCCCTATTGTATAGATGAGAAAATTGAGCCAAACAAAGGTGAAGTGATTTGCCCAGGGGCTCACAGTGTGCAAGAAAATTGAGAACCACCTTTATTAACACAAATTCCACTCCTTTGTTTACATAACATCCATCCTATGGCTGCAAAATTGGCATGCCATTAAATGTCATTAAATTAAAACAATTCTGTGCTTCTAACTATTCCTTAAATTCAGCCCATTCTGTCCAAGACTAAACCGCCTTTGTCAGAAAATAAAGTTGTCTATACTGCATGATTGCAGGTGCACTAATGGCTCATTTCTCAAAATTATAAGGGACTAACTTTACACTAAAAGCTTTAGCAAGTAAGATGACAAAGGCAGGACCATAACTTCCAGAAAAAAAATACAGATGAAATTTATATATAGAACCTATTTCATTATCCACATAGAAGTATGAAATTTTAAAAGAACCAGAGGAAGACATCTAGCATGTTTGGTGAAGAACTCTTATGATGGTTTTGCAGAGAAATATGAAGACTAGACTCACAGACTGAGATATCAATTAAGTTTTGCTATTTTCAAAGTAGATATGAAGATGTTTAAGAAAAATTATGATAGGTAGGGAACCATATGTTTCTAGGGGTGCTCGAGACCCCAAAACACCAACACTCCAGGTCCTGCCGAAAGAATTCGACTCAAGCCTTCTCAGCCAAGGGAAAAGACAAAGTTTATTAAGGGTTTGCCATAATGGGTCATCTTAAGAAATTCCACCCTTTGTGATGCCTGTTTTCACAAGCAGGCCAGATTCAATCTACTGAGCTAGATTGATGTCATGGAGACAAGATGAGACTTGGTCTGGGGTGACTGGAGAAGGGGTTTAGGGAGGGTCTTGAGGAGGAGTCTAAGGAGTAGCTTGATGGGACCAGGATGAGGTCAGACTCCAGGGACTAGGATGAGGTCAGACTCCAGCAACCAAGAGAATGGGATTAAGGGTGGGAAGTAGTTGAAGGCATGGATATTGATAGTATCAAGGGTGGAAAGTAGCTGGACAATAAAGTGCAAAGAATGTAAGGTTATAGCCTCAGGCCAAGGCCAGATCAAGTGGGAAGATTCAAGGAGATTTCAAGTGGGCTCCCAGAGACTGTGCCCTCATCATTCCCCCCTCAAACAAACAGGACCCAAATTCTTTTGAGGTCCAAGGGGGTTCCCACAGTCTAAACCCCACCAGGTAGAATGCCTATATTGATGAGATCACCAATTCACTGATTTGTGAAGTATTAAGGTGTTAGCATAATTCATTTATTATGTATGCTCATTGTAAGTTAAGAATTTGTTCTCCGAAGAGATGAAAGAAAGAATAAGTGCATCTAAATTTGGAGGTGGATGTAAGTAATAAGATAAATGACAGAAATATTTCCTGAGTGTTGGGAGGGTTGAGTGCTTGGGACAGTCTAGGGGAAAGTAGAGGAGAATTCATCAAAAACAAATTTTAGATACTTTATAATTTTCCCCAGGACTGGTCCTACCATTAAGAACCTGATTATTCTTCAAGAATAATTTGAAATGAAAAGAAAGGTACTCTGTTGATGGAACAGTGACTTATTTCCTATTCCTCAAAGCAAAAAGTTCACCAATTCTCTCTAACCAGAGAGGGGGAAATCCTAAAAGCCAGGATTTTCTGAAACATCTAAGCAAGCTGGGGGAAAGATGTGTTATAAACAAATAGCAAAGCAAATTAGAAGACATTGGTATGCACAGATAAAGGTTTAATTTCTTGAAAGAAAATTATTGTTAATTTTTCATTATGCTATTTTGCTTAATGCCATCAGTTGCCTGAAGATATCATTAAATAACACAATGGGGTTTTAAGTTGTTTGGGTTCAATAACTGGTATGTACCATATGTCAATTAATTTGGCTGATGATATAAATGAATAGCATAGAAAATAAAAGTAAAAAAATACTCACTGATTGTTTCAGCAGTTGGCCTTTAACAAGTTTTGTTGCTTTGTGTTTTCAAAGTTTACAATTTGAAAAGTAACTTTTAGCAATATTTAAGTAGAGAATATAAACTTTTTTATAACTGATTCACATTATTATATATAGCTTTTGAAATAGAAAAGCTTCTTCAGTAACTTAGTTTCTGTGTTCACTTTTTTGATTTTATTATAATGATCTCATTTAAAAGCTCGATTAGCCTGTTCAAGTATCCCTTAGCAACCATTTGCAAAATCACTTGTAGTCTCCACTGGCAGTACATAGAGAACGTTTTGATGGTCTTCACACAATTGTATGGTAATTTACATGGATCATTCACATCAACCATTTAGAAATGTGGGCGTCAAGATAGCAGAAATAACCATATCAACTGTGCTTGGTACCAATTAGCTTAGTTATGTAGACCTACTCAGATTTTAGAATATATATGATAAAAGGTTGATTCTTCATGATCTCAGATGAAGAAATATTGGTGCCCAAACCTGCTAAGTTAAAAGTTGAGTTTAACTCTGAGAAAGCATACTTATGGAAGGCTATTTTATTTTCATGGATTTGAAATATCCATGATTCATGTGCCCTCAGTGTTTCTGGAAATTTCTAAAAAAACAAAACAACAACAAAAATCCACAACAACCCAGAGAAAAAAGATCAGTTGTCAGAGGAAAATGCTGTTAATAAATCTTTAGAATTGAATGGTTAGTTCCAGAGGAAATAATGTTATTGAAACAATATGTGAGAAAAACTGTTTTGATTGCTTCAAACTTTCAGAGATAGGATTATTTTTGAAGTTGTTGGATGTGGGCTAATATTTTTTAAGGAAAATATATTAATTTTTCAAAGGTAGGTCCAGATGGTTTTGTTTTCAGTTGGTCATATTGTTTCTTTTAAAGATTAATTTAGTGTTCTCCAGAGATGTTGGGTAAACAACTCTTGAAAGTCAATTTCTATAACCACGGAATAAACTTCTACTCCAGGCTTCTTTAATGGGAAAATACATTTGAGACAATATTGGTACTTTCATATTATATGGTTTTTTCCAGAATTATATATAAATGTAAGAAATGCTATCCAGTGTCATATCAGTCCATTCATTGCAGCATTCGACCAGGCTGTGACAATGGCATTAAGAATGGTCTGAGGGTTTGATAGTCTTTCATATACAATTTTAAACAAATAAGCAATGTCCACATTCTCTATAGCTGAGAGGAGGGACTTCATCCAGCTGATTATGGAAGGTTAGGGATCTTTCTGACTTTACTAGACAATTCATAATCATATATTTGCCATGAATTTAGGTCCAGGAGAAAGGTAAATAATTGTATTTTCTGCATGTATCATTTTCAGGGTCATAATGATAACAAACTCACCTCATATGCCACTCTAAAGGTTACAAAGTACTTTTCTCACAACTACCCTGTGACAGACTTTGATGTGAAATTACAGATAGTAATGGCTTTGTTTTGTTGATGAGAAGACCTCAGCTTGAAAAGATTAGATAACTTCCTCCATGTGTAACAGACTCATTAAATCTATTAAGCCACAAAAATACATTACTTAAGTTTCAATATATTTGCCTTAAAATTATTTTAGGCTCAAGAGATTCTCACAAACTCTCCTATTTTGGGCTTTGCTACTCAAGGTGGTGTCTGCTCTATACTTCAGCTGTGTACCCTCAATTTTCATCTTTACAAGAAAGTTATAGCAAGATCAGCAGAAGGAATTCAGAGATGAGAGTAGAGGGTTTGGTAGCCTCTGTCAGTTGGGTCCCAGAAGGCAGTCAGAGGCTCTGTGTCACTGCCTCTTGTTAACACCTCTTCCTTAGATGACTAAAATAGTTTTCTATTTTTTTTTCTCCTCCCAGCCCAAAGATTCTTACCCCCACTGCCATAATTCATACTCCATGTGTTGTTTCCATTGTTTGATACTTATCCTCATTCCCCTTAAGCCTTCCACCACTACCCCTACTCTAAGACTACCCACCTGCAAATAAGGAAGATTTTGTTTTCCTTTTTAGAGTTCAGTTTCTTAGGATCCATGGCCATGGCAAAGTCTAGTTTCCAGGTGTTAGATCATAACTCCCAGAATAGCCCCAAGCCTCCTAGATAGTAATTCCTAGAATCATAGTGATAGACAGTTCTACTGAGGCTGCATCATGAGATAGAGGGGTGACATAATTGATATTTACTATGCTTGCACAGAATAATGATATTGCTAAAGTTAACCTATGAGCTTAATGCTGGCAAGATGCCTTCTTTGTCTATTGCCCTATAAAGCAAGTGGGCACTGGTCAGTGAGTGGGGAAACCATGGGGAACCCATAGGGGAATCTGTCTGTGCCTTTACCAGACCCCATCAAGGCTTGAGGGGATTAAGGGGAGTGCACAAGCTGTGCCTGTCTTGACTGACCCCACTGAAAAGAAGGGGAAGTTGCCCCCTCCACCTTCTCACTGGCCCCTGCAAGAAGGGTGATTAGGGAGTGTTGGAGAAGTTAGTGCTCCCATTATCAGCCACTCCCTCTTGAAAAGACTAGACTAGAATAAAGTAATATTATTAACCTCTCTGAAGCCGTCTTCCTGTCTGACCAGATCAAGAGTGAACCTGTTAAAGGCTGGAATCTGAAAACGCCAGTGCCTCCCATGTATTATCTGTGAAACACCACCCCTTCCACTGTTGCCTCTGGAAGAAGTAACATGGGTTGTTGTTCCATGGGTAACAAACCTGCTTCCATCTTGAATTTTTTTTTTTTTGCTTTCTTACTCCTTCCATCATTTGAATCTGAGATCTGGAACCATCCTGATTATGTGGTCTTCCTGGCCATCCTTTCTAGCACTGATCGTACTTTCTTCCAAACGTCCCAAATTACTGGTAGAATGAAGAATTGAAAATGTCTTCTTCTCCCCTGCCACTTCCAGGAGCTCTTTTTACCACAATTGTTCAATAACCTCTCTTCCTTTGAGACTCACTTAATCCATATCTACCACCCAATCAAAATTCTCATACTTCTTGTCTAATATCAAGGTCACAACTCTCTTTCCTCAGTGAACTCATGTCTAGTTCACAGCCTTCCTCTCCTCCCAACTTCTGTCCACATACTAGGGGACTTCAATATACAAGCTGATACACCCTCAAAAACCTAACCTTCCAGGTTCTCCACTTAGTATTTCCCATGACCTACTCTTCCAACCTCCCTCAACACAGAGCTGGTCATACCCTTGATTTTTTTCCATCACCCAGAGTTCATGGACTCTGAGATTTCTTTATCTGATCACAATCTGTTTTCATTCCACATCTCTCTCTTCCTTGAAATATCAAACCTTGTTTTTCATCCTCATTATGACCCTCAGTTCCTTGACTCCTCAGTTCTTTCTAAGGCTATCATTCCTACACTTTCTTCCCTTCCCTCCTTTGACCCCTTGATGAAGCAGTTCAACTCCTATCTAAGATCTTGCCTTACCAAGCCTCAGCTTTGCATTACTCCCATGTGCTGCCTTTACTCCTACTTGCATGGTACTGGAGAAAATTATGAAACTAACCTGCCTGGGTTCACAATAAATTTATGTTATATAATCTCAACTGGGCCCTCATTGAAGCAAGGTAATCCTTTTACACCTTCCTAGTTAACTCAGTGTCCCACTCAATCACCAAACCCAAAGAGGCTTTTCAAAACCTTTTCATCTCTCCTCAAACTTTTCATGTCTCATCCCTCCTCCCATATTCTTAGCTGGGAACTATCAAAACCTCAAAATAAATGACCACAGCATCACAGAGATTATGTATCCACTGTTAACTTTGAAAAATACCAAAGAGCTCACAAAAGTAATACCCCAATTGTTAAACTCTGAAAAATAAAAGAAAAGAACTAACAGTGGTTATAAGAAAAAAAGCATTTTTTATTCTGCTGGAGGAGGGAAACTAGATATGTGTGCTGAGTTCTGCTCTAGTACCGAGGAGACCCACTATATTGAGGCTACGCCTTGATACATATAGTAGTAGTAGTAAATACATATAGTAGAAACATGTAGCGAGCTGTAGTTATGTCAATGAAGGGATAACAGCAACAATGAGCCAAGTTTGATTCATAGCAAGGCTTAATAACTGGAACATCATTCCTGCAGGTGCTTGTCCAAGCTCAGGGACAACGTGGACCTGGTGTAAAAGAATTCTGTGATTTTGCTTCAGTAGAGCTCATCCAGAGGGTGGGTACAGAGGATTGTTGCTGTGTCAAGCTCAGGGCATAGCTTGCATGCTGGGCATTAGCTCTGGGAAACATGGTGTTTTTTAATAGTAAAAAGAGAGGAGTGAAAAGAGAGGGGTGGTCTTGGTGTGGGCATACTGACGGAACATTGTCTCATATGAAAAACATTGTTTCCCTGAAAAAATTGAGGAAATTCAGAAAGAGCTTGCTCTTTTTCCCTCCTCCTCATTTCATATTACCCAAATGGCTTCTGCCACTATTTCCTTCACCTCTGTCTCACATGAAGAGGCAGCCCTTCTCCTTATCAAGGCTAACCACTCCACACACAAGTGATCTCATTCCATTCCATCTTGTTCTGCAGATTGCCACCTCTATAGCCCTCACTCTAATGGATCTTCAATCTCTCCCAGTCTACTGCCTGCTTTCCTGTTGCTACAAGCACAATCATGTCTCCCCCACCCTCAAAAAATAAGTCACTTGATCCATCCAGCCATCCCCCTTAGACATTGTCCCATATCTCTTCTCTCCTTAGTCTCTTTTTTCTGGGTTTTCAATCAAGTCACACCTACTAAAGATGGTTGTTCCCTAGGATTCTATCTTCAGCCCTCTTCTCTTCCTCCTACTATTTTATCTGGGGATCTCATCTGCTATCAAGATCAATATCATCTCTATGCTGGTAATTTTCAAATCTAATTGTCCAGCTCTACACTGCTCCTAACTTCCAGACTCAAATCTCCAACTTCCTATTGGACATTTCAAACTGGATATACTACAGATTCAACATGTCTAAAATTGATCTCACTATCTTCCTTCACCCCACAACCTTCCCCACCTCTGAACTTAACTATTTTTGTTGAGGTCACCATCATTCTTCTAGTTACTCAGGCTTGTAATCTAGGTGTCATCTTTGACTCCTCATTGTATCTCACCACACATATTTAATATGTTGTCAAGTCCTATCACATTCCTGTTCATCTTCCCTTTATTTTTGAAATTAATCTTCCTGAAGTACAAAATTTACCATGTCACCTCAATCCCTCACCTCCATTTAATAGACTCCAATAGCAATCTTTACTTCCACTATCACATATAAAATCCTATCATTGGCATACAAAGCCCTTTACAATCTGACTATGTCATATATATCCTGTCTTCTTCCACCTCCCTTCTTCCAATAAATTCTGTGATCTGATAACATGGATCTCCTTGCTATTCTTTGCATAAGGCACTCCATCTCCAGAATTTTGAAATTTTCACTGCTTGGAATGTTCCCCCTCCTCATTTATACCTCCTGGCTTTTCTGGCTTACTTCAATTCCCAGTTAAAATTTTGCCTCATACAAGAGACCTTTCGTGTTCTCTCTTCATGTTAGTTTCTTTCCTCTCTTGATAATCTTTAATTTTTATCATGTATATATTTTGTTTGTACTTTATTTGTTCATTTATGTTGTTTCCTCCATTAAACTGAGCTCCTTGAGAGCAGGGACTGTTTTTTGCCTTTCTTTGTATCCCTGATGCTTAGTACAGTGCCTGAAACATAGTAGGTACTTAATAAATGCATATCGAATTAATTGATTTCTGCATTTTAAATCTCTCTCTTCTGCACATACTCCACATAGTTTCAGAATTGATATTCCTAAAACACAGTTCTGTCCATCATGCCCATGCGCAAAAAATATCTTCAGTGGCTCTAGGACAAAATATTGAATTTTTAGCCCGGCATTTAAAGCCTTCTTTATACAGCTGGCTTCAGGTTACCTTTATAGTTTTATTGCATGTTACTCCCATTTGTACAATCTCTATTCTAGTCAAAGTGGGCTATTGGCTCTTCCCAAATATAGCATTTCCTATCTTTCTGCCTTTTTGCAGGAGGGGGAAAAGGGGAAGGAAATAAGCACCTACTATGTGTAGGTACTTTACTAAGCACATTATGATCTTGTTTTGATCCTCACGACAACCATGTGAGGTAGGTGCTGTTATTCTGTCCATTTTGCAATTGAAGAAACTGAGGCAGACAAGTTAAGTGGCTTTCCCACTGTCTGAGACTGGATTTGAATTTAGATCTTTCTGATTTTAGGCCCAGAGCTCTATCTACTGTGCCACTTAGTTTTCACTATACCTAGAAGTCACTGCTCATATCTACTTTGTGAAATCCTTCTTTTCTTTCATGTGTCATCACTTATCAAGGCCTTTCCTGATGGACTCTTTTCCCTGGAAATTACTTTGTATTGTTGTATATGTGCTTTATACTTTTCTGTGTACTTGTTGTTACCCTACTACCTGACCTCCTTATCCTTCTCCCTACCGCATCCACTCCAAATAGAATACTGAATTTTTGAGGTCAAGAACTTTCAGTTTTGCTTTTGTATTCCCAGCCCCTGACACAGTGCCTCATACTAGAGATGCTTCATAAATGCTTGTTGAATGAATGGAATTGAAACCAAATCCTCAGAAGATTTAGATCTTTCCAAAAAAAGAACTTTCTCAAATTTGTCATATGCAAACATTTTCCTGTTAGTTATTTAGTGAAGTTTATAATAAACCAGGTATAAATATAGTTAATTATCTGTCAACTTCAAATTGAAAATGGCCAGTATTATATTGTTTAAATTTTTTGTTTTGATGACTAAACCATGCTTTCCATTGAATAACTGTGATATCACTAGGTAAATATCTTTAAATGTATTTACATAGGATCATAGACTATTATTCCTCTCCATGTTCTGCTCCTGATTCTCTGGACTTTCTCCACCATGCTATGGTATGCTCATTACTTTGGAAATTCATCTCCACTTTCTTTCTCAATGAAATGAAAGTACACTTCACCTCTGTGACCCCTTCCTGTGATTGGTTGGCTCCTTCTAGAGCCTCCATTTTAAGAAGAGTATTTTTCTTCTTTCCTCTTCAGACTTTTCTACCATTCCCCTGAGTTGGTACCTCTCATACTACTTTTATTTGTTGAATTTCCCTGTTAGAATGTAAGCTCCTTGAGGGCTAAATTTCCACTTTATTTGTATTTCTGGCACTTAGCACATTGCCTGGCACATAGAAAGCATTAATGCTTACTGACTTATCTATTCTCAGACCTGGGAACAACCTCAGAAACCATGCCCAAGAGACCCCTTTTATGCATAGAGCTGAGGAAACAAAAAACAGAGTTCAAGGTATTTGACCAAGGTCTTATGGATAGTAAGGGACAGAGATAAAACTAGATCATACATCTTCTAAATTTCAGTGTAGTGATTTTTCCATTATTCCAAGTTTTCCATTCAAAATATTTATGATGTTCAGTAAGAAAAAATAAGTTTGGTTCCCTTAATGATATGTTGTTTTTCTCTGAATGAAAATTGTTTTTCTCTGAGATGAAGGTGTTATGAAATATCTAAGAGAGACAATGGGCTTAGTAAATATTTTATATTTTTTTCCATATTAGTGACCATTACATTAGAAAAGGGGAAGGAGGAGAATGGATTGGAGATATAAGTATAATTTACAGAGCTTAGTTAAGTGACTATAATATATCCCAACTGAAAAGTGACCCTGTGGCTTTTCCTTTCTAATAATGGAGAGAAAAAGGGAGCCAAAGTTAAAAGTGATTAATAAAAAGAGATGGATAATAAGAAGGAAGCTCAGTTACAATAATTACTGACTAGAGGAAACCGTCTTCTGAGGTCCTTAGATAATCAATAGAGTACAGCTACTTGACTAATGCAATAGAAGAAGCTTTTACTGTTAAAACGTAGCTGTGAACTGGTCAAAACTAGGGCTTTTTGAAGGTTGAAGAATTTCCTGGAAAAATAAAGGAAAAATGATGACTGTAGTTGGACTTAGCAGGGCACATTACATTGAAGTTCTTTTAAATACTACTAGGATCATAAATTTTTATTCTTAAATAGGGGTAAAAGCACACACTGCTCATACTCTATAAACACTTATGCTTTCATTGGTTCATATCTTATAGAGAGAATTTTATCAATTTTAAGCTGACATTTAAATGAATTATATATTTATGAATATGCATAGTTGTATATATATGTACATATATAAATCTACGTGTTTGTGTATTAAAACATCTAGAGGTCTCATGATGGTTTTTTATATACGTACATACATATATATTGTGAATATATTTACATATTTTAATATATGTGAATATATCTTTTTAACATATACATCTATCTATATATGTTTTGAAAGTATAAAAGGAGATAAAACATCTACTTGACAGAACATGGAGACCCTGTCACATTGATTAATTTGATTTCCTGCACCCTTTTGCTTTCTGCTTAGAGTCCATCCTTTGCTCCAGAAATCCAAAGAGCTATAAATCTGATTTAGCAATAAAAGTTGGAAGCAACTATAGTTTAAGTGAGAGCAGTAGATTCTACCTCAGCAAGGCCTAGAAAAGGGAAAAAAAGTCTATCTTCAGCAGATATATGTGCCTTGACCAAAGTTAAATAGGGGAGCATATATTTAAATCTATTCACTAAATCTTAATAATCTTTTCTTGTGATTGTGTTTCTCAGCTGATTTTTTCCTTTCCTTTCCTATTCACACTATACTAGGATTCAGTCTTTATAACCTCACAAATGCATTACTGAAAACATCCTCTTCTCTGAATCTAGATTCTTCCTCCATTAATCCATTAGTACAGCTTTACCAGTTAATTTTCCCTAAATACTGACATTGTCATTCCATTCCCTAGTCAAAAACCTTTCATGGCTTCATATTTCTTAGTATGTCATGTAAAAACCTCTCTGAATGGATTGTAAAGTCTTTCATAATTCATAGAAATGTCTAATCAGTCTTTTTCTGTAGAACTTTTCAACAATCATGTTTTTCTCTAATCAAGTAGGTCTCCTCACTGTTCCACAAACATCCCTTACTTGTTCTCGTCACTTAAGTTCTTTTTACATGAAAGCTATTCTTAGCCTTTTGCCTAGTCAATTCTTACCCAGTCTTCAAAGTCCAGACTTTGAAGTAGTCCATACACTACCTTTTCTCTTAAGGCTTCCTTTTACTACTCCAGCAAAATTAGTATTGGTTCCCATCTCTGAATTCCTTTGGCATTTATATATTTATCATTTTATACATTCATTTATTTGTTGTTATTTCATTCATGTTAGTCTTGCCTACCCAGACAAATGTCAAATGACTTGAAATTAGGGGCCCTATTTTCTATTTTTCTAGCTAAACACATTGCCTAACACCACTGAGTACATAATAATAGCTAACATTTATGTAATGCTGTACATGTGCCAGACATTGTACTAAACACTTTGTCTGCTTTGATGTTCATAAAAAACCCTGGGAAGCAGGTGTTATTATCTCCACTTTACACATGAGGAAACTGAGGCAAACTTAGGTTAAGTGACTTGCACAGGGACACATAGTAATTTTCTGAGGCTGGATTTGAACTCAGGTCTTCTTAATTCCAGGGCCATCTCAGGTCTTCTCAATTCTAGTGGACTCTTGTCCACTATACCACCTAGCTGCACGTGCAAAGTCCTCTGCCTGTTCAGTTGCTATGTGGATTTTAAGGCCCAAACAAAATGCTGTTTCTTCAAATCTTTCCTGATACCTCCTTATGGAAGAACTCTTTCCCTCAAATGACTTTCCAGAATATTAAAGAATATCATAGCATTTTGCATCTGTCTTATTGCAGAATTTTAAGTTCAAGATGGGCTTAAACTTTTCTTACTAGGTAATCCAGGGGCATTCCATGTTTTGCGCAGAGAAGGAGCATGGTATTTCTATTGCCTGCAATGAAGCACATGAGAGGTAGAAGATGCAATGTGAGTTTTAAGGTTTAAAAGGTCACTGCAATCCAGTGATGTTCCACTTTATCTAGAATATGGAGTATGTCGAGAGGGTAGTATGATATACTTCATACTTCTCGTTTGTTGCATTTCATGTATTTAGGTGCTATTTTGAAATGGAGCTATATTTATATGCATGTATATGCCATATTTTCCCAAAAGACTGTGAACTCCATGAAGAAACTATAGCTTAACTAAACTTTGTTTCTCATCTCATGCCTGTTGGTATTGCTGTCGTCTAGTTGTTTCAGTCATGTCCAACTCTTTGTGACTCCATTTGGGGTTTTCTTGGTTTTCTTATCCAGCCCATTTTACAGATGAGAAAACTAAGGCTAACAGGGTTTAGTGACTTGGCCACAGTCACATAGCTAGTACAAGTCTGAGGCTGGATTTGAATTCAGAAAGATGAGTCTTCCTGACTCCAGGCCCAGCACTTTATCCACTACAGCATCTATCTGCCCATCATTCCATGCCTAGGACAATGCTAGGTATGTGGTAGGCACTTAACAAATTGTAATTTGATTTTAGTTTTATGTTCTTTATTGTATTACAGTAATTTGGGTACTTCTTATTTCCTCTATTAGCTTCTCAAGAGCAGAAACTGTATATTTTTCTTTGCTTTTTGCTTATAGCCTAGAATAGGACCTTGCATATAGTAGATGGAGGCAGAGGATCTGGTTCAAATCTGAGACTAATATTACCTATGTTATTTTAAGGCAATTACTTCTTCCTTAGGTCTTAGTTTCTTCTTCTCTAAAATGAGGAAGTTGTATTAAATAGCTTCTGAGATCTCTTCCAACTCCAAATTCATGATACTATAAAGTATCTTTTTTTAAATGAAGAAATGAGTTAATTATTATAGTAATATGTATATATATATTATAAGTTCTATAGTAATATAAATATACAAAACTATATATGTATATAGAGATATATGCTATGTATAAGTATATATACATATACACATATGAAGCTACAAAACTCCTATCTATACAATGAAGCTTTACTTTAACACTATATACTATAATTCAGAATTTGGCATAAGGCAAGGCTATCTTGAACTATTCTCACAAGAAGTTCTCAAAAGTACATACATAAAAGAAGTAACCTATAAATATAGTACTTATTACATGTTCACATTCCATTAATTCTACAGACTGTATCATTATGAGGATACAACAGTCTCTTAAGGTTAAATCAATACCTGATGCATTTGTCTTTCTAAATATTTGAGGTCAACAGTAGCATCTGTTTAAATAGTGTCTAATTGCATAGTAGAATGTTATTCATATATACCATGTATAACAAAAATAATTTGTTCAAAACAAACAAAAAGTCCATCCTTGGTTATTTTTTCTTTCTGTAATTTTTCTTTTATGACTTCATCAGATCCCATGGGTTTAATTATGAGCTTTATGCAGATGACTCCCAGATCTATATATCTAGTTATTCTGGGTGAGGCCTGACTTAGTCATGGGCCATGGTATTTTATTGTCAGTAGAAGAATGAAATGAAACACTTGTACATCATCTAACAATGAACAAAAGGAGATTTACTTAGGCATAGCAGAAGGATATTCCACACAGATATACACTGAGGACTGAGCAAAACTCAGCTCAGCAAAGCTCACCTGTTGAGTTGACCATAGTGGTACCCACATCAGAGCATACCTGAAACTCCTCATGGCTGTTTGTTACAAAAGTGTCCAGAAAGTGATGCCAATAGCTTCAGTTTTTAGTTTTTGAGCCAATTAATTCTCCAAGACAATTTTAATACATTTGAAGGAAAAATCAGGCTAAATTTCATAAGGCTTATGACTTTACTCCCACCACACCAACCCTAATCTACAACATCATTGTTTTTGGGATATTTCAAATGTCACATCTCAAATTCAATGTAAGTAAAACAGAACCCATTGGCTTTCTCCAAAACCCACCCATCTTCTAAATTTCCCCTTTTCTGTCAAGGGCATTGCTATCTTTTCAATGTCATAGGTTTATAAGACTGGAGTAATCTTTGACTCCTTGCTCTCTCTCCTTTACCCCACAACAAAATCACAATTAAATGTCAAGTCTTCTCAATTCTACCCACAAAGATCTCTCATCTGCTCATACAGCCACCACCCTGGTTCAGTGCGAAATCCTCTTAAATGGTGTTCCTGCTTCCATTCTCTCTCCTCTCTGGCTTATCATCTTCTCAGCAGCCAAATTTATTCTACTAAATCAGAGATCTGACTATGTTACCCCACTGTCTGATAAACTCCAGTGCTTTCCTAATACCTTTAAAATTCTTGTTTTTGCATTTAAAGTTCTTATGAGGCTTCAACTTAACTATCTAGACTAAATTTAAATTACTTCTCTTCAGGTTCTCCATGGTCCAGTCAAACTGGCCTTTTTGCTGTTTTTCACACATGTCGCTCTATCAACCTTCTCTGTGCCTTTGAACCAGCCATTCCGAGCATAGGAAAAAACTCCTAAGCTCCACTTCCATGAAATTTAGCCTGTTTTTTCCTTAAAATATATTGAAATAATCTTTGAGGATTAATTGGTGCAATTATCACTCTACCTCTGCCTCTTAGAAATCTACTGTTCTATTTTTAGGATTTTTCATTGACTTCAAAGCTTAGTTCAAGCATCTAGATACTCTAAATATTCTTTCTATATCTGGATATTATGGTACCTCCTCCACCCTGTTCAGTTCGTATTATTTTGTATGTATTTACATATGTGCATGTTATCTCCACTGTCAGAATGTAATTTCCTTGAAGGCATGGACTCTTTCATTTTTGTCTTTGTAGCTCAAGTTCCTAGCCTAGTGCCTAACACATAGTAGGCACTTTATAGATCCTTTTTCTTTGATATACACACACTAAAAACTCATAAAACTACCATCTGAAATCTGCTGATATCCTTTATAATTTTCTCCAACAGAAAGAGAAGAAACCTGGAGACCTAGTTCAGTTTTTTTTTTTTAAGTGGGGGTTGGGGAGATTCTATTCTGTTTTATTTTTTAGCTAATTGCAAGCAATTTCGAATTAGGAATTTTTACAATAAAAAAGTAAAGGATCAATAAATTCCATTTAGGAAGCTTAATTAATATGTAGATAATTTCCTAAAGAATTGTTGAACTTACAGTGTGGAAGGGTGAAAAATTAGCATGTGTTTACAATAAGTTTTTGGTAATAACTCTTAAGGGTTATAATAGTTCAGGTAAAAGTAAACCAAGGTTATGCCTAAAAACATTTCTAGCACTATTTCAATCCAACAGGTTATCAATTAGTTTGTAAAGAGCTTAGGGATACTTGTGGATGAAATGTGCTACATACAGTAGATGAAAGTCATTACCTTTATTACCTTTTCCATGGATAAACAGATGATTTCACTTTCCAGAGCTATTAATCTACCATCTTTTATGAGCACTAAATCCCTGTTCGGGAAACAAATACCTATGCTATAATCATTGAAAATTAATATCCCAGGTTGTTTATTTTCTGAATTACCTGCCCTAAATGAAAAGGCTTCTGATATTATTTTTCTTTGTTGGAGATTATTCTCTTGAAATTCCTCCAATGAATCACTATTGTATCCCATTTAGGCTGCGAGCTTCAAGTAAACCCCAGTGCATAAAATTCTTCTCTGTCACCTTTTCAATCGCCGCTTTTGTTCACATGTGTTTGTAATAAATGAGTTGGACTTGCTAAGCAGGTGGGTGATTGGATTGGGAATTTGTGTCTCCCGGTTATTCCATCTTTTTTTATATATGAATTCAGAGAGAAACACTGAAGTGATAACAGTGTAAATCACAGTTCTTGATTTACTCGTTGATCTGAGCACAAGGGGAATAGCAGTATGAGGCCATGTATCTGTGTCACCGAAGAAACTTTCTAGGATATGATGATATTCATTCATTCTTTCATTCATTTAACAAATTATTATAGAATGCCTCCATTTGAGGTGATGTGCTAGGCTCTGTGGACCCCCAAAAGATGAATAAAACATAGTCCCTACTCTCAGTAGGTTTTCAATATAGTACCATGTAATCACAATACCAAGTAAAATGTGAAAGTGCAATAAGACAAAAGTCTGTCAGACTTTAGATGAGAAAGATTAATTCCAGCTAAGATGTTAAAAAAAAAAGCTTTATGGATCTGATGACATTTAAATTGAGGACATAAAGGTATTCCAGCCAGAGAGGACAGTGTGAGTAAAGCTATGAGAGAAACATGTGGAAAGTTGGGGTATATTAGGACCCTCAATGTTTCTTTATATTATAGAGATTCAGTGTAATCATTTGAGACAGTTACATGATGCAGTGAATAGAGCACTGGGCCTGGAGTCAGGAAGACCTAAGTTCAAATCCGAGCCTCAGACATTTACTAGCTGTGTGACTCTGGGCAAGTCACTTAACTTCTGTTTAGCCTTAATTTCCTGGAGAAGGAAATAGCAAACCACTCTAGAGTCTGCCAAGAAGACCCCATGGATAGTATTTGCGTGCTATGATCCATGCATCACAAAAAGAAATGCCTGAAAAACTGAGTAACAACAATGTAATGATTTGGGGAGGGGAAGATATTGTCATCTTGTTTTCCAAATATTTGTGAAGTAGCTAAGGCTCTTTGTGAATAGTTACTTTACCAATACCAAAGGATGAAATACTACCTAATGATTATTCATCAGCTGAAATTTCCCTTAGAAAACGTGTCCTGGGTATCAAATTTTACTGAGTTATTTCATGTTATGATGGAACAACTACAGGGCTGGAAGAAGATATCTGTATGCCATGTAATTATAAAAGAATGTTTTTAATTGATTGACTGAAAGGTTTGAAATTTGCAACTTTCATATTTGAAAATTATGCTCTTTTCTTGTTATTGTCTACCTGATTCTTTACACTTTTTGACTATAACACATGCATTAATGGGTGTGTGTCAAGAGAAAAATGAGCATTTCCCTCTTTACATGTAGCAGGCTCTGGGGAAGCATGTGCAAGAAGGTTGCAGCTTTCATAGAAGGATCAATAAACCTGCCTATGTAAGATACAGACAGGACAAAATAACTCTGTGACTCTAGAGAAGAAAACGATGAGAAGGAGCCAGGAGTGAGACAAAGATTTTGAATTGCTGCAGTAATATACAGCTACATGACACAGATAGAAGCCATGAGAATGTGTCCATCTTTGCCACAGGGCTCCACCTGCAGTCCTGTAATGCTGAATTTGAGACTTTCTAAGCCTCAGATTCCTTCCCTTGTCATCCCTTCTCCATTTCATACCCCTGTCATTGTTATCTCTATTCTATCCAGGGCCCTATTGAACTCTATTTTTTATTCCATTTTGTGTTACAGAGCACCCATTCTAATATTATTATTATTATTAACAAACTATCCTTTACATAAGACCTCTTCTTCTCATATCACTTCTATCTCCTGTAGCCATCAAAAACCTGGCTTCATTAACCCTGAAGCCATTGCATCCCTGGTCACCATCCTTAGTAGTGGATGCTTGTTCTCTCATGTTCATCTCTTATTCTACACTAGGTCAGTTATCAGAGAAGGAAGGACAGGGTTTGCTCCATCCAGATATCCATCCTGTCCATATCCTAGCCTCTATTTTCCACCAGTCTCAAGTCATATTCCCACTTTTCTCAAGTATCTGGCTCACAATCTTTTTCTCTGCCCCAAACCCTGCCTGCATTTCAATTTACAAGTCAATGTCCCCTGTATTAACATTGTTTCCTTGTTCTCTCTTAAATCTATTCTTAATGCTTACCACAATCTCTACTCACCCTGCCCTCTGTGCTTTCTCAGGCCCTCACTCCAGTTCTGGAATCATTTTCTTCCTTTCCAAGTCTCCATCAGCCACCTCAGCTCTACGCTCTCCTTGACTCTTGAATTGCTTCTGTCATATCATTGTTCATTTTTTTTTGGACTCCAACTCTGAATTACTTCTGTCACCTTTCTTTTCTGTTCTTACTTTAGTGTTGCTAAACACCACTAGAAGTCATATAACTTGAAAACTGGACCCAATAAAGATTTCTGTGGTTTACTCTCAATTCTGCCTTAACTACTACATGCCAATCCTTTTACTTTCCCCCATTGACTCTCTCTTACACCACAGGTCAGAGGTTCCCAAACTTATTTGCCTTAATGCCCCCTTTAAAAAAATTACTCAGCACCCCACAGGAAACCTACTTTGTTTAATCCTTAATGATTTTTTTGAAATTTGCATCATTTCAAAAATATATATTTTTAAAAAATGATGCATCTTAAATTTAATAATTTATTGTAAACTTGTGTTTTTTTCCTGCATTGGGAATTTGATGATGCAATATTACATCATGTAACTGTATACTATCATATTGTAAACAAGCCATTATATGTACATATTGCTGCTGATGTATGCTGGACTTCTAGACATTGTACAACATGCTTGCCTGCCAACACTTGCTTGTTAAGACCTGTTGGTTGACCTGACCATTGATTGGTGATAACTTGTGGTTTGTGTGTTTAGTAAAAATGTAATCACCACAACTTTAACTCTGTTACACAACAGATGAAACATGTCCCAATGGTTTTTCAAAATTTTCTTCTCTTCTCTTTTTTCATTATGCTTTCACCTCCTCTTTATTTTTATTCAATGCCCCCAGTTGCACCAGAGGCTACTTCCACCCACTCTATTGTTTCAGTTCCCCCCCTCCCCAGGGAACCTATGATCCACACTGGCTTTTCCAAGTCTGTTCTTCTCTTCCCCCTTCCCATTCAGCAGAGAACCTGGCCTTCTATTTTAATGAAAAAAGTGAGATCATCTTAACTATCTCTCCTCCCCAGTTCTACACTTCATATTACTTCAGAATCATTTCTTCCCATTACTTCTTTCTTCACTCTAGTCTTTTTCTTCCCAATGCCAACTTATCTATTTATACCTGTTATCCCTCCCTCCATTTTGTTCCAACAGTTTGTTCCTTAAATCACCCATTTCTCCCCCATATTTAAACTTCTATCTATCCACTGCCTCTTTCCATGCAGCTTTCAAAAATTCCTAGATCTTCACCACACTTCAAAACCCTTCCCTTTATACTAATATCCCAGAAAGCTATTGTATATCTCTTCTTTTATATCAAAATTCCATGAAAGAGTAGTCTATATTTGTTTCTTCCACTTTCTCACCTCCCACTCACTTCTCAGTCCCTTGAAATCTTCCTTTAGTCACTACCACTCTAAAGAAACTTCAGTGAAAGGGCACTAATGATCTCTGTATTTCTAAAGCTTCTGATTATTTTTTCTCTCTTTTCCTGGTACTGCTCTTTTGTCGTTCTCTTTCTACTTCTCAGACTGATCCTTTTCCTCCTAAACAGGCTTATCACTCATTCCCCAACCATTACAAGTGGGTGTACTGCAGGGATTTGCCCTCTCTGACTTTCTTTTACTCAATCTCTTAGTGATTTCATAACCTCCCATAGATTTGTCAGTCTATAAAATCTATGCAAAAAACTCTATGCATTCCATTCAATGGAAATGACACCTAGAACTTCATATCCATATTTCATCTCTTTCCTGAGGTATAATTCTCCATCTCCCCCAATTGGCTGCTTATCATGTTCAACAAATATCTATTAAGATATTAAGATGTTAAGGGTTCCCCTGAACATGTCTTTTTGAGTTGTCATATTCTCCAGAAACACTGGATTCACACCAGCCCTGAATGTGTCAAGTGTAAAGCTCGCCCCTCTATCCCCCAAACTGACATAATTTGCTGTTTGTACCCTAAGTTGGACTCCCTGTATGTCCTTGAAAGTCAAGACAGGCACCAGTCAGTCTGCACCAGACTGAGAAACTGCTTGTGCAGCTGGGACCCTTGTAGATAAGTAAATCATTCTATCTTCAAGGCCTGACAGTTCCCAAATGAAAAGAATGCTGCTTTTCCATTGCCTTGTTCCTCCCCCTTGGGAGGGGTTTTGGCCTTTTCCTACCTTTATTGCACCCTTCCCCCTTCACATGCCGCTCCCCTTTAGAAGGAGATTTCTGGTACTTCCTCCTTCCTTTGTTGTACTGTTATAAATTTACAAACTTCTGTATGGATTATGAACTCTTGCTCTGGCTTTGGGTTCCACATGCGTGTTAATTTCTCTTGTAATAAATTTAATTGCAAACACAATGTCTCATGAACTTGTGATACTGTTTTCGGGTAGTAGATCTCAAACTAAACAAATTCAAAGCAGAGCTTACTTTATGATCTACTGTAAAACCACCCCTCTTAATTTCTCCATTTATTTTGAGAGAAACACTATCCTTTTAGTCATCCATGTTTTCATTTTCAGATTTATTCTTTACTCTTCACTGTCTTTCACTTCCCATATGAATATGTTGTCAAGTCTTGTCTATTCCACTTTTTAATTTCCCATACATGAATCCCCTGCTCTTTGCTCACATTCCAACCACTCTGGACCAGGGCCTCATTACTACTTTCTGGGACTATTTCAACAGCTTCCTAATTAGTCTCCCTGCTTCTATTCTCTCCTCACTCCAATCTAGCCTTTAAACAGCTTCTAAATTCATATTCTTAAAGTGCAAGACTGACCATGTAAAGTAAACCTCAATGGTTCTTATTACTTCTGGGTTAAAATACAAACTCTTCTATTTGGCATTGAATACCACTCACAATCTGCCTCCAACCTCTCACCCATTACATTTCAAACAAATTGTTCTGCTTGCTATTTTCCATCTACAACATTTCAACTTCTGACTTCTTGCCTTTGTGATGGCCTCCTAATCCTGGCATGAGCTTCCTTCTGTTTAGGCCTCTTAGAACCCCTAGCTCCCTTCAAGGTTCAGCTCAAGTGCCATTCCTTAAAGAAGACTTTCTCTTATTCCTCCAGTTGATAGTATCCCATTACTGTCTGTGGTATGTGTGTGTGTGTGTGTGTGTGTGTGTGTGTGTGTGTGTGTGTGTCTATGAAAATATAAGCTCTGTGACCACAGGGACTAACATTTACATATGTATCCTTAGTGCCCAGCACAGTGCCTATCTAAATAAATTTGTGTTGTTTTTATTGGTTATTCTCTCCAATGTGATGTTAAGATCATTGAGGGGAGAAACATTTTGTTTGTGTCTCTGCACCCCCAGCATATTGCTCAGTGGAACATAGTAGGCCATAAATACATGCACGTTGAATAAAGTAGTTAAATTTAGCTGGAAAGCCTCCAAAATTAGCACAGAAAGAAGGAACGGGAAAGAAAAAAAGTTTTATTTCAATTGCCTATGAGAACTACTAATGATTTTATTTCTGCCTCAAGTATAAATATATTTTCTCCTCTCCCTTCTCTTCTGTTGCTAATCTATGATTTATAACTTATGAGAACACTAGAACTCTCAACGTAATTACAGCTTTATTACATACCATTAGATGTACATAATTCTATTATTATCAATGACAGCTGTGCATTCTAATAGAAATGTGTTACAACATTCCAGGCAGTTGAATTTGACATTCACTCTTTGTTCTTGTTTTAATTTTACCCTATTGCTTTGTCTCAAGCTATGTAGTTGGGGAAAATTCTGCAAAGGAATTAGGCA
Organism: Trichosurus vulpecula; assembly: GCF_011100635.1. NCBI lineage: Eukaryota > Metazoa > Chordata > Mammalia > Diprotodontia > Phalangeridae > Trichosurus > Trichosurus vulpecula. The sequence goes on along the minus strand of NC_050573.1, from coordinate 453,893,962 downwards.
CAGATAATTTGTCTTTGAATTATGACATGGTTCATCACTTATTGTTTTACCTTTAAAATAAAAATGAGTATAGTAGTAAATAAAATGAAAATAATAATCAATATTGTTAATATTGCTAAATGTTGGATTACCTTTTCTGAAAGTGATTATCAGTAGGTTTTCCACGTAATCATAAATCTTTTAAAATATCTATAATTTTTAGATGGCGGCTGGTAAGCACGGACTAGAGTGAGCTCCGTACCCGAGTCCCTCCAAAAACCTATAAAAATGGCTCTGAACCAATTCTAGAACGGCAGAACCCACAGAACAGCAGAGGGAAGCAGGGCTCCAGCCCAGGACAGCCCGGATGGTCTCTGGGTGAGCTCTATTCCACACGGAGCTGGGAGCTGGGAGCTGGGAACGGAGTGGAGCAGAGCCCAGCCTGAGCGGCGTGGACGATCCAGACCAGAGGACGGGCGGAGGGGGCCCTAGCGCCCTGAATACGTGAGCAGTTACCAGACCCCTCGACCCACAAACACCAAAGACTGCGGAGAAGGTTAGTGGGAAAAGCTGCGGGAGTGGAAGGAGTTCGCGGTTCGGCTTCCAGCCCCGGGGGCAGCGGAGGTGGGGCAGCTACAGCTGTTGTTACTTCCGGCTCCAGGCCCACCTGGTGGGAGGAATTAAGTGGCGGATCACAGCAGGGGTGCACAGCCTGCCAAAGATCTGAGCCCAGTCTGGACTGGGGGTCCTTGGGGAAGGAGGAGTGCGGCTCTGACAGAGCTGGCACCTCCCCCGCAAACGTAGAACATAGAACTCTGTAATCTACAAGCAGTCATACCCCACTGAAAAACTCAAGGGTCAAGTTAGTTGGTTGGGAATATGGCCAGGACGCGAAAACGCGCCCAGATTCAGTCTCAGACTTTGGATTCTTTCTTTGGTGACAAAGAAGACCAAAACATACAGCCTAAAGAAGACAGCAAAGTCATAGAGCCTACAACCAAAGCCTCCAAGAAAAACATGAACTGGCCCCAGACCATAGAAGAACTCAAAAAGGATTTGGAAAAGCAAGTTAGAGAAGTAGAGGAAAAATTGGGAAGAGAAATAAGAAGGATGCGAGAAAACCATGAAAAACAAGTCAATGACTTGCTAAAGGAGACCCAAAAAAATACTGAAAAATACACTGAAGAACACAACACCTTAAAAAACAGACTAACTCAAATGGCAAAAGAGCTCCAAAAAGCCAATGAGGAGAAGAATTCCTTGAAAGGCAGAATTAGCCAAATGGAAAAGGAGGTCCAAAAGACCATTGAAGAAAATACTACTTTAAAAATTAGATTGGAGCAAGTGGAAGCTAGTGACTTTATGAGAAATCAGGATATTATAAAACAGAACCAGAGGAATGAAAAAATGGAAGACAATGTGAAATATCTCCTTGGAAAAACCACTGACCTGGAAAATAGATCCAGGAGAGATAATTTAAAAATTATTGGACTACCTGAAAGCCATGATCAAAAAAAGAGCCTAGATACCATCTTTCAGGAAATTATCAAGGAGAACTGCCCTGATATTCTAGAGCCACAGGGCAAAATAGAAATTGAAAGAATCCATCGATCGCCTCCGCAAATAGATCCCAAAAAGAAATCTCCTAGGAATATTGTTGCCAAATTCCAGAGCTCCCAGATCAAGGAGAAAATACTGCAAGCAGCCAGAAAGAAACAATTTGAATATTGTGGAAACCCAATCAGAATAACCCAAGACCTGGCAGCTTCTACATTAAGAGATCGAAGGGCTTGGAATGCGATATTCCGGAGGTCAATGGAGCTAGGATTAAAACCTAGAATCACCTACCCAGCAAAACTGAGTATCATGTTCCAAGGCAAAATATGGACTTTCAATAAAATGGAGGACTTTCAAGCTTTCTCAGTGAAAAGACCAGAACTGAATAGAAAATTTGACTTTCAAACACAAGAATCAAGAGAAGCATGAAAAGGTAATCAAGAAACGGAAATTGCAAGGGACTTACTAAAGTTGAACTGTTTTGTTTACATTCCTACATGGAAAGATGATGAGTATGATTCATGAGACCTCAGTATTAGGGTAGTTGAAGGGAATATGCATATATATATATGCATATATATGTTTATGTATATATATAAGTGAATGTGTAGGTATGCATGTATCTATGTGTATATGTATGTATGTGTATGTATGTGTATATATATATATATGTAAAAGAAAGAGAGCAGACACAGAGTGAGTTGAGGATGAAGGGAAGATAGCTAAAAGAAATAAAATGAAATTAAGGGATGAGAGAGTAACTTACTGAGAGAGGGAGATAGGGAGAGATAGAATGGGGTGGATTATCTCCCATAAAGGTGGCAAGAGGAAGCAGTTCTAGGAGAGGAGGGGAGTGGGCAGGTGAGGGGGGAATGAGCGAACCTTGCTCTCATCAGATTTGGCCTGAGGGGGAATACCATACATACTCAGTTGGGTATCTTACCCCACAGGAAAGAAGAGGGAGGAAGATAAAAAAAAAAAAATAAAAGGCAGGGGGATGATGGAGTGGAGGGCAGATGGGGGTGGAGGTAATCAAAACAAACACTTTGGAAAGGGGACAGGGTCAAGGAAGAAAATTCAATAAAGCGGGATGGGTTGGGAAGGAGCAAAATGTAGTTAGCCTTTCACAACATGAATATTGTGGAAGGGTTATACATAATAATACATGTGTGGCCTAGGTTGAATTGCTCAACTTCTTAGGGAGGGTGGGTGGGAAGGGAAGAGGGAAGGGAATTTGGAACTCAAAGTTTTAAAATCAGATGTTCAAAAACAAAAAAAGTTTTTGTATGCAACTAAAAAATAAGATACACAGGCAATGGGGCGTAGAAATTTATCTTGCCCTACAAGAAAGGAAGGGAAAAGGGGATGAGAGGGGAGGGGGGTGATAGAGGGGAGGGCTGACTGGGGAATAGGGCAACCAGAATATACGCCATCTTGGAGTGGGGGGGGAGGGCAGAAATGGGGAGAAAATTTGTAATTCAAACTGTTGTGAAAATCAATGCTGAAAACCAAATATGTTAAATAAATAAATTGCATTAAAAAAAAATATCTATAATTTTATTGGACTAGGTGCCTCTTTTAAACAATGAAGATTGCAACCCTGCCACTCTCTTCCATTCTCAAGCTCTAGTAGACAGCCTACATGAATATCTAGAGTCAGAAAAGATCATCCTATCCTTTGGGAGATGAGCTCATTAATCAAATAACTTTTAAATATAATTTGGTAGTTTGAATTACTGATGAGCTAAGCATGAAGAACTAAACTCAAAATTGCTATAAAAGGCACACTGTATCTTGTACAGCTAGATGGAGCAGCGGATAGAGTGCTAGTCCTGGAGTCAGGAGGACCTGAATTCAAATCCAGCCTTGGACACTTATGAGCTATGTGGTTCCACCACAAGTCATTTAACCCAGTTTGCCTCAGTTTCCTCATCTATAAAATGAGCTGGAGAAGAAAAAATCAACCCACTCCAGAATCTCTGATGAGAAAACCCCAAATGGGGTCGCAAAGAGTAAGACATGACTGAAACAACTAAACAACTACAAAAACAGTTTGAAAATGTTATTTATTTTCAAGACTTAATTTAGACAGATTTAGCATATGTCTGGTAAAATGAATACACTGAGTAAAAACCATCTGGACTCGTGTATTATAACATACTTCCAACACAAAATATGCTGATAATAGATACTACAGAAAAAGTATGTGACAATGTTCCTTTAATCTGATAGTTGCCTATAACTGAAGAAATTTTTTTTGACTAGAAGTATCTCAAAGGTGAATGCAAGAAAAATACTGATCATATTAATTACATACTATTGAAAGATGGATTTTTATATATCTTTTTATATTGCTTATATTAAAAGCAAATTTAGTAGTACACAAAGAGAAGTAGAATTGTCACCTGGAGAATATAACATGAACCAGATAAAAGTTAGTAGAAACTTTTTATTATGTAGAGGTAAGGAGACACATATTTAGGTTAAAATTATTTCAAAGAGTTGAGAATATGAGCTTTTGGAATTATTTATTAGTATATATAAGACTATCTATAGAAAACTTAATGTATTGTAATGCATAAAATGATATGATTTTTCCAAAGAGAACAATCTTTTCTTACAGGTTTCAGAAATAAAGCTCAAGACCTATTTTCTGATCCCATGAAGGATAGCCTGTGAATCTTCCTTCCCAGTACAGAGAGTGTAAAGTGATTCCTAAGTGGATAATAGGCTTAATTTTTTGAGTGGCTCACAGAGGTTTGTTGGGTAATGGGAATGTGAGAAAAGCCTGCCAACTCTCCTCCAACCCAGAATGTCCCTTAATTGGCAGAACCTGCAACCCATGAGATTGCTAAGAGTGGTTTTCTGTGGTGAAATAATTCTCTCCTTTTCTTATCAGAGGTTTTACTTTGCTCCAGTGTTGAAGAACCCAATTACTCCTAGGTAATCTATGGTCTACTCTAATCTGTAATCCCCTCCCCCAAAAAATTTCTATTTGACTGTTTGATGAATTTTTTCAAGCTATCTGTGTTCTTTTGTGTAAAAAATATTTGGTGGGTGAAAGCTCAACAGACTGAAAGTGAGCTAGCTATTATCTTCCAATTCTGGTGTGGGACTACTCATCCAGACTGAGAAGGGAAAATGATTTTTTTATCTTATACTTCCAAAAGTATCATACCCCTAGACTTCAAATATATTAGATGGAATATATAGATATACTTCCTATACACACATATATGTATATATACATATGCATATGTACACACAGACACACACACCACAAGATGTCTGTGTCTGGCCAATTATTCCTTTGCTCTCCCATCTTCAAGATACTATGTACCTGTTGACAGAAAGGTGATACACTGGAGTTATGGAATGTAACTTAAATTTTCGGAGAGAAAATATATTCATCTGTTTGTTTGATTGTACTTATTTTTACAGGAGACTCCTATTTGGTGAGTAGGGGAAGAGAGTTGATGAGTTATGATAGTGATGCATGAAAGAAAAATAATGAATTATAATGAAATAGGTAAATACACAGAAGAGAAATGCAGGAAGTTCAGGAGGGAACACAGACAAGCAGGGCCATTTATTTATTTGTTTGTTTTTTATTAGACATATAGCGGATAGAGTTTTGGATTTGGAGTCAAGAGACCTGAGTTCAAATTCTGGTTCATGCATGTAATAACATTAGGGCCCTGAGCTCATCACTTAACTTCATTCAGTCTCAGTTTCCTTATCTGTAAAATGGGGGTAATGGAAATACCTACCTCACAGAGTTGTTGTGAGGATCAAAGGAGATAACATATGAAAAGCAATTTGAAAACCTTAAAGTGCTATTTAAATTCTAGCCATTATTTTTACTGTATATATTGCTACGTTTTAATAAAACTTTTTACCACCTGCCTTCTCATTCAGATCCTGTTTGCTACCCCTCAAATAACTCCACTGACCTCTGCTCCCTGCTCTTCTCTACCATATCCTCAGTACTGGAAGCCACCCCATCTTGTTCATTACCTTGTCACTTTTCCCATTTCTGATGATCATCTAGAAAGAGAATTGCATACAAAAGAAAAAAAAATAAGAAAAGAAAAAAAGGGGGTAGCTAAAATTCCTAAAAACAACCTGTCTTCTTTGTTTCATCATCAGATGGCTTTACGTAGTACTGTGTCTAGCATAAGTTAGGACACAGATAATTAATCAAATTTATATTACCTAGTGCCTGAAACTTGTGGCCTTTTGGGGCAGTTGTTTGACTTTAACAATTAGCCCAAGATTTCAGCATTCATTAATGTACATGCTCTGAAAATATAGTTAAGTCCAGGGCATCATTTACTACATGCTTCATTATCCCCAATGATAGCTTCCTATAAGCAATTCAGTTTGTGAAACTCCTCTTTTGTGAGGCAGCATAATATAAAAGACAATTTATTTTTAGTCAGAATTTTTTATTCTTATAAATGGGTTATGACATAGGACTTAAATAAGATCTAAATGAGAACTTGTGAATATGTTATTTTGTTGAAACCTGTCAAATGGCAATAAACACAGCATTAAGTCAAGACAGAAGTCAATTGTGTAAACCATTGTCAAAATGTACGTGATGAACATATGTAGGAAAAGTATCATTTTGAAGATAGGTTTTAACACCAAGTAATGATTCCAGCCGGTAAATATGTTTTCTCCTTAAGAAACAGGAATACATAGCTACCAAGGGCAAAGTGATATTGATTACAAGGTCATTTGTAAAACTGTATGAAGAAAATTAGTAGATGATGACTTGAGGTAATATTATCTCACAAAACATCAAAACAAAAGCAAACATCAATGGGGGGAGGGGGACAAACCTGCATAAAAGAATGATTTGAGACTCAGCTAAATTAGATCATCTCAAGTTCATTTATAGCTGCAGTTGGAAACAACAAATAAATAAGAAATGGAGTAGAACTGTTAGCGTTTCTACAGTATTCTGTTCTCATCACCAAAGGAGTGAAAAAATTAAAATTGAATTTCTTCTTCCCTGTAGCCCACATTGCAATATAATGATATGACACTGATACTTAAGAAGATGAAGTCAAGAAGTACTACTGGACCTGACCAAATACACACTTAAGAAATACATGCTGAAAGTAACAGAAAATAAAATGGCATGGATATGTTACAACCTGTAGTGGTAGAGAGAAGAAGTCATACTGGAGGAAACCATTTAACTACCGAAATGTTTTAAAACCTTCAAACTATTGTATATTTTGTTTTATATTTGTGTATGTGCATGTGTATGTGTATATTAAACATTCCTTGCTGGATTGTAAATTCATGAGGGCGGGATATGCCAATGTTCTTTGTATCTCCTTCTCTTAGAATATATCTTTATTATTATACACACATGTATATGCATGTAGATGTGTATGTATGTATTTATTTGAATTAGAGCTATAACATATAACACACTTGAATGCCAGGAGTGTGATACTTTTGGTGGTGTAATATATAAATTAACTTCACAAATTGTTGTTGAATGAAAAATCTTGTGGTTTGATGTGATGGTGAATATTATTTTCCCTCCTACCATTTTTCTCATTGTTCCTGGTTTGTTTGTTCTGTTGTTGTCAAAATAGTGCTAAATTGAGATGGTAATTTTTGTATTTCCTGTTTTATAGGGTTTTGTGATCAAATGAGATACTGTTATGTAAATCACTTTCTAAGCCACAAAGAGAGTCATATGTGTGTGTGTATATATATATATATATATATATATATATATATATATACACATACATAAAACACTAATCATTATCGTTAAACAGTAATAGAGTTTGAACCCAATGTCTCAGTTAATGTAGACTAATAACGGTTATGTCTGTGATTCTGTCCTCCAAGTTCCTACAAACTAGGCTTCAGATAGCTTCAAAATGGGACTGTAAAAGAAAAAAGAAAAAAAATGGGACTGTACACCTGCTATCTGAAGTCCTAAATAAGAGAAATTGTTGTTCAGTTATTCAGTCGTGTCTGTCCTCCACTATCTCTCGAAGCCTATCCAAGCTCATATTCATTGTTTCCATGACACTATCTATACATCTTATCCTCTGCCATCCCCTTTTCCTTTTGCCTTCAGTCTTTCCCAACATCAGGGACTTTTCCAATGAGTTCCATCTTTTCATTATGTAGCCAAAGTATTTAAACTTCAGCTTCAGTATTTGACCTTCCAGTGACTCATCACCAACAGTTTCACAACAGGTTATAAATCACTTTGACCACAGCAACTCATTATTTTTTTAAAATTTTAACAAGGTTTTAGATGGCTTGTGATCTATATTTATGGGTAGTGGTAGAACCTATGCCTGGCAAAACCATGAATCATTAATATAGTAGAGATAATAGTAGTAATGCCCATTGTTGTCATCATTATTATGATAGTTGTAGACTGGCATGAATTGTTTTTACTATATTGATGGTTGTTTTTTTTCTCATTATCACTAATTTCTCTATGTGATAAGTCAAATTTTCATCATCTGAAAATTTGTCAAGTCCTTAATTCATATTTTTGGTTACCTTTTGAAAATCTAAATTTACCAACCTTTCATTTGACTCCTTTCTTTGTCCTCCATGCTGTCTGTATTCTACAGTGATAAATAAGAATGGTTCCTTAGTCACAACTGAATGTTCTTTCAGTAGCTTAGTAGGTTATTTATTTGTGCCTGTTTATGTTGCCTAGGTGATCTCCTATATATGAGTATAAACTCTACTATATCCCTCTATCATGAAGTATAATGCTTTAGACATATTAGTCACTTAACTCATGTTGAATTGAATATATTTATTTCCTCAATTACCCTAAATTTCAATTTCTTCTTAGCAAAATTTCAATCCGCCATTTATTAAACACTTGCTATGTGTTAGGCACTGCACTGGGTGATGGGTATACATCTAAAAATGATGAAACAATGACTACTTGCAAGGAGCTCATATCTTAATGGACAAGACAACACACACACATATATATATATAAATATATATATATTTCTATATATGTGTATATATATATTTATATATATGTGTATATATATTTATACATATGTGTATATATATATAAATATATACATATTTATACAGTCTCATACTGCCACCCTCACACCTATTTACTTACAGATAGATAATAGATAAATAGATAAGAAAATAAATGTGAAAAGAAGAATAAAAAAGTAGTTAAACATGAGATATTTGGAGATGGAAGGCATTAGTAGTGGAAAGGATTAGGAGAAGCTTCACAAGGAAGATGCTGCTTAAGCTTGTTCTTGAAGAAAAGAGGCATTCTAGGAAATGGAGGTGAGAAGGGAGTTCATTATAGGTATAGGAGATGACTAGTAAAAAGACAAACAGATGGAAGATAGAGGAAGAGACAGAGGGTCATTTTGCCTATATTTCAGTCAGGGGATTGAGTAATATTCTACAAAGCTGGAAAGATAGGTTGGGGACAAGTTGGAAAAGACATTAAAAGGCAGAAACACTGAAGTTGATGGAATAGCTGAATGATGTGGTCAGATCTTCCCTCAAGGAAAATTACTTTGGCAACAGTGTGTAGGAACAGCTGAAGAGTGGAGAGATTTGAAGCAGGGAGACCCATTAGGAGGCTGTTTAAGTAATCTAGGAGGGGGCTGATGAGGGCCTGAACCAAGGTGATAGTTATGTAAGTATAGAGAAAGGGTTCTATGTGACAGATATTGCAGAGGATCTCTTGATTTGGCAGCTGATTGGATATATGGGACAAGAGAGAGTGAGGATTTGAGGATAATGCCAAGTTATGAAGAGGAGTTGGAAGCATGGAGTTATCTGACAGAAATGGAGAAGTTTGCAAGAGGAAAGGGATTTTGGGGAGAGATAATAAGTTTTGTTTGGGACATTGATTTTGAGATGTCTCAGTGACATACAGTTTGAAATGTACAATTGGTAACTGATAATGCAGGACTGAAGGGAAGGGTCTGGGTTAGACATATAAATCTCTGCCTGCATAGAAATAATAGCAAAATCTATGGGAATTGATGAGGTTACTATGCTAGACAACATAGATCAAGAAGAGAGATCAAGGAGAGCCTAGGACAAAACCTTCAGTAAAGCCTATAGTTTGACTTTGTAATGTAGATGATGAGCTAGGAATGGGATGGAAGAGAAGTTAGACCTGGAAGAGGGGTACATAGTGCAAATAGCATTCAATTAGGAATCAGGAGATTTGTATTCTAGACCTGACTCTGTTATTTGCTATTTTTATGAGTGGGTTGGAAAGGGAGCAAGCATTTATGTAATGCCTACTATGTGCCAGGCACTGTGCTAAGTACTTTTATAAATATTATCTCATTTGATCCCACTAAAACTCTGTGAGGTAGGTGTTATTATCCTTATTTTACAGCTGGGGAAACCCAAGCAATCACAGGTTAAATGATTTGCTTATTGTCACACAGCTAATAAATACTTGAGATCAAATTCGAACTCAAGTCTTCCTGATTCCAGACCCAACACTCTATCCACTGTGCTACTAGCTGCCAGCATTTTAAGTCACTTATAACCATTAAGATCTTTAGTTTCTTTGTGTATAAAATGTCAGTGACAATACTGATGCTGGCACCTCGTGGAGTTATAAAGAAAAAAAGAATGTATATGAAAGCTCTTTATTTTTTACAAAGTAATATAGAAATTCCAGGGCAGCTGGGTGGACAGAGTGCTGGACCTGGAATCAGGAAGCCTCATTTTCCAAATCTGGCCTCAGACATTTAGTAGCTGCAAGATCCTGGGCAAGTCACTTAACCCTCTTTACCTCAGTTTCCTCATCTCTACGGTAAACTGGAGAAGGAATGGCAAACCACTGCAGTATCTTTGCCAGGAAAACCCCAAATGGGGTCATAGAGCTGGATACTACTGAAAATGACTGAACAACAACACAGAAATCCAATGCTGCTGCTGCTTGTTTGTCTTCTTCCTCTTCCAGCTTCTCTTCCTCCTCCTATTTCTTCCTTTTTCCATTTTCCTTTCCTCTCATTCTTCTTCTTTCTCTTCTTTATCATGTTATTTTAAAAGACCTGTCTAAAGCTGGAATGGGATAGTTCAGAAGATAATGTGTTTCCCATCAGTGGGGGTTTTCAAGTGAAAGTTGTATGTTCACTTGTTTGCTGTTGGGGGATATGTAAGGGAATCTAGTCAAGTGCAAGCCATACTTGACTTCAGAAATCCCTTCCAAATCAGAGGCCCTATGGTTCTCTAATACAAGGGGACTTGATATAAGAGAAGCCAGAGGGCCTCAGGGAAAGGCAGGTGAAGGTATGGCTGAGTATTGACACAATCATAGGAAGGCTTCATCAAAGACATGTGACAAGCTTAGAAAAATGAGGACATGCCTTTTCTTGAATGACTATTAGTTTTTTATTATTAAGACTATTGCTGACATAAATATATAATATATAATATTAGCTGCCATTTATAGAGCAATATAAAGTCTGAAAAGCCCTTTGTACATTATATCATTTAAGCCTCGCTACAATTTGACATGGATACTGCAGGTATTATCATTTCCACTTTGTAGATAAGAAAACTGAGACTTATTTCATGATTTGCTCAGCGTTAACACAGCTATTATAATAAGAACCGAGAACTAAATCCAAATCTAATATGATTAAGTATATAATAAATGTAAATCACATTTATATAACACATTTACAGAAGTACTTTTCTCATAATAATCCTTTGAAATAAGTAGTATAATTCTTATTATTCCCGTTTTATAGATGAGAAAACTGAAGCTCAGATCCGCAGAGATTTGCTCAAGAATACATAGCTAGGAAATAGCAGATCCTGGCCCTGAAGTCAGATCACCTAACTCCAAATCCAGTGCTCACTCCCCTACACCAAACAGATGATCATCAATAGACCAAAAAAAATCTTAGTGAATTAGATAAATTATTTACATCTATGTAATTGTTAAAATGGGTTTATGTTGTGTGACATGAATTGAAAGGCAATTCATTGTTCATAAGAGGCAGTTTGAGAGGAAGGGAATGGGTTATTCTGTCCCCAACTTGCAGTTGGAGACAAGGTAATGTACTTTAAAGACATAATTGAAAAAGTGTCATAAATTAGGGTGGTTGTTACAGTGCATACAACCTGAGAGGGTTGCCTCAGTGGTGCGTGAGGCATCAATCACAAACATGTGATCCAGAAAGGTGTTTCAGTAGATGAAACATGCCCCATTTAGTACACAGTTAAACAGAAGTCCCTGGACTGCTTATTTAAGCAATTCTAAACCTGGTCTCTTTCAACTCCAACCACAAACTCTGTTTCAGATGTGATGGCCTTGTGATTTAGTAGTCATATAACCTTGATATAATTTGCCTACTATATTAGTTCTAATGATGAATGCCATTTTGTAGTAAAATGAAGTTCTCCACCTTGGCTCATTTCATCAACCTAATTCACACAGTGGAAACCTTTTTTAATGTGAGAACAGTCATTGCTTTAGAATCACAGTTATTAAGCTAACTAAGGCCACCCATTTAGAGGGTCCAATCTCCAAGCTTAATAAATAGTGTGCTCTAGCTGTGCTCCTGATTCTGAGGATTAAAAAAAAGAATTCCCCAAATGAGCTTTATTTCATTGCTTCCTGTAGCCCTATCCTGATGAAACTCTGTATCCAAGCCTTTCTCTGGAAAGGAGCCTAGAAGATGGACAAATGCTTTTTGGTTCAGTTCAATTTTATACTTAGCTTTAACTTTATTTGCAGTTTTGGTAAACTCTCTAAATTAATATTCTTGCTTTTAAAGTCCTAACCTTTTGTCACAGAATCACTTGGAAATGGTTTTGACCATAAGTAGGCAAAGTGTTTGATATGCTCACAGCTATTTTAATGCTTTGAAAGGGTCTACCTTGGCACCAGCATTCTTAGAAATTTCTTCCACGTTTGAGTCTGATCCCTCTACTTAATCTAGGTACGCCTGTTGAAAGCTCTTTATTCCAGGCATCTCATTGTCACTGTCTGAAATACCATCCCTCCACCCTTCCTCACAATCAAAATGTTTATGAAATCTTATTTCCTTTTTTTGGAGGAGGGGAAGGTTAAATGTTTCTTTTTGATTAATTTAATATACATTAAGAAACATGAATATTTAATTATGTAAAATGTGACAAAATGAGGATTATATACAAAATTAGACTCCTCATAGTTTTTTTTCTTTTTTTCCCTTTATATAATACTTGATTTTTTGGTACAATTCAAGTTTAACATAGAATTTCCAAAACTATCTTATTTGTGTCCTTTCTAAACTCCCTTTTACTCTCTTCCATTTATATAAAAAATGATCCATTATATTTCTTTCTTTCTTTCTTCCAATCACTATCAACAGCACACACTGCTCAAGGGTTTGCAGGTAAATATTTAATGACTAGTGCTCTGAAAAAATGCATGTAGGACAATCTTTTAAGTTTAATCTGCATTATTAAGATTTTCTACATCACTTTCTTAAGCCTAAGAAAATTAAGAAACAATAAATCATGTCCTGATTTGCAGTGTTTGCACATTTCCAAGGTGTAAATGCTCACACTGAAAATTTAAGAATTGGCTCTCATGATGTGGTGTGAGATGGATCCAGCACACTGCTGAATCTATTTCTGGATCTCTTAACTCTGATAGGAAAAATTTTGTCTTATCTTACTATGGTCCCAAATTCTTCAACATTTCCCAGCTGTCTTCAAGGTATGTGGGCTGTGTGATATTTTCTAGTTGAGATGCTATTTCTATGCTTATCCTCTCTACTCTCTCCCTTTTCCAGAAACCATTTATGTTTTCTTTTCCCATTAGAATGTGAACTCATTGACTGTTTTGGGTACTTGAATGTATTTCCCAAGTAGGTAGGACAATACCTACCTAGTACACAGAATGAACTTAATAAATGGTATTTCCCTATTTATTCTATATTTTAAGCAATACACAAATCAAACATTTTGAGTTCACTTCTTTGCTACAAATATTTTATCTCTATATGGTTCTTTCCCCTTTTCCTTTGCTCTTTTGACTTAGTAGTGGTATTGATGGGTTACAGGGTTTACACAGTTTATGAATTTTTAGGTATAGTTCCAAATGGATTTCCAGAAGGTCAGATCACTTAACAGTTTATCCACCAACAGTGAATTAGTGTACCTCTTCTTCCAAAGTCCTTCCAACAGGTGTCATATACTTTTGTTATTGTCTTTGCCCATCTTATAGGTTTAAGGTAGAATTTCAGAGATTTAAATATTTGCATTTCTATTATTAGTGATTTGGAACATTTATATTCATATAATTGTGGATAGATTACTTTTATTTTCTTTTGAAAACTTTCTTTTCATAGGTTTTGACTCTTGCTCTACTGTATTTGTATCAGTTCCCTATATGTCTTGAATTATGACATTTAATAAAGAAATTTGCTACATTTTCCCCAGTTGTTTCCCTTCTAATTTTAAATGCTTAATTTATTTTTGTGCTGAAACTTTTCAATTTTATATAATAGCTAGTACTCATTTTTATTTCCCATAATTCTTACTATCACTTGTTCAAGAACTATTTTCCATATCTAAAATTCTGAAACTTTCCTTCTCCTCTAATTTGGTTCTGATATGACGTTTAATGTCTAGGACATGTATCCATTGGGAACTTATTGTGGTATATAGTTTCAGAGATTGGTCTAGACCTGATTTTTACCATATTATTTTTCAGCTTTCCCAGGAGTTTTTATAGAATACTGAAATCTTACCATAGTAGTTGAAGTTCTTGGTTTATACAGGTTGATGCTTTAATGTCCCTTTGTTTCTGAGTCTTTTGTATTTTATCTATTACGCTGATTAACTTTTCTAATTTTTTTAACCAACACCAAATAGTTTTAATGATTATCACTTTGTAGTATGGTTTGAGATCTGATAAATCCCCTTCCTTTCTCCTTTTCCATTTTTTTCACTTGATTTTCTTGGCATTTCATTCCTGTAGATGAATTTTGTAATTGTCTTGTTTTTCTAGCTCTAAAGTAATTGTTTGGTAGTTTGTGTCTGCAAATTAATGCAGGCAATCATTGTTTTTTTTAACATATTGGAATAACCCAACCATGAACAGTTAAGGTCTTGACAATTATTTAGATGTGTCATTTTTTACATATATGTGAAAAATGATTTCTAGTTGTGTTAATATGATTACTGAACTTTCTGATACTTTATGCATTCTGTATTCATTTTGAATAGTTTTCTTTTCTATCTATTCCTTCTGAGTTTTGTTGGTAATACACAGAAAAATCAATAATTTTCTGGGTTTCTGTTATGTCTTGCTATTTTATCAAAACTTTTGTTTCAATCATTTTTATATGAGCCTACAGTTATCTAAGTAAAGTATGTTATCTGCAACAAAATATAATTTAGTTCCCTTTTGTATATGCTTATTCTCTCAATTACTTTTTCTTGTCTCATTACTATTTCTAGCATTTCTACAAGTATAGTGATAGTGGACATCTTTGCTTTACTCCTGATTTTGTTGAAAAGGCCTCTAGTAATGAACTTCCTAAAGACTTCATTCCTTGATGCCATTTTTTCTGGACATGGAACTCTATTACTGACTTCTCTAACAATTTACATGAATCTTTGCATATATATAGCCCCAATCTCTACCCAGAACTACACCTAACTGTACAATATATTTGATGTGTGAACTTCCCTATTTAGTTGTATTGTATGTTGCTGACTTTATTCTATCATACATCAATATATTATTTATTTATTTATCTAGATTGTAAATCCTAGGAGAGAGAGACGATATTGGCATGTGCAAACATGAAGTTAACATCAATTTTCAGTGTAGTCAGGTCAATACATGTTGCTCATGAAGTACATGAGATTCATATATTTACCCTAGTACTAAAACCAATTATGTTTTCACCCAAGATAAGAGTATAAAACTTCCCTTCTTTCCCCAACCCATCCAAATGATTCAATGTGCTTGAAATACGAAATGCTTATTTTACTTTTTTCTCTTTTTTCTTTGCACATCTAAGGCAAGTCTCTCACTAGTCTTGACTTTCCTATAACTTTGACTTATTACCCTAACTTAATTTATTTTCATTTCTAAAATTAATTTTTTTTGTTTTTTTAATCAACATAAATCTGTCTTCTTTTCCTTGCCTTCTTTCTCCCACCACCACTGAGAAAGAAAACAAAACCTGTTACAAACATCTGTACTCAAGCAAATCAAAACTGTGCATTGTCCTTATCTATTATCTATCTCAGGGCTGTCCAAAATGCGGTCCACAGGCCGCATGTGGTCCACAGTGTGATTTTATACGGCCCACCTGTGGGTTTTAATTTTTACGAGTGAAAAAATAAAATAATAATTTGCCTGGAATGCATGTTAGATTTTTTTAATTGCATCACTGATAAATAATCTCATTGACATTAATTTTCTTTGGTATTTTTAGCAGTATTGCGGATGGAACATATTGCACAGAATTTTCAATCGATCTGTGGGATACGTTCTGTTTGTACAACGCAGACTAGTCAGTATCACCTACCTTTATACTGTTGTGTTGTCACTTTGTTGTTTTGTGTTTGTTTTCACGCTTCATGCTTCCCCTGTCGTATTGATAACGGGCATTCCTCCACTTTCTATTAGTGTACTGTATTTTTTAATCTTGGTGCAGCCCTCAAATAATTATTTTATTTTAATGTGGCCATAAGATAATCTAAGGTTGGACAGCCCTGATGATCTATCTCTATACCATCTCTACATATGTATGTGTATGTATATATATATACATGTATACATGTTGTGTGTGCACCTACAACATGTGCATGTCTCAGTTTATGTTATTTCTTTATGTATGTGTTGCAGATAAAGTTGTTGGTACTGAAACAAACCAATACCAGAATTAGAAACTTTTGTAACCGAAGAGGGTTTATTGAGTTCAGCAGCAAGGGAGCCCCGCCTGCTTGGGCAAAGACCCCCCCAAAGGAACAAAAGGATAAGGATCATACTGTTGTTGTTGTTGAGTCATGTCCAACTCCTTGTTACCCCATTTGGGGTTTTCTTGACAAAAATACTGGAATGGTTTCTATTTCCTTTGGCAGCTCATTTTACAGATGAGATAACTGAGGTAAACAGGGTTTAAGTGATTTGCCCAGAGTCACATAGCTAGTAAATGTCTGAAGGCAGATTTGAGCTCAGATATTCCCATTTCCAGGAATGGTGCTCTATCCTCGGTGCCACCTTGCTCTCTCAATTAGGTAGGAGGTAGAATGGGGATGAGAATCCACTAGATTGGACAGGGCTTGATGCTGGGGCTTGAGGATGAGATTGGAGCTGTCTAACAGTAAAGGGGCTTTTCTTTGGGTCAGCTATTTCTCCTAAGCCAACCCTAATAGGTGGGACTGTTCTAGTTTACTTACAGTTTCAGCAGAGAGAGGTGTTACAAACAGAACAGAGGCAGCAATAAAAACAGGACAAGGGGTACACAAAGTAGAGTTCCTTTAGTTTACCTCCAGTATATGTGTGCATATGTACATGTGGATAGTTATGTATGTACACACACATATATGTCTCAATCTGCATTCTGAGCCCGTCACTTCTCAGTAAGGAGGTGAGTACCATGTTTCATTTTGAAAACACTGAAATTGTGGTTAATCACTATGTTGATCATAATTTCTAAGTCTTTCAGAGTCTTTAGTCTTTATAACATTGTTGTTATTGAATAAATTTTTCTCCTAGGTCTGTCACTTTGATTGGTGTCAGTCTTCACAAATTTCTCTGAAACTTATTCCTTCATCAATTTCTAGTGGATGATAGTGTTTCGTAGCATTCCTATATGATAACCTGTTCAACCTTCCTTTATTCTTGAAAAATTTTATTATTTTTTTCCTTTTAAATCACCAGGCATATTTCCAAAAATTCTCATTGGATATTTTCTTTTAAGTATTTTAAAGAAAATCTTAGCAAAACCTAAACAAAAAAATGACCATATCTGAAAATATATGAAATATTTCACACCCACTTACTGCCCTCCACTGAGAAGACAAAATTCTGGGAAACTTTCTTTTTCATAAGAATCACTGGAAAAATTTCAGAGTTCCTTGGCGGAAGACAGAGGTGGTACAAGGAGGACAGATAGATAGATGGACACAAAAGAAAGACATGAAGAGAGACATACAGAAAAATATTGAAAAGCCACAACCTCTAACTTTCAGGGGAAAGTTGGAATTTAGTTACCACTTACCCCTAGTATATTAGGGTTCTAGGATTCATGATCCTGTTACATTGCTTGTAAAAGGTTATCATCCTTTATCTTTGTAATATTACTTAATACCTAATGATAACAATTCTTGCTATTAATCACTAGTGGAACAGAAATGTGATCTGTACTAAGACTGAATTATTGACTCACATGAATCTTAGGGAGTATTGCGCAATAGACTGATATTTTATAGTATAGCTTTATAGGTTTGTTGTTTCTTGAGTAGACCAATGATTTGATCAACAGATCAACACAGAGAGTTACAAGTCAGGAAATTCCTCTCCTAATGCAGATTGGCACCTTTTCTTCAACTTATAGTCTAAAAATATGTTTTAGAAATAATCTATAACAAATCAGTCTGACCCATTTTTTCCTATTTAATTTGGTTATGTTAATACAGGTAGTCTATTCCCTGACATGAATTTGCTTTCATAATCTATCCTTGTGTCATGAATATGTTATACTCTGATGATGTATAGGAGAAAGCTTCAACAATAAGACTGACTTTTTAAGGATAAGAGAGAAAGATGTTGACTAAAGACAAGAATTAGAAAGCTAAAAAGCAGCAACCACACATTTACTTACAGGCACAGACAAGGTAAAGTGATACTCATGCATTTTTATCAAATGCTACAAAAAAAATTACACTTTTTTATTATTTTGAAAATGTAAAATTGTCCTTTTAAAATATTGTTTTTCTTCATTTCCCTAATGGATATTTTAATTAACTGTATCTTGAGCTTGTACAAAGTTCTTGTATTTCATGATACTAGAAAGATCTTCAAAAATATTTTGAAGGCATGTTAATAAGAAAACATTACATATCCATGTATTTCTCCAGTAGTGGTCCAATATGACATACAGCTAGGAATACTATCTTTCCTCTGCAGCTTTGACATTAATGACCTTGTCAGATCTTTGAAGGGTGCAAGAGTAGAACACATTTTTCAGTGGTCTAAGCTGATTATGTTCAGTGAAGTTGACATTTAAGGATCATTTCTAATCATATTTGGAGTTGATTCTCGTGCTACTCTTGAAAAAGCCTTTTGGGAATGTTAGTACTTTCTTTGTATTTAAGATGGAATGAGGTCTGATCCTTGAGCAAAACACTTGTCAGCTTTGATGGAAAAAAGTATACATTTGTGATAGAGAGTTTGTAAATCCAAGTGTAATTCAGACTAAAATTCAGAGAATTTTATATTTAACTTGCAGCAGCATTAAAGTGACATTCTGAATACTATTTTCATATGCTTATTCTAATTACAATTGGGATTAGGTGGGATTTTGATAAAGTCAGCATACTGAAAACAATTTTCTATCAAATAATTGCTATTTGCCAACTTATTATTAACCGAAAAATAAAAACAGATATTATTCTATATTATCCAATTTTTTTTCATTCCAGTGAATCACAAAGACATAAAGTCTTGACTGTTCTTTTACTTCTAACACAATTCTTTTCATAAATAGTATTTTATTTTTTCCATTTACATGTAAAGATAGTTTTTAACATTCATTTTTATAAGACTTTGAATTCCAAATTTTTCTCCCTGCCTTCCTTCCTATTGCCTCCCCAAGGGGGCAAGCAATCTGATATAGTTTATACATATGCAATCATGTCAAACATATTCCCACATTAGTCATGTTATGAAAGAAGAAACAGAACAAAAGGGAAAAGCCACAAAAATTTTTAAAA
Organism: Trichosurus vulpecula; assembly: GCF_011100635.1. Lineage (NCBI taxonomy): Eukaryota > Metazoa > Chordata > Mammalia > Diprotodontia > Phalangeridae > Trichosurus > Trichosurus vulpecula. Next base: position 453,874,450 of record NC_050573.1, on the reverse strand, counting down.
GTAAACATAATGTGCTTTGATCTGCATTCAGACTCCATAGTTCTTTCTCTGGATTTGGATAGCATTTTCCATCATGAGTCTTTTGGAATCATCTTGGATCATTATATTGCTGAGAAGAACTAAGTCAATCATTGTTGATCATCACACAGTGTTATTGTTACTGTATACAATGCTCTCCTGGTGCTGCTCACTTCTTACATCTTCTCCAACATTTATCATTTTCCCTTTCTGTCATATTAGCCAATCAGGTGGGTGTGAGGTGGTACCGCAGAATTGTTTTAATTTGCATTTCTCTAATCAAGAGTGATTCGGGGCATTTTTTCATGACCACAAATAGCTTTGATTTCTTCATCTGAAAACTGGCTATTCGTATCATTTGAGCATTATGGGAATGACTTGCCTTCTTATAAATTTGACTCATTTCCCTATATATTTGAGAAATGAGGACTTTAATAGAAATACTTGCTGTAAAAACTGCTTCCAATCTTTCTGCTTTCCTTCTAATCTTGGCTGCATCAGTTTTTTTCGTGAAAACCCTTTTTAACTTAATGTAATCAAAATTATCCATTTTTGCATTTCATAATGTTCTCTATCTCTCTTTTGGTCATAAATTCTTCCCTTCTCCATAGATCTAACAAGTAAACTGTTCCTTGATCTCTTGATTTGCTTATGGTATCACCCTTTATGTCTAAATCATGTATCCATTTTGACCTTATCTTGGTAAATGATGTGAGATGTTGGTCTATGCCTACTTTCTGCCATTCTATTTTCCAATTTTCCCAGCACGCTTCTAATACTATTAATCATCCTCCCCTACTTGTCATTTAGAGAATCATAGACCCACAAAGCTTGAAGTAAAAGTGATTTCAGAGGCCATCTCATACCCATACTTTAACAAAATTCTGCTCTACAATGTATCTGATATGTGATCATTCTGCTTTTTGTTAAAGAAATTCAGGGAGAGACAGAATCTGCCATTATTTATTCTAGTTAATGAGCTATCATATATTCGAATGATACCCTATGTGGACAGAGGGAAGGGAAAGCACCCTTATCTATGGGTGCCCTGACTAAAGGGAACGTAAATTTTGATTTTTGATTTTTTTTTCTTAAGGACCAGCCTTAACCCAAATCACAACTGGATTTTGTGGATTGGTCAATAATAGTTTCCAGGCCAAGCCCTACTTGATCATCATTTGGATCCTGATTGGCTCAGGAAGTTGTTCTTTATAGTTAGAATGCATACAACACTTTAAGATTTGTAAAGCATTGTACATGTTGTCTAATTTGATTCCCACAACAATTCAGTGAGGAAGGTGATATTATCATCCATTTGACAAATAAGGAAATGGAGACTGAGAGGGGTTAAGCCAGGTCACACAACCAATAAATGCCTAAAGTGGGATTTGAACATTGTCTTTGTCACTCCAAGTCTAGTACTCCATTCACTGCACCACCTATTTGTCTCTAAATGAAGTCTAAAGTGGACTCTGCATATTTCTACCCCTTAATCCTCTTTCCTCTGAGGCTAAGCAAAATAAGTCTATTTTTTTCTTTATTCTGCATGATGGCTTCTGCAAATACATGAATACAGATATATCAAAAGAATTAGGTATTCATTCTTGTCTATGCTGAAGCAAATTACATCTCAATTTCCCTCTACCTGTCCTCAACAGCATGGTGAACATTGTCACCAACATTTTATTGGAGGCTTTTTATCATCATTCAGTTCTAAGCTCTTAGATGTCCTTCTCCTCCCTCTCTCCCCTTGTCCCAGTGGTTTATCTAATCATGTGACTTCAGTTATTACTTGTATAGTTATTATTGGTGAATTGCACATTTATTGGTCCACATATAACAATACATTCTTAATTCCATTAAAATTATAATGAAGTGGGAGGGGGAAAGAAGAGCAATCCACTAAAATTCCATGATTGTTGTCTAACACTAGGATGCTCCTTCATTACATAAAATGAAAGACAGGAGAACTAATCCTTTACCATAGTTAAGTGAACATTTTGAAAATAAAAAGCTATCAAATCTTTTTGCTTATTTTAAATTTTGATAAATCAAATATCAAATACATTTTGAAAAAGAAAAAATTGTTTGTAGACACCCATCTTGTACATGTGACCTTCATTTTTTCTATTAAGTTTTGGCAAATAGGGAAAGTAAGTGAAGCGATTAGCATTGTTATAATTTCATAGTAATCAGAAGGCCCAGAGAAGGTCAGCTGAAGCTCCTTGGGTCTCTACTTCTCAAGTATAAAAGCATTGTCTTTATCCATGTATAGGCTATAGATTTACTCTTTGCTAAAGTGGCAGACTGGGGAGTTCAGAGTGTAAGAGGGCTCCTACGAGTATGTTGCCTTTATGATGTGGCAAATGGGTCCATAGAAAGAGATCAGAAGAATCCTTGAGGTTGAGAAATAATGCATTTATAATGTGTGACTCTTTTGTCTAAGGAAAAGATGCAATGGAAATTTATGACTAGAGCACTGGTGCATGAAACTGTAAGACACAGGCGGGATTCCCACTTAGATTAACTTTTCCAGCAGAATGTTAAGAATATATCACCAAAGATCAGCAGGAGTGACAATGTGCTTGAGAGGTTACAAGTTTAAAATAACTCAAAGTATGGCCAATCCCTCCCTTCCTTATTCTCAGGTATATTTTCTCCCTGTTATATTTTGCTTATGTTAATAAAGACTTTGTATGTTTACCAAGTGGGGTTGCATATTTTTATGGGCTCTGATGCTGAAAAGGCTGAAGCTGCTGGATGTCTTGAGTTTGGGAGTCTATCTTCAGTAGGATTAAAGATGACTGGGTGTTTGTACAAAGTCCAACCCAAATATGGTGAACACCTGAAACTGGAACGCTATCAGGTTTAGTGAGGAGGGATTAACAAGCCCAGGCAAGAATAAATGGAAAAGCTTAAAGCTTCTTTAACAATTAGTATTGCAATCAAGCCTGTAAGTGGCCACTGCCTGGGCATGATTGGGAGACCCAATCTCAATGTATGCATATGTATACATACACATACACACACATGCACATATATATATACATATATGTGTATATATATTGGTGTGCATGCATGATGTATGTGTTTAAAAGGAGAAATAATCCTAAGAATTAGAATTATTGATATCCTTTCAAATGCCCCTTTACGGTAATAGCAGTGATATTCATGATTTTAAAAATATTCAGCACTTTTCTCTCTCTTTCAGCTCTCTTCAGTAGCAATCTTTTAGTACCCTCAAAACTATATTGTATCCAGCACAGATTTTTTCTTCATATTTTTGGTCTGATGCTGTTGCTTTTCTCAATTTTCTTTTTTGTAGTGCCATTTGAGCTTTCTTGTGTAGCAATAGAGACTAGAACTGTTAAAATCCAAATGTGGTGGTCCCATTGTAATTGACAAAGAAAAGTTTGTCACAGATATGTTTTTAGATTTTTTTTCTTATCTGTTGCCTTTAGACAGTTTCTTGATTAAAAGCTTTCAGCATAGTCTAGTTTAGATGGTTCATATGTCAGGCTTTCTATAAACTCCCTTTCATCTTGCCATTTTCTGAAGTGATAATGCTCATTAGCTTTCACCCTCCTGATTCATAAGATTTTGTAGTTGAGTACAGATTCTAAAATGGTGTTACAGTTGATTACCACATATCTTCTTTTCTCATGGAGGTAAAGTATTTGATAGCTAAGGTAGTTTCTTGACTCTCATGGACACCTTGCTGTAGTGATTGCTTTATTTTTGATAAACCCTGTAAGAAACAGTGATAATGTATTTTGGTGTCTGTTCTTTTATGGATTTCCATTTTTTGCACATATGGCTTCTTTTAATTAGTAATGTAGGAGCTGTTTCAATTGTGTGCCATATCTTCTCTCTTTGATTCCATTTCCTAATTTGGTATTGATTTTGATCTTTGTACTAACAAGTATATTGTCTAATATATAGTTAAATGAAGCAGAAACAATGTCCATATCAGTAACCTGTCCTGTATTGCCTATTAGAATAGTCAATTTCATTTTGTAAAAAACGTATAATACATTCATCATGTCCAGTGGCTCCTGATTCACTTCCTGAGGCATATCAAGGATATTCTTACTGAATGAATCCTTCACTCATACTTTATAGCAGACTGCTTTTCCACAATAACACAACCGACTAAAAGATAGAAAAAAATCCAATTTCTTCACTGTTGATTCTAAAAAAGCATTTGGATTGTCAAGGGATAATTCAACCTTAAAGTAGGTACTCCAATAAAAGTTTCTCCAGTGAATATTTTAAGGTCATGCAAAATTCCTTGATAGATGCAACAACTTTTTTTCTGATTATTAATATCAAGATAAGAACAAAAAAGTAATGTTATCTTGAGCTTCAGGACATGGAAACTTGTGTCAGGAATAGCAAGAGAGTTCTTGGTTCACAGAGGAGAATAAAATGTATTGTATCAAGGAAGAAGTGCACCTAGACTGTGAAGGGCTTTTAAGTTGTAAAAGAAGAACTGGTATTTTATCCTAAGGACAAAAGGAAGTTTTTCAATCAGGGTCATAACATGACCAGATCTGTGCTTTTGCAATATCAATTTGGCTACTGTGTTAAAGATGGATTAGAGAAGGAAAGAAGGAAGACCAGTTAGGATGCCACAGTAAAGTTAAGAGATGATGTGGTCCTGAACTGGAATGGTGGTTTTGTGTGTGGAAAGAAGAGGATTGATGCAATCGGACAGAGCACTGGCCCTGGTGTCTGGAAGACCAGAGATCAAATCTGGTCTTAAATATTTACTGTGTGATCCTGGTAAGTCACTTAACTTCTCTTAGCCTCAGTTTCTCCATTTTTAAACTGAGGATGATAATAGTACCTGCCTTGCAGGGTTGTTGTGAGAATCACATGAGATAATAATTATAAATCATTTAGCTTAGCGCCTGGCATTTAGCGAGTCATATACACATGTTAGCTATTTGTGGAGTCAAGAAGACTTGTCATCTGGGTGGATACAATGTGCTATTTAAGGAAATATTAAGGAGATCGTGAATTTACTACACTATTCTAGTATTTCAATACTAGATTGCTTGCATAGCTAAATCTACCTGAATTTGCTTGATGTATTTGCATTACTCCTCAAACTGCTTAGGTAAGTTTTTGTTGTTGTTTTGTTTTGGGCAGAAATATCCTCATTGCAAAATTTATGTGAGTTAATTTTAAAGTTGAAAAGAAAGGTCTACCCCAACTGTATAAAGGGAAGAATAACATAAAAAACAAGGAAACAGGTGGAAATTAGGAGAAAGGGAGAACATCCGTTGTGGCTCAGGAGTTAAACCAACCAAAAACAAAAACAGAAAAAGAAAAAAAAAGGCAAGAGTACCAGAACAAACTTGATGCATAGTGACTTTTCTCACTGTCACCAAACTTCCTTGTTAGCCTTGTTTGGATCCAATTATTTCAGGATCAGAATATGCCTTTCTCTTATACCTCCTTGCCTTTATCTTGGTATTCAAAAAGGATTGGAGTTATCATTTTTTTTAATTTTGCATTTTAATTTTTTTTCTTAACTATTTCCCAAATTGTATTTTAATCTGGTTCAGGTAAATTTGACCCCTTAGGCATTAAGCAGCAAGAGCATGAGACTTTGCCTAGGTCACCAGTGCATGTCAGACAAACCACTTCTTCCTCACCATAAGCATGGGGGTCCCGGTCATTTCTGACTCTTGTGTTCACCCGACTCCAGGTACACTGACCTTGGTGTAGCCAGAATGGCCTTTGTTTTCTTTGAATGACTCAGCTTACCTCATTGAGCCTCTGGACACTGTGGCTTGCTCTTCCGGGGCAGGAAGCCCAAAGAGCATTCCAGGAAGCAGACAACTTCCTGTGTGACGAGTCATGGGGCTGGCTGAGGGGAGGTGTTAACGGCTACGCTAGGGGGAGGGGCCAAGTCAAGAACCAATCGGCCCTGGTCGTTCAGGCGGTGCTTGATGATGTCAAAAACTCTATAAGAGGGGAGAGGACAGCTTGAAGATCCTCTTTTCCTTTTCCGGTTGGAGCCAGAGACAGTTACAGCGACAGTTACAGCTACAGTTACAGCCACAGCCACAGCTGAAGCAGGAGCTGCCAGTAGCAGAGCTGACCTACGGGAGAAAGCTGAACAAAGACTTCAGTCCAGTGGGTAATCTTATTACCATAGAGGGGGAAACATGATTTTGCTTTACGCAATCATGCTTCTCTGTAGCCTCCTGGTTACTCTTTCAAGGCGTACTTATTGGGCCTGGAAGCTTTTGATCAATATATCAAAATGGGGTTGCTGGTTCATGGGTTGGTTACTGTGGAGCCTAAATAAATGTTTTGATTCTTCTGCCTTCTACTTTGAGAGTTTCTTATATCCGGCGGTTCCGAACCTTTCAGACATGTTTATGATCCTCTTTGAGATTATAAACTCTGCCCTCCTAATACATTTGGCGACCAGGATGGGATCGCTAGGTATAAGATCTCTATTTAGAAGCAGAACAATTCCAGAGGAAGAGATGAATATCCCAGGATGGGAGGATCCATTTTATTCCTCCCTAGCAAAAGAATTGGCTAAAAAAGCTGGACCCTGTGAAAACTGGGAACCAAGGCTACGGAGAGGAGATCCTAGGGATTTGGAAAAGTGTTTACGAGAAGTTGGGATTCAGTCAGGGGCATCACTATCTAGGCAAAGCTGGATAGTGTTATCAGCCTACCGGCTAGTATACGAAAGATTGAGATTAAGTGAAAGACATGGGGGCACTCCTACACCACAGGAAGAAGGGGAATCTCAGATAGCAGGAGACCAAACTGACTCAAATGAGAACTTTTCTATTAATGTGGCTAAGAGCAACAGGAGACCAAAAAAGCCCAGAGTGCATTTCAACCCAGCCCAGAAAGAGCCTGACTGCCTGCTTCGTCCTAGCCATGGTGGCAGAGGAAGTGAGTGGGGAGAGAATGAGACAATGTTAGGGGCTGAGGCACAAAACACTACTGGGGTTCAGGATGTGCCTCACACAGAGAATAGGAGATGGTTAAATGATCAGACAAGGGCTCGACCCATACAAAGGAGGAAGACAGAAACCCGAGGTGAAGATTCAGTTACAAGGGAAATTCAGGAAGATTTCTCACCGCAAGAGGTCACAGATATTTTGAGTAGATTCAGCCAAAGAATAGGAGAACCATTGATATCTTGGATGGTAAGACTCAGTGATCAAGGGGCCAGTGGAATATCAGTAGATAGGACAGACTGCATGAGATTCATAGGTATCAGCCATGATCCTCTAGTTCAACAAGCTTTTAGGGAACATCATCAGCAAGGAGATGGTGATAGCAGGACTACTCTGTTGGCATTAGCCGCTGTGGGATGCAATAAGAGATATGCTACTGATTCTATGTGGCCCACTGAGCACAGACCCTGGTATTCACTTAGAGATTGTATCATGAGACTAAAGGAGGAGGTAATGAAGACTGCCATTATGATAGGAACTGCAGACAAATATTACAATGATTCAATGGAACTGCCTCATAGGAACTTAATAATTAGGACAGCTCCCCCTGCTTATAAACAACTAATTTTGAATTTATTACTTGGAGAAGTAGGGAGCCGTCTTACAACAGTGATAAATAAGATTTTACAGTTACATGACTTAGGTGACTGGGGAAGGGATAGATCTCCTCGAGAGAGAAGGGTGAATAACCAGCAAACTTGGTGCCAAAGGAGAGTAACAAGGAAAGAAATGTTTACTGCTTTATTGAGAGCAGGGGTAGGTTTTGAAATGATAGATGGAATTCCAACCAATGAATTATATAGAATGTACAGAGATAAAGGCCTTGATAACAGGAGAGATAGGGAAATAAGAACTGCTCCTGCAAGCCCACAAGCCACCCAGAGTGAAGGTGACCTTGTGTGATTAACGGATGAAAACTTGTACATTTGGGGAAAGGCTGGGAGGACAATCTTAGTCTCTATCTAGGGTGGGATCCTCTTGGCTTCCTCATTATGTTCCTTTTGAAAAGAAACATTTCCCACCTGAGTTTGGCTCTGATGTTGGATCTTTGCATAACTGAAATCTCAACCAAACTTGAGATGATTTTATTTGAAGAATTATAGTCCATACTTGTCTATTCTTTTTGTCCTTTGTTTTGGCTAACCTTGTTGCTAGTTTTGTTTCCTTCAGGCTTAAGCACCCTGCACTTTCCGGTGACTGCCTAAGCATGTAGTATTCTTGGAATTCCTGCCAGCTCGTTAAAGAAATGACCTCTGGAATGGGACTTTTTGGGGGCAGGGCCATCTCTACATCCAATTTCAGCATGAAGAAGCTATGGAAAATGAGACCTTCACCCCTCACCCCAAGATTTTGAGCCCTAATCGTTCAAGGGGGGTGGAAATGATGATAGTGTTCTGTTTACTTATTTTGTGTTATCCTTGCTGTGTTGTTTTATTGTTATGATATTATTGATCCTATGTAACGGATACAAGGATTTAGGGGTGGACATTTGAATTATTAATAATTATTTTGGGGATGATTGATTGAAGAGATTATCTTGCTGGGACCTAGGGGTGGATCACATTTGAATCGTAAACCAATATTTAGGAATGTCACCAAATGATATGTTTTGCTTTATAATGAATGATATGTTTTAGTTTCCTTTGTAATTGGATCACAATGTATGTTCTAGGATACATGGCTGATTAGATTATGTATCCTATAACAAGGGGTGGAGTGTAGCCAGAATGGCCTTTGTTTTCTTTGAATGACTCAGCTTACCTCATTGAGCCTCTGGACACTGTGGCTTGCTCTTCCGGGGCAGGAAGCCCAAAGAGCATTCCAGGAAGCAGACAACTTCCTGTGTGACGAGTCATGGGGCTGGCTGAGGGGAGGTGTTAACGGCTACGCTAGGGGGAGGGGCCAAGTCAAGAACCAATCGGCCCTGGTCGTTCAGGCGGTGCTTGATGATGTCAAAAACTCTATAAGAGGGGAGAGGACAGCTTGAAGATCCTCTTTTCCTTTTCCGGTTGGAGCCAGAGACAGTTACAACGACAGTTACAGCGACAGTTACAGCGACAGTTACAGCGACAGTTACAGCTACAGTTACAGCCACAGCCACAGCTGAAGCAGGAGCTGCCAGTAGCAGAGCTGACCTACGGGAGAAAGCTGAACAAAGACTTCAGTCCAGTGGGTAATCTTATTACCATAGAGGGGGAAACATGATTTTGCTTTACGCAATCATGCTTCTCTGTAGCCTCCTGGTTACTCTTTCAAGGCGTACTTATTGGGCCTGGAAGCTTTTGATCAATATATCAAAATGGGGTTGCTGGTTCATGGGTTGGTTACTGTGGAGCCTAAATAAATGTTTTGATTCTTCTGCCTTCTACTTTGAGAGTTTCTTATATCCGGCGGTTCCGAACCTTTCAGACATGTTTATGATCCTCTTTGAGATTATAAACTCTGCCCTCCTAATACACTTGGCAAGAGCTTGGACCCTGGGCACAGGTGCCCGGACAAGCCCAGAGGATTCTTCGGGTTTTATTCTCGGGGATGATCCCCTCCCCGCTTCCCCCGTCTCTCTTCCTCTTCACGGGCTGGAAAGCTATTGTACTTGATCCCTTCCCCTGGCAGCCTGGGGTGGGGTGGAGGCCTGGGCTCAAGGGTCAGCAAGACCTGAGGTAAGACCAACGTGAATCTGGGGCTGGGAAGGCCCTAGGAAGCCATCTAGTTAGACACATTACTCCCCCACAGCCGCCCATTCAACAGAAAAGTAAACTGAGGCCCAGGGTGGTCAATTCCCCGGGGCTTTACTGGGCCTTGGTTTCCTCTGTAAAAAAGGAGGGAGTTGGCCTCGATGACCTTGGGCCCGAGGCCTCCTTTCCTGGAGGTCGTTGTTCCCCTGGCCAGCCAGACAGGACATCAGCACCCCCTGGGCCAGAAGCTGGTGGTGAAGGAAAGTCCCCTGTGGCCTCAGGCCACGCCCAGGAGGCCCTCCATCCCAGGCCCAGCCTTCTCTGACTCCGTCCCACAGGACTCACTGAGCACCTTCTGCCGGGAAGGTGTGAACATGCACAGTTGAATCCATATGATGCCGCCAAAATTAATAGCTTTTCTATTTGTCCCTAACCCCTTAGAAACACAGAATTTTAGAATTTGAAGGGAATTTAGAAATCAACTGGTCCTGCCCTTTCATTTTTAAAGGTGAAGGCATCCATGAAATCCTTGATTCCTTCTCTAATGCCAGTGATAGCAGAATGCCTCAGGAAATGTGATGATGCCTAGTTTATTAGCATAAATTGAGTTTAGTCTCCATGAATAAGCCTTTCCTGCTTCCCTCATCCTGTATAGATGTTGTTCGTGTCTTAAAAAATCCTCTATAAAACATCTATCCAACATTATAAAAGCCTTCCTCTTGTTTCTAATTTTGTAGAGATTAGCTCAGTCACAGAATCTGAGAATTGGAAGAGACTTCATTGTCCATCTGGTCTGATTCATATGTGGAATGAAGTACCATAAAAGGCCAACAAGTCCAACCTTTTCTTGAAGATTTCTATTGAATGGTTACTTAGCTCCTCTCAAGACAAACCATTCAACTTCTGGACAGATCAAATTGTTAGGAATTTTTTTTATTCTTGTCTTTGCTTGTTTGTCCTTGATATTAATCCTAAATTTGCCTCTTTACAACTTAAACCCTTTGCTGCAGTTTGTAAAAAGAACAAATTTAATCCATTTGCCACCACCCTTCAAAAACCTGCAGTTACCATCCCACCTCCTCCTTCCAAAGCCTTTACTTAATTACAAAATTTATTAAATTAGGCTTAATTAGTTTAAACATCACTAATTTCTTCAAAAGATCCTCATATATCACAAGGCCCTTCACCATTGTGAACAACATGATCTGGATATTCTCCAGCTTATCAATGTCATTCTCAAAACATCTGTGTTCCTCTCACTAAGCAAAGAATTCACTTTTCTTCCTGATCGCACGTTTCCTAGAGATTCTATGGAAGAAAGGACTGGATTTGTCATAAAAAAGATCAGAGTTTGAATCCTATTTTTGCTACCATGTGTGACTTTGGGCAAGTCATATACACTCTCTGGGGCTCAATTGTAAAATGAAGTTGGACTAGATGAAGTCTAATGACCCATTGCTCTTGCATTCTGATACTATGATCTTTTCATGCCACTTCTCACTCAGAAGTAGTTGTTAATGAGATGTAGTCAATTTATAGTCACTGTGCTTCTTTCTGTTGCCCTTGGGTTACCTACAATTGTGATTGTTTTGCAGATAACACACAGGAAGCACCAGAGATTTCAGACTCCAGCCTCTAACAGGTTCATGCTTGGTGTGGTCAGACAGGCAGACACCTTCAGAGGTTAATAATCAGCTTTATTCTAACCTAGTCTTCTCAAAGGGTTGCTGATAATGGAAGCACAACTCCTACAGCATTCCCTAATCACCCTTCCTGCAGGGGCCAGTGAGAAGGGGGAGGGGGCAACTACCCCTACATGTCAATGGGGTCAGTCAAGACAGGCACAGCTTGTGCACTTCCCTATATCCCCTCAAGCCTCAATGGGGGCCAGTTGAGGCACACACAGATTCCCTGTGGTTCCCCCATGGTTTCCCCACTCACTGACCAGAGCCTACTTGCTTTATAAGGCAACAGACAAAGAAGGCATCTTGCCAACATTAAGCACACAGGTTAACTTTAGCAATATCATCATTCTGTGCAAAAGTAATAAATATCAGTTATGTCACCCCTATTTCTCATGGTGCAGCCTCAGTAGGACTGTGTGTCACTACGATTCTGGTAATTACTATCTAGGATCCTTGGGACTATTCTGAGAGTTATGATCTAACACCTGGAAACTAGACATTGCCATGGCCATGGATCCTGAGAAACTGAACTCTAAAAGGATAACAAAATCCTCCTTACAAACAGTGATTCATCTGAGACTGTGGTATTCTATAATTCAGTCATGTGGTAAGAATATTGGCATCAAAAATAAGATTTTTTAGGTATTAGTGTCTTAGAATCAATAAAATGTTCTGCAAATTCCCACAAATGATAGTCATAATGGGGAAAAGGCCAAGTATCCTTGGCTTTTTGGTTTACTACTACAAAGATAAACCTCACAAATCCCATAAAGTATTGAGACATATCCACTTGAGAAAAGCTAAAACTTGAGGGAGAAAGAGAAGGGGAAAGAGACATGGTTGAGTTCATTTGGGTAAACTTCACTGGAAGAAAATTAAAAGGTAATATTGCTCTAGGCTGTAGGGGGATGTTTTAGATCAGGCCCATGGGCCTAAATAGCATCAGACACTTGACCTGATGTTATAGTCATGGGAGATTTCAATTATGTCAACATCTTCTGGACCTCTTTCTATGTTAGAAATAGAGCAACAGATATATTCTTCAATTGTTTTAATAATGATTTCCACCTTTGAAAAGTTGGTGATTGTCCTTTCTTCTCCAAGAGCACTGAAAAGTAACCATTATGTTGGGGTCAAGGTACACTGTGTTAGACTATGGCTCATGTAATGGCAAGCAAAGTGGGATTTTTGTTTTGCTCTTTTTTCTTTTGGTGTTCTAGTTCTTCTCAGCCCTAAGGCAATAAAGTGCCTTTGATTGAGCCTTGCCTTTGTTTCATTCAAGAGTCTTTAATTGAATCAAGAGTCTTTGATGTCCTGCTTAAGTCACAAAAAAGCCTAAGTCACATAAGTTTGCGTCACATGGTTGTGAAGCCCTCTAACCCTGAAGAAGTGTACATAAACTCTGAGGTTAGCATTTCGCTTTGGGGCTCACTCATTGTTAGAGTGTCCTGTGATTTGACCAGACAAGACTTTGGGTAGCCATTAAGGAGCCCACCGGCTTTGAAAACCCAGATGTTGGTGCTTCTCTCTCTGGTAAGTATGTATGTATGTATGAATGTATATATGAATGTATTGCTATGGACAGACAGAAGCCCTTTCGGCTGATTTATGTTATTTGCTCTGTTTATATAATTTCTGCTTGTAATTTCTGTTTGTGTTTGCTCTGAAGTTCAGGGTGCTGACTTTCCCCCCTGAACTAAGTGAATGATATATGTATGTTTTATTAAACTGAGATTGTTAACCCCTTAAAGTTGCTTTCCTTAGAAAAGCAGGTCAAAGAAACCATGCTAGCAGTCATCCTGTGTGCTGCTGTTATTGGCCTTACACCTCCACAGAAGCTTCAAGCAGCATTGTTGTTAAGGCTCGTCAGACCAATACGGCTTGGAAGGCTTTACCACAGGTTGAGCACAAATAGTGTTTATGAACATTTGGAGTGGGGATGTCTCTAAATATGCGCATCTGATGTTTCCTTTGATCAATTGAGTAACAGAAAGAAACTAGTTGTTTCAAAAGATCTAGCAGGCACTGCACCAGCACAGAAGAGACAAATAGGAAAGCCGGGCATTGTCTGACTTTCACCTGGTAATTTGTGATATCTCCTTCCAAAATGTTCAGGGAAATACCTTTTCAGCTTGGAACATCCCTCCACCTCCACATTCTCCTTCATCCATTGGTGTATTCCTCCTGGAACCCCTATTTTGAGGAAAGGCCTAGGATAGTCATCCCTCTTTCTCCTCCTGGTTCTGTTTCTGACTCTCTAGACTTTGTCATCATCCCCCCACTCCCACTTTTCCATTCCCTTTTCTGTTTTGTCTTCCCCTATTAGAGTGTATACATATATACAGTATATGCAGTAATATACCAGTATACAGCACATACAGTATATGCCAGTACCCAGCACAGTGTCCCTGGCACACAATAAATGTTTATTTGTTTGATTACACTTGTAGAATCCACTGTTTGGAGACAGTCTAAAAAGTGATTCCTAGTGATCTCTGCCTCTTTTTTTTTTACTACTCCAACATAAACACTATAGAAGTAGATGGGAACCACAAAGGACTGACATTCATTTGTGTATTTTGTGTCAATGGTCTTTGTGGCCCCAAAGATCAATACCTAGTGGTAAAGTTTTTGGTAATGAGGTCTTCTCTGTTGAGCTAGGTTGGTCCTTCAAAACAGATACAATCTGTTACCAGTGCCATGGCTAAAACCTTTACAACACAATAGAACCTGATAGAGCATGACCTATTAATTACAGCTTTAAGGTTAACAGAAACCATGGTCATGTTCATGCCACAATGACACATCAGACTAAGACTTTGGTAGGGACATCTATATAGAAATATTTAAACCCTTAAATATTCTGTGGCCCAGAAAGTCACAGGTATGTAGCAAGTTATTGGCAGACATAAAACTCTTTGTTACTTAGATCTCTGGTGGTCTAACATACTGCAATTTTAACTAACTGCTACCTCCCCATAATGAGGATCCAGGCCATCACTACCAATATTTGCTAGTCTAACAGCCTTGTTGGACATTTTCATGTATGCATTCATGCAAAGATAAACAATTTTTCCCCTACCTGCCATTTCTAAAAGATAACCCATTTGTAGCCTATACACAAAAGTTATCAGCCAACTGGCCTTCTTTGGAACCTGTGATCTGGACCAAACCTACGTCAGTTGTGACTTCAGAAGGCATTAGAGGACTTATGGCTATTCCAGGTGTAAGAAATGGGAGGAGGAGTTTTGTTTCCCCAGAATTGAAGGTGTACTTTTCCCCCTCCCATACCCCAGCTTTAGTAGAAACCAGGCCTCAGGTCAGTGGTCAGGTGAAAGGTCAGAGGCTTGTTACACATAAAACGAGCCATTTGAGGAGGGCATGATGTAAGCAGTAAGGGGGTTGTATCTGGCCAATGAAGAGCCTGATGGGAGATTTGAGGTGAGGGTCTATTAAATGACTGGTATCCATCTGGGTCCTTTGTACTTTCTCCTGTACTCTATTCAGGGGAGGTACCCATTTATTCAGGGGGAATAAATGTAAATTATAATTAAAATATTCCTGGCTTCCCAACGAGTCTTGTTTATTCCTAGACAACATAAGTATGTTTCTAACAGCTGGGGGCTTGTCACGGGATCAATATAGCATGAAAAAAAGAGGTATTTCACGCAAAGAACAGATAGATGGTGCCCCCACTCTTTTGCAGTGGGCCCTAGTATCTGCAGGTGAAACTTTCCTTCTTCAGACTGCTAATTTCCTGGTAGTATTTTTCTGGAATCCTTGGGACCCCAGGAATGTGAGAAAAGGGGGAAAAGGGAAAGAAAATGTCCATAGACAGCCCAAGTCAGGTGCCTGAGCAAGGTGGGTGAGTCCTGCTTTGTCATGTCTGGATTTGTTCCAAGTTGAGAAATAAGACTTGCTTGGAACAGGGAAAGAGCTCTTAAAATATTTGACCTAGGTGGGGAGAATGGATTTCTCCTAGTGCTTTGAAGAAAAGCACTGGTGGGTTGACCCAGGGAAAAGGGATTGGGAAGTTTGGTGGATGGTAGAAATTCTCTCTCAGGGTGGAGTTGGTCGATTCTGGCTAGATATTGGGGATACAGGGAAGCTTGAGTTTTGGGGGGACCATGATGGGAGTCTTGAATAAGACTTCTCAGGCTCTAAGCCTCGGCACCCTGAGTTTTGGACCAAGAGACCAGCACAGTTTGGCCAGATCTTAATCTGGCAGAGTGGAAGGCAGGCAGACGAGCCTCCTTCCCAGTCTCTGAGATAAGGGAAATTCTGCTCTACACCCTGGAACAAGCTCTCAAGAAATCCTGGACAAGAAACAGGGAGTCCTTGTGAGGACTGGCTCTGTTGAGTTTGCAGGGTTGAGGGAGGACAAGAAAACATAAAGGAAGAGAGCTCTTAGAAGTTATGACTTTATTCGAATCAGGTTTTAGAACTGATAAGGAATCAGAGCCAAAACTGCCAGCCCAGGGGAAGAGAGGAAAGCTGGGAGCTCTGAATTAATGTTTGATTAGATCCTAAAGATTAAAAATCTGTATATTTTCATTAAACTCAGTGTATCTAACATCAAGCAAAGTGTTTTAAAATTATAAGTAAGGGGGTCTTCTGTATGATAATTGGGTGATCACTTTAAAAGGTTTAATAGTCTGTTTAGATTGTGATTAAATTGTTAGTCATTTAACTCTTAAGTTTTAAGGTAAAAGCAGCTGGAGAAGAAGCCTGGTGAGTATAATTTTTTTTTAAATTTATTTGAAATGTTTGAGGTAGTTTGGGTCAAGATTAGGAAAGAAAGATTGAAATTGGAGATTTGGAGAGTAAAATGTTTCAGTAAAGATTGGGAAAGAAAGAGAGATAGAAGCTGGAGATAAGGGATTTGGGTAGGCGTAGAGCAGCAGCTAAGCCTGGGGACTCTGGGTCCATGTCTTCTTAGCCAGTGCCTCCCCCCGACTCCACCTTAGAAGACTGGGTGTGTCAATAAGGAGCTGAAGCCAAAAGAAACTTGTAGCCCGATAGGAAAATAAGGCTGATTACTAAAACCTTAGTAATCCAAGGTTTTCTATAAAATTGTACTAGTAGCTAGGGATAGGAAATTAAGTTAGCCCCCTGAAAATTAGCATACCTAAAAGTCAGGCTCCTTTGTTCTCAAAAGGACTGCCAGGCCCAAATGGAATCCACCTAGGGATGAGATCTGTACTGTTGATAATCCTGTGCTCTTCTTCAACTCACCTTTGTCAACTGTTTTTAGGAACTGAAAGGGATTTTCCCCTCCATGTTATCTGAGGCAGCAGGATGAAGGGGAAACTAAAGATACTTTAGTATCTTAAACAGTATAGAGAACTGGTGTGTATGAAGATGAGTGGGGGAGCAGCAAACCCATGTGCTCTTAAAAACCACTCCCTCCTCACCTTTCTTTAGAGGACTAGGTGGACTTAAAGAGTCCAAAGGTCATTTTGCTTGTAAGGGAAGTGGCCCACCTCCTTCAAATTCCTTAGGCCTTTTGTTAATTCAAACCTTTTTGTAAAAATTCTGAAGAATTGGAGTCAGGGATTGGAATGCATAAGATGAGGCTTGGAGAAAGCAGGGTACTAAATTCAAATGTGGATGGTTTATAAAAGCAAGTAATGATATGAAATAATTTTTTTTCTCTAAGTTCATTCATGGCCAGGCAAATATTCCTAACACCTGGGCCAGAGGCAACAGTTGGCTAGGAGGAGCTATACAGTGCTAAATAAATAAATAAAATGTATTTAAGGTATTAATGTATTAATATATGTTATATATGTATTTATATTATATATTAATGTATTAATATATAAATACAAGAAGTAATAGGACCAATAATTTCTATATGTGAGTCTGAAAATGTAATTGAAGTCATCTTATTTCTAAATTGTATTTTTAGAGTTCTCTTAGGTTGTAAAATTTGAGAGACCCTTGTGAGGTCTGAATTTTGTTATATATGAATTGATCTTTTAAAAAGGGTGTGCTAAAAATGTGATAGTTTGAAACTTATATTTGGTTATGAACAAGTAATATTACTTTAATCTCCACATGTTGGTAATGAGATAGGTGACTTCCTGTGTAAGGAGACTTAAAAATGCATTCCCCTAACCTGATGGGTTGTTTCAAGTTTTAAATACATAAAAATGTTTAAGGCATTAAATTTGTATGGTTTAAATGTTGTTAAGAATTGTAAAAAATGATGACTGGGTTAAAAAACTGTTATTGTTCAGTTAAAATTGTTTTGCTATCACTTAATAGCATTTGTGAGATTGTTAATGAAGACTTTGTGAGATCTCTTGTAATTTTTATGTACAAGAGGTTTTGTGAATAGAAAACTTGGAAACTTTGTGATATCTAGAAATTCTGTAATAACAAAGAATTTAGTTGTTTTAATACCTTGGGAATTTATGAAAAAGCAATTTTTCTTATAATCTAGATGTTAGGCTAAGAATTGTCCAATATATATCAAAGATGTGAGATAAAAGTCAGGAACCTCTTTTGTTTAAGGCAGATAAGGAGGTTTAGGGACAAATAGGGGTTATCCAAGCCCCCATAGTTGTTGTGCTGAGACAGTGTGAGGCTGTTAACTAAAACAAGGATTTTGGACTTAAAATTCCTGAATTTTATGAGACCCTGGATGGGACTGGGGATAGAAGATAAGGCAGAGATGGCAAATTCTAAAGAAGTTAAAGTTTAAAAAGTGGGGACTGTGTGGAAAAGTCAGTCTCTTCCTCCAGTCCCCCTCTTCTCCTTTGGTCTAGATAAGGAGAGCTTGATCTATCCCCACCTGTAGAAGGGAAGGCAGCAGGAGGGGCAGCAGTACTGGGATTTAAATTTTACTGAGAAAGACAACAGCAGGAGTCAGAAGCCATCGGACCTCCAAACCTGGCTTTTTAAAGTCAGCAAAAAGTGATGGGTTTTAGGATAAGATTAGATTTTGAGATTTGGCCTTGGTAGTTTTTATCAGTGAAACTTGCCATCCGATGTAAAAGAGCCAACCCTCTGGGGGAGATGATATGATGCTGCCTTTTTTTAATGGCAGGTCTCTGTAATCAGAACTAAGTAGTTAGTGATGAAAGGAAAGGTATCTGCCATAATCTGTTACTATTATGAAGTTGTGATACCTACAGACCTAGAAGGTTTTATGGGGAGAAATAGAAAATTTGAGTAATGTAAGTATGTGAAATTTTGCTGTTTTTAGTCAAATGAT
Organism: Trichosurus vulpecula; assembly: GCF_011100635.1. NCBI lineage: Eukaryota > Metazoa > Chordata > Mammalia > Diprotodontia > Phalangeridae > Trichosurus > Trichosurus vulpecula. The sequence continues at coordinate 453,855,852 of NC_050573.1, read as the reverse complement.
TGGGTAAATTGGTACTCTTGCATAGTCATATGAAGAATAATATTCTTTCTAAATATTAATGGAAATAATTGGACAAAGGGAAAAAGAAATTCATGAAATAAGAATACAAATGTAAAGTTGAATCAGGCTGGGATTTAAGGTTATTTTGTAACTATGTGGAATAAGGTCCTTAAATGTTTCAAAGTGATATAAGAGCAATTGGGTATTAATACAAATGGTGTAATTAAGTGCTGGAATTAAATCAGAGACATTTCCAGTTTGGGGATGATAATTATTTACCATCAATTGAGTAACGTCAATAAGGGCCAGAGCCTGAACCAATAATTAACTAGAAGAAGAACCTGGACCTAAGCTTCTTTGTTCTCTGAGATTACTCAGAGAATGCCTCTTCCTATGTCAACAAGGCCAGATCAGGCTGACTTAAGAACATTCTTTCCTCTGGCCATTAAGGATGAGACCCTTAACCTGAGCTTCTCATTAGCTAGCTTTGGAGATGTTCCCTAAGCAATGTGAGATAATTGTCATATCTTAAACTGATTTTTGGAACTTGCTATTCAAAGACTTAATGGAACTGTTAACTGACTGTTTTTCTGAGTCTAACTCCAGGTGTGAGTATCAAGGAAGGCTGACCCAAGATGCCAGCAGCCCTTTGTGGGGAGGGCAGGCATGAACTGCAGGTAGGATTTCTTGGTAAAGTTGAGAGGGCAACTGTTTTGCATTTGCTGAGGTGGGACTTCCTTAACTGAAACCTGGCAGACTTTAAGCTTGGCTCAATGCAGCTTGCAGTTTGACATAACTTCTGCCTGGAGTTGACAGGAAGCTGGGGAAAATATCATCTCCTTACTCTAAATCCCTAATATCTTAGTGGCAAATTTCTATAATCAGAAAGTTTTGTAAGTACAGTAACAAATCTATTAAAATAATTGATTATGGAACATCTTAGGTTACTATAGGACTGGAACTAGTGTTCCTGTATGTTAGGGTAGTTTATATTCTTGGTGATGGTATGGTGACAATTAGGTCAAGGGCTTGTGAGAATGTTATTTGGTTAATATCAAGCTTGTCTAAAGCTTTGTTACAATTAGCAAAGTTAAAAGAAGAATGGCTTGTGGTTTATTTTGTAAATGCCATCAAAGAAACATGGCATGACTAAAAGTTTATGATGTCATATGTTAAAAATTGATTTTTAATGTATTTATGTATGTACTGGAGCCTGTTGTTAATTCCTTAGTGAAATATCCTCCTGGTGAGGAAATTAATAATGAGTTAATGTAAAGTATAAGAAACTGGGTTCTGATGTGAATTTCTTAAACATGACAGTTGGCCACGGTTCCAATTTTGAATTTGTAAAAATGATCAGTTATAAGGATTAGAAATGGTAACTTAAAATTGTGCTAAGGTAACTTTTGCAGGATAATGGAAAGAAAGCTGATTCCTACAAGAAGACAAGAAGAAGAAACTGCTGAGATGCTGTGCTGTGGAGATGGCTGGAACAAATACCAAGGACTAGAAGACTTCACTGATGTTCTTCCCTTCCAGACAGCCTTATGGCAACAGACTGTTGAATCTTAAAGGGACAATTGCATTATCATTTTCTTTTGGGTCTCAGTATCTGTATTTACTAAGGGGACTGTTCCCTTTCATTTGTCAATGTGGTGATCAACCTTTACCTCTTCCCATATTTACTTAAAGGGGCCATGGTTAAGGGGAAAAATTCAGATGAGAAAGAGAGCAATGGAGTATTAAAGATGTGGAAACAAAAATTTGGATAAAAGAAGGGGGAAATTGTAAGAAATGGGAGAAGGAGTTTTGTTTCCCCAGAATTGAAGGTGTACTTTTCCCCCTCCCTCACCCCAGCTTTAGCAGAAACCAGGTCTCAGGTTGGTGGTCAGGTGAAAGGTCAGAGGCTTGTACACATGCTTAAACGAGCCATCTGAGAAGGGCATGATGTAGGCAGTCAGGGGGTTGCATCTGGCCAATGAAGAGCCTGGTGGGAGATTTGAGGTGAGGGTCTATTAAAGGACTGGTATCCATCTGAGTACTTTGTACTTTCTCCTGTACTCTGTTCAGGGGAGGTACCCATTTATTCAGGGGGAATAAATGTAAAGTATAATTAAAACGTTCCTGGCTTCCCAATGAGTCTTGTTTATTCCTAGACAATGTAAGTATGTTTCTAACACAAGTTTACCATACTTGAAAAGGGTTATGGAGGTACCATAAAATATTCAAGGTAGTGGGGAGTATTTGTTTTGTGCCCTAGGTTCCACAATGAGTCTAGAACGTCAGCAGACTCCCTAGCACCTGGAGTTATCTTCTCCTTCCCCATGGTTGTTACAAACTAGGAAAGTTAAAAAGCCCTACAGTTTTGGAAGTGCACCAAGGAGCATGTGAAAAGCAAACTTCCTAGTTTTGTTAGATCTTTCCCAGTATTAGCAGGCAGTTTTCACTATCAAATAGGAAAGATTTGCTTGTCTAAGTGATAGACAATGAATATGCCAAAGGAATTACTCCTCCCTGAAAGTGAACAGATGAGGTCAAAGAATAGGTTTTCTCCAATACCTCTTGCCTGAGACCTTCTGGCTCCGCCAGTAAAAAAAACAACCCCCTGCCTTATGCACCTGTCTGTTTTTCCTTGAAGTTCTGATTGCTGCCATAGCAACTGCGTAATACAGTAACCTGAAGAAATACAGTCCAAGTCCTGGGAGCTGTAGTTTTATTTTAATTTTTTTTGATAAAATTCTTACCTACCCATAGCCTGATTTCCTTCAGGTTCATGATAGTTTCTGTGCCTGACATTATATTTCTTCATTATTAATTGAATTGAAATAAAACTTAACATAATGAATGGAAACTTTCTCATTACTTTATTTCCAAGGTACATTATGTATGAAATCCAATAAACAATTGCTTGAAGAAATATGGGTGATATGGAGAAAAGCAAAATATTTTCTTTGAATGTAAAAAAAAATCCATTAATGTGCATACACATTTTCTCATAACTGCAAGACATTTCATTATGTACATTCGGTTTTTTCAGCTAGCCTTTTGAATAATGATGAGAATTTTATTTTTATAACTCCTTCTTTAAACAATGGTCACATTACTCACTGCCCTGAATATCAAACTGGAAAAAAAAAGTTTATTTAATCTGGCACCCAATGATCATATTAGCAAGTTTGAAACAATTTACATAATTGTTTGGCTTTTATGCAAGTATGATTAATAAAAAAGAATTACAATGTAAGCCAAAGAAAAAAATTTAAAATAGCTATTTTATTATGTAAATTTTATGAATAAATATCCTATTATATTGCTTAGTTCTCTAATTCAATAGACCTAATTCTTTCAGATATGATATGAAAGTTTTATTAGGGTAGTCTTGTTTTTCAGATGCAGAAAAAATTGAAGACAGCCCACCCCCTAAAAACTTAAGATCACAGTCATGAGATGTTTTTTTGTATCATAAATTTTACTTTGTACTTCCAGAGTTTACTTTGCAAGGGTGCACTATGTTAGCAGAATATGTATCCAAAGAGAAAATTATACTTGAGACATTTGATCCAGAAAAGATATCAAAATTAAATTTTAAAAAATATAGTCTCTTTCAAAATTATTCCCACAGACAAGATCTAGTTGATTAGGTTTTGTTTTTGTTTAGAAGAATTTATCATTTATCTGAATGAAACTTTATGGGTCTGTTTACTTTATGCATATGGTTTGTTTCTCCAATGACATTACTTTTAGTGGCTGGATATTCTCCTTTGATGTCCAGACTTAGGTATGTGTATTGGCAGAAATATTGAACTTCACGTGCAGAAGATGCTCCTAATATAATTAAACTTGTGCCATTATAGCAAGTCATACGGAAAATAATTTCATCTTTATGTCCTGGTCTGGCATATGCCATCAGGTGAATGTGGAAATATTTATCATGGAAAAATCATACTCTTTTAAAAATTGTAAATTTGACATTTTCCTTTGGTAGAAAGGGAGAAGAAGAGGTTTAAAGAAAAGGGGAAGAGGGCCTATGCTTTCATTTTGTTCCTTAGGTTTTCAGGTTTCCCACCCTGTGGCCATTTTTACATACCTCAGTATGTCTAGCCTCTACCATATTTCCGTCAAGTATTTGAATTTACTGTATTCTGTATCAATACTGTATCAAGTATTACTGATGCAGCAAGAGAGATAAGAAAATTTACTTATTATGGCATGTGAGAAGCATGCTTAGTCGAGGCATAAACAATACTTGTTGGAAAGCCAGGAAGGTTTTCATCATATTTTGATATTTATTCTTTCTGAATAAATTGGTAGCTCCCTTAATGGAGTATAGCTTGTTCAGACAAATGCCAGCCCTTTTATGCTTTCCCAGTTTGAATTTCCAGCCTAGGCACTGCGGAGTTGACAATCTGAAAAATACCTAGACACCTCCCTGCCCCTCCCCGAATGAGTCTCCACTCCTGTTTACATTTAGATTCTTCAAAGGAATCAGTTAGTAGGAGGCCTATCCAGGAGGTTTCAAGCTTCCTTCACCATTAACATAAGAAGAGTAATGAATTTCAAGTACAAGGAAGGAGTTGTTCACCTATAGATATGGGAATAAGCAGGTACCCACATCTTTGTCCAGTTAAGTGTTAATCAACATTCCAAGATTTTCTAATTTATTCCTTTTCCTGCCCTCCCTAACAAATACAAGATTTTCTGGCATAAGACATATTTTCTGTGGAAACAAAAGTTCAATTCATTTCTTACATGGCACTTAGCATAGTTCCTGCCACATGATGGCACTTAGTAAATATGTTTTGAATTGAATTATATAATAAGCTCTTTCTGCATGTTATGGTTTATTTGGTGACAGGCAGTTGATGTAGTAGTTAGTGTGTCAGCTTCTCAGACAGGAAGACCCGAGATCAAATCCTCCCTCCGACCTCTATTCCATTGAGGTCTATAGGCAAGTCACTCAGATAATCAGTTCATGGGTGGAACTGTTACCAATATTTAAGATTCATTTGTATCACTTCACTACGTTGTCTAAAGATCTATTCATATCTACATGTAGTTCTTTCTACACATAAGCTAGTTAAATTGAATTCTGTCTTTTGTGTGTATACATGTGTGTATGTGTGCATGTACGTGTTTCTTTTTTTAAAATTATTTTATTTTCAGTTCATGGAACAAAACAAACATTTCCATAACTTAGTACAATAAAAAGAAATGAATCTTAAATATTGGTATTTGTGTGTGTGTGTGTGTATCCATGCCCATGCAAGCACACAAGCATGTACCCACCTGTGCCGGGGGTGGGAGGGTAGGGGTGGGGAACGCTACTGGGAGGTTGCGTGCTTGTGCAGATGGTGACTCTGAACCACAGGGATTAGAGAAATAGGCAGTAGGCATTTCCTGGGTACGGGATAGGGGAATTGCCAGTCAATTAGCATACTCAGCTGATCTGAAGAGAGGATGAAGGGATCCATGGCAGTGACAGACAACGGGGACCTGCGGTGCAGCAGGACTCTAATACCAGACCAGGTACTGCGTGGAGAAATGCAGCATCTCCTCTTTGGGGCTTAGAATAGTTTAACAACATTTTCTGCACTAAGCCTGTTTTCTCAAGATGTCAAACCAACAAGAAGAAAAGTTTTGGAATTGAGCCAAACTGGTTATTCAGTGTCAATTGCAAAAGCAACAATAACAAAAATATTGCATTGATGGTTTAGTTGAGTCTGAACCCACTAAGTAATAAAAGTAGCAATACTCAGCTTCAAATATATAAATATATACCTATTTGTGTCTAATGGTAGCCATTTCTAGGACGGGAGGGGTAGCAGAGAAGGAAAAAAAATTACACGATAACTTTGTTGCATATTTGGAGGGAATAGCAAGTGGTATGTGGTAGATTTGCAGTTTCATGTGCACAGCTGAGTATGCTAATTGACTGGCAATTCCCCACCCCCACCCTCCCACCCCCGGCACAGGTGGGTGCATGCTTGTGTGCTTGCATGGGCATGGATACACACACACACACACACACACACACACACATACACACACACACACACACACACACAGAGTTTCTGATCCTTCTTTTAAATAATAAAGTTGTTTGAAAAGCTTAACATTCAGCAACAAGCATTTCAATATGCAAAAAAGGAACAAAAACATTGTCTAAGAAAAGATTACATACATCTGATATGTATTTAAATAAGATCAAAACTGGTCTACCTGCTTGTGTCTTCTTTCTATACATTAAAAAATGTTCTATTAATACCCTTTCCCTTGTAGCAATACTTATCTGTCATAGCACTACTTACTGCTGTTAGAAACATACTTACATTGTGTAGGAATAAACAATACTTGTTGGAAGGCCAAGAAGGTTTTAATTCTATCTTACATTTATTCCTCCTGAATAAATGGGCACATTCCCTGAAAGAGTAAGGGGCGTACAAGGGACTCTGACAAATGCCAGTCTTTTTATTGGCTCCTAATTGGAATCTCCCGCCTGGCTCTTCATTGGCCAGATGCAACCCCCTGAACTGCCCACAACATGCCTCCTTCAAACAGCTCCTTAAGCATGCCTACAAGCCTCTAACCTTTAACCGGATCAGAAGATTGGTCTCTGCTCTAAAGCTGGGGGAGGGGAGAGATACTTTCAACTCTGTGGAAACAAACCTGCTTCCGCCATTTCCCACACTGCTATGCCCTTTCATGGGCTGCTCAACAATGGGGAGAAAATCATGAAACTACTGACTGGACCAACTATAAATTTATGTTACATAATCTGAATTGAGACAAGGAAATACTTTTATGCTTCTCTAATCACTTCACTCTCCCACTAATTACAATGGCTCTTCCAAACTTTTCAATCCCTCTTCACACCTGTTCACATCTGTTCCCCTTCTTTGTTAAATACATTGCCTACCACCTCCAAGGAAGACTGAAAAAATGAAAGCCATTCTCAAGCACTTTCTTTTCTTCCTCCCTCCTCATTTCACATCAGCCAGATGCTTTCCACACCTATCTCCTCCTTCACTGTCTCATACGAACAGATCCACCTTCTCCAAGGCAAACCTCTTTGCATGAACAAGTGATCTCATTCTCTCTCATCTTCTCCAGAAGATTGGCAACTCTATTATCACAATTTCTTATTAATCTTCAGCCTCTTTCTATCCCAGTCTTCCAAGTTTGATGTCTGGGTATAAACCTTGACACCTTTCTCTCATCTCCCATATTCAACCAATTGTTTCTACCTTTGTAGCATCTCTCATATATACCCCCTTGTCTTGTCTGACACTGTTAGCGCTCTAGTGGAGGCTCTCATCTCCTCACACCTGGCCTGTTGCAATAGCTTCCTTGTTGGTCTTACCTCTTTGCAACAAGTCTCTCCTCACTCCAGTCCATCCTCTTGAACAGTCAAATTAATCTTCCTAAAGCATAAGACTAACCATCTAATCCCTAGTCAATAAAATCCAGTGGATACCTATGACTTGCAAAATCAAATATAAAATACTGCTTTAATGGAAAGAATAGTGATTCTTCAGTCAGAGGATGGGGCTTTGATTCTTACTTCTCATACTTTTAATCTATACGACTGTTGATTACTCATTTAATCTCTTGGGAGCTCAGTTCTCTTGTCTTTAGAATACGAAGGTTGAGTTAGATAGCCTCAGAGATCCTTTCAACTCTAGATCTATGGTCTTATTGCTACAGCACTTTCTTTGTGTGCCAGTCTTTCTTTTTATTTGACCCAGTCTCATTTTTGTTGTGATCATTTACTGAATTCTATGTTATTCTGCTTTCTTTCTCAAAGATTTCAGCACATATCTCAAAATCTTCTCCTCTACTAGCCCCCTTCCTTGGTATTTTCCATATTCACTTTGATGACCCTTCATATACCCTGCTTTCCAAGTTCATCAACCTCAACTCTCATGGCATACAACTCCTGTTGACACCTTACCTTACCCATCTATATGTGGTTCAAAACTTTGAATTTGCCATCCCCTAAAGCTCTTACGTACCCATAATATTGAACTTTAAAATATCTTTGACCTTTAATATATTCTCTTCTGCTTTAAAATACCTGTATGTGACCAGTTCAATTACACACTATACTTTAGTTCCTTGGCCTACCATAGCATTCAAATTCTACAGATTCTCAACTCTAGATTATACCCACTACCTGCCTAGTTCATTGCTATTCTCAAGCTGCCAAATTCTTTCAGAGGAATTCATGAAACCATGTCAGTTGCATACTTTACAAATTGATGTGATCTAATCTCAACTGTTTCCTTACTGCAGTAGAGCAGTCATTTCATTCATCTCTGAATAAGTCTCTAACAAGCTCCTCAAGCAGCAATTCCAAATCTTTTCCTTGCTTCTTCAGTCTCCAGTGCCATGGCTGTCTTTAATTAAATGCCTTTCAGTGTCCTTTACTGAGAAAGTAGAGTTCATACATCATGAGCTCTCTCTCAACTCCCTTATTCCATATTTCAACAAAATTCTTCAACTTCATTTGTGTTTACTCTTTTGTTCCAGTCTCTGTGAAAGAGGTGACTCCATCCCAAACCTATTATTATTTGATGCAGAATTTAATTAACCTTTATACACGGGTACTCATTATGGTGGTATAGTTGGTAAAAAATGTCTCCCCCAAATTTTATAACATACACTCATGCAAGTATATATTCCATGGGAAAGTGAGCTCAAGTTTAGAAAGCAAGAAATGGGTTCATTGAGATTCTTTTCCTTGAGACTTCAAGATGTTCTTTTTAGGTATAATGTAGATTTCTACTAGGTTCTGCCCAGAGCCTTGAATCTGCCTTTCCTCGTGGAATCTTGGCTTCCATAGCAGACAGTGCTTTCAGTTGATGTACTGGAAACACTTCTAGGACACAGACAAAAAAAATACAAATCCTTTGGACAAGGGAGGTGAACTAATTCCTCACTGCCCACCCCATCCCCCACCCACCAAGTGATTATTTTTTCAAGACTTTGGCATGAATGACTCCCCTTTATGCTGGCAGATGCTCAAATGCCTCAAGGTCCTCAAACAATCTCAATGCCATGGTGCAATTCCTATTATACCTAGTTGAAATAACGGAGAAGCCCAGTTATTGTTCATAACTTGAAATATTTTATTTGAGATATATTCTCACTTGACAAAATTATCAAGGTGAAGTGAGGAGGGACTCAATCAGTCCCCACCCTTTCACAGGGATAGACAACTTACAAATGGATAGTGTCCCAAAAATTCATTTGTAAATGAGTTTCACAACCTTAGTATCACACTCAACTCCAGGATCTCACTCAGTGCACACATCCAATTAATTTCCAAGTCTTGGTGATTCTTCATACAAAATATCTCTTGTATCCGTCCCTTCCTCTCTACTCACACAGCCACGTTTTGTTCAGACATTCAACATATGGTGCCTAGATTATTATTAAAGCTACTTAGGCCTCTCCCATCTCCAAGGCAACCTATATTCAGTTGCCAAATTTTCCTAATGAATAGGTTTGATCATTTCACTTCCCTATTTAATTAACTCTAGGGGCTACCTATTTCCCCCAGAATCAAACATAAAATATTCTGTTTAGTATTTAAACCCCTTTACAATGTTACCCAACCTATTTGTTTAGACTTATAACATGTAGATTCTTTTCACACCTTCTTTTTCAGTCAAACAAGCCTTCTTAATTTCCTCATATATGATATTCCATGCTCAATCTCTTGTCTTTGTACTAGCTTTTCCCCATACCTGGATTTCACTCCCTTTTCTCCCTCCAAGTGTTTACTTATTGATCTTAAACTCAAAATGCCAAAATATAACCATCATCTCTGAAGTTCCTGTTTCTGTTGAGAACATGACTCTCCTACCAATTGCGCTGTCTCAAAACCTCAGATTCATCCTTGACTCTTCCTTCTCCATCATCCTTTGCAGAGTTAACAAATTCTTGCCAATTCTACCTTTATGAAATGCATAGTTTTCTCTATCACTACTGCCATAGTTTAGACACACACTTGAACAATTGAAAATCTGGTTAGTTTTTTTGCCTCTAGTTTTTACTCTCTCCAGTTCCTTCTCTACAAAACTTTCTGAACATTTTCCCTAAGTTTTGGGAATAACCATGTCATCACCATGCTCAGAAAGCTCCAGTAATTTCCTCTTGCTTCCAAATTCCTTAGTCTGATATTAAAGATTCTCTACAGTCTCACTCCAGCATTTTATTCTAATTTGATTTCATACTGGACAACTAGATATTTCCCAAACTGCACATGTAATTACCTGCCTCTGTCTATTTGGATAAACTGCCTCATATGCTTGGGACTGTTTTTTTTCTAATTTCTGTCTTTTAGAATCCTTATCTTTGATTTTTCTTCAAGTCGTGCTTGAAGTGGTACATCCTCCATGAAGCCTTCCCTGATTCCTCCAATTGCTTTTACTTTCTTCTTCCTCAAATTACTTTATGCTTATCTACATATATGTTTCATCCTTCTCACACTCTCTAGTAGAATGTAAGCTTTTATATTTTTGTCCCCTGCACTTAACCACTTGTAATGCCAATGTGATATTCACAGCACCTTTGGTGGCTATGAATGTGCCAGTGTAGTTCTGAATCACAAAATATAACAAACTCTCCACATGGAAGACAGAACCAAAACATTTATTCTAACACCAGAAAGCCAGATCCCAACATCAGAAAGCCGAATCCATCATAGCAACAAAGAGAACTATACACAATAAAAATGCAAGGGGCACCACCATCCCAGGCCTTCCCTCTGTTAGGGCCTTCCCATAAATAAACACACTCAAGCAAAATCACTCCCTCTCACTCATGCTAGCTGCTTCAACTCTGGCTGGTTCCTCTCTCTTTCCAAGTTGCAACTCCCACCATCTCTCTCCCAGCTCTGACCAACTTCCTCTCAGCTCTGCTCTACTCTTCCTGCTCCGCCCCCTTCAGCAAGCTCCTCCCATCACAGGCTCACGTGACTCAGGCTTCCTTCCATGTGACTTAGACTTCCATGTGACTTAAGCAGGTCACATGGACCTATTAATAGATGGGAAAGCTCTTCCCATTTATATTACCATTACGCCATAGTATTTTGTGCATATTTAAAATTTTAATGAATCTGAATCTCATCTCCATGAGTATTTTGCTCATCAGTGAATATCATAGCAGCCTCTTGACTCCTGAGTCAATTTTCTCATCACTCCAGTCCACCCTAAGTAAAGCTACCAAAGTTATTTTCCTAAGATGCAGATCTGACCACACCGTTCCCCTACTCTATCCACTCCAGTGCCTCCCTTTTGCCCCTAAGAGCAAATATAAATTCCTTCGTTTAGTTTTTAAAACATTTCATAACTTGATCTTAATCTATTTTTCTAGCCTCATCATATATTGCTCCCCCTTCTGCTGATTCAGCCAAACAGATCTTCTCTCTGTCTCTCACATTTGAGGGACAATTCCCATCTCCAATCTCCATACCCTTGCATTGGCTGTCCCCTCTGCCTATATTATACTCCCTCCTCACTTCTGCTTCATAGAATTTCTTTCTTCTTTCAATATACAGCTCATGTGTCATCTTTTCAGTAATACCTTTCCCAATTACCCACAACTGCTAGTGCCCTCCCTCTGAAACTACCTTATATTTAATGATTTTGTATTTATTCATATTTCTATTCATTATATCACCTATATATCCTTGTTGTCTCCTCCATTAAAATATAATCTTATTGAAAGTAGGGATTGTTTTTTGTTTATTGTTCTTTTATTCCTGGGACCTAGTAAAAATACCTGTTAAAAATTAGGTGCTTAATAAATGCTGATTGATCACAACTCATTCAGATTTTCTATCAATCAGTAAGCATTTATTAAGTGCCTAATATGTACCAGTCATTTTTCTGGGTGGTGAGGATGTGAATATAAAAGTAAGACATTTCCTACCCTAAATAGCTTATATTATAATAGGGGGATACAGTACATATGGGCAGCTAGGTGGTACAGTGGATAGAGTGCCAGACTTGGAGTCATAAAGACTCATCTTACTGAGTTCAAATCTGGTCTCAGATACTTTCTACTTTCTCACTGTGTGACTCTGGGTAAGACACTTAACCCCGTTTGCCTCAGTTTCTCATATGTAAAATGAGCTAGAGAAGGAAGTTTCAAACCACTTCAATATCTTTGCCAAGAAAACCCCAAATAGGGTCACGAAGAGTTGGACGGGACTGAAACAAATGAACAGCAACACAGTACATATAGGGGAGTGATAACCTGAGAAAGGAATTTTATATCTCCTTTCCAGTGCTAGGGATACAAATATAAAAACAGAATACTTCCTGTTTTCAAGAAGCTTACATTCTACTGCAAGATGTTGGAGGGATGCCAGATATATACAAATAAGTATAAAGCAATTTAAGAAAGAACAAAGAACAATCTATAGGGACAGTGAGCAGAGCCATAGAGCAGTGAATTTATGAACTCTTTCCCATATCAATGGTCTTATTTGTTGATTATTTTTCTCAGAGCAAGAGGAAGAGGTGTAGGGTGAAGAGTGGGGAGGAGGAGAATAATAAGTACGAGTGCAGTGGCAGGGGAGATATCAAGATAGTATACCCAAGCTGGGTAAACCTTAGTTTTCTGATATGGTCTGGAAATTGCTAAATATAGTGTGTAGAGATAAGTTTTCCCTTATTTAGTCACCAAACAATGCAACTCATTTTAAGAACAGAGTTCCAAAATTGAGTGGATTAACTTTCCTCTGAGTGATGGAAAAGGAATACATTCTCAAAAGGTTCTGGTCTGGAACATCTCATTCATTCTGGGGGACTTTTGACTTTGTTCTCCTATAGATCCTCCAAGCAGAATCTGGCCAATGTACTTTATGCTAGGGAACTTATTTTATTATATTTGTTTTTATATTAATGAATTCATTTATTTTTATTCAATCAGTCATCTATTTGCTTATTCATTCATACACTGGTTTCTTGATTTTTACATTTCATAGCCACCATTGCAGAATTTCATCGTTCATTTTCATTATATGAGTGGCCAACATCCTTCATGTTGCTGGGCATGGTGGCACAAGCCTATAATCCCATCTGCTAGTTAGGCTGAGGCTAACAGATCTCTTGAATTTGGAAGTCCTTATCTGTAGTGGTCTATGCCAGTTGGGTAGCTGTACCAATTTCAGTATTGAAATAATTAGTGATTGGGAATGGGGGGTCACCAGGTTCCCTAAGGTGGAATTACTCAGCCTACATCAAAAACGGAGCAAATGAGAGTTTGTCTATGTAGTAGTAGTGAGTTCAGGCCCATGAAAAACTTGCATTTCCAGCCTGAACAAGATGAGGAGACCAAGAATAAACAAAAACAATAACAAACAAACAAAATCAAAAGCAAAAATTCCCTTCAACATAATTCCTTCTATACATAATATTATTGGACATACACTGTAGTCTCATTTCAAGAACATCCTATTCAAGTCACCTGCAGCCTTCATTCTTCAGAGATTAGGGTGTTCCACAATTCACAACCATACCAAGAGAATGTTTGTTTTATGAAGAAGGATCCTTTTGCTAGGAAGCATTTTGTATTACTGAAAGCACTGCACAGTTTCCCAAATATAGTCCAGCCTTTTTCTTCTTGTTCACTTCTAGGTTGACTTAGGGTGTATGGTGTATTCAGGGAGAATTCCACCTCTGATGTGAGGTTTGCCAAGCCCTTTTCAGGACTGGTCATTCACCTTTGGTGTCCACCTTTATCTAACTCTCACCTATGGCTCCAATATGCTGTAATATGTACAGCACCTACACTCTGGGAAAACCATCTTGGAAGATGGGCTAAATCAGATTGAGGATGACTGACAGGCTACAAACCTGTCAGTGAGTTAGGGGGATGTCTATCCCAAGTAAGTGAAGACTTCCCCTGAATGACAAGATGAGAAAAATTTGTTCCAAAAGTTATGAAGGCAGCTGAAGCAGCACTGTGGAGTACTTAGAGATTAGTCAGACATCAAAGACACCAAGATTATCCACTGCATCCTGGGCCATCACCAGTCTTTTTGACTTTTGTCTTGCCACTGGACTTTGATGAATCTGGAAGAGAAAGTGAGGCTGACAACTTTGGGCAACTCTGCCTCACTTAAATCCAATGCGAGACATCACCCTGTAACATCTTTTGTCCTCTTCAAAAAAAAGAATCAGCAAAGGCTTACTTGTTCTCCATTTCTTGTGTATTTTCCAGATATATGGCCTTCATGTTATAATCTAGTCAATAGACATTTTATATTCATTTAATTTTTCATATATCTTTCTATATTTATATGTCTAATCTATATTTATCAGTAGTTAGAATGTCTGTCTCTCTTTATAGTGCTATACCATCAATATCTCTGTCATATTCTGTCGCCTATCTATCTATCTGTCTGTCTATCTATCTATCTGTCTGTCTGTCTGTCTGTCTATCTATCTAAACACATCATTAGTCTAATCTCTTTTTGGTAATCATGCCCCTCATAATACAATTGTATATCATCTGCAAATCAGAGCATCTTGAGAACCTTGCCGTCTGTGCTTAATCCCTTTCCCATCTGACCCTTTATTGTGCTTGGGTCATAGATTTAGAGTTTGATAGGGCCTCTGAAACCATCTTAATCAAACTTCCACATTTATAGAAGAGAGAACTAAGATCCAAGCCAGCTGAGTGACTTGGCCACCCAAAGGTAGTATTTATCAAAGAATGATACATCAGAGAATGAACCCAGATCCTTTGACTCCAGAAGTCTTTCCATTATATCATTCTCCATGACAGTGATGAAAAGCTTTGATAAATATGTTTTTCCCCATTTTATACCTCACTTGTCTTTAATAATTAGAAGGAATCTGCCTTTTTTCAGGATGGTGGAAAATAAGGTGAAAAATGTTATCTCTTTTGGTTGCTTTATCAAGGAGTTGTGAATGATCTTTTCTTGCATGGAAGAACGCTTGAGGGGACTCTTTAAAGTGTTATTTTGTCCTACTGAACAGAGTAATTGAACAAAGCTCCAATTTTTCTGCCTGATCTTTGATCTTATACATCATTGCCAGAATAATATTTCTAATTTGCAGGCCTGATCATATCACTATTTGCTTCAGAAATCTTCATTGGCTCTCTGATGTCTAAGAAATGAAATCCAGAATAATTTTTGCTGTTCTTGTTCAGTACTTTCACTTGCATATGACTTTTTGTGACCCCATTTGGGTGTTTCTTAGCAAAGGTACTGGAGTGGTTTGCGATTTTCTTCAGCTTATCTTTTAGATGAGGAAACTGAGGCACAGTTAAGTGACTTTTTCAGGGTCACACAGCTAGTCAGTGTCTGAAGCCAGATTTGAACTCAGGAAGATGAGTCTTCCTGATCCCAAGACCTCTGCTGCATCCATTGTACCACTTAGCTGCCCCAAAATTGGCTTATACTTGAAGCGTTTCACAATATTATTTAAACCTAGCTATCAAGCCTTATTTTTCTATATTATTTTTTCATGTGCTCTACACCCCAGGAAAATCAGACAAATAATTTTCCCTTTAATATTCCCCATGCTTTCCCACTGTTGAGTCTTTGTTCCCAATATCCCTTCTTTTTTGAATGCCTTCTCACTGCTGCCAATTCAAACTCTGCTAAACAGTAAGGCTCAGCTCCACTGTCACTTTGTCTGTATGGCATTTCTTGATTAATTTCAGCAAGAAATGAATACTTTTTCTTTTGGATTCCCATGTGCACCTCCCCTGTGCATTATCACATTTCTTTTTAAAAGTTTAAAAAATTCTAAAATTATATTTATTATTTTTAAACAATATTTGCTTATGGATTGAGGAAGATTTAAAGTTTCTTGAAGGTAGGGATCTTGTATTGCTTTTAATACCTAACATTTGCTGTGTGTTCAATAAATAGTAACTGAATTGAATTATATTTGAGTTATAGTGGACTAGATTAGGTATTCAAATTAACTGGGTAGATTGTAAATACTATGAGTTTGGAGAAAGGAGTATTTAAAAATAATTCTCACAGGGAGATTCTAAGATCCCAGGAAGAGCGTGCTATTTGTTGATGTTAGGATTATATTCACTGGTCTAGTCAAATAATCATCCATCAGAAATGAAGAGGTTAGAAATTCATATGCACTACATATCTAGAAAAGGGTGCATTCTATCTGGTACTCTGACATTCTGAAATAGCTTCACCTGTCTTTTTGGCTATCTAGACTGATATGAATAACTGGCAGAAAGGGACCAGTATCAAATACAAAGCTTTGTGTGGATTTTATAGGTTAAAGATAGGAGCTGAAAGACATGAAGGTGGCTGAGGTACTTTTTTTCCTTCACCATAGTTTGTGCCAAATGATGAGATGTGATGCCATGTAAAGATTAACCACTGAGACATTTGAGCAACAACCCCATTTCAATGCTGAGTTTGCAGGAACAAACATGGGTGTGAGCAGACCTCATTGTGGAACTCCTAGAACCCTGAAAGAACAATCTTATGTTTTTGTTTGTTCATGAAGGATAGCTTCATGAACAAATATGACTCCTAGAATCACTAAAGCATTTACAAAGCTCAGTTATACAGCCATGAGCATACTGTCCTGGATGCACTTTATAAGAAGATAGGAAGTCTGTAAGAAGAAATTGAATTTTGGGATTAAGTTTTCCTACACTTTAGAGAGAAGGCTGAGGAGAGGGGAGAAAGACTCCAGCCTAAAAGAGATTTCTGCCTTGTGAGGACCTGAATCTGGAAATTAAATTAAATATGCATTTTGTGTTATATGTGATCAGAATTCCTGCCTTTATGCTGTATTTACTAATTTAAACTGTATTTAAATTATGACCTTGAGTGAAAGTAGTTGAATAAACTGACATAAGGCTTAGGTAGGGATGTGGCCGGATGGTGAGGATTGACCCAGAAATTGCATGTACTTTTAGATGAAATTAAAAGATATGTAGGAAAGTGGTAAGACTACTTAATTCTTATTAGTTATATGTCCCTAGATCTTGACTGTTGACAGTATTCAAACTGTTCCCTTGTTTACACTTGTTATATATCTATGATCAACTTGCCGCTTTTGATTTAAGAGAAAGCAAATCCCTTTGGTGTTGTGGCACATTCCTTTTGGCTACTAAATTGTGTTTACAGGAGGCAATCAACCTGGTTCCTGGAACATCTGTATATTTTAGGGACCAGTGAGTGATAGTCTGGGTAGCAAAGACATTTTCATCGCCTGGAATATCATTCTTGGAAGGATATAAGCATCATACTCTAAAATTATGCGGGAAAAGCACCCAAAAAAGACAGGCAGGATCTACTGTCTTGACACGAAGCACAAAGTTTCAATGCAGACAAGAGGGCTCCATAGGCATGAGAACAGCATTTAAATCAAAGTAAACTCGAATGAGATTTTGAAACATTTGGTGCAGTGACTACCAGAAGTATTAAGTGGATTGTTGTGATACAGCATTTGATTTCTAATTTTGAACTGGCAAAGCTGCTTTCTGGAGAAAGAGAAAGCAACATAAATTTGTTGTGCAATAATTAACACTTGTCTTTCTCTGTCCCTTCATACTTAGTGACACTGAGCAAGTTCCTTCATCTCTAGGTGCCTCAGGAAATTCTCTAGAACTAAATTTCGTTGTTGTTATTTCTGTACAGTCATTTAGTTATGGTTGGCTTTTCATGACCCTTCTGGGGTTTGGTTTCCTTTTTCCTTCTCCAGTGGATTAGGGCAAATAGGGGATAAGTGACTTGTCCAGGGTCACACAACTAGTAAGTATCTGAGGGCAAATTTGACTTCTGGTCTTCCTGATTCCAGGCCCAACCCTCTATCTACTGAACCACCTAGCTGCCCTTATGACTAAATAGCTAGTATTAAGTAGCTGGACTTGTATTGTATTCTATATGGACCGAAATCTGCATTGTTGGAGGGAGTTCTCATTGTGAGAATTTCTCATAGTACCAAAAAGGTACCTCTTTCATATGATCACAAAATATTTATTATCAGTTTTTAAATCCTAGTTCCCTTCCTATTCTTGTCACCTTATTGTCTCCTCCTGGTATACATCCCCTAACACAAACAGATACACACACACATACACACATAAAGGAACCTCAACCCCTTCTCTCCTCCTCCCCGCCTTGAAGTAGTAACAAGTTTCTCTCTGTTTTAGATTTCCATGGCCAATAAGTAATTGGTAGTCTTCTCCACTTGTTTATGCTTACTTGAGAACCAATGTCCTCAGTCAGTAGCATTACTGTCATTAGCATGCTGTCTCTTACAACCACCAATATAGTCTGTAGTGCAGGGCTTAAACTTTTTTCCACTTGTGACTCTTTTTCATGTTTCTGCAGTAGTTCATTCATTGGTGTTGGATGGACTGAGGGCATGTGAAGTGCAAAATAGTCATGCTTTGTGTTCAGAACCAAGGCTGCAGTGAAATTGTGTGTTGCAATGAGCACTGCCAGAAACACCTGGGATTCATTTTGCCTTTGATTTTTAATTAATTTTTGGTCAGTGCATGTTCAGAAACTTTCTACTGTTGTCAAATTTTTCGCAACCCCACATGGGCTTTGGACCCACAGTTTAAGAAGTGCTGCATAGTGCATCATACTTCACACCAAAATATAATTTTTGTAGGACTCTTCAAACATATCTGTTTCTATTATAAAATCAGAATGCTATGTGTATGTGTGTGTGTGTGTGTGTGTGTGTGTGTGAAATGCAGGCTATTTCATCCTATCTCCTATTTTCAATTCTATACTCTAAAACTTATCAGATAGATGTAGTGATATCACCGTAATAATCTAACTGGATTTTCATAACAGAATACAATCTTTCAGATAGTTGATCTCTCTGAATGTATTCTGTAATTGCCTTGTAATATGTATGGAGATATGTGCCTCAGAAAGATAGAAGTTTTTCTGGTATAGGTATTTTAGTCTTACAATATATTATCTTTTATTCCTTTTTGTATCGCTCTTCCTTTTACTACTTACTTTGAAAAATGAGATTTTCGAGTATAATTTCATTTTGGTTTATTTCATTTTCTTATTCACTTTATTATTTTCTTAAGGAATGAAATACTTTCATAGGTCTCTACTTATTAAACATCTTGGAAGGACACATTTATAATAGAGTATCACTTACTATCAGTCATGCACAGAATATCTGTCTCTTTTCTGTCCTCCTCTCTGTTCAAATTTCTAATTGTTTTACCACCTAACTCCACCTATATTTAGTCCTTACAAAACTTAACCTATCCCTTATTTACATTTATAGCCTCTCCTTCCTGTACTCATTCTACAACACAAAGACATATAAAATAATTCTTCAAAGTAACATGTAGAATTTGTTATAGACTTAAAAAAAGAGCAAATGGTTGTGCAGGACAGAAGCCTGTTTTCTCTTTCTAGGCCACTGGAAAAGGAGGGAAAGAAGAGTGAGGCTGGTGAGGGGATAGGTAACTGAAAAGATAAAGATTGCTCTGAAAAGTGGTGGTTGTGTTGTACCAGAAGTGAGTGAGACACACCACCGAGTATAAGTTTTAAATGGAGAATTTATTAGCCGGCGGCCATCGGGGCTGCAACCCAAATCAATGGCCCTGTGTTGGGGTGACGCTGTGACTTATATAGGACATGTGGGGGTACAGTGGTTAATTATCTCCTGGAACCTACAGGCCAGGTCACAGGGTGGGGGAACAGGAACAAAGGTCCTGGCTGATCAAAAGATTCAGTCAGGTTATCGTTAGGTGGGATAATCTTATTGACATTCCTTGGTGGAGTCACGGAACCCCAGGGATATCTGCTAGACAGAAAGGGTCTGCCAGGTTATCCTTCAGTGGGATGGTCCTATCTATTAACATTCCTTGGAGGAGTCACAGAGCCCCAGGGATATCTGCTAAATGCTGAAGAGATCTGAGTCCATTCTTTCTGGGGGTGCTTGTCAGTAGCTAGGGGTTACTCAGGGGTTCCTAATTTTTCCAGTATTACAGTTTACCACATTGAATCTAGTCCCAGCCCTTCTATTTGGTGGACTCCATTTCTAAGCATGTTCCTTTATTTTTCTTTGAATTGTATTAAGGAGAGTTCCTTTTACTTTTGTGTTTCATCAAGAAGTGCATTTCCTTGTACGTATTGCTTCAAGGCATAAGTATTCAGAGGACAATTCTAGAGGCAACACAGACTTTCTTAGCATAAAACAAGCATCTCAGCCCTGAGCCTGGAGTTAAAGAGACATGTCTAACTGTAGGCATAATCAAGAGCCATTCATACTCTTCATAACAACTTCTGACCCCAAACTTGGATCTTTCTTCGCTTTGACACATCAGAATATGAGCCTAGCTTTTTTTTTAATGTAATTCAAGTATATGTCTCAATAAGAGCAGAAGGGACTTGGGCCTCCATAGAAATCCATAGCCTTAGACAGAAGCACTGAAGTCTGTCAATAGCCTTAGACAGAAGCACTGAAGTCTGTCAAACCTTTCTGTTTTCCATTTGATTCAATATGCATTTTTCATTGTTACTTTTCTTGCAATAGATAAATGACCAGAAATTGTCTACATTTCTCTTTCAGTGGTACTTTGTATAGTACCTCCCTCTGCAGTAAAATTTGAATTGCTGTTGAATTATTTAATTCATTCTTTTCAGAGCTTTAACTGTTTCTGTCACCTTAATATTTAATTTTTAAAAATTGATATTTAAGGGAATCTAAAATTTCTTATATATTTCTGTTTTCTGGTTACTGTTCCATATTTGTTGTGGTTGTTGTTCCCTTTAACTGGGATATATGGTATTTATCTTTTTTTTTTAACTTTGTGTACCAGCTAGATATTGATATAATTTTTGAGTGCCTCCACTGCTTTTTCAAATCAGTGTTTGACATCTGTTTTAAGGATTATTTCTTGATCGTTTCAAATGCTAATCTTTGCATAGAATACTTGGAATTATGGACCCTGCATTTCCTTAATATAATATAGGTTTTGGTTTGGATACTTTTCAAATATCATCTTCATTTAGAAAGGCAGAATGGTATAGTGAATGGAGAGTTGGCTTGGGAGTCAGTAAGATATAAGTGCAAGTCCTACCCCTGACACATGCTGACTCTGGAAAGTCAAACTTTCAGTGCTCTGGGCAACTCTAATTATTAAAGAGAAGATGCTGACTTGCCTTGGTAAAAAAAAAAAAAAAAGTGTCCACATGGAGGCAGAATTTTTTTAAAAAAATTTTTAGGGTTTTTTTTTTTTTGGCAAGGCAATTGGGGTTAAGTGACTTGCCCAAGTTCACACAGCTAGTAAATGTGTCCAGTGTCTGAGATCAGATTTGAACTCAGGTCCTCCTGACTCCAGGGCCAGTGCTCTACTCACTGCGCCACCTAGCTGCCAGAGGTAGAATTTTTATATGAATGGAATCACTAGACCATTTAATATCCCATTGTTATCTACTTTTTTTTTTCCTGTATCAGTGGTTTTGTAGATGCGAGAGCTCTATGTTGTGGAAATTCTGTACACCTCTGCAGATTGCCAATTTATATATGATATATAAGCATATTGCCCTGGGGAATGAGTAGTTAAATGTCTTACTCATGATCAAAGGGCCAGTAATAGTTACTAGTTAATAGTAACTAAAATTTATATAGCCTTACTATGTGTCTGGCATTACGCTAAGTGCTTCACAATTGTTATCTCATTTGACCCTTGACAACCATTGGAGGTAGGTGTAGTATTAACTTGATCAAAGATCTTCCCCACCCATTCAATAGGCCTCAGGTAGAGCTAGGCATGAAAGCTTGACTATATCTTTGTTTGTAAGTAGGCCTAAAGCCTCTACTTACCAGGTATTAAGCTGATTTGGGTGTGAAGCCTTCAGGGCCCTAAGGGGAGTTGCTAAGACCAGAACCAATGGTATGTACACTGAGTTATAGTCAATTGTGAATTCAGCCAATCAGAGATGGGAGTTCTCAACAATCAGATTCTGGCTAGGACTGTATATAAGGAGAGCCCAGAGTGTGAGAAAACCAGAACTGAAGAGGGACAGAACTGAAGAGAAGCAGAACTGAAGGGAAGCAGAATTGAGAAGCAGACATCAAGAAGACATTGAGGCAGCAGACATCAAGAGGGTGCTGAAGAGGAGACATTGAGAGAGTCAGCATGACAGAGCTTCAGAAGAGAGTGCTGGGTAGAGAGTTAGGATTTGTGAGTGATTGTTCACAGGAAGGCCCTAGCAGGGGGGAAGGTTACAGGATGACTTGGTTCCTTGATATGATACTGTTACAATTTCCTTGTTGCTACATTGAGGTGGGCTTATTGGTTTTGAATTGTAATTACTGTTATATCTAATTGGAGCTATTGGTCTTAGGATTTTATCCTCTGGAGTCTAAATAAATGTTATACTTCCTCTGCCTTCTACCTAAAGAATTTTTCATACTTTGCAATTCCAAACCATTCAGGCATGTTCATGGTCATCCTCGAGGTCATGAATCTTGCCTCACTAATAGAGTAGGTACTGATATTATCCTCATTTGCTGGATGGGGAAACTGAGGCAAATAGAGGTTAAGTGATTTGCCTGGGGTTACACAGGTAGCAAGTGTCTGAGACCAGATTTGAACTCGTCTTCCTGACTCCAGACCTAACACTCTATCCGCAGCACCACCCAGATGCCCTCAGCTTATAATATTAAGTATAAGAAGTGAGTTTAAGCTGAGGTTTCCTTGACTCCAAGGCATGTATGGGGTTGAATCAGTGCTTCTTAAACATCTTAAACTGTCTTGACCCCATATGGGGTTTAGAAAAATTTGGCAACAGTAAAAAGTTTCTAAACATGCAACAACCAAAAATTAATTAAAAATCAAATGGGTAGTGAATCTGAAGTGTTTCTGGCAGTGCTTGCCTGAGTTGCATTGCACAACTTCTCTGTAGCCTTGGTTCTGAACACAAAGCATGAGCACTTTGCACTCCTGTGCTCTCAGGCCACTCAATGCCAACAAATACTGCCAAAACAGAAAAGGTTTCTGGAGTGGAAAAAAGTTTAAGAAGTCCTAGAGTAGATGACTTGCTCAGGGTCACACAGCTAGATAATAGCAGACTCCAATGTCTTGACTTTCATTCCAATACTTTACACTTATTGTCTTTGGCTGCTCTAAGTCCTCACTCAAGCAGCCCCCCTGGGCATATTCTCATAGCAGTGCCCCCCTCTTTATTTTAAAGTTCTCTCTTCCTTACCTCCATCAAAACTAGTCTATTAGTGAGCATTCTTTCTCTCTTTGGGCTCTTAAAGGTTATTGACTAAACTAAAAAGCAAATTATCACTAAAGTATTGATGGATAAATAGACTATTCCTATCAGAGATCTTTATATTCAGGAGGGAGATTTCAAGAGAACTCTTAACATAAAGAAATGGGTTTTTAATGCTAGGAATTTCAGAAACAATGACAGACAATCACAGTAGATATATTTATACTAGAAAGTCTTTGGGGCTCTCCTTCAGTTATACCACATAAGGAACTACCACTCCTCCTATTGCAAATATTGGTCCTAGTAGCAAAATATATTATGCAACTCAAACATTATTATCACTAAGAATTAGAGTCATGATTTAGGAATTGTACTTTTCCTTTCTCCCTGCTCCCTTTCCCTGAAAGGCACCACAGTTTAATGGAGAGAGAGACAGTCAAGAATCTAGGGAGGCCTGAGTTAAAATCCTGCCTCTGAAACAAATGTTTGTGCTGACAAACATCTAATAACCAGCTATTTTAAAAAAAAATATGCCCAAGACACACTTTTAAGTTTAATCTGCATTATTAACATTTTTCTCCATCACTTTCTTTAAGTATATACAATCAGCAAAACAGTAAATCAAGCCCTGATTACAAGAATTTTCTATTTCTGGAGGTGTAAATATTCATACTGAAATTGAACAATTGTTCTCCTGAGCCAGTTCTAGTTGATTCTAATGAAACTCTGACTATTCGACTCTGGTCAAGTAATCTAATTAACTTCCCAGTGCTATAGGTAACTTTCTAAGAAAACAAACTGTAGAGGAGGTTCCCAACCTACATTGTTAAAGGGGGTTTTTGTCACCTCTGGGTTTTCCATACCACAGAAATCATAAATTCATCGCATATCTCTATCTTTCCTTCTCAAAATCTAGGCAACCTTTTTAGGTAAATATTTTTAATAATGAATAAGGGGTGCTTAAAAAGAAAATAAAATATAAAAACATAATGACATTAATTGAGATCAGTCAGTTAGTATACACATATAGTATCTACTTTTAGTCTTTCAACACAATTGTATTGAGCACCTAAATGAAATAATAGCTGACATTTTTATAATAATTTGTCTTGCAGAACATTATACACACAAATACATGTATATGATATATAATGTATATCTATGTTTAATATTTGATTCAACACTCAAAAAAACCCTCTAAGGAAGATACAACAGATATTATTGTTCCTATTTCACATGAGGAAACCAAGGAGCAGAGAAGTTAAAGGATTTCTCCAAAGATACCACAGCTTGTTTAAATTATTTCCCAGTTGATGGGCGTCCCCTCATTTTCCAATTCCTTGTCACCACAAAAAGAGCTGCTATAATTATAGCATATAGTTATATATATATA
This sequence comes from Trichosurus vulpecula, assembly GCF_011100635.1. Lineage (NCBI taxonomy): Eukaryota > Metazoa > Chordata > Mammalia > Diprotodontia > Phalangeridae > Trichosurus > Trichosurus vulpecula. Next base: position 453,831,214 of record NC_050573.1, on the reverse strand, counting down.
TATATATATGTATGTATGTATATGTAGCTGTTTTATATATAGTTACATATGGTTGTTTTATATATTATATATATAGAGAGACAGTTTTTATATGTAGTTGTTTTATATATATATAGTTGTATATATGTAGGCCTTTTTTTCCTTTTTCTTTGATCTCTTTGGGATTCAGACCTAACAGTGATAGTACTGGGTCAAAGGATTTACATGGTTTTATAGCCTTTTGGTTATAGTTCCAAATTGCTGTCCAGAATTGTTGGGAGCAGTTCACAACTACTTACAGTTCATTAGTGTCCCAATTTTTCCACAACCCCTCCAACATTTGTCATTTTTCTTCTCCTATAGCCTGAAATTCCCAATTCCTTCAATTTATCCTTATAGATCATGAATTTGCAATCCTGGTTGCCTTCCTTTAGATATTCCCCGGATTATCAATATCCTTCGTAAAATGGTGTACTCCAAACTGAACTTAATACAGCAGATCCAATCTGGCCAGGGCTATGTACAGTGGCCCTCTCTAGACTTGATCCCTACACCTCTTAATGAGGCCTAAGATTCATTAGCTTTCTTGGCTTCCATATCATGCAAGCAACTTAAATTGAATGTGTGGTAACATTTACCAGGTAACATTTGAATCCAAGTCCCTCCTGGCTCCAAAATTAGTGTTCTTTCAACTATGTATATCCTACTATATGAGGAGGACTTGCTAAGTATTCTAGGGAAGAGTAATGTACAAGACAAATATAATATATTATCCCTACCCCCAAAGGAGCTTATAGGATAGTTAGAGAGACAAATAAGGCCTCCACAAAGCAAGTAGAAAGCAATAAATAACACTAGACAATCACATGCTACAAATTCATGGGTACTACAAATTCACATCTTGACTAGATGCAGGCATGCTACAACAGAATGATGCTGTACTCAAGAGATAATGTGAAAATAATCTTTGAAGTTACTTAGATTAATACTATAAAATATATAGAGAATATTACATTCTTTTCCACATTAGCCCTGGGAGAAGTAGACTGATGTAGACGTGCTATAGTAGATAGAGAACTGAATAGGAAGCCAGAAAATCTGGGTTGAAATTCTGGCTCTGCTAATTATGATGACCTTTGATCAAATGTCTCTAAGATCTCCTCCAGCTTTAAATATGTGATCTGAGGAAATATTTTGAGTTTTTTTTTAATAGACAATATCAACCTTATCCACAGCAGCTTTTCAAAATGAAAGCTCTGGAAACTTTTTGTGGTTCCTCAAATCAGCCTAGAAAACTCAGGAGAGACATTACCTGAAATTACTTAAGTTGTGGATCCTCACAGTTTTTACAAAGCTAAAGAAAGAAAAGTGTTATTGATGTAGGAAAGCAAAAGAGAACTTTTGAAAAACAACAAAAGGGGCAGCTAGGTGGCCCAGTGAGTAGAGCACCAGCTCTGGAGTCAGGAGAACCTGAGTTCAGACACTTGACACACTTACTAGCTGTGTGACCTTGGGCAATTCATTTAAACTCCACTTGCCCTGCCTTCCCTCCTCCAAAAAAAAAAAAAAGAAATAAAAAGAAAAAGAACAAAAAAACCCTACCAAAGATTTATGCAAATTTCCCCTTCACTGACCCTCCCAGATTGGCAGGTTGAACACTAGGCGTTGCTCTTTACCCCAAACTTCACCTTGGTCATGTCCTGCTTCTCACAACTGGTGATTTTAGGTACTACCCACCAACCTAGCTCCACTGGCAGCTGCTCATAACTCCCACAATTTTGTTCTTTTCATTGTAATCCTTCCTGGGTTTCCTTAAAGCAGAGATCCCATCCATTCTCTCTTATTTGACCCCTTCTCTTGAGTTCTCAAAGGTCATTTAACCCTTACCTGAACAGGAATCCCCTTTACAATGTACTTGACAAATGATTTTCAGCCATTTGCTTTAAATCTCCACTAAGGAGGAAGCCACTCCCTTCGGAGGCAGTCTACTTTACTTGTGGATTTTAGTTCTGTTTGGCAAGATGCTACTTTTCTTCATCTTTTCTTTCTGTTAGATTGACTAAAGACAAGTTATAAAATTTTATTCCTTAGCCTGTTTGGCTTTTATGACCTACCATACTTTCATTTTCTTTAGCTGTTTCTTTAGATAAAATATATTTTAGATGAAGCACCCGCTAAGTGACAGGCATAGTGTTCTTGATATTGTAGTTATCAAACTATCCATAACATTGCTGAACTTTTGTGCTGCTATAAAATCAGTGTTACTTGTTCAACTTTTAAAAATCCAAGGATTTTTTTCTAGTCATAAAACATCAGTTTCTTTTTATGAATATTTCAAACCTGAAGGTTAATTTTCTTGTTGATTATCTTCTATTTGGAAGCCTTGAGTCATTTCTTTTTCTTTCATTCCTATTTGTAATTAAATCATGTCCACTTTTTTTTATAAATGTCTATTTCTTTACAAATGTTCACTCCTTTCTATACATTTCCATGGTCACCACCTTAGTATTGACTCAGCATTTCATGCTGGATAACTGAAACAGCTTCCTAACTCATCTCACTTTTATATGTTTCTGTAATAAAATAATAATATTCATATTAAATAGCACAATCATTTATCAAGTCAACCCACCCTAGTACTTTAATGTTTTTTAAAACAAGAGTAAAGCAAGTGAACAAAACAATCTAATAGAGTAATGATAAATGATAGAATATTTAACATCTTATAGCAGTTTTCTATGCACTTGAGATGAAGCAAGTGTATTCCCACCTTCAGTCCTCTCAAACTAACATTTGGAAGTCAACGCAATTGGACGGATAATCATTGGCAATAGCCATAATAAGGGAATTGATTTCTTTCCCACACTTAAGGTGTTTGCCTCTATATATCACTAGTCATATCTATACATACTCACACACACACACACACACACACACACACACACTCTTAAAAAATAACTCCCCAGTTCTCCAGACTGAACTTTTCTGTCCTACCCTCACTCTCAAATTGACTATTAATTTATTTTACTGGTCTTTTAACTCTTTGTTTTGTCAGCTCAATAGTTTTTATTGTTGTTGTTCTCAGATTTGTTCATCTCTTCATTGATTTTTTTTAAAGTTCTACTGATGCCTTTTTTTTAATACAATCAGTTTGGAATAAAATTCTTCCCTCAAATCCTGTCTTTTCTCTTATAATAAATTAAAAGTTAGACAAAATCAGTTGATACGAGGAATTATCTGCTATATTTTTTGTATCATTCTTCATCAAATTCATTAAGTCACTCTCATCTTCAAAGGGAAATGAATTTTCATATCTCTTTTAAAAGACCAAGACTGATCATTGATCATTATCATTAATCTGTGTGCATATTCATTTTTTCTTCTTTTGACTTAGCATTATATATTATTTACTGCTTCTATTTACTTCAATCTAGATCAATTACCTCAAATATCCACATATACCTCTGAATTCCTAGCATTCATCATTTCTTATAATTCAATAATACTGATACACTCCTATAGCAAAATTTGAGGAACCATTCCCTGAGAGGGCATCAACTTTCCTTCCAATTACCTGACACCGTAAAAAGTTAGGCTATGAATATGCATATACATATGTACATATGCACACATACACATGTATGTATTATACACAGGCATATGTATGTATGTATGTGTATATTTATATATAAAATATAGACACATATATCTATATCACATTTCTTTCTGTCTCTGACTTCTTTGGGGCATAAGGCAGCAATGATCATTTTTTTTCACTGAATTCCTAATGGCTTTCCAATTATCAGTGGTTCAACCAATTCATATTCATAGCTTCACCAATAGTATGTTAGTGTTTCTGCTTCATATAGCTTTGCCAAAATTAACTATTTCCATTATGTCATATTTTCAGATTTTTTTCCTGTAGTGTGAAACATCAAAATTAATATTCATTTACTTTATTATTAAAGATTTAGAACACTCTTATGGTGGTTAGTAGTTTGTAGTTATTTTTGAACAAATATTTCCTGTATATTTTGACTTCTGATATAATGGATTATCCCTATTATTCTTGGATAATTATACACTTATCAGATACACCAAAGATTTTTCCCTAATCTATAATTTCCTTCATACTGTAACTACATTGATTTTTATGCCAATTTTTTTCAATTTCATACACTGAAAATTATCTATTTTTTTCTTTTGTGATTGTCCTTCTTATTGTTTAGGGATGTTGCCCTGAAGATATAACTGTGAACAGTACCCATTCACATTTTCCTTCAGTTCTTAAAATTGATGTGATGCTTATTATTCAGACTGAAAATCCTTTTGGCAGCCTTGGCATTCTAGATAAAGAGCTGGCCCCAGAGGGAGCTACACTTGGGTTCAGATCCCACCTCTGACATATACTGGCTGTGCAATATTGGGCTAATCATTTAACTTCTAATTTTCCCCAGAGAACTCTCTAAGACAATAACATGATGGGGCTAATTGTTTTTTAATTAATTAATTAATTAATTTTAGTTTGCAACACTTAATTCCCCAAGTTTTTGAATTCCAAATTTTCTCCTCCTCCCTCTCCTCCCTGCCTCCCCCAACCAAGACAGCATGTAATCTGATACAGGTTCTACATATACTTTCACGTTAAACTTATTTTCCCGATAATCAAGTTGCAAAGAATTATAACCAATGAAATGAACCATGAGAAAGATGAAACAAAACCAAAAATAAAATAAAATAAAAAAGAGAAAGCAAATAGTTTGCCTCAATCTGCATTCAGACTCTGTAATTCTTTCTCTGGATGTGCCACTTCCATCGTGAGTCTTTTGAAGTTGTCTTAGAACCTTGCATTGTTGAGAAGCGCCAAGTCAATTAAAGTTAGTCATCACAGAAGCAACGTGTCTGTGGTTGTGTACAATGTTCTCCTGGTTCTATTCCTCTCACTCATCATAAGATCATGTAAGTCTCTCCAGGTTGTTATGAAGTCCATCTGCTCCTTATTTCTTATGGCACAATAATATTCCATTACATTCACATACCACAATTTTTTTTAAAATTTTTTTAAAATTTATTTAACATATTTAGTTTTCAGCATTGATTTTCACAAGAGTTTGGATTACAAATTTTCTCCCCATTTCTACCCTCCCCCCCACTCCAAGATGGTGTATATTCTGGTTGCCCTGTTCCCCAGTCAGTGCTCCCCTCTGTCCCCCCACTCCCCTCCCATCCCCTTTTCCCTTCCTTTCTTGTAGGGCAAAATAAATTTTTACGCCCCATTGCCTGTGTATCTTATTTTTTTGTTGCATGCAAAAACATTTTTGTTTGTTTTTGAGCATCTATTTTTAAAACTTTGAGTTTCAAATTCTCCCCCTCTTCCCTTCCCACCCACCCTCCCTAAGAAGGCAAGCAATTCAACATAGGCCACATGTGTATCATTATGTATAACCCTTCCACAATACTCATGTTGTGAAAGACTAATTATATTTTGCTCCTTCCCAACCCATCCCCCTTTATTGAATTTTCTCCCTTGACCCTGTCCCCTTTCGAAAGTGTTTGTTTTTGACTACCTCCACCCCCATCTGCCCTCCCCTCCATCATCCCCCCCATTTTTTTTATCTTCTTCCCTCTTCTTTCCTGTGGGGTAAGATTCCCAATTGGCACATACCACAATTTGTTTAGCCATTCCCCAATTAATGGGCATGCCCTTGATTTCCAATTCTTTGCCACCACAAAAAGAGCTGCTATAAACATTTTGTACATATTGGTCCTTTTTCCCCTTGTATGATCTCTTTGGTATGCAACCCTAGATGTGGCATTGCTGGGTCAAAGGGTATGCACATTTTTATAGCCCTTTGGGCATAATTTCAAATTGCTCCCCAAAATGGTTGGATCAGTTCATGACTTTACCAACAACGCAATAGTGTTCTAATTTCCCCACATCTTCTCCAGTATTTATCATTTTCCTGGCTTTTCATGTTAGCCAATCTGATTGGTATGATGTGGTACCTCAGAGTTAAGTAAGAGTAGTTCTAATAAACTTTTGCCACAACTCCACCAACAACGCAATAGTATTCCAATTTTCCCGCATCTTCTCCAGCATTTTTCATTTTCCTGTCTTGACATATTAGCCAATCTGACAGGAGAGATATGGTAACTGAGTGTTGTTTTGATTTGCATTTCTCTAATCAATAGTGATTTAGAGCATTTTTTTCATATGACTATAGATATCTTTAATATCTTCCTCTGAAAACTGCCTTTTCATATCCTTTGACTATTTCTCAATTGGTGAATGACTTGTATTCTTATAAATTTGACTCAGTTCCCTGTATATTTTAGAGATGAAGCCTTTATCAGAGACATTGGTTTTAAAAATTCTTTCTCAGTTTTCTGCTTCCTTCCTAATCTTGGTTGCATTGGCTTTGTTTGTACAAAAACTTTTCAATTTAACATAATCTAAATTATCCACTTTGCATTTCATAATGCTCTCTGTCTCTTGGTTAGTCATAAATTCTTCCCTTCTCCATTAAGTTGGATGGGTAAACTATTCCCTTCTCTCCAAAATTGCTTATAGTGTCAGTCTTTATATCTAAAACATGAGCCCATTTTGACTTTATTTTGGTATATGGAGTAAGATGATGGGGCTAATTGTTAATCTGAATTGGTAGATTGAGTTTTTTTTCACTGGGAGTTCCCTATATAAATGAAATCACAGGTCCAGCACCAAACAGTCATTTCAAACTCATTGCAGCTTATGGCACAAAGTTCTGGTCTAGATCTGTTTTTTTCCCCTTGAAACTGCTTTCAAGTTTTCTGAGAAGTGTTGGGGTCAGGGTATAGTGTGTCCAGCTGTGGCTGATCAGAACAATACAGACATAGAAGGCTCCACCACAAGTGAGGAACAAATAGTCCATATTAACATTTGGGATTCTCTAGATATGTGCAGAGATACCTTGAGAGAGTCCTTGTATCACTTCTTCTCTCCTCCATCTGGGTGCTTGCCTTGGGTAAGTTCTCTAAAATGGTCTTTTAGGCAAACATATATTTGGCATTCAGACAAAGTGGTAGACCCAATGGAGTTGTAATCTCCACAGTAGAGTCTGAATGCTTGACATTTCAGCTGCTACCTTATCTTGCTAGATGATCTTAAGAATCTTCCTAAGGCAATTCATAGGGAAGATTCAGTTTCTTGGCAAGGTGCTGATATACCTTCCGGGTTTCACAGGCATACAACAATGAAGTCATTGCAAAGGCTCTGTAGACCTCAAATCTGGTAGGCAGTCTAATACTTCTTCTCTCCCAAGCTTTCCTTCAGAGCCTCACAAACATCGAGTTAGCTCTGGCAATGTGTGCATCAACCTCATCATCCATGTATACTGCTTTCTAATATAATTTGAATTCTGGGAGTATTATTTCTCCCTTCATTCTTATACCTATTTTTATTATTTCCCTTGAGATTCTAGACCACTTTGCCTTCAAATACATTTTGTTATTTTATTTATTTCAATAGAACAATATTTTGATGATTTGTTGTGTATAACGCAAGTAATGGTAACTCTGTTTATGTGTCTCAAGCATATCTTAGTAAATAGTTTTATTCATTTGTAGGTATATTGAGTAGGATTTTTCTTTCTGTCATTTCCTCCTGATTTTGGTTATACCAGCAAATAGAAATGCTGACTTTTCTGAAGGCATTTTATATCCTGCTATATTATTGAAGCTATTAAATGGTCAATTTCCTAAGGGATTCTGGAGGCAATCATGTCTTATGCAAATAGGGATCCCCCCCTCATTTCTTTGTCATTGTTTATGCTTTTAATTTATTTTTCTTCTGTTAATGTTGTTGCTAGGATTTCTAGAACCATGTCAAATAAATGGAGAGAGGTGGGATTCTTGATTTATCTCTAAGTTTACTGGAAAATCTACTAGTGTTTGTATACAATAAATAATGCTATTGTTTGCCTTTAGATTATTTATTTTTTAATGTTGAACAATGGCCCTTCTACTGTCATGCATTTTAAGAATATCTAACATAAATTAGTACTGTGTTTTTTCAAAGCTTTTTCTGTCTATATTGGTAAAATAATGTGGTTTTGGTTGTTTCTATTTTTGATTAATTATCCTAATTGTTTTCCTCTACTGCTGAAACATCCTTCCACACATGGTATTAATCCAACAGGGCCATAGGGAAGTTTTTTTTTTAATACTATAGTTTTGGGCAATGATTAAAAACAGTTTGGATAAATATTCACTAGTGATGTTGGTCTTACCTTATTTGTCTCAAAAAAGGAGTTTAATAGAGTGTTTTCCTTCTCAAATTATTGAAAATCATTACTACAGTTTAGGGATTGATTGTTGTTTAAATATTAGACTAGAATTCACCTATAAACACATCTCGCCCAGGGTTTTATTTTGGTACTTCCTTTGATAGATCCTTTATGGCTAGAACCACTTCATATTCTGAAAGTGGGTTGTTTAGGATATCCATTTCTTGTTTTGCTAATTTGGGTATTGTGTATTTTTGTAGAAAATCATGCATTTGTTATAAATTTTAAGTTTTGCTAGCATATAAGTATGTAGAATGACCTATAATGATGACTTTTATTTCATCTCTTTGGTGAATTCACCTTGTTCTTTTTATTTTATTTTGGTAAATCGATTTTCCCCTCTTTTTTGATCATGCTAGTTAAAGGGCTATCAATTTTGTTACTCTTTTGAAAGAATTACTTTTTAGTTTTATTAATGTTTTTATCTTCCATTTAATTTATTTCCCCTTGAATTTTCAAGATTTCTTCCTTTAGGGGTTTCCTTTTGGGTTTGATGATATGCTGATTTTCTAGTTTTAAAAAATTATATACTTAACTCATTAATCTTGTCTTTTTTTCTATTTTATTGTTGTAGTTTTCCAGCAAAGTAATTAATCCCTTTAGTTTTACTTGGACTATAGTCCCCAAATCTTGATTGTCACATTATCCTTTTCTTTCACAGAGTTGTGAATATTAATTGTTTCTGTAATTTGTTTTTTCACTCAGTCTTTTTCAGATTGTTGTTATATTAAGTTTCCACTTATTTCTGTATCTTTTGTTTATGTTTTCTATATTAATATAGACTTTTGGTTCAAAAACTGACATTTTCTGAATGGAAACATTAATGAATATACATGTTCTTCCACATCACATCATATCACATAGTTCTTTTTTAAAAATAGACTGCATACCAGAGCAAAATGAAGTTATAAATCCTTATACAAAGGCAGAATACTAAACATATACTTTGCATACCACAATTATTTAAGTTAGGGAAATTACACACATACACACACAAACACATATGTGTGTATGTATGCTATGTATATATGCGTGTATATAGGCATTGAACCTGTGATTACATTGGTAGAGGAAACTCTCAGATTTTAAAATTTCCTCTATCAAAGTAGATTGGTACCTACTCTTATTCACAGTCTTAGAGAGTTGCCTAGAGCTCTGAGAATTTTAGGTAAGTTATCCAGGATTAGAAAATGAGTATGTGCCAAAAGTAATACTTGGACGCTGATCTTCCTGGCTCCAAAGTCACCTCACTATCCATAGCAACCCGGTGCTTCTTTCTCTTACAACCGTTGATGATTTCTTCTAGAATCTATTTCAAATAATTTCAAATAGATGGTGTGTTATAGATGCTGTTGCAGAGGTGAGTGCCTGAAGTGAGTATATTTCTAAGCAGTAGTATGTTATTTTTATTGTTAAATTTAATTGGTACATTACTTGGAATTTCAAGCATACTATTTTTCTCTGGTAGCACTCTCTGGATTCTATCAATCACTTCTTTGTTATCCCTTTTCAAAAGTTGTGTGTAGTTTTATTATTTTTAACAGTATGGCATTCACTTTTTTTCTGGGAGATTTCTGATCCTATTTTATTTAAGTGTATCTCATCTTCAAGGCCAAGTGCTTTGGCTTGTGTAGAATTCATGCATTCTTTCAAAGCTGAATTTTACTTCTTTTACCGTATCTCCCTGCACTTTTGTATTTTTGTAATCCAAAGCAATTGTTCTCTTTTATAGCACTTCTACTACTTTGAAGAGATTCCCCATTGTGTGCTATAAGTTGTCTAGTTTATTGTTTTTATTAGTTATTTCTGCTTTGAGAGTTTTTTTCCTTCAAAAAAATCTTATGGATTTTTATTTTTTTTCATACTATTCTGGATTTTATTACTGTTTCTCCATTATTTCTGGAAAATTCATAGAATATTTTTTTCCCTCACTGGAGGCTTTAGGTCCATTTCATTCAGTGTATAATACTTTCTCAATGTACTTATAATACCCATTCATGGTCTTGATGGGATACAGGCTATGGGAGCCCCCTTGAACTCTCCTTGAATCTTCCCACTTGATCTGGCCTTTGCCTGAGGCCATAAGCTTTCCATTATAGCTAGGCCCAAATATCTGTTACCCTTAAACTAACCTAGCCCTGCTTTGTCTCTTACCTCTGGATTGCCCCCCACCCTTGATCCCATCAAAATCCCATTCTCTTGCTTCCTGGAGTCTGACCTCTACTCACCCCAGTCCCATCAAGATCCTCCTTAGACTCCTCCTGAAGACCCTCCCTAAACCCCTCCTGCAGTCACCCCAGACTACTTGACCACCCCTCTATCCCTCCCACAATCTTTCTGTATATTAGATCCATCTTGCCTCCATGAAGGCTCTCAGATTGTATGTAGCCTGCTTACAAAGGCTCAAGGTTCAATCTGGCCAGCTGGCATTAGTGTCACAAGTGCTCAAGCTCCCTAACAGTCTACCCCTTTGTGTTGGTAAGCAAAATGGGCTCTTAGCACTTAATTCAACCAAGTGCCCTTGGAGAGTTTGGCTTTTGTTTCCTTTGAGTAATTCAGTGTATTTCATTGAGTCTTACTAAGTGCTAGGCCCCAGGCTCTAACCCCTATTAGGTGTTAACCTAACCTATGTGGGTGTGAACCTCCCAGGGACCTATCGGAAGAGGCTAACTCAAGAGCCAATCATAGGAGCCTAAGTTCTGGTCATTCAGATGATATTTGATAACGTCTGAAATCCTATAAGAAGAGAAGATAGAGCCATTTGCGCAGGGCTCTCCCTCTTGGTGGTGTGGAGACTCCAGGAAGCTGTAACTAAGAGCCCTCCAGCTTGTAACCTGGATGCTGAGACTTTGTTAAACTCTGGTAACTATGTATTGGGATTTGAATCAGACAAGGTCTGTCTGTCGATGTTTGTACTTTGTTTGTATTTTGCTCTGAAGTTCAGGGTACTGGTTTTTCCCCTGAACTAAGTGAATGATATTTGTATGCTAAATTAAAGTAAGCTTGTCAACCCCTTAACGTTGCTTTCCTTACTAAAGCAGATCAAAAGAACTTGTGCTTTTGCAGTGTGCTGGTAGTGTTCTTGTTGTTGAGCTTGTGTTGGTCTTTCACCCCCACAGCAGCTGCTAGCCAGATTGTTGAAACACCATTATGTTAAATCTTTAATAAACTTTGTTTTTCTTTGACTGAAAGAAGGCTCAAGTCGAGTTCCTTTGCCAGGATCAGGTATGTCAGTATTTTGGAGTCCCCTAAACTCCTAACCTCAATATATGGTTCCCTGACCTCAACAGTCTTAGGGAAGATATTTCTACCATATCCTTCAAGTTGGGTGGTGTGGGGAGAGAGCAGTGTCCCAATCCAGAGTAAGTGAGAGTGACCACAACTTGGTTTTTATCTCCTTTCTTATGGATATAGAATTCTCTTTCTTCTAGAAGGAAGAGTACAAAACTTTCAAAGACCTTATAAATCTGAATTATTTTAACAGAAATAAAATGATTAAAACTACTTTTCTACTATCTGTGACATGGACAGGTACTGTTTTGCATTTGATACTAAAATTCTAAAACCATGTTATCACAAAATATGTCCCACCTATCCTCTCACTTCCCATTCACCTGTCAGTTGTATTCCATTTATTTCATGCCTTGTAATAAGTATTTCCTACGTCTTATGTGGAATAGGTTCATGTGTGGTGTTGGGGGAAACTGGAGTAAAAACTGAGTCACTGCATTTAGAGGCCAGGGCAAGGGCCTCCACAGCAATGCCTTGAAACATAAGTCAGTGAGATTGCATATGCCTGAAGGGCCAGCAGGGTTGGAAGTAGTGAAAGTGAGTCAGAACTTTAAGTATTTCAGTTTTTAGTTATTATTCCCAAGGGTTTTATCTTAGACAATATGTGAGATTTATCTTGCTAATCCAACTTGAATCTAGTACATGCTTATTTTTCACATGGTTAGGGTAGAAGTATTTTGCTGAAAACAAGTATTTGTCAATCATATTCTTCTTCATTTATATATAGGTTTTACATATTAGTGATAATTTTGGCATGATTAAGTTGTGGATTTTTCAAACTTAATACTTAGTTTATTGGTCTCCTCTTTTGCTCCTTGGTTAACATAGATATTTAGAGATATAAATTTCTTTCCGAAGACTATTTTAACTGTATCACAAAAGGCTTAGCACAGTCTCATTGTTATGTATTTTCGCTAACATAACTAATTATTGTTTCTTTCATATTACTCAGAGTAATTTGTTTAAACTCTTTCTCAGTCTGTTTTCCTTCATATTTCTCTTATTTTTTCATAGTTTTATTGAATAATGATCCACAAAGGAAATGTTTCATCTTTCTAACCTTCTGATTTCTTTGTGTCCTATATCAAGACGACTTGTGATGCTGGAAAAAAAAATAGGTATTTCCTTAAGTCAATAATAAGTCAATAAGCAATTGTGAAGTGCTTACTAAGTGACAGACATTCTGCCAAGCAATGGGGATACAGATAAGATCAAAAAGAAAGACAATCTCTGACCTCAAAGAGCTAAGACTCGAATAGAGGAAGATGACACATAACAGGGAGACTGGAAGGCAAAGGGAAGAAGAGGGTACCTATAAAGGGGCATGGTAGAGAGGTCTGGAGAATCAGGAGAGCCCAGATAGGGCTGAAGGAATGATCAAGGCTTCCCTGGGCACTTCCTCAAAAGAGAGCTTCTGGGAGGAACTCACCAATGGGAGGAGTCTTCTAGTGAGAGGTCCTTTTGAATGGTGGACATGTATGGGAAGCCAATTTCATCATCTCCCTGGATGAACTTGAAATTGTAGAGACTGCTGAGAATGTGTCTCCTTTATGTGAGATCATTCTCTCTCTTTCTTGGTTTAAACTGAGATTTTATTTCACTCCCATCTGAAGAGCTCACTTACTTGTGTGTATCTCTTTTTATATTTTAATCAGTACAACTCCAAATTTTTTTTTGTTGTTGTTCTTGTTAGCAAATGACCCTCAGCCCTAAAAGACCACAAAAGAGACCTGAAATGAAACATTCTTGTCAAAGATTATAAAAGCATTTACTGTCTGAAGAGAACTTGCACAAGCTGAGCATTGAGGTAGAGAGATCTCAGCTGCTCAAGGGGAAGTGGAAAAAGGGTGAGATAATATAATTTCTAGAGGCTTTCAGGTAGGGAGCGGGGGATTAAGGGAGAAGACATCTGTAGATATGATAAGCCAGGGAGTAAGGCATTTGGAAAGTCCTGAGTCTGCAGCTGCTGTTTAAGGTTGCCCTTGAACCATTCATGGCTGGTCTGGCCTCTTCAGGCATCTCCAAGTTCATCTAAGGTTCACATCACAAAGGATCATTGGTAGGTCAAGCAGCCCTGGGCTTCAGAAATCCTTCTGTTTGGCTGGTCATTGTGTATTCCCATTGTTCTGCTCCCTTGTAAAGAAGGGAAGCTCTAACACATCTAACAAGTTAATAAGCTCATAATAGAGCCCATATTCACATTGTTTACAGTTTTGCTTGGATAAATTTTTACTTTCTATTTGCTATTTGTTTGGTCTTTTGGTTTTCTTTTTAACTAGAATTTGGTGGGAAGAAGCTAAGATAGTGAATATAAGTTCCCCTCTCCATTAAGAGTGATTAGGGAAGCAGCTTGCCTTCTGATATCAGACTCATACTCTCAGACCAGAGATTTTTGAGGGGTTCCAGACAGATAAAATTCTAGCCCAATGACTAGTGTAGGAGAGAGTCCCTGGACTTTTGCTGCTCCCTATCTCCCTTTCCTCTCCCTCCTATCTTACTGGTTACAGTATGTGTTGCAGGTGTTACAGGTACAGCCTTTCTCTAATTCCCAGATAGAAAGACAAAGCCTCAAATCATATCTATCCATGATATATTTGTGTGTTTTGTCAACTCACACACATAATCCTACATGTGGATACACATTTTACACTCATACTAAAGGTTCTCAAAGTCTTTTCTAGTCTGATAAAGTCTTTTCTAAAGCCCAACATCCAATTGCCAGGGTTAAGTCTCTCTTGAAACTAAGTATACCTGGGTCTCTGCTGACAGAGATTAACATCCATAAAACTGCTACTTCTTGTCTCAATGGACTAAATTTTTGTATCCCTGTGTCTCCTTAAATTCTTCATATAACTCTTTCAATATAATCAACTGCTAGATGGAATGCCATTTTCTTGATAAAGTAGCTTTGCTGCTAGATGCCATGACCTTGAGGGGTGGGACAGGAAAGTACCTTTCTCCCCTCCCAAGAAATGAAGAGCTGGGTTCTCCCTTAACTGCCTATTCCTGTCTTAATTCCTCTGAGTTTTCTTGACTGTCACCAGGGCTTGACTATATAAAGCCCTCTAAAGACATGGATAGTTTATCAGCCCGGCCAAGGATTATTACCTCTTTTAATTCATTCAGAGAAAGATAGGGCCTTAAAAACTTGCTAACGTATCAACTCCTCACCATCTGCCATAACATCTTGTGCTTACCTGGGCTGAGCTGGGGTGGGTGGAGGGGTGGTGAGGTAATGGTGATGGTGGTGGTGATGGTGGAGCAAATTCCACTCCCTTCCCGTACTTGTAAACAGTCAATTATTGCTTTTGTTTTATAATCCATTCTATCTATCTAGAAGCAGCAGTAGATAGAACACTGGACCTAGAGTCAGGCAGACTTAAGTTCAAATCTGGCCTGGGATACTTTCTTGCTTTGTGACCCTGGGTGAGCCATTTAACCTCTGCCTCTGCTCAATTTCCTCAACTATGAATTAGGGATAATAATAGTTCTTGTCTCAAAGGGTTGCTTTAAGGATCAAATTCAATAATATTTGTAAAGCTGTTAGCACAGCACCTGACATTTAATAGGTGCATGATAAATGCTTATTCTCTTCCTTTGTTTCTTGTTCCCCTCTTTTGTGTTATGCTGAAATTCAAGAGTTCAACAACTTACTTTTCCCACTATCAGCTGGATCTTTAATACACTGAAAAATAGTGGAAAGTCATATTTAAAGATATGGTAGCTTAAGTGCTGAGGGAAGAAGAAAGGACAATATTGCCTATAGTCTCCTACGTCAATCTACTCCTCAAAACTGTTTATTAATCTTGTTGTTTAGTTCTTCTTAATTTTCTGAGGCATTGGTACCCAGGAATGCAAAATGACACAAAGGAAAGTCTTGAGCACAATGGGTGATTCCTCTGTAGAGGATCTCAGGGGAAGATATCAGTGGGGATTTACCAAAGAAGCCCTTGGATGACTGGATGAGGAGAGAGATACTGTCAAACTCTTAGAGCTCTTTGGTAGGTGATTGGTCTTTCATTAGTGTATTTTCTCTTTGACCTGGGAGCCCTGCAATTCATTTGCAACCAGATATTAAACTGGTATATTTAGTTCAACACATCCAATTTTATTCAATAAATGTTAATCAGACACCTACCCTGTGCAAGGCACTTTGCTGAAAGCTAGGAATAAAAAACAAAATAGAACTGTCTTCTTTAAGAGGTTCTAAAGTGGTGCAGGAAAGGGAAGACAAAATAATTATACAAAAAAGGTAATCCATACTTTGGATGAATGGGGCCAAGGAGATTTTCAAAGTAGTATAGGAATATTTCAGGGTAGGGGAAAGGAGTGAGAAAGGGAACAAGGAAGACTTTATGGTGTAGGTAGCACTTGGATTCACCTTTGCACAACAATGATTCTTAAAGGTGGCAATAGGGAGATTGTCTATTCCAGACCTGGGAGATCAGCCAGTCTCTACTATGTGGCAGGCATTGTGCCAACCCAGGAGGACAAAAATGCCAAAAAAGAAAAACAATCATTGCCCTCAAGAAGCTTATAATATAATGGGGGAAGACAACACCCAAAGGGAAGCTAACAAGGGAACATAGGGTAAGGGACACATTATGGAGAAATCCAAAGGAGTTCAGATGGATGGGAAATGAAGATAGGGCAGAGACAGAATGTGGAGCTGTAGGAAAATCGCAAAGTCCTGTTTGACTGTAGTTGTGGAGAGGATGAAAGATTCTGGCATATCCACCATTAAGTGGGGTGTGAATAGCTTCACTTAGAGAAAATTACCTTGAGGACAGTACTTAATTAATAGATTACAGCACCTAAGAATTATGTTTTTATCTTGGAAGCTTCAGCTCTGGGTTTGCAAAGCAATTGGTCCAGCAGGAAAAATATTCCAGGTGAGTGCTGAAGAGTGAGCAGGCGTGGGAAGTGTCAGAAAAAATGAGAAATGATCAATTCTTCTTGTACTGGACCTCTCCCTTTAGAGGGAGGAATACGAGAAATTAATTCTCTCTTATTATTGTATTAGGACCAAGGTTCTTCTTCTTTTCTACTTCCTCATTTAGAAAACAACCAGTATAGGAAATCTATCTTAGAGAGTTACCAGTTTCAAGATCTAATCACACAGTAAAAGAAATTCCAAGTTTGAGTTAATGGGTATATTCCTGCTCATTGTGTTTGTTCAGGCAGGTCTAGGGAAGTGTTCATTCTCCCTTTTGTCAGAGAGGTGATAAGAAAATTGATGTCTCTTTGACCAAGATCTGGGTGACCCAAGTCATGTTTCCCAAGACCCTCATTACAATATTGTTTCTCTCATTAATTATTAACCAATTAGGGCTGATTCCCACCCTGGGGAACATCTACTCTTTGAAGGATATATAAACTATGAGCCTGCTGCCATGATTATCTTTGGTCTAAGAGATATGGCCAAATGACCATCCTTTTATTAATAAATGTGCTGGCCTTATTAACAAGATTATTAAATTACCAAGAAATGATGTCTCTTAGAATTTTTTAATAGTCACAGGAAGAGAGATATAAGGATAGTTAGAATAACTGGTGAGTACTATAAGTGAAGCTTCTGATGACAAGGGGACACTATCACCCCTTTATGTCTTCTAGTCATTTTTTTTCAAATATGGCTAGGGTCTACTTACCCTAAGTTTCTGCATTTCTAAAAGTCTCTAACTCTTATTGTCTAGTATAAAACCCTACCAACCCTAACCACCCAAGACCAATCAGGATTAGGCTACAATTTGGGACATAGCAGGTTTCCTGGGATTAATTTGTGTCTTCTTTCATCTTTCAGGACTAGATAGAATCCTAAGACTCAAATCATAGTAAGGAGGAGTGGGAATACTTAATGTTCTCTTATGTGTTTGTGACAGAGCATTGTATGTGCCATCAACACATACCATAAATGGATCAATTGACTAAATTAGTAAAGTCTTAGATTGAGGCAAATAATAGTGATTTAAAACAGGGAAAATAATGGGAATAGTCCAAAATGCCTGTCAAACCCTTTTTTTCTTAAGTTTTATTTTATATTGCTAAATATCTTTAGAAAATCTTCCTCTGGGATATAGGTTAACTATTTTTTTCCTGATATCTTAATAAGAAATTAATTTTGTTTGGGAAAATGAAAATTGCAGAATGCTTTTCTCTGGAGTAATTCAGACATTAGCTTGTAGGGTTCTTGTGAAGTCAATACTACCCAAAAAACTAGTAACAATATCATCTATTAGCAATTATTAGCAATAATTCCAACAAGAGACCCCAAAACTTTTGGGTATGACAGGAACTGATATGTCTAAGGGATGTGCCCAAATGATTAACTGTACAGAAAGTTACATACTTTTTATAAGATTAATATTTATTGTGTTACATGAATACTTTATTGAAAGCCCAAGTATTCAGTTTGAAGGCAGAAATTATACAACCAGATAGCACTTTATAAAGGCAGTGAACACATTTCAATCTACAAAATCTATTTTATAGGAATTTAAAAATTCTAAATATCCAAAAAGTACAGTTGAAGAAACAGATATAAATTTAGCAAACAGCAATTTTGACTGGGAAGTTGCAGCTTGCATGACTTTATGGGAATCTGAAAACATTGAGCAGAGTGGTGGTTGTGCTTTGCACTGATCTGCAAAATAGAACACTGGCTGTTGATGCCAAACATCAACTGAAACATCATAAATGAGCACTATCAAATAGTTATTTTAAAGACAGAATATATGATAGATGTTAACCACTGCTTAGATAATAATGCTAAGAATGCTGCCTACCAATCATGTCTACATTCATTTTACAAATATGAACAATAAAAAAATTTATCATTTAGGTTTTTATGAGTAAATAAGCATTTTTAATTTCCTCAGATATTTTGTCCCCTCTTTCCTTGGTATTAGATAATCATTGCATTTTCTTTTTGTTTCCTGTTATTTTCTCTCTTGTGAAATAAAGCCAAATCATTTTTAAACAGCATGTGATGTGAGATAAAAGTCTAATTTGAGTTTAGTATCTTTTCACAAAACAACTCAATTCTATCAAAGTAACTTTCATATGTGTGACTTCAACATTAGATAAGATATTTCCTTAGCTTTATTTTTCCCTGCTAAAATTTACTTGGTTTTTAAACAGATAGGCATATATACCCATAAGAGAATATATTTCATTTGAATATCCAACCAATTTTGCAAACAGTTAATGAAACATCATGGTACCCATGGGGCAAGTGTTATTATGTCAGCTTCTATCTTCATACTAAGAAAGACACTGTGAATAGAAGGGCCACAGTTTCTGAGGGTGACCTACCTTTTTATGCTTTCAATTAAATTGCACTTGTAAAGTGTCACATGCAAAATTAAATCTAATTCAATTGTGCTTGACATTTTCCAGCCTCCCTTAGTCAGACTTGACATTTTTTGGAGTGCAACACAGTTAGATGCATAACTGTCTGAATGCAGGTCATTTATACTTAAAGTGTGTGCGGTTCTAAATAAGGAATCTAGTAGGGATTCTGTGGGAATGTGACCCTAAACAATTTACATGGTGTAGCAAAGAAGTCAGTAAGGTAGCCACACATGGAAGATGATAATTCTGGGTCTCTTTTGGAAGCTCTTTGTATTTCCCTGCCTCCTACATATATTTATCCTTGTGCTATCTGGACCGAGGAGAATCTAGAAATCAGATAAGTTTCTCATCTTTTGAATGAGATAAATAAATAATGACCATAGAAAAAGACCTTTGTTATATAGTACTCCTTTCTTGAAAATAACTAAATAACCAACCACCACTACCACTACTACCACCATCACCACCAACAAATGTATCCTCCTGAAGACTTTAATGCTATCCATTCAAACCAGACCCTGGCTTATTAAAGAAACTGCCAAGTAGATTAACAAGGCAGCTGGCAAGCAAGAAGTAGAACTTGTGGGTGAATAATTTATCTTAGATCAGATAGAATGACAGCATGTTTATTAGTTTCTCGGGACACAGAACTAATAAGAAAGCAGCACAGCAAATGGAAACTCAAATAAACAAGGGAAAAGTTTGGAGGGGAAAAATATGTTCATGAAACTACCATGGGAAAGCTGCATACACAGTAGAAAGAATAACTTAGATTAATGAAAGTGCTCAGAAAAAACTTCTATATTCCTAACCACTTAGTTTTCAAAAGTGTGGTTAGTTAAATTTAAAACCCATTTTAAAACTTAGTAACCTATAGGCTGGTTTCTAAAAGAGATTGTTTAAGTAGTCTGTCTGTGTATTAACTTCATGCTTTGGGTAGAGTATGGCATAGTACTTTAATATAGCATTCAAGTAATTTCCAAGGAGAAAATTCATTGGCTTTAAATTATTTACAAACTATCGAAGCCATTTTCTCAAGGATGCATTTAAAAAGTGGAGCACTTAAGAACTTCATTCCTGATTTTAATGTGATATAAAACACCTATTTAATTTTACTTTGAAGGAAGAAGTGCCTAGCAGAGTGTTTCTCAATTAGCAAGCAAGCATTTAATGAATGTCTAATGAATTTGAATAAGTCCCAGACATAAGTAATACTGTAATTTAAAACTAAATTCCAAACAAATTCACCAAAGACCAAAAAAAAAAATCTAATTTGAACTGAGGATTTGCTATGGAAAACTCCATTCTGAAGCAATCTTTATCCCTTCTCCTTTATTTATTTATTCATTTGTTTGTCTTCTTTCTTCCTATCTATCTATGACATTTTGAAACATTATTTCATTGATAAAGCAAACTCCCTGGTAAGAAAACTGTCTTTACCAATTCAGATCAGCACCTGCTCTGCAGTTTATTATCTTAGATAGTGGCCTGAGACAATGAGATTTAAGTGACTTGTCCAGGGTCACATAACTAATGTGAGTCAGGCACAGGACTTGAATGAATGTCATTCTAACTTTGAGGCCAGGTCTCTTTGCACTGCCCCAGAAAATTAATAAAAAAGCAAAACAACTGTTAGCCCTGGATATTTTTTTTAATATTTTTGTGTCATGTGAAATCAAAGGGAAAGACAATCCTAAAAATCACAGATTTTATGCTATTAGAAATTATTTTTTTTTACTATGGTCTTACTGAAGTATAGCCAGAGATGTATTGGAGCCAGATTGAAGTAAGAGCTAATTGTTACATTTTTATTGTTGTTGCTCAGTCATGTCCAACTCTTTGTGATTCCATTTGGGATTTTCTTTCTAAAGACATTGATGTGGTTTGCCATTTCCTTCTCTAGATTATTTTACAATTGACAAAACTGACAACTATGCACCTGGTCACACAGCAAGTAAGGGTCCGAGACTAGATTTGAACTCTTGAAGATAAGTCTTCACTCCAGGCCTGACACTTTATGCACTATGGAGACACCTAGCTGCTCCTGTTACAGTTTTAGTGTCTGCTTTTACACTGTGCATATCAGCAAATGCTAAAAATCAAGTCTTAATTTATTGTTTTGTTGATCGTTCACACTTAGGAAAGTGATAGAGAAAATGTTAATAAATCAGATTAAACTTTAAAGAAAGTTTATGCTTTTTTTTTTGAGAGCTGGTTGTTATTTATTTGCCAACACACTTCTGAGTACAGCAGAAAGAGAAAAGTCCTTGGATTCAGGGGACCTCGGTTTAAATTTAACTCCTAATATTTTCTTTGTGAACATATGACTTTGGATAAGCCTCTTAAAATTTCCCAGCTCCCAATTTCTCATCTATAAGATGAGAGTCTTAGAGTAGACAGCCTAGGATGGCCCTTTCAGCTATTGATCTAGAATCTTGTGATCAGTGTGGCAGTTATTATCCAACAACAAATGAGTTGTCATTAGAAACATTTAGCCAAATATGTTTTGGCCACAGAATTTGTAGTCGATTCACTAGCTTACTGGAGATAAACCTTGCTATAGTCTGCCAGTCTTGCCTTCAGGCAGCAAACACTCAGTCTGCCACTGGGTGTCTGCTGCAGCTTCACTTGAATGGACAATACAAGTGTTGGACTGATAGAGAGGGATGGGGATAGTGACTGGACCTGTGATTTCACTGGGGTGAAGCAAAAGTGTCAAGAAAACCCTCCCTCAAACACTCTGGAGAGCTTCCTCAACCAAATTAAAATATAATTGGGAAAAATTTAACAAAATTATTTAAAATACAGTAGGATATAGACAATGTTAATTAATGGTTTTCAAAGTCAATATTCAGCTCACAGGGATCCTTATGTATGGTCTGGTGGACTCCAATTTTCTATTTGAGTTTGATAACTCTGGTGGAAGGAATTTGTGGATGAGGAATCTTCCTCTAGAACTAGGTGATATGGTTAATATAGTAATGTACTTGGAATATCTGAGTTCAAAATCTGCCTCAGATACTTGCTGTGTGATCCTGGGCAAGTCAGTTAATTTCTGCCAGCCTCTGTTTACTCATCTGTAAAAAAAGAATAATAACACCTATTTCACAAAACTGTTGTGAGGATCAAATAACACACACACACACACACACACACACATATGATGCTTTGCAAATCTCAAAGTTCTGTAAAAATGCTAACTATTATAATTATTATCACCACTGCAAGCCAGCACCTTCTCTTAGCCTTAGACAGTTACCTGGGTCATTGATTAAGTGAATTGCTTAGTGTTATGCCAGTAGTCTTGGAGGCAAGACTTGAAACTAGGTATTCTTGACTATCTATTTGGTAACTCTGCCTCTACACACTGCTATACAGAAAATGTTAAATGATTTAAGGGAAGGCCTCTAGCCCATTCAGTAAGTTCTCTTTAGAGAATTTATAGAAGGATATGGACAATAAATGCATAAGTTGAGGAGGTATGGACGGAGGGCTATCTGAAACATTGGAGGGAATACTCACATTTATAAGATCATGGATCATTAAAACTCTGAATTTATACTTTATTTTATGAAGATCATACTACTAAATAATATTATTGTCTTAAAATAACTTCTCTTTAAATTATATGTCAGACAAAGGAGTATTAAAAAGATTTCATTCTTGGTTCATTAACACTACTTTTAAATTGAGAATAAAAGATCTATATAGGGAATGTTTTATTCAGTAAATACAATCAAAATTAAGTCTATTAAATAACACATGTACCTTACAAAATTATATTACTTATATCTTGGTGAGGTCAGCCATTACTTCATGCGTGAATAGTTTTTATTCTTTAAACTTGGATTAATTTGCAACTATCTGGACCAAATAAAGTCCTTCCTTTGTAATGAACTTAATGTAATTATAATCAGTTAGATTTGTATTATTTGGAACAAATATAATTGTATTCAAGGTTGCTGGAAATCATAAGTACACTTTGGCATCAGTGAGCATCAAAGATAAGACACTTTCCGGTCTAATTGGAAAGATATTTTTTTCTTAAAGACATTGCTGAAGATTATCGTGGGTAAGCCAGCCTTCTACATGGGATGACAAATGACAGCAACTGTCTCAAAGCTAACCATCCATTATTTATATCTAAAACTTTAATACTAGATTGTTTATAATAATTGTTATAGCAGTTTCCCAAGTGTTTAACAGTTAGAATGAAATCTCAGACTTCTTACTGATAGGAGAAAGATAACTTGGTACAAAGAAAATTTGGGACTAACATTCGTTTTAAAGATGAAAACATGTACTTTCTCCAGGAAATTACTATAATTATCTTTTTTAAAGGGAAGAGGATTAGTAGAGCATTTTTTATAAGGAAGAACAAAAATGTTATCAAATGAGTAAAGTAAATGGTTTAAACTCCTCTCTGTCAACAGGAGGAAGAACAAGGGACCAAGAGGCCTAGACTGTTGTATAGTGCTCAGGACTTTCAAATCCTCCTGTTTGTCAGAACTGAGTGGGAATATTTCCTGAATCCTTTCCCTTGGACCAGGACAGCTACCAGGAGTGCTTCTAGTTAACCCTAGCTGCATACATAGTGATGTAGGAATTTGGCCATAATGACAACATCTGATTGAAAGATGCCAGTCAGAGAGACAAAAACAAAGTGCCTTAATAATCAACTTTTGGATAATTGAAAATAATGGAGAGTTGGCTCTATTTTTAAGCCTATGGGCAATTTTTTCTGTTTAAAGAGAAGTTTTATGAGTTTCTGATAAAAATAACTATACTGTAAAATAATCATAAATACATTAAAATGTAATTTTATAGATAAGGAGAATGTTCATTACCTGATATTAATTACTTTCAGTTGACTAGCAAATTAAGAAGTCAGTGCTTTCAAAATTAATTTATTGCTCATCAAGTAAGAAATGAATTGAATAATTGCATCAATGTTTAGATTTTACCGTGCTACTCACAATAGTAGTGACAATACTTCTTAATCTTGGTGGTATTGTCGTCATATAGCTATAAAAGTGAATAGCTAGAAACACAACAAAGGTAACTTATTCAGCCTGACAGAAAACCAGCTGGCTGTAACTTTTTAGTCTGGTTTAATGCATTCACTGTCAAAAGATGTACACCAATATATAATTAAAACATCTGGAAATCACAGCAGAGTGAGGTACTAAAACCTTTATGAATTGATATCTTCACTTTCTGCAATCAACTTTAGTTGTCGGCATTGTTTCTAGGAAACTGAAAAACTTCTGTCTTGGCTATGAACTTTGGATACCTATTCATGGAGAATTACCATGAAATCTCAATAAAAGATATGATTGATTTCTATTGAGTCTTCTGAAGATAAGACAAAAAGATTGTAGAAGAACCCACAGATTTTATGACTAAGTAGATATAACTTAGTAATAGATGTCTAAAGAATAGCTGATTTACATGGGGAGAGTTACAAATAAAAAAGTACAGCAGAGGACATGGTTGTCATAGTTGAATTAAATCAGATTCTCTTTCTGGCTATAGTAATTCCTATTGTAAATCCTTAGGAAATTTCATTAACTTTCTAGCCACTCAATGGTTTTGTTTTGTTTATAAACATATAGCACCTATGAAATATACCTTACATGCTCCATGTTTTCAGGCAGGTAGGTGGTGCAGTGGATAGAGCTAGGCCTGGAGCCAGGAAGATTGAAGTTCAAATCCAGCCTTAGATATTTACTAGCTATGTGAACCTGGACAAGTCATTTATTCATGTTTTCCTCAGTTTCTTCATCTGCAAAATGAGCTGGAGAAGGAAATGGAAAACCACACTAGTATCTTTGCCAAGAAACCCTCAAATGGGGTCAGGAAGAGTTGGACAGGACTGAAAATGACTAAACAACAAGAAGCTCCATATTTCCGGATTTGCATTTTTCAGCTCTTATGTGCCAGAGAGAGAGGGGTGGGGCATGGGAGGAGGAAGGGCCTCAAGACTCATGCTCATGCTTTGCTTTTCACAGTGGCCAGGCATAGTGCTTTGTGGCTGACTCTTGGGCTTCTGGCTTGTGCCACATAGGGTGAAGACATGGAAAAGCAAGACTGTGGCTTGGGTAGCCAGGGAGAGTTACCCAGTCTTTGAAAAATGTCAGAAAGTAATATTTTTTCCAGGCTACTAGCCAGAAGTATAAAACAGCATTTTATGGGAGCAGTGAAAGAGGACAAGGTAATTGTGTTGAGCCTAGAGTTACTTTTCTTTCTGACCTTTCAAACTCAGTGAGACTGAGAAAGCTTGAGACTCCTCTGAAAATGGCCTTTGGGTATGTTTCTTCTCACAGTTAAGGTAGGAAAGAGGATGAAGAAGATAGGACAGAGGTTGAGGAACTGCAAATTCAACTTTACTTGGTAAAACTGTGCTCAACCATTTATAATAAAGTGTTTTCTTACATTTTACTTTCACATTCATCATAGTAAATAAATTTTACCAAAACACTGAAGGATTTCTTCGGGGTTATGCTGAAAAAAGAAGAGACTGGAGATCTGAGAAATGCAATAACAAGTTAAGAGAGTTATAAATTATTTTCAGGAATTAATCTATTCTTCGATACTCCATATATGGAAACCAGAGCACTAGAAAAAGACTGACTTACTGTCTTAGCATGTCAGGGTAATCTATGCATCTTACTATGAAGGATATGACCTCTTTCTGACCTCCGCACATCCCTGAGACTGCCTTACCTCCCTCTCCACCTCTTTATGAGGTTGTCCAGTATGATTGCATACAACTAGGATAGAGCATCTTCTGTGAACATCACTCCCTTAACTTCATTCTAACTGATGCTATTGTACCATGGTGGCCCCACTCCTTTTTCATTTTTTATAAAGGTTCTGTCCATCTACTATATTCTTCCACCTACTGCCTCCCCTTCTCACCCACTCCCCATTTCCTTTTAGGGTTTGCCTGGCAGGACTGCATCTGTGCAAGGCAAATTGTCTTCTGAAAAACTTCCTGCTTCCATTCCCTGAGATTGTTTAGTGAGACTATAGGACTAGGGAAGACTTTGCCAGCCACACTCTCCCTTTCCCCAGAATTCCTAGTTATGGCTTATGGAAGTGACACCATTTTGATGGCCCTGAAGGATCTATTCTGAAAATAGCTGAAAGAGAAGATACAAAACTTTTAAAAAAAAAGTTGATTGAGAAATCATCACTAATCCATATGCTGCCTTAAAACTTTTATAAAACAAGCTACTCACATATGAAGGGAACAGGCTGCCTTTCACCAATGATGCCCTCTGGCAAACTCCTTCTTGATAGTCACATAACTGTCCAAAACGTATAGAAAATACAAGATCACTTAATCTTTATAGGTTTTGACCATAAAATAGGCATTGTATTTGGTAAAGCTGAATGCCAGCTTGAAAACTCTCCTCCCATAATGGGTCTCTGTGCATATGTGCAAATTACACAAGAATTCTTGAAAGCCATATCAACAGCAATAATAGGTTGATGATCTCCGATTATAAATATTCAGTGAGGAATTAAACAGGGAAATGCATCCTTGTTAAATGTTTTGTCATAGAAAATGGGAAGAGTCCAAACAGAAGAGGGAACTCCAAAGATTAGGAGTTCCTCAAGATAATCCTTCTGTGGATGACATTATGCTTATTGCATTAAACTCCTAAATGTTGTAGAACCAACCAAAAGAGATCCCAAATCACTCAAAATTGCAGCTTACTTCTCCACCCAACGAAGGCCAAGTCAATTAAGAACTGGCTATTGTCTTAGGCAATTATATTCAATTGGATGACAACACATTGAGCTAGTAGTACATTAGTACTACTAGTTGGATCATGAGCTGGACCTAATATTGAATAAGAGTGCATTTAGGAAATTTCATCTTGTTATCTTCCAGAACCAAAGGTCTATCTTTGCAATATCAAGAGTTTTCTGTTGAGAAGCATAGTGGAAAGAGGCTAGCCTATGAATCAGGAAGATTGTGTCTGAAACATTTTACCTCTGTGACTATGGGCAAATTACTCATCATCTCAGTGTCAAAGGTCATCTCTCTGAGCCTATATAAATTACAGACACCAGAATTTCCTAACAATGATGGGATTACAGGTAAGGAATTACATAAAATATTTGTACATTTTGCGACATGTGTATATGATGGTTATAGAAAACAAATTATCTCAATAAAATTTTAAGCAATACAATCAAAATTTAAATAAATGAATATGAATCTAGAATCACTAGAAGCATATTAGAGAGCTAGCT
This sequence comes from Trichosurus vulpecula, assembly GCF_011100635.1. Lineage (NCBI taxonomy): Eukaryota > Metazoa > Chordata > Mammalia > Diprotodontia > Phalangeridae > Trichosurus > Trichosurus vulpecula. The sequence continues at coordinate 453,803,999 of NC_050573.1, read as the reverse complement.
ATTATATAAGATATATACCATATATGTACGTATACATAAATGCCACATATATGTATCTATATGTGCATATACACACATGATATAATTCTTTCAGTGATTCTAGAGGGTTATGATTCATGAAATGTCAGCCTCAAATGAATGAAAGTTACTGAAAATGATTAGGATACACAGAAATCTGGGAAGTCTTTTAATATAAGCAGAAAGAAAGAAAAAAGTAAAAAAGAAAGAAAAAAGAAAAAAGGAGGGAAGAAAGAAGGAAAAAAGAAAGAAAGAAAGAAAGAAAGAATAAAAGGAAGGAAGGAAGAAAGGAAGGAAGAAAGGAAGGAAGAAAGGAAGAAAGAAAGGAGAGGAGAGCAGAGAAAAGGAAAGGCCAGAAAAGCAAGTAGAAACTAACAATAATATGAAGGGAGACATAAAAAAACAGATGAACAGGGGCGGCACAGTCAGTGGAGCACCAGCCCTGGAGTTAGGAGGACCTGAGTTCATATGTGACCTCAGACACTTGATACACTTACTGGCTGTGTGACCTTGGGTTGGGCAAGTCACTTAACCTCAATTGCCCTGCCTCACCCCCTCCAAAAAAAAAATACTGTTGAACAAGGAATGCTGTGGAAGTAAATGAAAAATTATTATGGTATTTTATATTTTGAATTAATTTAAATATGAATAGTTACAAAGTGTGTTTAACTCGTTATATTGTTTCATATAGAAGAAAAGCATTCCAAAGTTCCTTTAATGACCCCAAACTGTTTTCACAAAGGCTGAATTTAATCCTTTTATTACTGTATTATTTTTAAATAGTTTTATTGAGATCCTTTGTTTTTGTATCACATACCCCTCAGTCCTCTCTTAGCGGGAGAGCTACCCTTTTAACAAAAATTAAAAAGAGAAATAAAAGTCAGTGAACAAGCAATATTAAGTAACATTCATGTGTCTGACAGTATATTCAGCACTAAACCCCTATGTATTTTCCCTATAGTGAAGGAATGGAGGGTATCTCTCTCACATCTTTTCTGGAGACAAGTTTGGTCCTTATATTGAAACAACATTCAATTGTGGGTTTTTGTTGTTATGTTATTCTTTCCTTTAATATACTTGAGATCATGTATATTGTCTTCTTTTTTCTGCTAACTTCTCTGTGTATCAGTTTCAAAACTTCTCTGAATTCTTTATATCCATTATTCCCTATTACATAGTAACATTCCTATTATAGTCATATACCAAAATTATTTTTAGCTATTGCTCATTTGTTAGAAGATTTACCTTTTTATTATCAACATTTTGCTAATTTTATTGTTTGGCTGTAAGTTATGGAAAAGAACAGTCTTTGAAGATTTAAAATTGAATATCACATAGAGGGCAATGGAGAGGCACATAGTGGGGGATGAGCAGGCTATAACATAACAAATTAGGAACTTCAGAGAAGGACTAGAGTAAAATATATCATAAGGGAATTGCATGGAAATTGCATGATGGAGAAGGAGGTGGGCTGGTCACATAAAAGAGAGAGAAGTTTAGTCAGGTGCTCCATTGCTATCCTTGAGGTGTCAGGAGATAGATTCCTTACACATTGGATAGATCTCAAATGTAGAATTTATAAGAATACATATATAGTAGTTGCGCAGTGCATGGAAAGGAATAAAACATAATGGGCAAACATGAATGGACTACGATCTTCATTATTGTGTTCAAAATGATGAGATCACAGATCAATTTTAGTATTAGAGGGTCTTTTAAATCTTTATTTTAAAAATAATTTCTTCCCTTTTACTACCCCTCAGCTGAGTGAACAATTAAAAAAAAAGAAAGCCCTCAATATTAATATCTGTAATCCAGCTGAACAAATTCCCACATTGACCATGTCCAAAAACATATGTCTCCTTCATTTGAAGTGCATCACCTCCTTATCAGGTTATTTCATCCGTGGTCCTCTGGATTAATGTTTTACTATTACATTGACTAGATTTCTAAAATCTTTCAAAATTGCTTATTTTTCCCTTTATATTGTCATTGTATAAACTGTTTTTCTATTCTACTCATCTCTGCATCAGCTCACAGAGGTCTCCCCAGTTTTCTCTGTCCATTTTATTCTTTCTTATACTCATTACTATGATGTGTTTATCCATTCTGCAATAGCTGGATATCCCATAGTTTCCAGCTTAGGGATATTACAAAACTAATTGTTATAAATACTTGTGTACCATTAACCAAAAACAAACTGCAAAAAAGTCCATGAGACATGTGATGAAACTGGATTTATTACAAGAGAAATGAACATACATGTAGGTACTATAGCAAGGAAGAAGGAGTTCACAATCCAGGTAGAAGCTTGAATATTTATGAGTTACAGGGCAATACCCTCCCAAATGGGAGTGATATGGGAGGAGGAAGGGAGTAGAAGCAGAGGAGAACAGGAGTAAGTAAGATGGCAAAAGTAGCATACTTTTCGCTTGGGAACAGCTAAACTATGAAGAGATGATGGTCTGCTTATCTACAAGGGTCTCAGCTACACAATTTATCAGTCTGGTACAGACTTATTGGTGACTGTCAAGTAGCTAGTTCAACCCTCAAGGACACACTATAAGAGTATAGCAAAAGGTGTCAAACACAAATTATGATAGCTCGGGGGTGGTGGTGGAGTTCATCCTTGACATGTTCAGGGCCTCCTGTGTCTCCCAGGTCTAGTGTTTCTGGAAAACAAGGCATCTCAAGAAAACAGGTTAAGGTGACTTCAGAGCACTTAGCACCTTTTACTCTTTCTTTGATCTAAATGGGTCAAAGGTAAACACAGTTTATTAATTTTAAGCATAGTTTCAATTTGCTTTCCAGAATGACTTCATCAATTCATAGCTCAACACCATAGCTGCTTCAGTGTGTCTGTTTTCTGGCAGCCCCTGTAACTCATCATTTCCCTCTTTTGTCATCTTTTCCTATCTAATAGATGCCAGGTGGAATACAGAGTCGTTAATTTGCATTTCTCTAATCATTAATGATTTGGAGCATTTTTAATGCGGTTATTTATAACTTGGATGTTTTCCTTTGAAACAGGCCTATTCATGTACTTTAACCATTCATCTATTGAGGAATAGTTTGTAGTCTCATAAATTGAATCAGTTCCTTGTACATCTTGGGTATAAGACCTTTATCAGAGAAACTTTCTGCAAAGATTTTTGCTCCAGTTACCTGTTTCCCTCTAAATTGTAAGTGCATTATGTGTGTGTATGCACATAATCTCAGCAAAATTTTAAATTAATTGTCAATTTCATTTTCCATAGTCTTCATTATTACCAATTTTGTTATGCTTTCTTACTGTAATGATAAATCTAAAAGGTAATTTCATCTTTGATCCTCTAGTTTGGTTAAGATGTCATCTTTTATGTCTAACTCATGAATTTATTTGGAGTTTATCTCAGTATACATACACACGCACACACATATACATTATATATATATATATATATATATATATATATATATATATATTGGCCTATGCCTAGTTTTTGCTAAAAATTGATTTCCAGTTTTTCCAAGAGTTTTTAATTAAATAATGAGGCCTTATCCAACAACTGGGAAGTACTGAGCTATTTTGAAAATATTGATTTTTCATATTGTTTATAATAAATCACTCTCCCTCCAAATGTCCCCCCCCAAAAAAATAACAAGAAAAGGGGGAATTGGTAGGTCTGTTATATGAGAGCAAGTGCTAATCAACGTTTAGCCCATATATTCCACTACTATGCATGTAATATTAAGCGATCATATGGAATGCCCCCAGTATGCTGAATAGATACCAGTCACCCTGTGGAGAATTTATGGGAAGATGCAAGGACTTGCAAGGAAGATGCAAGGATAAAAAAAGCATGGATGGTTGGTGATTTGCACTGATGGAATTAGTAGCCACCGTAATGAAATCAGATATGCATTGAAATATTTCTTGTGAACATACCTAATTTGGGTAATAGCAGTGGGGAAGCAATTACTCAGTATAGGTTTTGTACTTACAAATTGAAAAGTGAATATAACTTACCGATTCTTGAGTTTTTATTTATATATGAATATTAATTTTATAAGTAGCACAAACACATTTTGTTCTTGCCATTGAGACAATTGTCCCAAATGTACTCTACTTAAAATTTTTTATCATATAATAAATAAGAGAATTCAAAAAACACTGACTTTGGAACCCAAAAGTCCACCTAAATTCTTTGTGCTTCAGCTTCCTTTTCTGTTAAATGAGGGAGTTGTATTAAATGATTTCTAAGGTGTTGTCATCTTCTAAATCTTCTGATCCTAGGATAGTACCATCCTGTAGCCTTTCCATGTTTACATATAAAGAGATCAATAAGACAGCATTCACTGTGTTTCAGGTCTAGGCAAAAACAATTACCCAGGCTTTAAAAAAAATAAAAATTAAATATTGCTGTTTTGTTGAACTAATGTTGAAAAATCTGTGTTTTCTTGTTTAGGAAAAAAATGCCGGAAAATTGAGGAAAAAAGTTTACTGTTCTTACAAGTGAAAATAAACTTTGTATTTCATGAACTATGAAATCAAAACAATTTCTATCCCATTAGAGGCTATGTTCAACTTACAGATGATTAGATTTCTGATGAGATAACCTTGAACAATACCATCATTTATCTTTGCAGATCCAGGACTTGAAGTAGATTATAAGGAAATACCAGTTAAAAACAGTATTCAACAATATACTACCAAGGCTAAATCACAGGTTTTATATGTTATTCACCATTGATTCAGTCGGTCCAGCAGCATTCCTGCTTCTGTAATTAGGGCCTCTGTGTGTTATCATTTTTGTTTCAGATAGCAGATTGAAGCCGATCTTGAACAGGTTGTTTTTTTTAACAAGGATCCCAGGAAAAGCAAGCATGATTATGAAATCTACCTAGCATATTGTCAACATAAAGTCTCCTTAGAAATACCTTTAGATAAAATATTAAAGACAAATAGCATGAGGTAGCAGAAAGAGCACTCAACTCAACCAAGAGAATTGAGTTCAATTTTTTGCTCTGACATTTACTAGCTGAGAGATGAAAATCAAGCAAATTCACTGCTTTGAGCCTCAGTTTGTACATCTGCACTTCTATCAAGCACCTCCTAGGAATGCTGTGAAGAAGGGTTTGTAAATCTTAAACTTCTATTGACATGGGAATTTTAATTATTATTACTATAGGTGTCAGAAATTTAAACGTGTAAGAGTGCTATTAATATTCTCTTCTCCTAGTAACTATGAGCCATATTTTGCTATTTCACATTTGAAAAATCAGATTGAATTAAGTAGTGGTACTCCAGTTGCAATTAGTTTTTTGAAAGAATGCCCTATTACTGTTCCTGTGAGACAAAGACTTAAGGTTTTCCTCTCAGTCAAATCAAAAAACAAAGTCAATAAACATTTATTAAGTGTGTAGTATGTACCAGGCACTGTGCTAAGCACTGGGGACAGAAAAAAAAAATCCTTGGCCCCAAGGAGCTCAATGAGAAAGATGATGGAAACAATAATGTATAAACAAATGCACACACACGTATATGTACATATATATAAAATAGTATACATACATGCATACATATATACACATGGAACAGTGGTCTTTCTCCTGAGATAATGAACCAATCCTTTCTGCCTTACTTGTGAAGTTAATACTCTCATAGAAATCACTTATTGCCTAGGAGCAATAATCCTTTCTCTTTTTGTAGTTAACAACTAGTTGAAGATGACTAATGATTAATGGTTAACATATATATGTCATCCAACTGTTCTGGAAAGCCAGCTGTAATTGTGTTTTGAAAGTGACTAAAAGGCCCATATCTTTTGATCAAACCCAGCTTCTAAAGTGAGGCTCACAGGATCAGTAGGGCATTTCTTTAAAGCATTAACTGAATCCTGTATATCATTACTGAATTTGATCTGTTTTTTCAAATGTTAAAATAGCAAATATGTCTCCCAGGAACCACAAAAGTGCCACTAAAACATCTAAGAATATATCTATCTATCTATCTATCTATCTATCTATCTATCTATCTATCTATCTATACACATGCATATATAGTGGCTTTGAGTTGTAATTTAGTTGCTAGGTGCACTAGTTTAGTCTTAAATTAAGAATTGGTGTATTGAGCTAAATTGTATAACATAGCTGTTGGAGAATATATAGAAAACCTATGTTTATTTGCAGCACACGTCCCCACTATTGCAGTGCCATGTCACCATTAGTTCTTGTCTTCTTTTCCAATTATTCTAGAAAATTCTTTGTCATATATAAGCTATTGTGTGTGCCCAGCACCATACAGTGTTTGCACTTTATCGAATGAAAGCAAATCGGCTTATCTGTGTAAACAAAAAGAACAGGGCCATAACAAAAGTGTAATTGAATGACCGACATTTTTGTATATTTGGCAAATGGTAGAAGACCATTCAGAGGTCACTTTGAAAAAGCTTACAGCCTTGAGAAAGTTTTATTTTCAGGTCTTATGAATAAGCTTCAAAATTTTGATGCAGTAATGGCAAACACGTGCAACAACCTTCTGAAACAACTACTGGAACAAGGACATTCAAAATAGCTTAGCTGAGGCCTTGCACAAGATTGTCTAACAAAATTTGTGTCTTGAACCATTAAATGAAAAATTCCCTTCAATAACTGCTGATAATTATACTGCCTATGGAAACCAAGTGCTATAATATTCTCACAGTGAAAAATATGGTCCAGTTGAACATTACATGTATCTGTTCAGATTCTACTAACAAATGATCTTGTCTATTTTTGACCAGTTAAAGGACATCATTCATATTCTTAAGGCACTGGCCATCAGTGATGTCTATCAATTTTGATGTTGCATTGACTGTATCTAGATAAATTATACTAATTTAATGAAATATAAAGAAAGAAAAAACAATATATTGTACATATATTTCATATGCAATTCATGTACTTCAGGTAAACAAAGCAATTGTTCTCAGGGAATATTTGTCAGTCTATGCATTCATGGAGGGGAGTTCAATATCACATTTAGTAATAAAAAAAGACTTCCCAAGTGTTAGGATCCTAGTTAAAGATTTGCATTAATGAAAAAAAAACATTTATTAAGCTTTCCTGTGTACTAAACAGGGGCAGCTAGATGGCTCAGTGGATAGAGTGCTGGGCCTAGAGTCAAGAAGACTTGAGTTCAAATCCAGGTCTCAGGAACTTACTAGTGGTGTGACCCTGGGCAAGTCAGTTAACCTCTGTTTGCCTTAATCCACTGGATAAAGAAATGGTAAAGTTTGCCAAATCTTTGCCAAGAATCCTCATGGACAGTATAGTCCACAGGGTCATGAAGAGCTGGACACAACTGAATAACAACAAAAATAGTAATGTACTAAGCAGTGGGGATACAAATATAAAAGTTAAGACAGAAATTAAATTCTAATGGGAAAAAACAGTACAATAGGGCATAGTTGGCATTTTGGTTTGGGAAATGACAATGATGGTGAGTAGGGCCATAGGGGAATTGATCAACACACTCTGAGCAACAATGATAGAAGCTCATGGTTCATGGCTTTAGAACTAGAGGGAAAGGAGAGAAAAAATAAATGTTCAATCGCAAAGTGGGTGGTTAGGAGGCTATAGAGGATGTGGTTGGAGAGGATGCCATGAAAGGAAGCAAAGCTGGGCCTTTACTGAAGTACTGTTCTCAGAAAAGCAGTCACCAAATGAGGGGAGTGGAATATCAGAAGTTCTTCCAGTATATGATCTTTGGTTCACTGTAACAAATAACATGGGCATCCAGAGCAGGAGAAGAGAGAGAGAGGGAGAGAGAGAGAGAGAGAGAGAGAGAGAGAGAGAGAGAGAGAGAGAGAGAGACAGACAGACAGACACAGAGACAGACACAGAGACAGAGAGACAGAGGCAGACACAGACAGAGACAGAGAGACAAACAGACAGATACAGAGAGAAAGACAGGCAGAGACGGAGGCAGAAGGACAGAAAGAGAAACAAGGACAGAGATAGAGAGAGGGAGGTAGAAAGGAAAGAAGGAGGGGAAGGGAAGAAAGGAGGGAGAAGAGAAGAGAAGGAAGAAAAGAAAGGGAAGGGAAAAGAAAGGCAGGGAGGAAAGAATGCAGGAGGCAGAGAAGAAAGAAAGGGAGCAGAGAGGGAGGAGGGAAGATAGGAAAGGGAAAGAGAGGAGGGAAGGGACAAGGGAAGAAAGGAGGGAAGGAAGGGGGGAAGGAAAGAGGAAGGGAAGGGAGGAGGATGGGAAAAGAGGAAAGAAGGATGGAGGAAAGAAAGGAAGAGAGGGAGGAAGAGGAAAGTTGGGAGGAAAAGAAGTGGGAATGAGGGAGGAAAGAATTGAGGAAAGTGAGAAGGGAATGGGATGTAAAGGGAGGAAAAAGAAAGAAAGAAATATATCACTCCACAAGTTTTCCAAAAGATTATTGGAACAATTTGTCTTAATGAAAATAAGATAAAAGACAGTGGTATAAACAAAGTTGTTCAAGTTTCAAATATCAACTTATTGTAATGGCAAGAGTGAAAAGCTGAAAAAACTCTTTGGGTTTTATAAGAGAATTCGTCTGTATATTTTCAGTCCTATTTTTTAATATCAACATGAACATGCAGAGAATATAATTCCCCTCAATAAGAAGAGGGAAAAAATATCCATTCCTATCAATGATGCGTTTGAGTGCTAGCATCAATTTCATACAAAAGAGAGAGAAAATAATATTATTTTATCTACTCCTGGTTAGTAATTACTAACATTGATGAGTCAGCCAACAAACATCAAGAAGCATTTATTAAGTCGTTGCTATATGTCAGACACAGTGCTGACAAGCAATTTGCATAGGAGTCTTGTAAAGTTGTCACTGCAATAGGAAAACTCTGTCCTTTGATGTTGGAAGAGATCATATAGCAATTATTGCCAACAAAAATAAAATGTGTTTAGAGGAACTGGAAACTGAGGTTGGATTGCTTCATGATTATGACATATATTCTTGAAGAACTCCACAAACACCACCAGAAAGTTTTTTGATTGGCTAAAGAAATTGGATTGGTCTTCTAGGTCCCAGTACTTCAACAAATCTATTCAGTGCTTTGTAGCCTTACCTGTTACAAGCTGTTCATGGGAAAGAACCTTTAGGAAATGAAAACTTGTAAAACAACAAGCTAAGAAGTACAAGGACCTCAGTAGCTCCTGGACTTTTTCATGATTTTGTATCTTGAACAAGAATTGGATTTGTCAGTTAATTACAGTGATGTGATTAAGGATTTTAAGTCCATAGTATCTGGTGAGTCACATCTCATTCCTTAGGACAGGAAGATGAATAAACTTTAATCTGTTTTGGTCAGTTTGGATTAGCTCATTATCTGGCTAAAGATAAAGATCATGAAAAATTGACTCTATCTTTGTAGATACCTGCTTATCTCTACAACAAAAATTTGACCATTTTTGTATTTTGTTTTAAAGTTGGTATGTTTGTATGTTCAAAGTTTAGTTGTTAATTTAAAAATGTTGCTGAAGAAAACGATTTACAATTGAGTTCTTTGAGTTTTCATTTAAGTTTAATGAATAAAATAATTTATGATTAAAAGTCCTTTGTAATTGTATGTTCAGTAAATGTTCACCTAAAAAAATTCCCTAAGTACACAAACCTTCATAACATATGTTATACAGACCTATTAATTGGATGTTACTATGCATCAGAATGGTTATGAAGAATGCTAAGAATCATCATGACTTACATTTTGTAGACACAAAATGAGGTAAGCATAATCAGGAAGACAATATATAGGGTGAGTTTTTAAAGTTTTGCTCTAGACCTGCGATTTTACTGATATAGGGACATTTTTTGTGAGGATGCTCCTTCCAGTATGGATGAGGAACTGTTCTGCAACTTTGGAGAGTTGCCTGGAACACTGAAAGGTTAATCAACTTGCCTAGGATCTCATGGCAATATAGGCCAGAGGCTAGAGTTGAGCCAAGTATTCCTGGCCAACAGGCTTGTCCTCTATCAAGTTTACACTGTTGTTTCTCTCTTAGTCATAGGCAATCATTAGAATGACACAAACAGAAAAAAAAACCTACAAAAAACAATAAAACCTCTCCTCTATTCCCCCTTCCCCCACCAAAACCCTTAATTATGTAATTGTATTGACCAAGGTTGACTACAGAGAAGAATCGAGAAAACACACCTTCCTCCCTTCACTGCAGAGAGGACTCTAGGTGTAGAATGTAGACTATAAAAGGAGACTATATTGACCTGTTAGTTTATTTAGGTGAACTAATTTTTTTTACAACTCTTTCTTTCTCAGCATGTGTGTGTGTGTGTGTGTGTGTGTGTGTGTGTGTGTGTGTGTGTGCACTGAAGTACATTTCATATACACAGAGGGATATTTACACAAACTTTCATGCCTTTTTGTTACCGGCTTATCTTTCTGTGTTTCAAGACCATCCATTACTATGCTCTGGAATATCTCAGATATTAAACAAAAGTACAGAAACTCTTTTTCTAATCAGCCTAGCCCTTAACTCCTATGTAAAGATGAGGAAATATTTTCTCTCTTGAGTTGGTTTCCCTTCACTTAATCTTGTGCCATAAATGTGTAAGCTCAGATAAAAATCACTGTTAAAGGCCATATAATTTAGCACATTATGAAATAGCATTGAAACAAATGTAAACATTTAGAATTCCAGTCCAAAGTGTTCTCATCTCCAGTTCATTCCTTTCATGTGTACATTTTTTCTCCTCTTTTCTTTCTTAGTGTTTGCACTTAGCTACTTTATCTTACTCCCCTTCCTCATCTGCCTGGCATCCTAAAATTTAGATGGAAGTCCTTTTCTTAAGACCACTGAAAGCCCAATGAAAACTAAGCAATCTTGAATGCCTTCAAACAATCTAGACCAAGATTATCTATCATCCCTCTGGAAGGAACAATTTGTTCCAATACCCATGAAACAGACACTATGGAGCATTTAGGACTTGGTCAGACATCAAAGACACCAGAGTCATCTACTGCATCCTGGGACATCTTTGATCATCTTGACTTTTGTCTTGCCACTAGACTTCAATGACTTTGTAAGAGAGAATGAGGCTGACAACTTTACACAACACTGCCTCACTTAAATCCATTTCGTGTGCAAGTCAAGACATAACCTTATGATGTCATTGGCCCTCTTCGAAAACAAAGGATGAACATCAGCAGCAACAACAACAACACCATATGCCTAGAAGAAGATAGGATTATAAATTAAGAGTTGGAAGAGTCCTTAGATGCCATCTAGTCCAGGGCTGGGGAACCTGTGGCATCAAGGTCACATGTGGCCTCTGGGTCCTCAAATGCTGCCCTTTGATTTAATCCAAACTTCAAGAACAAATTCCCTTAATAAAAAGGATTTCTTTGTAAAACTTGGACTCAGTCAAAAGGCTGACCTCAAGGACCTAGAAGGCCACATGTGGCCTGCAGGCCTCAGGTTCCTCAGCCCTGATCTAATCCCTTCCTATCATCCCAATTTTATAGATAAGGAAACTGAGGTCCAGAAGTTATTTGCCCAAGATCATGTAGCAACCTAGGGATAGAAAAGTAATTAAAATCCAAATATACAGAGTAAATGAGTTCTCCTACCTGGGAATTAGATAGCCAGGCTCCTAACAAGAGATAGACTTAAATCTCATATAAAGGTAAATTCCCTGAAGTCTTTAAGGATACAAACTTGAATTCAGGAATATGTTCAGGAGCCATCTTTCCTTCTTAATTGAACTTCCAAAATCTTTCTTTCTCTTCATGTGTCTGGAGTCAATCCCAAAATATGATAATGCTATTAATAATAAAACACAAAGTCATTTAAAAGTGTTACTGATTTAATAGTAGCTTTTCATTAACATGCATTCTCTCAATTAAAAGCAACTAATGGTATAACTTCTCAGAAGTATAAATCACATATTTTTAAAAGGGGGTCAACTCTGGAATTTGGAATTTCCATGTTTCTTATGGTTTTATTTTACTTTGCACTTATTTATGGTAAATGGCATTTTACCCTAATCCAGATATTCCTTTGCCTTATTTTACATATTAGGAAACAGAAACCAAATAAGGTGAGATGATTTGTCCAAGATCAAAAAGGTGATAATAATTTTCAGGACCAGGTTTTGAACTTGTGAAAATTGTGAACCACTGCTATCATTCAATATCTATCTCCAAAGTACATCAGATAGATACAAATTTTGTACCAAACATCTCTAAGGAAAGGTTTTGTATAAGCTTTCTCATTAACCCATTCTAAGTTCCAACAGTGAGTGTACACTAAGTGGTGACATTTCATAGAATTTAACTAATATTTCTATGGAATGGTAATCAATGCTATCTCATATAATTTAACATTTGAAATGAATAATTTTCAAACAAGTTCAAAGAATCTTAGTTTTAGAGGGAGTAGGGACCTGCAGGTCCAATCCTCTCATTTTATAGGGGAGAAAACTGAGGCCTATAGACATTAACTGCCTTGTTGTTGTTGTTGTTACTACACAGGTAATAATTGGAAGACCTAGCATTTGAACACAAGTACTCTGGATCCAAATCAAATCTCTTTAACATGATACCACAGATTTAAAAAAATTATATACTGTATATATATATATATATATATATATATATGTATATATACATATATATATATATTATATATCTTATTCCTTATCTCCTGTTGCTGCTATTGGATTTCTTTTTCTATTCCTTATAATTTTGAGAAAGGAATATTTTCATCTTATCTATATAATTCTCTCTCTACAAGCATATGAGTGACAAATGAGTGTCTGAAGATGTGGAAACATTGGGGTTGAGCACATATCAGATTAGTTCTTCTAAGAAGGTGGATTTTTATCATGTTATATATTAATTATGGCAATATTTTCCAATCTCTATTATCTAGAGAGTGGTTATTTACATTTTTTTCTCATTTTAGGGGAGAAAAGAAAAACATCCTATCTGATAGAAATTCAGGCTGGTTACCAGTTAAAGAGCTCAAACATCTCACTCCATAGTGGTTTAATATGTAATCCTCATATGACAACAGCTTTGAGTTATATTGCACTTATTCATTTTTTACAGTAAAATATATGAAAGAATGAAATCATATAGGTATCATAAATTTTCTATTTTTAAGAATCAGTACATTTTCTTTAATTAGCCTATATCTTCTGTGTTGGTAAGCAAAGTAGGCTCAGCATTCAGTTCAACCAGGTGCCCTTGAAGAGTTTGGCTTTTGTTTCCTTTGATTAATTCAGTGCATTTCATTGAGTCTTACTAGGTGCTAAGCCCCAGGCCCCAAACCCCTATGAGATGCTAAGCCTATGTGGGTGTGAAGCTCCCAGGATACTAAGGGGAGGTGCTAACTCAGGAGCCAATCATAGAAGCCTAAGTTCTGGTCATTCAGATGATGTTTGATTACATCTGAAATGGTATAAGAAGAGAAGACAGAGCTATTTGTGCAGGGCTTTCAATTTTGGTGGCATGCGCTGATGCAGAGACTCTGGGCAGCTGTAGCTAAGAGCCCTCCAGCTCATAACCTGGATGTTGGGATTTTGTTAAACTCTGGTAACTATGTTTTGGCATTTGAATCAGACAAGGTCTGTCTGTCAATGTTTGTACTTTGTATTTTGCTCTGAAGTTCAGGGTGCTGGTTTTTTTCCCCTAAACTGAGTGATATTTGTATGCTGGATTAAAATAAGCTTGTTAACCCCTTAACATTGCTTTCCTTAGTAAAGCAGACTAAAAGAACCTGGGCTTTTGCAGCATTCTGGCAGCCTGCTTGTTGTTGAGCTTGTGTTGGTCTTTCACCCCCAGAACAGCTGCTAGCTGGATTATTGCAACATCTTCTGGGTTCTTAAAGTATTTCTATTGACTGGTTCTTTTCTCGGGTTGCTTTGTTTTCTACATTTAGAAAAAAAATGAAACCTTTTTTTCATTTAGTCACAAAATATCCATTTCCTTCAATTAGAAGAGAAGCACTAATGTTCCAAAGCATAGTCAAATATTTCTATCAAAAAAAAAATGAATAGCTGAGTTTTGATTGAACTCAGTTTTCTGAAATACCCTGAGGTAGTGGTGAATAAATGAATACCTATTAGAATGTTCATAAGTGTTTTCCCTATGTTGAGAACTTTAGGCATTACTCAAAGACTGGGGTCAAGTAAGGGCAAAGGGAGTCAATCTTCTATGAACAATTCATAGGGAAATTGTTACTTTATTATATCTGCAATGTATGACTATGTAGGTATGGCTATGTATGTATGTGTGTAGTATTTAGGTCTTTGTAAAAAGCATCAGAGAGAATATTCTATGTTTTTATGATCCAACAAACCACACGGTTTAAGCCAAATGAAAATGAGGCCATCAAACAATTAACAATTTCTTTATATGTTAACATCAGTGTAAATAATAGAATTGTAATTTTCTTTAAATTTGAGGATAAATTATTTTTTTTCCTTTCATGAAATTGATTGATCCCACCTCTCCCTTCCTTCTCCAAAAAGAAACAAAAATACTAATAAAATAAAATCTGAGTTGAAACAAACCAATAACTATTTTTTATAGTGGTTTGTTTTAAAGGTAACTAAGTGACCTTTTTTTTAAATATAATCTATATGCAACTATAGAATTCTTTGGAAAACTTTGAAGTATTCATTTTAAATATCCATAGTATAAGTTAAATATCAATAAAATGAATAAATATCAGTAAAAAGGCCAATCCTAGGGGAAGGGAAGAGAAAAGACTTTCCTTAATGCTTCTGGACATGAAAAGGAAAATTAATACTAATGGAGTATTAGGTATCAACAATTGCTTTGAAAATTTTACAAAAGTGACTTCCCAGATATTCTTTTTTCCTGCTTGGTTCTGGAGATGCTCTCTTAATGCCCTTACACATGATTCTTTTTCAAAGATGGAAAACATATTTTGTGAATTTTTGCTCATGTTTGTCTCATGCATTGATAATGCAGTCTGTAACGGTCTATTGTGCCACATGGAGATGTAAATTGCCAGATAAAATAGATGACCCTATTATGAGTGTTTATTCTTGGGTTGCTTTAAAAAGGAAGAAAGCTGGTACGTTTACTTGTATTCCTGTGCATATTCTCACTGACTACTTGAGGAGCCCTATTAATCTTTATTCTGTGTTCCATTTATGCCTTTTACAACCCTGGAAACATCCAGCAGTTATAAAGACTCTGGGACTGTGTCTGGCAGTTGTGAATCCTAGAATGAGGAGAACTTTATATGTCTTCTTTTAGGTAGCTTGGATTTATTTCTTTGGAAAAGGCAATAACCCTGTAGTTAGTGAAGATTTCACCCTCATAAATTCTTCACAACATCATTCATGGCCATAAAATCCCATAAAAGTAGGGAGGGGTAACATTCAGATTTATGTTCTTATTCAGCACAAAACTTTTGGAGGACTGAAATCCAAGTACCAAGCATACTGAGAGTACAGAACTCAAGGGAACCCATGTGATGAGCTATGCTCTAGACTGTTTTTAAGGGACCTGCAATGACTCAGGACTACTACTTGATTTAATCCTCTGGGTGAATTGACAAAAAGGATGCACTCCTGTGAGAAGTTTTGTGTGTGTGTGTGTGTGTGTGTGTGTGTGTGTGTGTGTGTGTCTGTTTATAGTCTGGTTCTCTTCTATTTTAGATTAAAGGAAACTATAGGATGCGAGGAAAGAGGATAGGGACTGTACCTATGACTTCATTTAATCATGGGAACTCAGAGATGAAGAAAATTCACTTCACCAATTCAGGTTGGCATCTACTCTGTAATTTATGGGCTTAGAGAGAGAAAAATATAAGATAGAAGGATAGAGGATAGAACATCACCTGTGATTTCATTTAAACATGGGAACTCTGAGATGAGAAAACCCCCTTTACCAATTCAAATTGGCATCTACTTTGCAACTTTTGGTCTTAGAGAAATGCATATAGCACTGAGAGTTTAAGTGACTTGCCAAGTTCACACATATGCATTAGGGGTAGGTCTTGAATGGAAGTCTTTCTGGTTTCAAGGCCAGCTTTTTATCCACCTCACCCTAATGCTTCTCAAAAAAATATATATCGACAATTTGGAATTTTCCAAAGAAACCTAAAGCTAGGTATAGATTATTCCAAAATGTAGGTCACTAGGCGGCATTCAAATAAATTAACAACCAGTTCTCCATGTAACCTAGCTGTTGCTGCTGACATGGTGAGTGCAGACCCCACCCTTGCTAACAACTGCTTCTCTAAACTCAACTGCCAAGCTGGTGAAAACCACCTGAATCCCATCACTGAGGTCACTCATTTACCTTTAACACAGTACACTACAAAACAAACAATGGCCATTGGCTTGTTACACTTCTGGTTTTATTTATTTTGTTTGTTTGGAAAAGATTCCTGTTGTTCTTTACTTTTACTCAAAGCTGCTAGTCAATAGCATGAAAAGACAAGAGAGAATTTATCTTTAAATTAAAATTGTATATATAGTATTTCTGTAATTTACACAGATGTTAATACATGAAAATGGTTAATTGCTGTGTGGTAATTTTTTTTCTCCTGATATGGTCATTCCAGTACCTGTGTAAGGAAGGGAGAAAAGAAACATTTGTTAAGCACCTCCTATGCACCAAGCACTGTGCGAAGTGCTTTACAAATGTTATCTCACTGAGTGATCCTCATGACAATTCTGTAAGGTAGGTGCTATTTATAACTGTATTTGACCACTGAGGAAACTGAGGTAGAGAAAGAGATTAAGTGGTATGCTTAGCGTCACACAATAAAGATCTGAGGCTAGATTTGAACTCATATTTTCTTGACTCAGGTCTGGCACTCCATTTACTGTGCCACCAACCTGCCACAAAGGGCTCCACTTATTTGTTCATTACATTCTCTGGGAGTTAGAGATCATTGTATATTATGGTCACATCTAGCCACCTCAACTTTGAGCAGAAGTAAAGAATATCTGACTTAGGCAGATCTTAATTTAGACCTATTGACATAGATTTGGTTCTTATTTCTGCCCCTTATCAGAATGGAGCTGGAGAACTTCAGAAAACCCAATTCCTTTCCTCCCACTCTTTCCTTTACTCTCAACATTAAATTGAAACTGTTCATTTCAAAGTAACTAATGATCTCTTAATCATTAAATCTAATGGCCTTTATTCTGTCCTCATCTGTGTTGAGCTTTTTGTAGCCTTTGATGATATTGATCACCATCTTCTAGTTGATTCTATCTTCTTTTGAGGTTTTTATGACATCATGCTCACTAACTACGGGTATCCCCTAAGGCTCTGTTCCAGTCACTCATTTCTTTTTTCTACTATTTTGTCTGGAGATCTCATCATCTCACATAGATTCAATTATCATCTCCATGCAGATAATTTTCAGGTCTATTTGTCCAGCCCTGGCCTTCAATACTGCATCTCCAACTGCCTATTGGATATCTAGAACTCATTTTCTAGTAGATATTTTAAAGTCAACATGTTCAAAACAGGACTCATTAGTTTTCCCTTTAAGCCCATTTTTATTTCTTAGTTTCCTATTACCATTGTGGGCACCACCATCGTAACAGTAACTTATGCTCACAACCTAGTTTTCACCCTTAAATCTTCACCCTCTCTTAACTCTCCTCCACATCCAATCCATTTTCAAGTCCTGCCATTTCTATCTTTTATATATTTGCCCTTCTCTCTTTTGCTGCTTCTAACACCCTGGTATAAGCCCTCATCACTTTACTCTTGGATGATTGCAAGAACCTTTTAGTTGTTTCCCCCTGCTTTGTCTCTTCCCAGTCCAATTCAGTCCATCCTCCATTCAGCTGTCAAATTAATCTTCTTATAGTATAGAACTAAACATGTTACTTCTTCCCAATTCCCAACCCCACCCCCATTCATAAACTCCACTGGTTCCTTATTTATTTAATATCAACAACAAATCATCTCATTAGTGTTCAAAGACCATTTTAAATTGACCACTGCTTACCTTTCTAGTTTTCTTACATATCTCATATAAAATGTTATATAGTGTCACTGGCCTCCTTGCTGTTCCTTGACCAAGACACTCTATTTCCTGATTCCAGACATTTTTCCCTGGCTATTCCCATGACTAAAATTCTCTTCCTCCTCATACCTATCTCTTGGCTTTCCAGGCTTCTATCAAATCCCAGCTAAAATATGATCTTCTACAGGAAGCCTTTACCAAAACCTTAATGGTAATTCCTTCCTTCTGTTAATTATCTCCTATCATCCCTAAGCTATCACCCTATAGCTCAATGATCCCTTCACCTATGTGTGGTTTACTATCACCTCTTTGCAGATATGTCTAGCTCTAGCCTCTTTCCTGAATTTTAGTCTCTCATAACCAACTTGACTATTGAAAATTTATTTTACTTTTCATTTTTTGAATTAAAAATGTTTTTAGGTTTAAATTCTCTCCCTTCCCACCACTCCTCCCCTCACCCAACTGAGAAAACAAGCCATTGGAACTGCTTTGGATCATTTTTTTAATTGATAAGTTGCTAAAGTCTTTCATAGTTGACTATCTTACACTTTTGCACTTACTGTGTATTATTGTTCTCTTGGTTCACTTCACACAAGTTTATACAAGTCTTCCGATGTTTTTCTGAGATCATCCTCTTCCTCATTTCTTATAGCACAATAGTATTCCAATCACATTTATATGCCATAACTTGTTCAGTCATTCCCCAACTGATGAACATCAGCTCAATTTTCAATTCTTTGCCATTACAAAAAGAGCTGCTACAAACGTTTTTGTACACATGGATCCTTTTTTCCCCCTTTGACCTCTTTGGGGGATAGACATAATAGCATTTTTTTCTGGGTCAAAGAATATGCACAGTTTTTGAGCTTAGTTCCAAATTGTTATTCAGAATGATTGTTCTAGCTCACAGCTCCACCAAGAATGCATGAATGTACATATTTTCCTATATCCCTTTAGCATTTATCATTTTCCTTTTTCAGCTAACTTGATGGATCAGAGGTGTTACCTCAGAGTTGTTTTAATTTGCATTTCTCAGATTTCTAATTATTTAGAGCATTAAAGCTGCTGATAGCTTTGATTTCTTCTTCTGAGAACTATCTGTTCATGTCCTTTGGTTATTTTTCCATTGGTGGATGGCTCTTGTTTTTACACATGTGGTTCAGTTTCCTATATACTTGATACATGAGAATTTTATCATAGAAAGTTGCTGGAAATATTTCCCCCCCCCCCCCAGTTTCCAGCTTTCCTTCTAATTTTGGCAGCATTGGTTTTGTTTGTGTAAAAACTTTTAAATTTCATGTGATTGAAATTATCCATTTTACCTACATGATCCACTCTGCCTCCTGCTTAGTCATAAACTCCTCTCCTATCCATTTATCTGACAGGTAATTTCTTCCATGCTCCATTAATTTGTTTGTGATATTACACTTTATCTACTCATTTTGAGCTTATCTTAGTGTACAGTCTCCATGCCTAGTTTCTGTAAGTCTGCTTTCCAGTTTTCCCAGCATTTTTTTTTCTAATAATGAATTATTGCTCCAATAGTTGGAATCTTTTTGGTTATCAAGCTCTAGGTTACTGTGCTTATTTGCTTTTGTATATTATGTACCTAATCTCTTCCATTGATGAACCAGCCTGTTTTCTTATCAAGTATGAAATTGTTGAATGATTACTCCTTTGTAGCATAATTTGATATCTGGTGTCTTTAGGCCCCTTCCTTCACAATTTTTTTTTCTTTTGATTTCCTTTATAATTTCTGCCATTTGTTCTACTTTTTTTTCTAGTTCTATAAAATAATAGTTTAATAGGTATAAGGAAAATAATTTAGGTAGTATTGTAATTTTTTATTATATTGGCTAGGCCTGCCCATGAACAATTAATATTTCTCCAGTTGTCTAGATCTGTCTTTACTTGTGTGAAGAGAGTTTTGTAATTGTATTTATAGTGGTCCTACATAACTTTTTGGCAGATAGACTCCCAGCTATTTTATATTGTCCACAATTATTTTACATGGATTTCCTCTTTCTATATCTTCCTGCCAGACTTTGGTGGTAATATATAGAAATGCTAAGGATTTATGTGAGCTTATTTATGTCCTGCAACTTTGCTAATATTGTTAATCATTCTGAAATTTTTCTAGTTAATTTTTTTTGAGTTCTCTAAGTATACCATCATATCATTTGCAAAAAAAAAAATGATAGTTATGTTTTCTCATTGTCTTTGCTTATCCTTTCCCTTTTTTTCTTGTCTTATTGTTATAGGTAGCATTTGTAGTACAATGTTGAATGATAATGGTGATAATGGACAAATTTGCTTCATATCTAACCTTATTGGAAAGGCTTCTAGTTTAGCACTAACACAGATAATGTTTTCTCTTGGCTTTAGATAGACAACTACTAATGTTAAGAAAAAGCTCATTTTATTCCTGTGCTTTGTAGTGTTTTAAAATGGGAATGGGTGTTGTATTTTGTCAAAAGCTTTTTCTGCATCTGTTGATATAAACATTTATGATTTTTATGGTCAATTATTATCACAGTTTTTCCAAAATTTTAATCAACACTGTATTTCTGGTATAAATAACATCTGATCATAGACTATGACCTTTGTGATATTTTACTGTAATCTCTTCACTAGTATTTTATTTAAAAATTTTACATCAGATTGGTCTATAATTTTCTTTCTCTGTTTTTGCTTTCCCTGGCTTAGGTATCAAAACATATTTGCATCATTAAAGGAATTTCATAGGATTCCTTTATTTTTTCAAACAGTTCATATATTGAAATTAATTTTTATTTACATGTTTGGTAGAATTTACTTGTAAATCCATCTGGTTATGCCTTTCTTCTTTTTTCTTTCTTTGTTTTTTCCTTTACAGAGATAATTTTATGGCTTGTTCAACTTTTTTTTCCCTGATAAGTTTATTTAAATATTCTGGTTTTCATTCTGCTCATCTTAGCAATTAATGTTTTTGTAATTATTCACCAATTCCATTTAGATAGTTCTATTGGCATAAAGTTGAACAAAATGGCTCCTAAAAATTGCTTTGGGGGGGTGGGGCACAGCCAAGATGGTGGAGTAAAAGCAGGAACTTACCTGAGCTCTCCCACAAACTCCTTCAATACCCCCAAAAAGTGAATTTGAACAAATTCTAGAGCATCAGAATTCACAAAGAGACAGAGTGTGGCAGATTTCCAGGCCAAGACAACTTGGAAGGTTGACAGGAAGAATATGTTGCACTGGGCTGGGAGAGAAGTGCAGTCTAGCAAACAGGCTGCACCAACACAGACTTGACCATAGCAAAGTCAGAGCAGATCCCAGTGGACTGAGTCACTGGCAACAGTGGTTTTTCCCAGACTTCTCAGCACAGGAGGTGGAGGGGTCTGTTGGAACTGGGTGAGAGAGAAGTGGGGGCCTGCAGCAGGGGCAGCAGCTATTCATAGGGCTATCAGCCCATAGACTGTATGTTTGAAAGTCACCTATTTAAACTTCAGGGAGCCAAAATGGTGAAGTAAGCAATAAGGCATGTTCACCCTCCCTTGTTTGCTTTGAAAAACGCAGAGAATATTGCCCCAGGAAAAATCCTGGAATAGTGACACCAGAAGAAAGATAGGGGTACACCAGTCTATTAGCTCAGGAGACTAGAGGGATCAATGGGAAAGGTCCCTCTTATTGTGGCTGAAGGGGACCAGTACAGGATGGGAGGCATCCCAACAAGCCAGCAGCGAGCCCCATCTCAGCAGACCAGCAGGAGATTCTGAGCCCCAGGGTGGAGGAGCAGGTAAGCGCCAACACCAAGCACGTATCTTCTCCAACTCAGCACCAGGGAAACTACTAGACCACTACAACATCCAATTGCCAGCACCTGAGACTCCAGCAAAGAGAGCCAGCAACCAGGCCCCTATCTCCCAGCACAAGAAGTCTGGGATAGTTCCGCTGGGCCCCAGAAGCAGAGATAAAATTTAAAATCCACAAAAAAGGCCAACAACATGAGCAAGAAGAATTTAAAAAAAAAAAAAACATTGACCATAGAAAAATATCTTAGTGAGAAGGACGATCAAAACATAAATTCAGCAGAGGACAACATGGTCAATATACCCACTACTGAAACCTCAAAGGGGAATATGAATTGATCTAAAGCCCTGTGGCCAGAGTCACCTTTGTTTTCTTTGAGTGACTCAGTTTATCTCATTGAGCCTTGCTGGGCCATGCCTGGGAGCAGAGAACTTCCTGTGTGACCTCTTCCGGGGCAGGAAGCCCGGAGACTCATGGCTGCAAGCAGAGAACTTCCTGTGTGATGAGTCGTGGGGCTGGCTGAGGGGAGGTGTTGACTCCAGAGCCACACCATATTGGGTGTTAACCTAGGGGAAGGGACCAACTCAAGAACCAATCGGCCCGGTCATTCAGGTGGCGCTTGATGATGTCAAAAAAATTTTAAGAGGGGAGAAGATGGCTTGAAGACTCCCTTTTCCTTTTCCAGTTGGAGCCAGAGATGCCTATAGCCGAAGCTGATGCAGAGCTGACCCACATACAGAGAGAGGAGTGCTGAGCAAGGACTTGCGACCAGTGGGTAATCTTCTTACCATAGAGGGGAAGCATGTACACGATTTTGCTTTATACCATCATGCTTCTCTGTGGCCTCCTGATTACTCTTGTGAGGCGAACTTATTGGGCCTGGAAGCTTTTGATCAAAATATCAAAATGGGGACACTGATTTGTGGGTCTGTTACTGTGGAGTTTAAATACATGCTTTAGTTCTTCTGCCTTCTACCTAGAGAATTCCTTATATCCTGCGGTTCCGAACCTTTCAGACATATGTGAGATTCTCTTTGAAATCATAAGTTCTGCCCTCATAATACAAGGCCAAAAAGCCTTCTTAGAAAAGCTCAAGGATTTTAAAAGTCAAACAAGAGACATAGAAGAAAATTTTAAAAATACAATTGACAAAGTAGAAAAAAAGTACACTGAAGAAAACATCTCCTTAAAAAGTAGAATTTGCCAAATGGAAAAGGAGATACAAAAGCTAACTGAAGAAAACAATTTGTTAAAAATTAGAATTGGGCAAGCTAATGACTCTATGAGACATCAAAAATCAGACAAACAAAATCAAAAGAATGAAAAAATAGAAGAAAATGTGAAATACCTCATTGGAAAAGCAACTGACCTGGAAAATAAATCTAGGAGAGAGAATTTAAGAATTATTGGTCTGCCTGAGAACCATGATGAAAGAAGACAGCCTGGAGAGTATTTTTCAAGAAATCACCAAGGAAAATTGCGCTGAGGTCCTAGAATCAGAGGGTAAAATAGTCATTGAAAGAATCCACCAATCACCTTCTGAAAGAGATCCAAAATTGAAACTGCCAAGGAATATTGTAGCCAAATTCCAGAATTATCAGATCAGGGAGAAAATACTGCAAGCAGCCAGAAAGAAACAATTCAAATATCATGGAACCACAGTCAGGATTATGCAAGACCTTGAAGCTCCTAAATTAAAAGATTGGAGGGCTTGGAATATGATATTCCATAAGGCAAAAGAGCTTGGATTACAATCCAAGATCAACCAGCTGGTGAAATTGAACATAATCTCTCCAGGGTGGGAGGGAGATGGATATTCAATGAAATAGAGGATTTCCAGGCTTTCCTGATGAAAAGACCAGAGATCAATGGAAAATTTGATCTTCAAATACAAGACTCAAGAAAGACATAGAAAGGTAAACAGGAAAGGGGGAAGAAGCCCATGTTATTCAATAAGGACAAACTGTTTATATCCCTACGTGGGAAGATGATGCTTACAAATCTTGAGAACTGTATTTTATTATATCATATAGAAGGGAAATACATAGACAGAAGGGGTGAGTCTAAGTTGATTTTGATGTGATGATAAAAAACCTAATTAAGTGGCGAAAAAAGATTGTAATGGGAGAAGAGAAAAGGAGGAGGCAGAAAAGGGTAAATTACATCACACGAAGAGGCACAAAGACATATTACAGTAGTGGTAAAGAAAGGAGGGTGATGAGCATTGTTTGAACTTTATTCTCATCAGATTTGGCTCAAGCAGGGAATAACATAACTCAGGTGTAGAAATCTAACTTTCCCTAAAGGTAGTAAGAGGGGAAAGGGGAAAGAAAAGAAAGGGGTGGTCAGAAGGGAGGGAAGAAGTAGTAAGGGAAAAGGGAAAGAAAAGGAAGGGGGGCTGATAAAAGGGAGGGCAGACTGAGGGAGGCAGTGGTCAAGAGCAAAACTCTAGTGAGGAGGGAAAGGGAGAAATGAGAAAGAAAAGCATAAATGAGTGGAAGGATAGGATGGAGAGAAAGACACAAATAGTAATCATAACTGTGAATGTGAATGGGATGAACTCTCCCACAAAATAGAAGCAGATAGCAGAATGGATTAAAAATCATATTGCTACAATATGTTGTTTACAAGAAACACATGTGAAACAGAGGGATACACACAGGATAAAGATAAAAAGCTGGAGCAGAATATATTATACTTCAGCTGAGGTTAAAGAAAAAGCAAGGGTAGCAATCCTGAACTCAGACAAAGCAAAAGCAAAATAGATCTAATTTTAAAAGATAAGGAAGGAAACTGTATTCTGCTAAAAGATCCCATAGACAATGAAGCAATATCACTACTAAACATATATGCACATATATGTTTGCATATAAACATATATGCTCCAAAAAAGCATCAAAATTCTTAGACAAGTTAAGGGAAATACAAGAAGAGATTGACAGCAAAACTATGTTAGTGGGGGACCTCAACCTCCCCCTCTCTGAACTAGATGAATCTAACCACAAAATAAAAAAGAAATTATGGAGGTGAATAGAATTTTAGAAAAGTTAGATATGGTAGGCCTCTGGAGAAAATGAATCAGGATAGAAAGGAATATACCTTTTTCTTGGTGGTACATGGCATCTACACAAAAATTGGCCATGTACTAGGGTATAAAAACCTCACAATCCAGTGTAGAAAGACAGAAATAGTCAATGCATCCTGTTCAGATCATGATGCAATAAAATATGTGATAAAGGGCCATGGAAAGATGGACTAAAAATCAATTGGAAACTAAGTAATTTAATCTTAAAGAATGAGTGGGTCAAACAACAAGTCATAGAAATAATCAGTACCTTTATCCAAGAGAATGACAGTAATGAGACAAAATACCCAAACTTATGGGATGCAGTGAAATTAGTTCTTAGAGGAAGTTTTATATCTCTAAATGCTTACATGAGTAAAATAGGAAAAAAAAAAGGAGATCAATGAATTGGGCATGCAACTGAAAAAGCTAAAAAAAAGAACAAATTAAAAATCCCCAATTAAACACCAAGTTAGAAACACTGAAAACCAAAGGAGAGATTAATGAAATTGAAATTAAGAAAACTATTTAAAAATAAATAAAACTAAAGGAGGTTTTATGAAAAAAAATAAAATTGATGAACCTTTGGTTAATATGATTAAAAAAAAGAAAGAAGAAAACCAAATTACTAGTATCAAAAATGAAAAGGATGAATTCTCCACCAATGAAGAGGAAATTAAAATAATAATTAGGAATTATTTTGCTGAGTTGTATGCCCATAGATTTGGCAATCTTAGGGAAAAAGATGAATATTTACAAGAACACAAGTTGCCCAGATTAACAGAAGAGGAAGTAAAATACTTCTATAACCCCATCTCAGAAAAAAGAAATTGAAAAAGCCATCAATGAACTCCCCAGGAAAAAAATCTCCAGGGCAAGATAGATTTACAAGAGAATTCCGTCAAACATTTAAGGAACAATTAATTCCAATTCAATACAGATTATTTGGAAAAACTGGTGAAGAAGGAGTCCTACCAAATTCTTTTTATGATAAAAATGTGGTATTGATACCTAAACTGGGAAGAGTCGAAACAGAGAAAGAAAATTATAGACCAATTTTCCTAATGAATATAGATGCAAAAATTTTAAATAAAATATTAGTAAAAAGATTATAGCAACTTATTATGAGAATAATACACTATGACCAGGTAAGATTTATTCCAGGAATGCAGGGCTGGTTCAATGTTAGGAAAACTATCAGCATAATTGATCATATCAGCAACAAAACTAACAGAAAGAATATAATTATTTCAATAGATGCAGAAAAATCTTTTGACAAAATACAACACCCATTCCTATTAAAAACACTCGAAAGCATTGGAATAAATGGTGCTTTCCTTAAAATGATAAGTAGCATCTACCAAAACCATCAGCAAGTATTATATGTAATGGGGATAAGCTAATAGGCATTTCCAATATGATTGGGGGTGAAACAAGGATGTACATTATCATCTTTTTTATTCAATATGGTAACAGAAACATTAGCTTTAGCAATGAGAAGGAAGAGAAATTGAAGGAATTAGAATAGGCAAAAAAGAAATAAAGCTCTCACTCTTTACAGATGATATACTTAGAGAATCCTAGAGAATCAAGTAAAAAAAAACTATTTACAATAATAAATAATTTTAGCAAAGTTGCAGGATGCAAAATAAACCCACATAAATCCTCAGCATTTCTACATCTTACTAATAAAGTCCAACAGCAAGAGATAGAAAGAGAAATTCCATTTAAAGGTACTGTATTCATTATAAAGTATTTGGGAGTCTATCTGCCAAAACAAACCCAGGAACTATATGAACACAATTACAAAACACTTTTCACACAAATAAAGTCAGATCTAAATAATTGGAAAAACATCAGTTGCTTGTGGGTAGGCTGAGCTAATATAATAAAAATGACAATTCTATCTAAATTAATTTACTTATTCAGTGCCATACCAATGAAACTACCAAAAATTATCTTATTGAGCTAGGAAAAATAATAACAAAATTCATCTGGAAGAATAAAAGATCCAGAATATCAAGGGAATTAATGCAAAGATATGCTAGGGAAATTGACCTTGCCATACCAGATATTACACTGTATTATAAAGGAGCAGTCATCAAAACTACTTGGTACTGACTAAGAAATAGAGGGGTAGATCAGTGGAATAGGTTAGGTACAGAAGACCTAGTAGTCAGTGACTATAGTAATCTACTGTTTAACAAACCCAAAGATTCCAGCTTCTGGGATAAGAACTTGCTATTTGACAAAAACTACTGGGAAAACTGGAAAATGGTATGGCAGAAATTGAGCATTGGCCAATATCTTACACCTTATGCCAAAATAAATTCCAAATGGGTACACAATTTAGATATAAATGCTGATACTATAAGTAAACTAGGAGAGCAAGGGATAGTTTACCTGTCATATTTACAGAAAACAGAAGAATTTATGACCAAACAAGAGATAGAGAACATCATGAAATGCAAAATGGATAATTTTGATTACATTAAATTGAAAAGGTTTTGTACAAACAAAGCCAATGCAATGAAGATTGGGAGGGAAACAGAAAACTGGGTAAGAATTTTTACCCTGCCCCCACCCCCCAGGCATTGTGTGACAGGAGGTAGTAGGTGCTGTGGCTGCTGCCCCCTGGCAGAGGAGGGTAATGGGAAGCAAGCTCTGCTGTTGGGAGAACTCCTGGAGCCCGGGCGGAGGCCAAGTCTGTGTCCTGAGCTGGGCCTCCCCACTGTCCACACTCTGTGACCTGGCCCACTTGGCACACTGGCTGCTCGCTCTGGCCTTCTGGTGCTTGCTGGGCTTTGGCAACTATTTCTGCTATGATAATTTCACCACTCCCCAGACCCAGACTCAAGAGGACATACAGATAACACACTGTGACCTTCCTGCTTCTATACTCCTGGTACTCATGGCCCAATGTGATTCTTTGTCTCTTTGTCAGCTTTTTGGTGGATCGAATGTTTGGAATCCAATGGGGCTCCATTATATGTAGCTCATGGTTTGTATTGGACAGATCATTTTTGCCATGGGTGCAATAGTTAATGGTTTTTGAGCTTCAGAGTCAGCTGCGGCCAGAAGAAACATTGGTCTCCTGTCCCAAGGCAGGTTACTTCCTGGTCATGTCCATTAAACTTAAAGATTTCAAAGTGCATTTGGGATACATCTTTTCCCCAGGAAAACTGTAATGATGAAGAATAAATGTACTGCTCTGATGACAATACAAATGTTCTAGATTCTTATTGAACTTTAAAAAAAAATTTAAAATTTATTTTTAGTTTTCAACATTCATTTCTACAAGATTCTGAGTTACAAATTTTCTCCCCATTTCTGCCCTCCCCCCACCTCAAAATGGCATGTATTCTGATTGCCCCTTTCTCCAGTCTGCCCTTCCTACTATCACCCCACTCCCCCCCCATCCCCTTTCCCCTTACTTTCGTGTAGGGCAAGATAGATTTCTATACCATCTTTTTTTTTTTTTGGCCCTGAAGTATTATACTCAGTTTTGCTGATAGTTGATTCTTGGTTTTAATCCTAGCTCCATTGACCTTCTGAATATCATATTCTAAGCCCTTCAATCCCTTACTGTAGAAGCTGCTAGATCTTATGTTATCCTGATTGTGAACTTGAATTGTTTCTTTCTGGTTGCTTGCAATATTTTCTCCTTGACTTGGGAACTCTGGAATTTGGCTACAATATTCCTAGGAGTTTTCCTTTTGGGATCTTTTACAAGAGGCAATAGAGGGATTCTTTCCATTTCTATTTTACCCTCTGGTTCTAGAATATCAGTGCAGTTTTCCTTGATAATTTCTTGAAAGATGATGTCTAGGCTCTTTTTTTGATCATTGCTTTCAGGTAGTCAAATAATTTTTAAATTCTCCTTTTGGGATCTATTTTCCAGGTCAGTGGTTTCCAATGAGATATTTCACATTGTCTTCTATTTTTTCATGCTTTTGATTCTGTTTTATAATTTCTTGATTTCTCTTAGAATCATTAGCTTCCATTTGCTCCATTCTAATTTTTAAGGAATTATTTTCTTCAATGATCTTTTGGACCTCCTTTTCCATGTGGCCAATTTTGCTTTTTAAGGCATTCTTCTCCTCATTGGCTTTTTGGAGCTCTTTTGCCATTTGGGTTAGACTATTTTTAAGGTATTATTTTCTGCAGTATTTTTTGGGTGTCCTTTAGCAAGTTGTTGACTCATTTTTCATAGTTTTCTTGCATCACACTCATTTCTCTCCCCAATTTTTCCTCTACTTCTTTTACTTGATTTTCTAAATCCTTTTTGAGCCCTTCCATGGCCTGAGACCAGTTCATATTTTTCTTGGAGGTTTTTGATGTAGGCTCTTTGACTTTGTTGTCTTTTTCTGGCTGTATGTTTTGATCGTCTTTGTCATCAAAGTAAGATTCTGTAGTCTGAGGCTTTTTACACTGTCTGCTCATTTTCCCAGCCAATTACTTGACTTTTGAGCTCTTTGTTAGGGTATGACTACTTCCAGACTGAAGAGTGCTCTGTCCCAAGCTTCAGTGATTTTGCACTGCCATTTCCAGAGCTACTTCTAGGCACCTGTAAATTTTTAGTTCTTCTGAGGTGGTGTGATCCAATGATAGATGTTTACTCCTCTCTTGGCCTGTGTTCTGGTCTCTGAGTGACCTCAAGCACTCCTTTCTGTGGTGTAACTACCAGGAAGATTCCTTCTCCACAGTCACCACAAGCTCTGCCACACCAGTGCTCCTCCTCTCCCAAGGACTGCCAACCAGGACTGTGACCCAGATCCGAGCAGGGCAAAGCAAGAGAATCCTGCCTCAGCTCTAGCAAAGAAATTACTACACTCCCACTCTGCTCAGATTCTTTATTCTCCCCGTGGTCTGTGGGCCTGGAGCTCTAGAAATAGCCACTGCCACCACTGCCACTGCTGCTGCTGCTACTGCTGCCACTGCCTCCCTGCCAGTGCCACAGCCACCTCTGCCACCCTATGGCTGGACCCTACCCTTCCCTCAAGTAGGTCCAAAAGTTTTCCCACTCACCTGCTATATTGTCTTTGGAGTTTGTGGGTTGAGAAATCTGGAAGCTGCCACAGCTCAGTGATTCAGGAACATGAGGCCTGCTCCACCCAATCTGTTCCAGCCTGGTCTCTCCTGGTATGGCCCAAGCTGGGCTGTGCTCTGCTCCCAGCATGGGGCAATAGACCCTTCCCAGTGATCATCCATGCTGTCTTGGAATGGAGACTTGTTTCACTCTGTCATTTTGTGAGTTCTGTATGTCTAGAATTTGTTTAGAGTCAGTTTTTACAGGTGTTTGGAGGGATTTGGGGGAGAGCTCAAACAAGTCCCTGCCTTCATGCCTGCATCTTGGCTCTGCCCCTATTCAACGTTTTGATCAAGGCTCCAACTTCAATGAAGAGCAAAAGTTCTTTCTAATTTCTTATGAAGCCACACTAGTGCTTGTTCGCTTTGGTGGTGAATGCCATCATTCCTGCTGCATTTTTCCTGGTTGATATAGAATACAATGGAATGATAACAGTAGAAACAAATCATACCACTTATTATGTCTCCTTTCACCCAACCTTTGAAATCTCATTGAATTTCCACACAAGTGGTGATTTTGTCTTAGCCAAAGAGGGAACCAGTGTTTTGATTGAATGTCTTCTTACCCCTAACCATTATGAAGACATTCTTTGGTACATTTTCAAAGAGCTGTTGTTTGATCAACAAGGAGGACATGGAAAAATGTTTGATCTTCAAAAATCACCTGAATATCACCAGTGTAACCTTTGCTGACCATTGGCTTTATTCTTGTCTAGTCACCTATCCAGTCTGTGCCTCTTACTTTGTCACCTTAAGAGTTATCTTCACTTCAGGAAACATGAGCATCTACTACATGATTGTTTGCCTGATTGCCTTCACAATAACTCTTATCTAGAATATTACACATCTATGCATAATGAGTAGATATCTTCGAAAGACTGAGAAAGGCATCAATGAATTCTTTAGAACAGAAGGTGCAGAGAAGCTTCAGAAGGCCTTTGAGATTGCTAAATGCATTCCCATCATTACTTCAGGCAAGACACTGAACTATGCAAAGTTACACAGTTTAAGACCATGGAGTTTACCCACTATATTGAAGAACTTGTGAGAAATGTTTCTCTCCCACCTCTCATTCTTGATTGTAGGGGATTTGGAGAGGAGATGTTTGAGGCGGTGCAGGTGGATGATTCTGATGACATGGGGGGAAGAATCAAAGAAAGACCAGCTCTCAGTACCCAAGATGGTATCTATGTCATCCCTTCAGATACTGGCCATAGCAATTCACCAGAAGGAGATTCAGAGGATGGCTCCCTGAATGAGCAGTGTCAGGAGATAGAAGTTCAGGTTTCTCTTCATCTTCGGTCAGAAACTCAAAGCATTAGTATGGATTCTGATAACAGTTGTCATTCCAACTCATCTGAAGAGGTAGGATCTCCTGAATTCAACTCTGACTGAAAAGATGGGGCATCTGAAAGTTAACCTTTGATCTCGTCACATCCCAAAGGGGAAGATATCTAGGAGAACACACCAGTTTCTGTCAACAATGACAGAAATTCCTGGGCGTTTTTGCAGAATGAAAGTTGTCAAATTTAATGGGGGGAAATGCAATTTTTTTCTCATTTGATATTTCTCATCCATGGTTGTCACATTTTATTGAGACATAGACTCCTAGAATTTTAGAGCTGGAAGAGATCTTAGAAATCAGTGTGGCATACTGAAAAAATAAGACTACAAGTCAGAAGACTGGAGTTGTAGTCCATGTTGCCCTTCCATTGATTAGTTCTGTAGTCACAATTACTTTTCCTCTCTGGGCCTTGGTAAAATAAGAGGATCAAACCAGATGATCTCTAAGCCACTTTCAAGCTCTAGAATTCCTTCAGCCATCATCTGTAAACCAGCAATTCTTTAATACATCCCAATAAGAAATCCTCCAGTGATTCTTTCACTACCAATTTAGGGAAGGGACTAAATCTTGACTTTGTTCTCTTGTTTAGATTTCTACCCTCATGCCATGATGCCAAGAGATTTAGGAGGGTTTTTTCCAAACATTTTATCACATGGATAGTGAAATTGCATGACCTTGGTTAAATCTATATAATGAACTGTGCTTGCTTGTATATTTGTTAATATACAAGATAAAATATACAGATAAAATGGGAGAATTAATTTAATCCATGAATAAATTACTCTGAATACATTGGTCCCATTTGATAGGTATATTATATCTTTTAGGTCACCAGGTTACCATATAATGTATTGAAGTAGTAATTTACAAAATTGTTCATTCACAGAAGTAATTTCACCTGAGTAATATTTTCTTTGATGTTTTATTTGAACAGGATACAGTATCCAACTGCCTTTTTCTGTTGTAAATCATGAGATAAAAAGATTTTTAAATAATTTTGCAGACTACTTTTTTTTCAGGTATTCTAAGCTTTGGAAACAGATTGTGTGGGAGAAATCCCATTCTAAGCAAGAATAAGGAACCAATTTCTCAGTCTTTGAATGTTCATAGAGTATCTCTCCTCAGTCATTTAAATACGGGAATGAAGATTGTCTTTCCACATCTTCCCCCAACCCTCACCCTCTCCAACCAAATTCCTATTTGAATTTGGAGACAGGGTTGCGTTAGTGACCAATTAAAAAGGTTTACCAAGGAGTCATAAGTCTTTAATAAAAGAGATAATAAAGTATGTTATGTTTACTTTGATATTTCAAAGAGTCAATTACTTCAGTGAGGTGTATATATCTTCCACCAACTCATAGTTGCTATGGCCAAAGAAATTTATTACCTGGAGAGCCTGCTTTTTGATTGATAAGCCTTTCCTGAATTTCCTGGGCTTGTTGAATGACAGACACGTAATCTATCAGTGGTCCCTTTTAGCTCAGTAGAACCTGCTATGGGGCTATTAGGCATGGTTTTAAAGGATCCAGGCTCACCTCCATGACATGCTGAAGCCATAGCATTAGGATTTTAGTGGAAGCCAGTTGTATTAGTGTATTAAAATAAAATGCCAATTGGTCTCGGAATTATCTCAAAGCATGAATTTTGTAATGTGCGATTTGTGGCTCGGCTGTATATATGAACCATTCAGATTGCATTTCTTGTTTGAGATGTGGTGTTATTATCTCTCATAAACATGCTACAGACTAATTTCAGTTCCTGAAAGTACAGTGCCATATAATTTTAAGAACTTGGCAACTAAAACACTATTTAGTACCTTGCATTTCTCTCATTTGGCTTCCAATTATTGAATCTTACCTGGAAAGAATGGCTCCTAAGGGGAACTTTTAGAGAAGACTTGATTAGGATTTAATTTCTGGTTTCAGAGGAAGAAGGCAGAAAAAAATAACCTTATAAAGTTCATCATTCCCTTTGTCTTGGTTGATCAGAAGTAACCTATCTACTCTTGGCAGGAACAGATCTGTGTACAGTTGTATCAGATACCATTAAGGATGAAAAGAGATGATGTATCCATTTCTGAGCTGGTGAAAAATTAATGAAAAATTGGGTATTAGCTGATAGACCTATATTTCTACAAGTATTTCCCCCCCAATATATTTAGCCATGGACCAAAGTTTTTTTTTTTTGCTTTTGAATATCTGAAAGTTTCAGAAGGCTTCTATTTTCCCACTATTACCCTAAAGTTAGAAGAATATTTTTAAAAAATGCTTTTTTTAGGTGACCTGGTACACTCTGTTTTATGTCTCAGATGCTGGCTTTGACCTAAGATGCAACTTGATCTGAAAATACATCATTTTTTAGAACACAACTTCCATGTTACAGAAAAATAGCTTTATAAGGAATACTTTAATAATAGAAATTGAAATGTTTTAGGAATGCTAATATATGGTCCATAATGATTAATGTCCAAAAAATGATGTCCTAATTTGATGTATTGTTTTTCTGCATAGTTTTACACTAAAACATAAGAATTAAACCTAGTATTTGGACTCCAGCTTAGCATGGCTAGAATTGGGAGTACAGTAAACCTGAATGTTATGGGATAATCATATTCCAAGATAGACGGTTCATTTGGTTTACCTGGTCACACAATGCTTTGTGACACGCTTATGATTGGGGGTGTAACATGTGTCTTTGCACTAATCTGTGCATCAATTCATGGCTATATGGATTAGAGAGCAGAATGAATCCTTCATAAAGATCTGGGGAAAACTGGTGAAGTTATCAAATTGACAGACATGAAGGACTTCTCACTGTCCTTGTGGCTCATCTTTGTGATTTGTGGGTGTTACTATGGGTCCAAGTTTCCCCTTATCAAACTTGGCAAGGTCTTCTTTTTGGGGAAATTTAAATTATCCAAAAAAGAAGCAAATGCAATTACCAGTATTGTGTGAGGTCATCTCAGCTCCTCTGTCTCCCATCTCCCGGCTGATGGTGGATAAAACAGGCAGGAACATGTTCCGGATTCTGTGCACAGTTGTGGCCACCATGGCTTCCCACACAATCATGGCAGTTACCTTCTGGAATCTGTGGATTGCCATGTGTCTCCTTGGAATATCCTATTCCCTTTCTGCCTGTGCATTTTGGCCAATGGTGGCCTTTCTTTTGTTGAGGTAAACATTTAGAAATACAAATTCTCCTCTAAGAACTGCTTTGTTTGTATCCCACAATTTTTGATACATTATCTCATTTTTGTAATTATTTTGTGAAAATGTTGATAGTTCCTGTGATTTGTTCTTTGACCCACCCATTCTTTAGGATTTGATTCTTTAGTTTCCAATTGATTTTTAACCGATGTTTCAAAGGTCCTTTATTGAATATGATTTTTAATTGCCTTATAGTTTGAAAAGGATGCATTTAATATTTCTGCTGTTCTATATTTGTTTGTGAGGTTTTAATGTAGTAATACATAGTCAGATTTTTATAAAGGTTCCATTTACAATTGAGAAAATGTATGCCCCTTTCTATTCCCATTTGGTATTCTCAAGAGATCTATAACAACTAAGTTTCCTAAAATTCTATTCATCCTCTTAAATTCTTTCTTATTTATTTTATAGTGATATTTATCTAGTTTTTAGAAGAATAAATTGACTTTCCCCCACTAGTATAAGTTTACTGTCTATTTACTCCTATAACTCATTTAACTTTTCTTTCAGAAATGTGGATGCTATGCCCTTTGGTTCATATATATGTTAAGTAGTGATACTTATTCATTTTCTATCATACCTTTCAGAAAAATGTAATTTCCCTGAACATTTATGTTAATTAGTTTTATTTTTGCTTTTGCTTCTCCTGAGATTATAATTGCTATCCCTGATTTTTTTTTAATTTTTAAACTTCAACTGATGTTGCTCTAGTCCTTTATTTTAAATTTGTACATGTCTTTTTGAAGTATGTATCTTGTAAACAACATATTGTTGGTTTCTGGTTTCTAACCCATTTGTAATTCTCTTCTCTTTTAGGGGTGAGTTTATCTTATTCATGGTCACAATTATGATTGTTAACTGTATATTTCCCTCCATCTTATTCTCTTCTATTTATCCCATTTTTTATCCTCTCTCTTCCTCAAAAGTCTGTTTTCCTTCTGTCTACTGTTCCTTTTATTCCACCCTCTTATAATCACTCCCCCTTTCTTTTAGGCACCTCCCTTCTTTATTACTTGTTAAGTAAGATGAATTTCTGTTTCCATCTGTAGTTCCTTGAACCAGTTCAGATGAGAGAAAGGGTCAAGCATTGCCCTTTCCCATCTCATTTCCTCCTCCATTTTGAAAATTCTTGTGTGCCTTTTTCATGAGATAATTTTTTTACCATTCTTCCTCTCCCTTCTACCCTCTCCCTTCTCCTAGTAAATTCTTTTTTTTTTTTACATTTCACTCTTTTGAGATTACCCCAACATAACAGACACACCCATGCTCTCTGTCTTAAGTAACCTTCTAACTGCTCTAATGATGATAATGTTCTTAGAGGTACATATAGCGTCTTCTTATAAACAGTTTAACCTTGTCAAAATACATTATGGTTTCTCTTCCATGTTTACCTGTTTATGTTTCTCTTGAGTTTTGTATTTGAATGTCAAATTTTCTATTCATCCCTGTTTTTTTCATCAGGAATGTTTGAAAGTCCTCTATTTAATTACATTTCCATCCCTACCCCTTCCCAGGATTATAATCAGTTTTGCAAGATAAGTGATTCTTGGTTGTTATCCTAGTTTCTTTGCTTTCTAGAATATCATATTCCAAATCCTATATTCACTTACAATGGTAACTGATAAATCTTCACAGTATTTGAATTATTTTTTATGACCACTACAGTATTTTCTCCTTGACCTAGAAGCTCTAAAGTTTGGCTATAATATTCCTTGGAGTACTCATTTTGGAATCTCTTTCAGGAGATGATATGTGGATTCTTCTGATTTCTACTTTGCCTTGTAGTTCTATGATATCCAGGCAGTTTTCCTTTAAAATTTCTTGAAATATAATGTTGAGGGTTTTTTTATTATGGATTTCAGATAGTCCAATGATTCATAAATTAACTCTCCTTGTTCCATATTTTCCAGTTCAATTGTTTTTCTAATAAGATGTTTCACATTTTTTTTCATTCTTTGGACTTTGTTTGATTGCTTCTTGATGTCTCATGGAGTCATTGGTTTCCACTTGATCAATTTTGACTTTAAAGGAGTTATTTTCAGTGAGTTTTTATATCCTTTTCTTTACTATTATGCTAACTCTAACTTTTAAGAAGTTATATTCTTCTGTATTTTGTGTGTGTATATTTTAGCAAGTTATTAATTCACTTACTACCTGTTTGATCCTGGGAAAGTCACTCCATCTCTGTTTGCCTCAATTTCCTCATCTATAAAATGAAAATGATATTAGTACCCCTGTCCCAGAGTTGTTGTGAGGATAAAATGAGATAATATTTGTAAAGCCCTTTGCAAACTTTAGTGCTACATGTGTGTATACATACACACATAACAGTATATATACATACATATGTATATATGTGTAGACACATATATGCACATGCATACATATGTGTATACTACCTTCTGTTGTTATTGCTGCTTCTATTGTTGTCAAAACAAAAAGAGAGACTGAACTATTTTAGACACCAAGAACAGTGACAGATTTTTATATTAGGAAGTCTGTATCTCCTCAGGGAAGGCAAATTCAACAAACATTTATAAAATGACTATGAGGTCTTGAGACCAGTTCAAAGTACTGAGGAGCTTAGTTTAATATGATATAGCACCTACTCTTGTCAAGCTTATAGTCTACTAGGAAGATATGGCACAAATAAAAATAACTGTAATGAGTGTTACTAAATAATAATATTTTGAGGTGCAAAAATGCTAAAAAATTGTGATTTGCCAAGAACAATGGTTATGAGCTCTGCAGAGGAGGATCTTAACCAAGATCAAAGGTAATGTGGGATGAATCATGAAAGTGTTCCTGGAAGATACAGTATTTGATCTGGGTTACAAATCATGGGCTTTTGTGTTGGTAGACAAATTAGAGATAATCTGGTCAACCCCTTTATTTTGATGTGATAAAACTGAGGCCCATAGAAGTTACATATATAATCAACCAAAGAAAGGGGGGGCAGCATTCTAGGCATATTAATTAGCATAAGAATATATGAAGACTCTAGAGTATAATTGGATTGTGGTAGAGGGGCAGAGACCAGTCTCTATCAGTTGAAAATAGTGGATGAAAGACAAGTCTGGAAATGTAATTTGAATTAATTTGTGGAATTTCCTAAGGATTAAATAAAATTTTATTTATTTTTTCTTGGTAGGCAAATTGCAGCAGTCTTTTAATGTCCTGTGAAGTTTAAACATCTTTTTTTCTTCCTAGGGAATTTATTTCAGCCCAATAAATATTAATTTGGGTTTGTCTTTTATTTTCACATAGCTAGGGACTGAGCTAGGAGCTAGGAATACAAGGATTTTTACTTTAAATGATACAGTTCCTTCCTTTAAGGCATTTACATCCTCCTAGGAGGGGATATGGCACATACACAGTAACTTGTAAACTAGCAAGTCATTTGCGGGAATGTGTGTGTGTGAGAGAAATGGACAAGAAGCTCTAGGTAAATTTGAGGTAGAAGAGACCCTTTTCAACAGGATTTGGTGGGGGAAAGCTTCATGGAAAATATGGAGTCTTAACCTGGTCTTAGAGGAAGAGAAGGAGTTTGATGGGCACAAATAAAGAAGGAATATCTTTCAATCATAGAGGACACCTTGTAAAAATAAACAGAGGCAAGGGTGGCAGGTAAATTGTAATCAAGGAGGTGGACAGAGAACAGTTTAGTTTGCCTGGAAAGTATAGCATTTAAAGGAGAATAATATGCAATGAGAGATTGAACCCTGATTATAGAAAATTTTTATATTCTCCATCACAGAATAGGGAATATCTGAAAATTTTTGAATAAAGGAATGACATGATAAGTCTTGTGCATCAGCAAGATGATTTTGGCTAACAAGTGAAAGCTGGATCAGTGAGAAAAGATACTAGAGATTGGGAACCAAGTCAGGAGGCTCTTACAGTAGTCCCCAGGATTTTAGGACAAAAATAAGGTTCCTCTGAGGCTTTTTGAGTGGAAAAGTGGCATGAACAGAACTATACATAAGATTATTCCAGCAGCTATATCATAGATAGATAGGAGGGGAGACAGGGTGGAAGCAAGAGCACTTTTTAGAAAGTTCTTGTGAGAGTTAATGTTGGTAATAAGCAGAAGCTGTGCTAGTAGGCCAGTGGAAATGGTAAAAGAGCAAAGAGGACATTTATGGAAGATGTTCAAGAAGTATAATTGATAGGATTTGGTGACTGACAGGTGAAAAGAAGGGATGAATGAAAGCTAAATCCAAGGATTCAAACATGGGTAACTAGAACCAGGGATGGAGACAGAAAAGAAATGATTCGGAGACTTAGAATAACTAACAAGTGTGGTTTCTTTGAAGCTAAGACAGTCAAAAGTACCCAGGAAGTCACAAGAGCCAACACTATACATTGTTGAAGAGTGGTCAAATAAGATGAGGACTCAAAATATTGGAATCCTTAGTGAGATTTCTATGCCATTTGTAACCTATTTGAAGAAAGATTTACCTAAAATCTTTTAACTTTTAAGATTTAATAAATCTTGGAAACTTTTGAGCTTTGCTTATGGAAGCAGATATCAGAAATATTTCATTACAGGAAAAGAAAACCCTTTGGTCCAATATGAATATGTTTATAATTAATTATGCATATTTAAAATGCATTTGTAAATTCCTTTTGGGGGGAACTAAGTTCTATTCCCTACCTTGGGCCAGCTTTCAAGGTATATTTCAGTCTAAGGGGAGACCAGAATTCAATTCAGGTAATTAGACCCTATTTTAATCCTTGTTATTCTACTATGAGGCCCCTTGGATGAGAACAACATGAAAGAAATGTTAGGAAAAGCTGTAGAACGTGCCACATTTGCAAGTTCTTTGAAAAACCAAAATAACATCGACATTCTCAAATTACATTTTCATTTCCAATCAAGATCAATATACAAAAATAATTTTATGAGCAAGCATTTATAAACTACATCAGAATTATAATGGCAAATATGAATATGAAGGTAATAGTAATGAATACCTATCAAATCTATTGTTTCCTCTACCAGCTGAATATAAATTTCCTAAATAGTATCCCCAAAGCTTTCTGTCAAGGAATGTGGAGCTAAACATTAGAGGGTCCTTGAAAAAAAGATCTGAAAACCTCTGACAAATTCTCTGATACTAATTGAACCAATGTTATTTTGAAAGGTTATCTGAGACCTCAAAGACTCTATACAATACAACATTTACATAAAGAAGCTTATTTAAGACAACCTTAGTTATTTTTTTAATTGAGTCAATAAATCAGATTGACAAT
Source organism: Trichosurus vulpecula (assembly GCF_011100635.1). Lineage (NCBI taxonomy): Eukaryota > Metazoa > Chordata > Mammalia > Diprotodontia > Phalangeridae > Trichosurus > Trichosurus vulpecula. Next base: position 453,764,232 of record NC_050573.1, on the reverse strand, counting down.
CGTCTTTCCGGGGAATGATGAAAAAAATTTAAAAAATCATTAAAGAGCAATGTAAAAAAAGAAATTAAGATCTAGGGAGATGCCCCTCCCAACTGTTAGCCTAAAATGTGAACCAAGGATTCTATCAAATTTTCCAATTTTACTAATTCATAGAAATGTCACTTAAGTTATTCATTAAGGAGTAAATATGCTAGTAATTACTTATTTTAGTTTGTAACATGATGCCTTTAAGAAGTTTATAACAGGATAAAAGTGAATGTTGTACAGCATATAATAATGTGACTTATTATAGCATGATTTCTGATACACTGTTTGGGGCAGTTAGAGGACTCAGTGATTAGAGTGCTAGGCCTAGTGTTAGAAAGACCTGGGTACAAATCTGGCCTCAGACACATAATAGCTGTGTGACCTTGGGCAAGTCACTTAACATCTTTTTGCCCTAATCTGCTAGAGAAGGCAATGGCAAACCATTCCAATATCTTTACAAAGAAAACGCTATGGACCGTATGGTCCCCAGAGTCATGAAAAGATGGATGTGCCTGGATAAATGAGCAACAAAAACTATAACAACACTGTTAAAAGCATCATATAATAAGAAGTTATAGTATATGACTAATCTGAATTTTGTGAATTATAGCACAAACCTATATAGACCAGAATCACAGCAAAAACACATGCAGACCTGGAAAAGGGATAAGGCTGAAGTGTTTATGGCTAGGCACATGAATAATTCAAGTTCTTTCAGAAAGACCAGATTTCTGCTGAATTGTGGGCTCACAAATCACAGGATTTCAAGGTTAGAATGTTCAGTGACCATGTAATCAAACTGTAACCTCAAAAAGAATCCATAACACACTATAGCCAATAATGTACAAGATGAAAGATGTTATGTTGTATCTAAGGAACAACAAGAAAGCCAATTTAGGTGTTCTGTGTAGTGTATGAAAAGAAGCATTGTATAAAAAGCCTGGAAAGGTAGGTTGAACCAAGTTTGTGAAGGGTTTTAAATGCCAGTGAAGCTTGTATTTGACCTTAGAAATAATAGTAAACCAATGAAGTGTACTGAGCAAATGAGTAATAGTGGCATGGTCAAACATGTGGTTAAGGAATATAGCTGTTATCAATCATATTTGGGTACAGAATGACTTGGAGAAGATAGAAAATAAGTAAACTGAATTCCATGGGTGGAACCAAAATGGCATAGTACAGAAGTACTGATCCAAGCTCTCCAACAATCCCCTTCAAAAATTTTTTAAAAAATGCCTCAAATAAAATTCTGGAGTGGCAGAACTAACAAAAAGTCAGAGTGAGACATTGTTCCAGCCCAAGAAATCATAGTGTGTGGGAAAGAGAGATTTGGAACATGGGGGAGGAGGCTAACATGGAGCTCATGTGGATGAAATACCACTACTGGGACCTAGGTGGTGTTGAAAGAAGCAGCAATAGCTTTTGGATCTCTCAAGGAGAGACAGTAAGGGAACCTGGCAACTAGTCAGAAAGAGATTGCAGGTTACCCCTGTGCTAACACTGGGCATAGAACAAAATGCCATTTGGCAATTCCATTTCCTATACCCACATGAAGGCAATAGTTCAAAGGCAGAGAAAAGCACTTTTGTCCAAAAAGGAGTGGAGACTAAGAGGATCAGTAATATTTAAGGCCCCAATGGATCAGTGACAATATGGAACAATATCACTTCTGATCCCAAGGGAGAAGGGATTTTGAAGAGCATTATTTATTATGATACCAAGGGATGAAGGGCCCTTCTTGGGTAAAAACCAGAGTGCAGAACAAAAGAATAGTGACCACATCACTTTTTAGATAATAGTACCTTGGAACCACTGAAAACTTCCAAACTCCCAGAACTAGCCATGAAAGTAATAGTGTGAAAAAGTCTGAAGCTTTAAAGAGAGCCCTTTCCCACCCCCATCCCCACCCTAGCTAGCAACAAAGCAAAACATTAACATAAAATTTCAAATCATGAATAAGAGTAGAAAAGGGAACAAACAATAATAACAACCTGACCACGAAGAAAATATTATTTGGGGACAGGAAAGATCAACACAAACTCAGGTTGAAGACAATGAAGTCAAAAGTCTACAAGCAAAGCCTCCAAAGGGAAAAATAATTGGACACAACCCTAACAATAATTAATAGAAGAGCTAAAAATAATTTTCAAAATCTGATAAGAGTGGTAGAGGAAAAATTAGGTAAAGAAATCAAAGCAAAGGAGGAAACTTATGAAAAGAATTAATAGCTTGTTAAAAGAGGCAAAATTGTTGAAGAAAATACTTTAAAAGCAAAACTGGTGAATGGAAAAAGAGACACAAAAGGTCACTGAACAAGCAATTTCTTAAAAATTAGTATGGGGGGAGTAGAGCCAAGATGATGGAGTAAAAACAGGGACTTGCTTGACATCTCGCACAAATCTATTCAGACACCCGTAAAAATTGACACTAAACAAATTCCAGAGCTACAGAACCCACACAGTGAAAGAGTGCAATAAGTCTTCAGCCTCAGACAGCCTGGATGGTCACTGGGAAGGGTCTATTGCACTGTGAAGGGAGTGGAACACAGCTCAGCATGGGCCATGCCAGGACAGACCAGGCTGGAGCAGACCATATGGAGCAGGCCTCAGGGCACTGAATCATTGAGGTATGGCAGTTTTTGACTTCTAAGCCCACAAATGCCAAAAAAACCTTAGCAGGTCAGTGGGAAAACTCTGTTGGACCTGAGTGAGAGAGGGGTGTGGTCCAGCCCCAGCCCTGGGGGCAGCTGAGGTGGCTGCAGAAGCTGCTGCAGCAGCAGAAGCTGCCTCCAGAGCTCCAGGTCCACAGACTGGGGGAGGGGGGATTGGTGATGGAGAGAAGCAAGTAACTTATCAGAGCAGGAGTGCAGGGATCTCCTTGCTGGTGCTGAGGCAAGATTCTCTTGCTTTACCCTGCTTGGATCTGGGTCACAGTCCTGGTTGGCAGTCCTGGGGTGAGGAGGAGTGCTGGTGTGACAGAGCTTGTGGTGGCTGTGCAGAGAGAGTCCTTCTGGCAGTTACAGGGCAGAAAATAGTGCTTGAGGTCACTCACAGACCAGAGCACAGGCCAGGAGAGGAGTAAACACCTATCATTGGATCATACCACCTCAGAAAAACTGAAAATTTACAAGTGCCTAGAAATAACTCTGAAAACAGCAGCACAAAAACCCCTGAAGCTTGGTACAAAGAACTCTCCACTTTGGAAGTGGTCATACCTAGACAAAGATCCCAAAAGTCAAGTAATTGGCTAGGAAAATAAGCAGACATCATAAAAGGACTCAGACTATAGAACCTTACTTTGGTGACAAGGAATATCAAAACATACAGCCAGAAGAAGACAAGTAAGTCAAAGATCCTACATCAAAAGCCTCCAAGAAAAATATGAATTGGTCTCAGGCCATAGAAGAGCTCAAAAAGGATTTTGAAAAGCAAATAAGAGAAATAGAGAAAAAAAATTGGGAAAAGAAATGAGAGTGATGCAAGAAAATCAGGAAAAACAAGTCAACAGCTTGCTAAAGGAGACTCCAAAAAATACTGAAGGAAATAACACCTTAAAAATAGACTAACCCAAATGGTAAAAGGGCTCCAAAAAGCCAATGAGGAGATGAATGCCTTAAAAAGCAGAACTGGCCAAATGGAATAGGAGATCCAAAAGGTCACTGAAGAAAATAATTCCTCAAAAATTAGAATGGAGCAAATGGAAGTTAATGACTCTAATAGAAATCAAGAAATTATAAAACAGAACCAAAAGCATGAAAAAATGGAAGACAATGTGAACTATCTCATTGGAAAAACCACTGATCTGGAAAATATATCTAGGAGAGATAATTTAAAAATTATTGGACTACCTGAAAGCCATGGTCAAAAAAGAGCCTAGACATCATCTTCCAAGAAATTATCAAGGAAAAGTTCCCTGACATCCTAGAACCAGAGGGTAAAATAGAAATTGAAAGAATCCGTTAATAGCCTCTTGAAAAGGATCCCAAAAAGGAATATTGTAGACAAATTCCAGAGTTCCTAGATCAAGGAGAAAATATTGCAAGCAGCCAGAAAGAAACAATTCAAATATTGTGGAAATACAATTAGGATAACACAAGATCTAGCAGCTTCCACTTTGAGGGATGGAAGGGCTTGGAATATGATATTCCGGAGGTCAAAGGAACTGGGATTAAAACCAAGAATAACCTACCAAGCAAAACTGAGTATAATGCTCCAAGGCAAAATATAGATTTTCAATGAAATATGAGACTTTCAAGCATTCTTGATGAAAAGACCGGAGCTGAATGGAAAATTTGACTTTCAAATGCAAGAATCAAGACAAGCATTGGAGAATGGGATGGAACAAGGATGATGGCTGGAAAACAGGGATTTACTTAAGGTCTCCCCCAAATCCCTCCAAACACCTGTAAAAATGACTAAACAAATTCTAGAGCTACAGAACCAATGAAATAACAAATGGAAATAAGTCTCTAGCTCAAACAACCTGGATGGTCACTGGGAATGGTCTATTGAACCTTACTGAGAGCGGAGGGCAGCGCAACGTGGGTCACACCAGGACAGACCAGGCCAGGACAGGAGTAGATGGAGCAGAGCAGTCCTCAGGGCCATGAATCACTGAGCTGTGGCAGTTACCATATTTCTCAACCCACATATGCCAAAGACAACATAGCAGGTCGATGGGAAAACTGCTAGATCTGGGTGAGAGAAGTGTGTGATCGGGCCCCAGCCCTGGGAGGCAAGGCAGGCAGAAGTAGCAAGAAACTCTGGTGGATGCCTCCAGAGCTCTAGCAGCAGCTGCTTCTGGAGCCCCTGGCCCACATGGTGGGAGTAATCAAGCAGTGGATCAGAGTAGGAGTGCAGAGATTGTTTTGCTGGCACAGAGGCAAGGCTCTCTTGCTTTGCCTTGCTTGGATCTGGTTTGCAGTCTTGGTTGGTGGTTCTTGGGGGAAGAGGAGCACTGGTGTGGCAGAGCTTGTGGTGACTACAGAGAGTGAGTCCTCCTGGTAGTTACATGGCAGAAAGGAGTGCTTGCACTCATAGACCAGAGCACAGACTGGGAGAGGAGCATCGTATGACTTCTGAATAGAAGTGGCTCTGCAAGCAGCAGCATAAAATGCCTGAAGCTTGGGAGAAAGTACTCTCCACTCTGAAAGCAGTCATGCCCTGACAAAAAGCTCAAAAGTCAAGAAATTGGCTGGGAAGATGAGCAAGCAGAGTAAAAGGCCTCAGACTATAGAATATTTTTTGGTGACAATAAAGATCAAAACATATAGCCAGAAGAGGTCAAGAAAGTCACCTTTCTATATGGGGAAATAATACATGAATCTTCTAAGAATTTTATCATTATTGGGGAAGTTAGAAGAGTTACATATGCAATTTAATAAAATGCCAAACTGCAGTGATTCTTTGTGCAAGATACCATTTATTAACAGGGTCATATTCTCTAAGCATTTTTTCATATGACTATAGATAGCTTCGATTTCTTCATCTGAAAACTGGCTATTCATATCCTTTGACCATTTTATTGATTGGGGAATGACTTTCATTCTTATAAATTTGACTCACTTCTCTACATATTTGAGAAATGAGGCTTTTATCAGAGACATTTGCTGTAAAAATTTCCCCCTACTTTCTGCTTTCCTTCTAATCTTGGTTGTATTGGTGCTATTTGCTTAAAATCTTTTAAATTTAGTTTAATAAAAACAATCCATTTTATATCTTGTATTGCTCTCCATCTCTTGTTTGGTCACAAATTCTTCCTGCCTCTCCATAGATCTGATGGGTAAACAATTTCATGCTCCCCTCATTTGCTTAAGATATTACCCTTTATGTATAAATCAATTACAAGTTTTCACCTTGTCTTAGTGTACAATGTGAGATGTTGGCCTGTAACTCATTTTCAAACTGTTTTCCAGTTTTCTCAACAGTTTTTGGCAATTAGTTAGCCCTCACTCCCCAAAGCTTCAATCTTTGGGTTTATCAAATATTAGAATACTATGATCATTTATTACAGTGTGTACCTAATCTATTCCACTGATCCACCACTCTCTTTTTAATTTTGTTTTAAATTTCAGATACTAAAACTTAAGTATATAATAAGAAAAGAAAAAGAAACGTTATAAACTTAAATATAAAAGAAAAAAAAAGAAAAAAATGTCATGTGCACAGCAGGACATAAGAGAGGATTCAGAATATATAGCAATAATTTATCATTTCAAGAAGGTCTATATATTAAATACTGTGTGTTATGTATCTTTTCTTTGCTTCCTTGTAAGTTTTCTTTTGTTCTCTGCCGTACAATTTTTATTTTGTTCTTTTTTCCCCAGACCTCCCTCCTACCCACCACCCCAAGGCTATAATTGAGCATGGATGTATTTGTATATAGGTATTGATATATAGATACACATATACATATATACACATACATGTATACACACATACATAAACATATACTTTCCCTAAGAGATTCTACTCCTAATCTTTATAAGTCTGTGCATATCTTTTTCCTATCTCTCCTAATTTTACTTCTACCTGATACCTTGCCCTCCTATTGCTTAACCTACCTGCACTCCAGCAATTCCTCCCTTATCCTCCCATTCCCTTAAATCTAAACACCCTTTTGTATACCTCTTTGACCTATTCCATCCCCCCTCCTCTGAAACTCTCTCCCTTATCCTCCCATTCCCCTAAATCTAAAGACCCTCTCATATCCCCTTTTTAACCTATTCTCTCACCTTCCCCATCCCCTTAGAGTTTTATTTCTTTCTGAATTTAGAAGACTTTTATACTCTTCTAGATGTACGGGGTGTTCCTAAAGTCTGGACACATAGGCAATTGATAGCAATGTGGAGTTATTGCATCAAGTTCACATGAATTTTGCAAAGCACATCAACCTTTGCATCACAAATTAATTGAAGGTATTGTTTGTTAATATTCCAAATAAATAAAATGTTTTTGAAAATTTCATTCATTTCATTTCTTGAAAATATGCATTTTTATATATTTATCCAGACTTTAGGAACACCCTGTATATGTATGTTCCCCTCTTAACCCCATTCCCAATGAAAGTAGGTTTCCAGAACTAACAGCCCCCTTTCCCCATCTAATTCTTTTATATCTGTTCTTCCTCTTGCACCTCATTTGTATAAGATAATTACTCTTTTGGCTGTTCTTGAACTGTGTTAATTCTTTAAGTCATATCATACTCAGGTCTTCCCCAATCTTTCTTATAAGCTACCTTATTACTAGTAACAATCTTAGACATAGGTTTTATGTTTTCCATACATAAAAGGTAAACATTCTTTCCTTATTTAGTTCCTTGTAATTAGCCATTGGTATGTACCTTATATCTCTCTTGGCTCTTCTATATCAAATTTTCTATTGAGTTTGGTGTTTTTTTCAATGGAGTCCTGAAAGTTGATAAAATGCCCATTTTTTTTCTATTAAGAATTATGCTTAGCCTTGCTGGGTGTTATTTTCAGTGAGAGGCCCAGTTCTTTTGTTTTTTGATATGTAGTGTTTCAAGACCTGTGATATTTTAGTGTTGCGAATGCTAGGTCTTGTGTGATTCTAATTGTGGTATCATCGTATGTAATTTTTTTTCTTGTTGTTCATAATACTTGGTCCCTGATCTGGGGATTTCAGAATTTAACTATAATATTTCTGTGAGTTTTCCTCGTAGGATCTCCTTCATGTGTTGATTGGTAGATTTTGTTTTCTGTTTCTAATTTTCCCTCTTGTTCTAATGCTTCAGGATAATTTTCTTTAATCATTTCTTGAATTATTGTATCAAGATTCTATTTTTGATCAGAACTTTCAGGTAGTCCAATTATTCTTATGTTTTCTCTTCTTGATCTGTTCTTTAGATCCACTGTTTTTCTTATGAGATGTTTCACATTCTCTTCTATTTTTTCATTCTTCATACACACACACACACACACACATACACACACACACACACACACACACACACACACATATATATATATATATATATATATACACATGTGTATATATAATTTCTTCATCTCCTATAACTTTGCTGGTTTCTCCTTGCCCAATTCTGATTTTCAAGGAGTCATTGTCTTCCTTAAGATGCTGGATCTCCTTTTCTAATTGGTTAACTTTCTTGTCTTAATCTCCTTGTTTTTCTTATATTATTCTTATTTTTCTTTTTAACTTTTCCTCTATCTCTCTCATTTGATTTTTAAAGTCTTTTTAAAGTTCTTTAGTGATTTCTTTTTGGGCATGTGGCCATTTAACATTGCTCTTTGGAGCAGAAGAGAGTTTCTTTGTTTCTGTATCCTTTTCTGAAGATGAACCCTGGTCTTCTCTATTCCCATAGTAGCTCTCTGTGTTTGGATTCTTTCTTCTTTGCCTGTGCATTTTTTTTTGGTAATAGTTTAGTTTTTATAATCACCTCTAGTCCTGGGATGTGGGGGATGGCACCTCTGGCCTCTGATCCTCTTCAGTTCTCCTCTCTGACCTTGAACTCAAAACAAGACCTCCAATCTCCTGTGAGTACCTATAGTCAGTGGGCATCCCTGACCCACTGCTTCTGTTAGTTCCTTCTCAGTGCACTGCTCTTTGCAGCACAGCTGAGTCTGACATTCCTTGTCAGCAGAGGTTCCTTTCATCTTCCAGGCTCAGGCTCAGATGGCCAACTCCTGTCATTGTCCTGGGGATAAAAGTTCCTGTGGCAGGGAGAAGCAGCCTCTCAAACCACCTAATCCCAGGGCTTGCTGCTTGTTGTTAATGGCAGACCCTAGCCTGGAGGTGTTTACTCTTCACAGGGAGGAAATGTTGTCCTGGGACTTTTCTTCAGGTCTTTTCTGATTTTCCCAAGAAAGCTTCTGTTCTGCCTCTACTTTTATTTATTTTCATAGTTCTATGTTTGCCCAGAGGCACTATTTTATCTCTTTTGTAGAGTAAAATCTTGAGAGCTTGAAATTTTCTGACCTACTCTGCCATCTTTCCAGAATCCTTTCCCCCACCACTCTATTTTTCAGCCAGTACCAGATTGTTTTGATGATTACCATTTGATAACAATTTGAGATCTGGTATGGCTAGGTCACCTTCCTTCACATTTTTTTCATTAATTCTCTTGATATTCTTGACTATTTGTTCTTCAAAAAATTTTGTTATGATTTTTTCTAGTTATATAAAATAATTTTTGGTAGTTTGATTAGTAAGGCATTGAATAAGTAAATTAATTTGGGCAGAACTGTCATTTTTATGATATTGGTTCAGCCTACCCATGAGCAATTAATATTTTTACAATTCTTCAGATCTGACTTTATTTGTGCAAAAAAGTGTTTTGTACATGTTCTTGGGTTTTTCTTGGCAGGTAGACTCCCAAGTGTTTTAAGTTGTCTCCAGTTATTTTAAATGGAATTTCTCTCTCTAGTTCTTGTTGCTGGACTTTGTTGGTAATATATAGAAATTTTGATGATTCATGTGTTTTTATTTCGGATCCTACAACATTGCTAATGTAATTATTTCAACTAGTAGCCAGCAGTTAAACAACCTTTTAGGTAATTTTCTGGGATTTTCTAAGTATACCATCATATCATCTACAAAGAATGATAATTTTGTTTCCTCATTGCCTATTATAATTCCTCCAATTTCTTTTCCCTCTCTTATTACTATAGATATAATTTCTAGTATAACATTGAATAATAGTGGTGATAAAGGATATTCTTGCTTCACCCCTGATCTTATAGGGAAAGCTTCTAGCTTATGCCCATTATGGAAAATGCTTGCTTATGGTTTTAGATAGCTATTATTTATCAAAAAGCTTAATTTATTCATATTTTTAAAATAGTTTTTAATAGGGATAGTTTTAATAGAATGGAGTTATGTTTTGTTACAAGCTTTTCCTGTGTCTACTGAGATAATCATAAGATTTTTCTTGGCTCTGCTACTGATATGGTCAATTATGCTGATAGTATTTTTTTTAATTGAACCAGCCATCCATTTCTGCTATAAATCCCAACTGGTCATAGTGTATAATCCTGTAACAACAATTTGTCTAGCAACTGTTGTGGGTGTGTAAAGCCAATAACAACCAACATACAGAAGGCTGCTAACACAGGTTCTTTGATCTGCTTTCGTAAGGAAAGCAACATTAAGGGGTTAACAATCTTACTTTAATCCAATATACAAATATAATTCATTTAGTTCAGGAGGAAAAGCCAGCAACCTGAGCTTCAGAGCAAATACAAACATACACAATATAAACAGACCAAATCACAATTCATAGTTATCAGGAAAGCATCAACATCTGGGTTTACAAGCCAGGGGGCTCTTAAAATGGCTGCCCAGAGTCCCACGCCACTCTTACAGTGACTGAGAGCTCCAAGAGAAAATGACAACTTCTAGGTTTATATATACTGTTCAGTGTCAAAAGGTGTTGAAACATTCGACTCAAACCTACTTGACCTAAAGGCCTCAAAAACATGTGACTCAAACCCATACAAACCAGGCTTTCACTTGAAGCAAGGAATTCATCAAAGACTCCTGATCTAATCAAAGAAACAAAGGCCAGACTCTTCAAGGGGACTTGATTAAATAAGTGCTAAAAGAGAAAACAGTAAAAGAAAGTTCCACCTTAATTACTGATACAGATCCTTGTGTTATATGGCTATAATCCCTGTGGTAACATTTTATTTAAAGATTTTGCAACAATATTCATTAGGGAAATAGGTCTATGCTTTTCTTTCTCTATTTTAATTCTTCTTGGTTTAGGTATCAGCACTGTATTTTCATCATAAAAGAAATTTGGAAGGGCTCCTTTGTTTTTTTTCTGAATAATTTACATTGTATTAGAATTAGTTATTGTTTAAATGTTTGGTAGAGTTCACTTGTGAATCCATATGGTAATGGGGATTTTTTTAGGGAGCGATGAGCTTGTTCAAGTTCTTTTTCTAATATAGGGCTATATACTTATTCTGTTTCCTCTTCTGTTCTGTGCAATTTATGTATTTTTTTGTAAATATTCATCCATTTCACTTAGATTGTTAGATTTACTGGCATATAATTGGGGAAAAAAGCTCCTAATAATTGCTCTGATTTTATCTTCATTGGTGGTGAACTCACCCTTTTCATTTTTCATACTGGTAATTTGGTTTTCTTTCATTCTTTTTAATCAACTTAACCAATGGTTTACTTATTTTATTATTTTTTCCCATGAAACCAGCTCCTAGTTTTATTAGTTAAATGGTTTTCTTACTTTCAGTTTTATTAATCTCTCCTTTGATTTTCAGGATTTCTAATTTGGTATTTAATTGAAGATTAATTGAAGAATAGTTCCTTATTTTTAGTTGTATGTCCAATTCATTGATCTATTCTTTCTCTGCTTTATGTCATGTAAGTGTTTAGAGATAAAATTTTTCTCCTAAGCAGTACTTTGACCATATCCCATAATTTTTGGTATGTTGTCTCTTTTTTGTCATTCTTTTTGATGAAATTATGCATTGTTCCTGTGACTTGTTCTTTGACCCATTTATTCTTTAGGATTAGATTATTTAGTTTCCAATTAATCTTTAATCTATTTTTCCAATGCCCTTTATTGAATGTAATTTTTATTGCATTATGATCTGAAAAGCATGCATTTAATATTTCTTCCTTTCTGCATTTCTTTATGAGGTTTTTATGCTCTAATACATGATCAATTTTTGCCATTTACTGCTGCAAAAAAGGTGTTCCTTTCTATTCCCATTCACTTTTTCTCCAGGGGTCTCCATATCTAATTTTTCTAAAATTCAATTTACGTCCTCAACTTCTTCTTTGTTTATTTTTTTGGTTAGATTTATCTAGTTCTGAGAGGGGAAAGTTTAGGTCTCTGACCTGTATGGTTTTAAGGTCTATTTCCTTCTGTAACACATTTAACTTCTTTAAAAATTTGGATGCTTTACCATTTAGTACCTTTTAATAAGATGTAGTTTCCTTATTTATCTCTTTTGAGATAAACATATCTCTTTGAGAATCAACTTTTTTGTTTAGCTCTGATGTTTTCATCAACAATACTTGAAAGTTCCCTAGTTCATTTAATTTTTTTTTCTTTTTTAAACCCTGAAGGATTATTCTCAATTTTACTGGGTAAGTGATTCTTAATTGTAATCCTAGCTCCTTTGCTTTCTGCTCTCTGGTCCTTTAATGTAGAAGCTGCTAAATCTTGTGTTATCCTGACTCTGGTTCCATGATATTTATTTATTTTTTTCTTTCTGTCTGCTTGCAATATTTTGTCCTTCATCTTGGAGTTCTTGAATTAGGCTATAGTATTCCGGGGAGTTTCCATTTTGAGATTTCTTTAAGTAGGTGGTCAGTTGATTTTCTCAATTTCTATTTTACTCTTTGGTCTAGGATATCAGGGCAGTTTTCCTTGATAATTTCTTGACATAGAATGCCTAGACTCTTTTTTAAAATTATGGATTCCAGGTAAATTATTTCTCTTGGATCTGTATTCTACATCAGTTGTGTTTCCAATGAGATAGTTCATATTTTCTTCCATTTTTTTCATTCTTTTGACTTTTATTGTTTCTTGATGGAGTCCCAGCTCTAATTTTTTTTAAAGTGGAAAATCAATATGAGATATTATTATTGTTCTTTGTATATTTCATAGCATCCAGTAAGAAACCTTACTCAACTTAAAAGCAATAAGTATTTGTTGATTAATGAATTAATCAAACCCTATATAGGGATGTCATGCTAATTGCTATATTCTTTTCTTCTTCTTCTTCTTCTTCTTCTTCTTCTTCTTCTTCTTCTTCTTCTTCTTCTTCTTCTTCTTCTTCTTCTTCTTCTTCTTCTTCTTCTTCTTCTTCTTCTTCTTCTTCTTCTTCTTCTTCTTCTTCTTCTTCTTCCATACTGTCATTGCCAAAGTTAAATGCAAACCAGGCTGCTGCTGCTAGTGCTTCTACTTCCATGACATAGCTCAAAAAGGCATCTTGGGCATCTTTAGGTCAGGCTGAGCTCATGCCTCCAGACTGATCACATCTTCAGATGTTCAAGAGCCTATTTTAAACTCTTTTTTTAAAAGATTAACTTATTTATTCTTAGTTTTCAACATTCATTTCTACAAGATTTTGACTTACAAATTATCTTCCCTTCTCTACCCTCCCCTCCACCTCAAGAGGGCATATATTCTGATTGCCTCTTTCCACAGCCTGTTCTCCCTTCTATCATCACCATCTTATCTGATTCCCCCCTACTTTCCTGTAGGGTAAGATATGAAACTGAGTGTGTATGTTATTCCCTCCTTAAGCCAAATCCCTTTCACCTACCCTTTCTTCCCTGCCATTATAACAGCTTTTTCTTTCCTGTTTTATGTGAGATAATTTACCCCATTCTATCTCTCCCCTTCTCCTTCTCCCAATATGTTCCTCTCTCACCACTTAATTTAATATTTCTAGATATCATCCCTTCATATTCAACTCATTCTGTGCCCTCTGTCTATGTATATATGTATATTCCCTTCAGTTACCCTAATACTGAGAAAGGTCTCATGAGTTACAAATATCATCTTTCCATGTAGGAATGTAAACAGTTCAACTTTGTTAAGTGATTTCTCTTTCCTGTTTACATTTTCATTCTTCTCTTGAATCCTGTATTTGAAAGCCAAATTTTCTATTCAGCTCTGGTCTTTTCATCAAGAATGCTTGAAAGTCCTCTATTTCATTAAAAATCTATATTTTGCCCTGAAGTATTATACTCAGTTTTGCTGGGTAGGTGATTCTTGGTTTTAATCCCAGCTTCCTTGACATCCAGAATGTTATATTCCAAGCCCATCCATACCTTAGTGTAGAAGCTACTAGACATTATGTTATCCTCATTGTGTTTCCACAATACTGAAATTTTTTTCCTTCTGGCTGCTTACAACATTTCCTCCTTGACTGGGAACTCTGGAATTTGGCTACAATATTCCTAGAAGTTTTCCTTTTGGGATCTTTTTCAAGAGGTGATCGGCAGATTATTCAATTTTTATTTTATCCTCTGGTTCTAGAATATCAGGACAATTTTCCTTGATAATTTCTTGGAGGATGATGTCTAGACTCATTTTTTAATCATGGCTTTCATGTAGTCCAATAGTTTTAAAATTCTCTCTCCTGGATCTATTTTCAAGATCATTTGTTTTTCCAATGAGATATTTCACATTGTCTTCTATTTTGTCATTCTTTTGGTTATGTTTTATAATTTCTTTATTTCTATTAGAGTCATTAGCTTCCATTTGGTCCATTTTAATTTTTAAGGTGGTATTTTCTTCAATGATCTTTTAGACCTCTTTTGCCATTTGGCCCATCATGCTTTTTAAGGCATTCTTCTCCTCATAGGCTTTTTGTAGCTCTTTTGCCATTTGGGTTAGTCTATTTTTAAGGTATTATTTTCTTCAGTATTTTAGGCCGTCCTTTAGTAAGCTGTTGAATCTTTTTTTCATGATTTTCTTGCATCATTCTCATTTCTCTTCCCAGTTTTTCTTCTGCTTCTCTTACTTGATTTTCCAAATCCTTTTTGAGCTCTTTCATGGCCTGGGACCAATTCATATTTTCTTGGAGGCCTTTGATGTAGGGTCTTTGACTTCTATGTCTTCTTCTGGCTAAATATTTTGATCTTCTTTGTCACCAAAGTAATATACTATAGTCTGAGATCTTTTATACTGTCTGTTCATTTCCCCAGCCAATTATTTGACTTTTGAGCTCTTTCTCAGGGTATGACTGCTTCCAGAGTGGAAAGTGCTCTGTCAGGGGTGGAGCCAAGATGGCAGCTGGAAAGCAGGGACTTGCCTAGGGCTCTCCCCCAGGACCCTCAAACACCGATAAAAAATGGCTCTGAACAAATTGTAGAACTGCAGAACCCATGAAATAGCAGAGGGAAGCAGGGCTTCAGCCTAGGACAGCCTGGATGGTTGCTGGGTAAGGTCTATCGTGCATGGAGCTGGGAATGGAGCAGAGCAGAGCCCAACATCCTGACCAACCAGACTGGGAGCCGGGTGGAACAGGCCCTAGTGCCCTGAATCAGTGAGCTGTGGCACTTATCAGACTTCTCACCCCACGAACACCAAAGACAACAGAGAAGGTTAGTGGGAAAAGCTGTGGGGGACAGAGTGAAGGGAGTTCGAGGTTTGGTCACCACCCCGGGGTGGCAGAGGTGGTGCAGCTACAGAACTACAGCCGCAGGTGCTTCTGGACCCAGGCCCACCTGGTGGGAAGAATTAAGTGGCAGATTAGAGTGGGTGTGCAGAGCCTGCTTCAGATCTGAGTCCAGTCTGGGTTGGTGGTTCTTGGGGGAGGAGGAGCTCTGGTGTGGCAGAGCTTGCTGAGTAGAAATAGCTCTGAAAACAACAGTGCATCCCCTGAAGCTTGGAACAAAGTACTCTCTACTCTACAAGCAATCGTACCCTGACAAAAAAACTCAAGGGTCAAGTAATTGGCTGGGAATATGGCCAGGCAGAGAAAACAGATTCAGATTCAGACTCAGACTTTGGAATCTGTCTCTGGTGACAAACAAGACGAGAACATACAGCCAGAAGAAGTCAACGAAGTCAAAGAGCCTACATCAAAAGACTTCAAGTAAAACATGAACTGGTCTCAGGCCATGGAAGAGCTCAAAAAGGAATTGGAAAAGCAAGTTAGAGAAGCAGAGGAAAAATTGGGAAGAGAAATGAGAGTGATGTGAGAAAACCATGAAAAAAAGTCAATGACTTGCTAAAGGAGACCCAAAAAAATACTGAAGAAAATAACACCTTAAAAATTAGACTAATTCAAATTGCAAAAGAGCTCCAAAAACCCAATGAGGAAAAGAATGCCTTGAAAGGTAGAATTAGACAAATGGAAAAGGAGGTCCAAAAGGCCACTGAAGAAAATATAACCTTAAAAATTAGACTGGAGCAAGTGGATGCTAGTGATGTTATGAGAAATCAAGATATTATAAAACAGAAACAAATGAATGAAAAAGTGGAAGGCAATGGGAAATATCTCATTGGAAAAACCACTGACCTGGAAAATAGATCCAGGAGAGATAATTTAAAAATTATTGGACTTCCTGAAAGCCATGATCAAAAAAAGAGCCTAGACATCATCTTTCAAGAAATTACCAAGGATAACTGCCCTGATATTCTAGAACCAGAGAGTAAAATAGAAATTGAAAGAATCCACAGATTGCCTCCTGAAAAGATCCCAAAAAGAAAACTCCTAGGAATATTGTCGCCAAATTTCAGAGCTCTCAGATCAAGGAGAAAATACTGCAAGCAGTCAGAAAGAAACTATTTGAGTATTGTGTAAACACAACCAGAATAACACAAGATCTAGCAACTTCTACATTAAAGGATCAAAGGACTTGGAATATGATATTCTGGAGGTCAATAGAGCTAGATTAAAACCAAGAACCATCTACCCACCAAAACTGAGTATGATGCTCCAAGGCAAACTATGGATTTTCAATAAAATAGAGGAGTTTCAAGCTTTCTCAGTGAAAAGACAAGAGCTGAATAGAAAAGTTGACTTTCAAACACAAAAATCAAGAGAAGCATGAAAATGTAAAGAAGAAAGAGAAATCATAAGGGACTAACTAAAGTTGAACTATTTTGTTTACATTCCTACATGGAAAGATGATATGTATGATTCATGAGACCTCAGTATTAAGGTAACTAAAGGGAATATGCATATATATATATATATATATATATGTGTGTGTGTGTGTGTGTGTGTGTGTATGTGTGTGTATGTATATATATATATATACATATATATATATGTGTGTGTATGTATATATATATATACATATATATATATATGTGTGTGTGTATGTATATACATACACACACACACACACACACACACACATATATATATAGACAGAGGGCATGTGGTGAGTTGAATATGATGGGATGATAGCTAAAAAAATAAAATCAAATTAAGGGATGAGAAAGCAACATATTGAGAGAGGGAGAAAGGGAGAGATAGAATTGTGTAAATTATCTTGCATAAAAGTGGCAAGAAAAAGCAGTTCTATTGGAAGGCAAGAGGGGGCAGGTGAGGGGGAATGAGTGAATCTTGCTCTCATCAGATTTGACCTGAGGGGGGAAAAACTTACACACTCAATTGGATATCTTACCCCACAGGAAAGAAGGAGGAAGGAGATAAAAATGGGGGGACAATAGAAGGGAAGGCGGATGGGGGAGGAGGTAATCAAAAGCAAACACTTTTGAAAAGTAACAGGATCAAGGGAGAAAATTGAATAAAGAGGGACAGGATAGAAAGGAGCAGAATACAGGTAATCTTTCACAACTTGAGTGTTGTGGAAGAGTTTTGCATAATGATACACATGTGGCTTATGTTGAATTGCTTGCCTTCTTAGGGAGGGTGGGTGGGGAGGGAAGAGGGGAGAGAATTTGGAACTCAAAGTTTTAAAAGAAGATGTTCAAAAAAAGTTTTTTCATGCAACTAGGAAATAAGATATACAGGCAATGGGGCACAAACAACTATCTTGCCCTACAAGAAAGTAAGGGAAAAGGGGATGGGGATGGGGAGGGGGGTGACAGAAGGGAG
Organism: Trichosurus vulpecula; assembly: GCF_011100635.1. Taxonomy (NCBI): domain Eukaryota; kingdom Metazoa; phylum Chordata; class Mammalia; order Diprotodontia; family Phalangeridae; genus Trichosurus; species Trichosurus vulpecula. The sequence continues at coordinate 453,746,663 of NC_050573.1, read as the reverse complement.
GGCTGACTGGGGAATGGGATAATCAGAATATATGCCATCTTGGAGTGGGGGCAGGGTAGAAATGGGGAGAAAATTTGTAATTCAAACTCTTGTGAAAATTAATGCTGAAAACTAAAAATATTCAATAAATAAAAAAAAGATAGAAAGGGAAGGAAGGGGATAGGCATTCATGCATTCATGTGGCACCTACTATGTCCCCAGGCACTATACTAAGCCCTTTACAAATGTGGAGAAGTTTCAAGGGTGACAACTTGTTTAGAAAAGAAGAGATGGATGGTTTGGGAACTCTTTAAATAAAGGTTCTTAGAGGAGCCAAACAATTGGTAATAGAAGCCTAAGGGGCTGAGATATATATTCCATGGTGGAAGTAATCTTTCAGGATGAAGAAATTACTAGAGCATGGTATGATTCTCAATTTTGGTCAGTGAAATTTGAGGAATCATAGTAAATATTACTGGGTGGGAGAAATGATTAAATATTATCTCATTTTAAAAAAGACATTTTAAATTTATCTTTATATTCAATTTTATCTTCACTTCCTAATTTTCCACTCCCCTCACCCACTGAGGAGGCAAGAAAAATAAAAACTAGAAAAGGAAAAGGACCTACATCTGCAAAAAATATTAATAACAGCCCTTTGTGTGATGGCAAACATTGGAATTTGAAAAAAAAATGAAAAAGAAAAAAAAAAAAAGAAAGAGCTCTGTCCCAAGCTTCAGGGGTTTTGAGCTGCTGTTTTCAGAGCTCTTTCTACTCCATTGTCACCACAAGCTCTGTCACAGCAGTGTCCCTCCTCCCCCAAGAACTGCCAACCAAGATTGCATCCGAGATTCAAGAAGGGCAAAGCAAGATCTGCACTCCCACTCTGATCTGCTGCCTGATTCCTCCCACTGTGTGAGCCAGGCACTCTGGAAGCAGCTGACATTGGAGCTCCACCACCACACCACCTCCACCACCCCCAGGGCTGGTGGCTGGACAGCTCTCTAACCCAATTGAGCAGTTTACCCACTAACTTTTTCTGTTGTTTTTGGTGTTTGTGGGTTGAGAAGTCTGGTGCCTGCCACAGCTCAATGATTCATGGCCCTAAGGCCTGCTCTGTTCAACTCCTGGTCTGGTCTGTCCCAGCATGGCCCATGCTGGGCTGTGCTCTGATCCCATCACCATGCGATAGACCCTTCTCAGAGACCATCCAGGCTCTCCTGGGCTGGAGACCTACTTCCCTCTGCTATTTTGTGGATTCTGCAGCTCTAGAATTTGTTCAGAGACATTTTTACAGGTGTTTGGAGGGATTTGGGGCACAGCTTAAGCAAGTCCCTGCTTTCCAGCTGCCATCTTGCCTCTACCCCTCCCCCCATTCAACTTTTTAAGAAGTTGTTGTCTTCAGTGAATTTTTGTCCATCTTTTTCCATTTTTTTGTTAGCTTCTTTACCACAGTGTTTTTTCATGATTCTTTTGCATCACTCTCAAATTTCTTTTTCCAATTTTTCTTTCACCTCTCTTATTTGATTTCAAAAACCATTTTTGGGGTCTTTCAGTATTTCTTTTTGGTGGGAGTGGGGGAAGGTACAGAGATCAATTCACATTTTTCTTTAAAGCTTTACCTGTAGATATTTTGATGTTTTTGTCCCCCTTAAAGTGTGTATTTTGATCTTCCCTGTCACCATAATAACTGTGTGTAGTCAGATTCTTTTTTGCTATTTGCTCATTTTCCCACCCTACTTCATGACCTTTCAGTTTATGTTAAAGTTGGGCTTTTTTTCTGGGTGGTAGGGCAAGGCCCCAAGCTTCAGGTTTCTTTGTAATACTGTTTTCAGAGGTAATTCTGGGGGCCAGTAAGCTTTCAGTTCTTCCAAGGTGGTATGATCTAAAGAGAAGTGTGGACACTGTTCTCTTGGCCTGTGCTCTGTGAGTGACCACAAGCACTCTTTTCCACCCAGGATCTGTGAGCAGCATCTCTGCTTCTCTTTGGTCTTATGCTCTGGTGTGCTAGTGCTTCTCCTTACCCTGTAACTCCAACCCAGACCTTTTATCAGAATTCCCATATGGGCAATGCAACATAGTCCTGTGCCCACTGCCAGCAAATGTCCAGTGTAATCTTCTTCTGACCAGTTGTCTGGCCCCTACTTGTCTGTGGGCTGAGAGCTCAGGAAGTCACTGCTGCTGATTCATTTGTCCTCAAGGCTTATACTGGATTTCTGAGGCAGGACCTCTCTGCTGCTTTGTGTAGGGTCACAAAGATCTCACTGCTGGCTTGCCTGAGCACTGAATGCAGTACTCGGAACTCCATTCTCATTCTAATGAGACAGATCTTTCCTGTTGAACTTTCAGGTTGTCTTAGGCTGGAAAATTGTTTACCCCCTCCCCTTTATTGTTCTCCTGCTCTAAAATTCATTTTAAGTTGTTATTTTAAAGTTGTTTGGAAAGGAATTTGTGAGAGCTCAGCTGAGTTCCTCTCTTTAATTTAGCATCTTGGTTCCTTTCCCAAGATATTCTCTTAAAGCTAGTGTTTATTGTTTGGTGTCACAGTAAATTTTATCTCATAAATGTTACAAGCAATAGGTGGAACTATTAAGGGTCTGAGGACTAGGAATAGAATATGACAGAGGAAGAGTGGACCTTTAGAGACAATTCTTTGCTTCTTAAATGAGTAATTGATAAGTTTGTGGTAAGTAAGAAACAACAACAGGATTTAGCTCCAATTAGAAGTTGACTGTAAAGACTCTATGGATCTAGGTGTTAATGCATAGATCCCCATGGAGTGATTACTACATTTGTGGACATGGAGGATAAACCCTAATGGATGCTGTAATATGTTACTGGAATACTTTTGAGTCCCCAGAAACATCCACATGGAAGAAGAAAGTACTTGGGGAGAAACCAGTCAGCCAGATCTCAGGCATGAAGATAATTAGTGGTAAGTGATATAAACTGCTTGTGATTGTATGTGACTCATGGTGGTGGGAGGGACAAGCAAATGAGAGTCTAGGGGAATGAGAAGAAAGATACAGCAAGAAGGAGTTAAATATATTTTTAAAACTTTTTTTAAAAACTTTTGCAGGGCTTCTAAAACTGGGCACTGTGAGCTTTTTTTTTTTTTATAAAAATGGTAAATTTATTTTGGTATGATTAATTTCCTTTGTAATCTTACGCATTGTATTTTATGCACTTTAAAACATTATTCTGAGGAAAACTCCAAAAGGATATTACGAAAGGGGGTCCATGGCACAAAAAGTCTAAAATGTTTTGATGTATTTATAGGGGTTAGAAAGCAAAGATATTTGGTAGTAAAATTTTTATGAACTGGTATAAAATTGCCACAGACCATGGATACATAGTCCTGAAATGCTTATGTAGTCTAACCTAATGTACATGCTTCTTAACACTTAATCTTTTTTTTTGAACTGGATTTAGGCTTTTATAGGTTAAAAAAAGTACCCCTATCCCTTGGCAGAACTTCTCTGTACCTTATATTCTTTGAGGTCCTGAAAGCTGGTGTGTGATAGAGTTAGGCCATAAACCAAAGTCTTCTTGACTTTATCCACCACTTTATCCAACCCTTAACATGTTATAAATAGGTTACAATGTACATGCTTTTTGTGTAAAACATAAAACACACATGTACATAAATTGTTTTAGATAGGTATATGAAACAAAGGAAGAAAGAGAGAAAGAAAGAAGGAAATAAAGGAAAATAATGTCTATGTGTTCACATTAGCTAACAATTCTGTTCAGACACCTATGGGGGTTTAAATTAACCGATCAAGCATGAAAATACAAGATCCAGATCACCGACAACACCACTAGAGATACTTAACAAATGAAATTGACTGAAACAATCTAAAAAATATAACCAATGGTTATAATGTCTTAGTCAAGAAACAGAAAACCACAGGACCATAAGATGTATTGTCTTCATTGTTTCCTGGTGAATATAAAGGATGTAGAAAGGAAAATTAAATAATTTGGGAAGTGAATAGTTGTTGAAAATGATGTACAAGAATAGGAGTTGTATTTCTGGACCACAGTTCAAAACATAAAGGTAATAAACTTTAGGCATGGAATGTAGTATACCTAACAAGGGTTCTTTGAAGCATCAGGCCAGTGGGCCTGCTTTCTGCATAGTATAGACCACTTAAGAGGAAGAGTTGAGGAAGCAGTTCACTAGCTTGTAACATAGGTATGAAATAGTAGGAATTGAAGCATTCAGTTACTCAGATATCAACCTGATCTCTCTCTGCATTTTTCTCTAAAAAAGTATAACATCTAATGGCTTCTTGTTTTGGATTAATATTAATTCTGTTCTTAAAAAGGTGAAGGAACCAACGAGGAACATCTGATTCTCATTAACAGGGAAGAATTGTTTCTTGGAGCAGAAATGAAAAGAATCTTGGGGGAAAGTGATTTTACCTTCCTAGAGCTCATAAAAAGGAAAAGAAAGCTAGGCACACACTTCTATGCATTCATGAGTTTGTGAAAACAAACTTCACATGGTTCAAAGAAAGATAGATGAGATCTCATGGATTCCAATTTTTTGGGGAGTGACAGCACATGGTAAGTGAGAAGTTTTTAAGACTGAAATCTGGGGTGGCAGAGGTGGGAAGGGGAGGGGTGGCCGAGATGACAGAGAAAAGGCAGTGACTCACCTGAACTCTCCCCCAAACCCCTCTGAACACCTTTAAATAATGCCATAAAACAATTCTTGTACAGCAGAATAAATTTTGAAATAATTTTGCAGCCAAAAACAACTTAGGTCAATAGGAAAGTCTATTGTGCCTGGGTTAGAGTAGAGCCCAGTTCAGTGTGGGCTGGGCCAGCAAAACCCCAGCCCCAGCAAACCAGGAGAAGACCTTGGGAGCCATTAAATAGGCAGCTGCTTCCAGAACTCTCAGCCCACAGAAAGTAAGCAGGTCAAACAACTGGTCAGAAAGAGATTACAGAGGTCTCTTTTCAATCACTGAAGCAGGACTTTCTTGCTTTGTCCATACTTGGATCTAGGCTGAAGTCCTAGATGTCAGTCCCAGGGAAAGAAGGAACACTAGAACATTGGAGCTTGAGGCCAAAGTGGAGCAGGGACCCTTGTCACAGTTCTGGAGTAGTAAAAGAGTGCTTATGGTCACTCACAGACCAGAGCACAGGCCAGGAGATCAGTAAATACACCTTTCTTTAGATCACACCACCTTGGAAGAATTGAAAACTTACAGGTCCCTAAATATCTCTGAAAACAGCAGCACAAACCCCCTGAAACCTGGGAGAGTGCACCTTACACCCTGGAAGCAGAGCCCTACTTTGACAAAGAATTAAAAGTCAAGAAATAGGCTGGGAAAATAAGCAAACAACAGAAAAAAATTCTGACCTTTGAAAGTTATTATGGGGGCAGCTAGGTGGCACAGTGAGTAGAGCACTGGCCCTGTAGTCAGGAGGACCTGAGTTCAAATCTGGGCTCAAATGCTTGGCACAATTACTAGTGGTGTGACCTTGGGCAAGTCACTTAACCCCAGTTGCTCTGCCTTCCCTCCTTCAAAAAAATTAAAATAAAAAAAAAGTTACTTTGATGACAAGGAAGATCAAAACACACATTCAGAAGAAGATAATAAAGTCAAAGCTCCTACATCCAAAGCCTCCAAGAAAAATATGAACTGGCTTCAGGCCATGGAAGAGCTCAAAAAGAAGTCTGAAAATCAAGTAAGAGAGGTGGAAGAAAAATTGTGAAGAGAAATGAGAGTGATGCAAGAAAATCATGAAAAACAAGGCAACAGCTTGGTAAAGGAGACACAAAAAATACTGAAGAAAATAACACCTTAAAAACAGAATAGGCCAAATGGTAAAAGAGGTGAAGAAACCCAATGAGAATAAGAATGCTTAGAAAGCAGAATTGACCAAATGAAAAAAGAGGCACAAAAATTCACTGAAGAAAAGAAAAATCTCTTAAAACATAGAATTGGCCAAATGGAAAAGGAGGTACCAAAATCACTGAAGAAAATAATGCCTTAAAAATCAGAATGGAGTGAATGGAAGCCAATGACTTTATGAAAATCAAGAAACAATTACACAAAACCAAAAGAAAGAAAAAAAAATAGAAGACAATGTGAAGTATCTCATTGGAAAAACAACTGACCTGGAAAATAGATCCAGGAGAGATAATTTAAAAATTATCGGACTACCTGAAATCCATGATCAAAAAAAAAATAGCCTAGACATCATCTTTCAAGAAATTATCAAGGAAAACTTCCCTGTTGTTCTAGAACCGGAGGGTAAAATACTAATTGAAAGAATCCACCAATTACCTCCTGAAAGAGATCCCAAAATGAAAACTCCCAGGAATATTGTAGCCAAATTCCAGCATTCCCATGTCAGGGAAAATACATCGCCAGCAGCCAGAAAGAAACAATTCAAGTATTGTGGGACCACAGTTAGGATAACACAAGATTTAGCTACTTCTACATTCAAGTATCTGAGATATTGGAGTCTGCTATTCTGGAATGCAAAGAAGCTAGGATTAGAGCCAAGAATCACCTAATCAGAAAAACTAAGTGTAATCCTCCAGGGGTAAAAATGGATATTCAGTGAAATAGAGGACTTCCAAGCATTCTTGATGAAAGGATCAGAGCTGAATAGAAAATTTGGCTTTTAAATACAAGACTCAAGAGAAACATGAAAAGGTAAGCAGAAAAAGGAAATCATAAGGGACTTGATAAGGTTAAATTATTTACATTCCTACATCAGAAGATGATATTTGTAACTCATAAGAGTTTTCTCATTATTAGGGCAGTTAGAAGGAGTATATATACACAGAGGGCAGAGGTGTAAGTAGAAATATCAAGAGATAATATCTAAAAAAATAAAAGTACAGGGTGAGAGAGGAATGTACTGGAAGAAAGGGAAAGAGAGAGGTAGAATAGGGCAAATTATCTCACATAAAAGAGGCAAGAAAAAGCTTTTATAGTGGAGGGGAAAATGGGGTAATTGAGGGGGATTGAGTGAACCTTGCTCTCCTTAGAACTGGCTCAAAGAGAGAATAACATACATATTCGACTGGGTATAGAAATCTATTTTACTCTGCAGGAAAATAGAAAGGAAAGGAGATAAGAAAAGGGGGTATGTGACAGAAAGGAGGGCAGATTGGGGGTTTAGTCAGAAACAAAATACTTTTGAGGAAGGACAGGATGAAAGGAGAGCAAAAATAGAATAAATCAAGTGGGGGGAATAGGATAGAAGGAAATACAGTTAGCAAGATCAACTGTAAAATAATTTTGAAGCAAGTTTCTCTGCCTCATTTCTCAAATATACAGAGACCTGAGTCAAATTTATAAAAGTAAGAGCCATTCCCCAATGATAAATGATCAAAAGATATGAACAATTTTACATGAAGTAATCAAAGCTATCTATAGACAGTTGAAAAAATTGCTCTACCTCACTATTGATTGCAGAAATGCAAATTAAAACAATTCTTAGGTACTACCTCATATTTGTTAGATTGGCCAGTAGGACAGAAAAGGTAAATGGCAAATGTTGGAGGGGATGTGGGAAAAATGAGACATTAATTCACTGTTGCTGGAGTTGTGAAGCCCTTCTGTATAGCAATTTTGAACTATGCCCAAAGGGCTATAAAACCATGTGTAGCCTTTGACCTAGCAATACCACTATAAGGTTGTATTGGTAAGTAAAATGGGCTCCTTAGCACTTAGTTCAACAAGTGCCCTTGAAGAGTTTGGCTTTTGTTTGCTTTGAGTAATTCAGTGTATTTCATTGAATCTTACTACGTGCTAACTAAGCGCCAGGCCCAAACCCCTATTAGGTGTCAAACCTATGTGGGTGTGGATTGGCAACTAAGGTGGGGCCCAAGGTGGGGCTAACTCCAGGAAGGGCCTAGTTTACATGTCTGGGACAGCAGAGGCTTTTAGACCACGTGGGTTTAAGTCGCCTCTTTGTGACAATTGTAGGTCATGTGGGTGAGTAGTATGTGTGACTCACCCCTGACACTGAAAAAGATATAAAACCAGGGGTTGGCCTTCTCTTCCTTGGAGCTCTTACCTACAGCAGTGGTGGCACGTGACTCTGGGCCAGCCCTTGCTCTGAGCTCCCGGGCTGAACCTAGATGTTGGTAACTACGAATCTGTATTTGGTCTGTCTGTTGATGTTTGTAATTTGCTCTGAAGTTCAGTGTGCTGGTCTCTTCCCCTGAACTAAGTGAATGATATTTGTATGCTGAATTAAAGTAAGCTTGTCAACCCCTTCACCTTGCTTTCCTTAGTTAAGCAGATCAAAAGAACCTGTGCTGTTGTCAGCTTTCTGGGTGCTGGCTGTGGGTGGATCTTACACCCCCACAGAAGCTGCTAGCCAGGTTGCTGAAACAAAGGTCTGTATCCAAAAAGAGATAGAAAACAAAAAGGAGAAAAGAACTATATGCACAAAAATATTCATAGCAGCTCTTTTCTGGGGGCAATGAATTGGAAATTGAGGGGATGCCCATCAATTGAGGAATGGCTAAACAAATTGTGCTATGTGACCACAATGGAATACTATTATGGTATAAGAAATGATGAGCAAGGTGATCTCAGAAAAATCTGGAAATACATGAGCTGATGCAAAGTAAAATTTACTGATTACAAAGTAACAGTAATATTGTAAGATGATCAGCTGTGAATGACTTAGCTATTCTTAGGCAATACAATGATCCAAGACAACTCTAAAGGACTTATGAAAAAATGCATCCATCCCCAGAGAAAGAACTGGTGGTTTCTGAATACAGACTGAAACATACTTTCTTACTTTATTTTTCTTGAGGTTTTTTTGTCTATGTTTTCTTTAACAACATGACCAATATGGAAATGCTTTGCATGACTTTATATACGTATAACCTATATTGAATTATTTGTTTTCTCAATGAGAGGAGGTGAGGAAGGAGGAAGAGAGAGAATTAGGAACTCAAAGTCTTAAAAACAAATGTTAAGAGTTGTTTTTACATGTAACTAGGGAAAATAAAATTCTAAATAAATTAAAAAAGAAAAAATTATTATAGATACATAAAAGACAATTTAAATGAAAAATAAAAAAAGAAAAATAAGCAATATCTAAGGATAGCAATTTGGATGCATGCGGAAATTGGCAATCAACTTTGATTTTTCAAAGCTTTATATAGCAAATGGATGCAAAAACTATGAACACGAGAGCTTGGCATGGTGCTCTAAAAATAACATCAGCAATGCTAAAGTTCAGAATGAATTTAGGCTGGCAAGGGAAGATAAGGATACCAAAAAATCAGGGGGTTGTATTCATTTGGCTTTATGGGGAACAAAGGACTACCAAAGAAGGGAAAGTATTGGATTGGATAGGATAATGACAATAAAGAGAAGACAAAAACATTTAATTTGGAGTTTGAGTGTGTTTTCTTTCTCAAAGAGAGAAAACTTCGAACTGGAAATGATTGAATCAAAATGGCTATCTGAAAGCTGGCCTCTAAAGTGAGCAAGGAAAAATTAAGATAGCGCATAGTTGTCTGGATGAATTCATGTCATCTGGCTCTGAAGAATTGCATCCTTGGGTATTGACAAAAATGGCAGATGTGATTGTGGAGCCTCTGTCAGTGATGTTTTAAACATCATGGAAAATGTGAGAGATACTATAGGACTGGAGAAGGGCTAATGTAAGCTTAATTTTCAAGAGAAGGAAAGAGAAAAGATTCTGCAAACTCTAGTCCAGAGAACTAAACTGATTCTTATATAAACCATATGAAATGGATTATTAAAGTTAGTAACCATGTAGCAAAGGAATCAGTGATCATAACTACATTTATAACATATTAACCTTTTTTTGACAAGATTACAAGTTTGCAAATAAGTCAAATGCTGGATGTAGTTGTCCTCGGTTTTAACAAAGCATTTGATGAAGTATTTCATGCTATTCTTGTGGCAAAGTGAGAGAGGTATAGTCTCAATAGGAACACAATCAAGTAGTTTTCTGGTTGTTGTGTTTGTCCTTCATTTTCAAAGAGGACCATGACATCAGGGAAATGATGACATGGTTTGCAGTTGACTGTGATTTGAGTGAGGGGGTGCTGTGCAAGGTCACCAGCCTCACTTTCTCCTTCAGAGCCATCTGGATCCAGTGACTAGGTATTCATCAGGATGACTGGAGATGGCACTCTGAAGCTTATAGATTGGACCACAGTAGGTCCTTGCTCAAACTCCACTTAATGGATGTATTTTAAGCCCTTCTGCCTTAGAGTGAATGCCGATAGTAATTGTTTCCCTTTGGAACAGCAACCCTGAGGGTCTTCCTCTCCCAGTTTAATTTTTTTTTAATCTTTTTTTTCTGTACAGGGCCATCCCTTTACTCATTTTTTAAAAAAGTCTATTCACTTTAGTTGAGTACGTGTAAAGGCCTTAGCCTAAAAGGGCCAGAGTTGTCTGGTATTGATGGTTCAGTATCAGCTTGCAGGATGTTGCCAGTGCAATGCCCCAGGGATCTATGATTGTAGCTGTCTGCTCTATAATATCAGTAACTTTGAGCGAAGCGTAGTCATCAAATAGGTACAAGACACAAAGGGTAGGGGGAAGAGTAGCACACTGGATAGATGACAGATTTAGGATATGAAAAGATCTTGACGGGCAAAGGCGTTAGGTGTAAAATCTTATACTTGAGTTCACAAAATCAAGCACAGGATGGGGCAAACCTGTTTAGGCAGCAGTTTGTCTGTAAAAATATGGAACGTTTATTAGAATTTAAACTCAATAATAGCCAGTTGTATTATGTGGAATCCATAAACAAACAAACAAACAAAAAGATATAATCATGGATACATTAAAAGATTCTTAATCAGGAATAAGTAGGTGATCACTGTCTATTGGAACTCTTACCCAGTCATGCAATCTATGTCCTAGTACAGCCATACTCCTTTTTTAATGGTGTAGTTTGAGAAAGTACCCAGAGGAGGTCAACCAGAATAATGAAAGGATCCGAGTCCATGTAATGTGAGGATAAGTAGAAGGACCTAGGAACATTTAGCCTGGAGAATAGACTGTGGCCCAACTTCATAGCTGTATTCAAGTATTTGAAAGGCTACCATGTAGAAGAGAGATTAGATCTATTCTGTCGGGATCCAGAAGACAAAAACAGAAGTAATGAGTAGAAGGGGCAAAGGGGAAAATTTAAACTTGATTTCAGTGGGAAAGAGCCTAATATTTATAGCTCTCCAAAAGTAGAATGGGATGTCCCTGGAATCAGTGGCTCCCTCTCACTGGAGGACTTTATGTAGAGGCTGGATGTCTGCTTGTCAGATTTGACATAGCAGTGATTCCCTTCAAGTATAGATTGGTTTAAGATCACTTTGGTTCCTTCTAAATCTAAAATTTGGTAATTCTGTTATTTCTGTTTTATTACTTCCATTGTGGCCCTTGATTTAAACAAACAAACAAAAATAGCACTGTCAGATTATAGTCTGTTTTTGTTACCTACAGGATATATTTTCTGCTGCTTGTGTTGGCATAATCAGGTTTTCCTTTCCAGAGGCAAAAGCTTTATTGTCCCAAGCATTGTCCTTGTTTAATTTTATCCTGGTTTTCTCAAATTTTCTTCTTAAATTTACCAAAATTTTCAATAATTTAAAATTCTGAACCTATGCTCATCTGAGCTTAATTCCCCACCTGGATGGCATTTGTTTATTAATATTCATTTTTGTTTGTTTGTTTCTTGGCAGGGCAATTGGGGTTAAGTGACTTGCCCGTGGTCACACAGCTAGTACATGTGTCAAGTGTCTGAGGCTGGATTTGAACTCAGATCCTCCTGACTCCAGGGCCAGTGCTCTGCTCACTGTACCATCTACCTGCCTCAATATTCCTTTCTTCTTATGTTGAATTCCTTGTATGTTTGAGTGAGGGCAGAAGAAGGAAAAAAAAAGAGAAGAAATACTGCAATAATAAGATGAAAGGGGAAAAAGTGAATTTGGATCTGCATATCTTCTAGATTTTCCAGTTTACATGATTAACTTTAGCATTAATTGCCAGTTTCTGAGTTCTACTATTGAATATTATGTCACAACACTTGCAAATCTAGGTTTGTTATCTAATATATTTTCCCATATTCCTTAGTTTAGGAAAGAGAAATAAATCCATGTTAATGTCTCCCTACTTATACATGGTGGCTACTTTTAACTTTAGAAAAGAATGCCCCATTAATAATTTGAAACCTCTAAGAGGCTATCTGAAGGTGATAAAGTCAACTAACTGATACTAGTAGCATCTCCTACTTAGTACTCCACATCTTATAAAAAGAGGAGTTTCATATGCTCAGCTTTTCTCACATTATGGCTTTTCCATACTTCTATTTCTATTACTGTCAATTAATTTTAGATACATAGATCATGTACTTCAATGATGAAAAAAATCCTAACAATTACAAATGTGTGGATTTCCTTGGGGGGAAAATGATCTTTCCCTAGTAATTAATATCTCTTTTATGAAGACTGTGTTTACCAGTACAAATCACAACATACATTTGCCTAATGGAATTTAAAAAAGTGTCAAAATACTGCTGAGTCTAGGAGAAATGCATGTCAAGGCAGTTAGAGCTCAGTGAAGAAGTTTTCTCCCCCCACCCTCAGCCTCCTTCTCTCTTCCTGGCCAAATTCTACTGACTCCTCTAGAATTAGCTCACATGTTGCTTCCTCCTCAAAACATTTCCTTACCATCCTGGCCTCAAATGATCATTTCTTCCTCTCAAATCTTATAGCAAATACTGGCCAAACAGTTTATTAGACAATTAATCCTGTAGTGCTCCATTGGAGCTGACATTTATACCTCCTTATGGCTTACAAAGCACTTTACATACAATATCCTATTTGATTCTCACAACAGTCCTTTGAGATGGATAGTAAAAGAATTATCCCTACTTTATAGAAAAAAAGATCATAGGATTTTAGAATTATAGAGGCTACGGCTAGAAGTGATTTCAGAGCTTACATGGTGCAACACTTTCAAGTCATAGTTAAGTGAACTGAAGTCCAGGGAAAGGAAATGATTCTTTCTGAGATCATTGAAGTAAGTACTTAAACCTAGGTCTTCTGCCTGGTGCTGAGGCTCAGTCATCTCTAGTCAGTTGCTTGAGTCTTGATTTTGTGACAGACTGGGGATTTGTTAATTGGGTTGTTTTGTAATTCATGTTTATCATCATCACCATTAATATTATTATTATTTTATTTTTTCATGCTATCCTGGAAAATTATTTCATAATAAATTTGAGCTGAGGTCAATTCCTATACACATTAGAATTTCAGTAGCAAAGTGCTACAAAGTCAGCTGACCAATCCAGTGTCCTAGAAAAGCACATTCAGGAACCTCTAGTAACTGAGGCCTGAGCATCATAGTTGGATATGGCAATCAGGCAGTTTACTATAATAGTCAGTCACAAGAATAACAGAGGGTTAGGACCTTGACTCCAGCAAGTATGAAGGTCAAGGAGGATTTTTCAGTGACCTTCAGCAATTAATAATAATAGCTAGCATGTATATCGCACTTTAATTTTTGTAAAACATTTTAAATACTACCTCATTTTATCCTTATGGCAATCCTGTGAAGTAGGTGCTGTTTTTAAATCCTCTTTTTGCAGTTGAGGACACTGGGGCTCAAAGAAGTTAAATGATTAATTCAGGGCCACCCAGTTAATAAGGATCTGAGGCTAGATTTGAACTCAGGTCTTTCTGGCTCCAGGTTTAGTAATCTCCTCACTGGGCCACTTAGATGCCTCATAGAATATCATAGAGTGGGCTAAGGAGAACCTGAGAGGGTGGTAGAAAATGTTCCTTACCCTTCAGGTTTTGAGGAAGAATGAAAAATTTCTAGAACGAGTGAAATACTTGGAAATAGATCACAAACTATATGAAAAGGTACAGGACAATTCTAACCTGTGTCAGGAGGTTGAAGAGTAGAAGAAGAATGTTACATGGAGAGGAAAGGAAGATGGACCATTGAAAACCTTTGGAACTAAGAAATAGATCTGACATTATTCTAGTAGTAGATGAAGCTAGATTGTCTGATGAAGGGCAGGGATGAAGAGTACTGTTTTCTAAGGAATGCTAATATGGATATACCAGTTGAGATGTGGTCTAAAGAAGAAGAGATGAGAGTAACTTGGCCCAGCAAGGCTAGGAATGGGAGCACTAAAGCTAGCAATGCATATCAGCAACATAAAAGGCTTTGTTTAATTGTCAGAGGAAAATCAAAATATGGAATGGGTCTGATAGTTGGAGTGGATGGGAGACTGATAATGTATAATAGAGAAAAGGCAGTGCTCCTCACCTTTTATTTTGATTCTGCTTTTTTTTAGGGATTGCAATAGGAACTAGGTCTATATTTTCCACTGATCGAGGTAATGAGATAAAGTCAATGGAGAGATAGCTTCAGAGCCAGGATGTCCTAGGTTCAAGTTCTGACTCTGACATACTGGCTGTGGGATGGTAGGCAAGTTGGTTAGCCTCTCAATGCTTAGTTGAAAAGAAGGTGCTAATCTGTGTTGGGAAAGGGAGCTCTCTTAGCTGAGAGTTTCCTGGATGCCAATGAAATCACAAGTCCATCACCTATTGCTATCTCTTTTTGAATAAGTAGAAGCCCAAGATAAAGGAGGAAATAGATAAAGAGAACCCATAGTTGTTTTTAATGATTTCACATCTCTAGGCTTAGAGAAATTACTTAAATACCTAAAAAAATATGACTTCTGAGCTGCTGTCCATATGAGATCTTTGAAATATTATGAGAAATGAGAGAGTAATAGACCTAAATTCCTAAAAGCAAAGAAGTTGGAGTCTTCAAATGAAAATGGAGTAAATCTAGCCTGCTGACAAGTACTCTGTTGATCTGACAGAGCTTCATTATTTGGCTTGACATCCTGGACAAATGAGGATGTGAGAGTGAGAGGAAATTGGATATAGTATTGATGCGGACTTTCTGAGTATGGAGGAGGGAAAAATGGTGACAGCTGGGCTACTATCCTTGTTGCTAGACCCTGGATCTAGCAACATCATGTTGGACATAGAAGTCTTTAAGCATAAACTCTATGTTGGACATAGAAGTCTTTAAGCATAAACTCCTCACAAGGTAGATGTTTTCAAGGCTTGAACATCAGACTTCAAAGGTAAAGGTGAGAGAGAGTCTAAAAGAGAAGGGGACAGATTAGAGAGTAGTCACTATCAGAAATGTCATCTTTTAACCAATGCCAGAGAAAGACTTTAAGTAGGGGCAGCTTAGGTGGTACAGTAAGTAGAGCACCAGCCCTGGAGTCAGGAGGACTTGAGTTCAAATCTGGCCTCAGACACTTGATACACTTAGTAGCTGAGTGGCCTTGGGCAAGTCACTTAACTTCAATTGTCTTTTGCCCTCCAAAAAAAAAGACTTTAAATTACCCCTCCTCTACCTGACTAAGCAACTCAAAAGCAAATGGTCCAACCAATCAAAGTATGGAACTCCCTCCAGGGCTGTTTCCTCAATTCCTTCTTGGTCATCAGTTTCCCTGACTACTTCTCTCCCTAGAGTTCTAGAAGTAACCCTATATGAGATGGGATTTCTATCACTGTTGCTTATAAATGTCAACCAGTATGTTTTGCATTTGTAGTGAGTAAGTCTTACTCAGGCCAGTGTCCTGTTCAAAATACTGTAGTATTTCATTTGGATAGGAGAAACTATCCCCAGGATTCTACCCCCAATATGGGAACACATGTAGTTAAGAACAGGGTGTGGTGATGTGATTTGGGGACATCTGCCAAGTGTGAAGAACCCTGACTCCACATAGGGGGCACCTTACTATGTCCTTTGGTAAACAAGAATTCATGTCAGTATCACCTAAAGAAGATGCATCAATAGCTAGGCCGTTTGAGTCTTTAGCCCTCTGGGCCTTTTGAGTCTCAGGAAAAAAAACAAACAAACAAACAAACAACTTATTTGGCTTTTAGGAAAATAATTAACCTAATCTAATTGTCTGGGGGTTGGACGGGGGTAGAAAACCTTGGCTTGTCATACCATTGATAATCAGCTATGGTTAATTAGTTTTTAGAAGGTTATTACTAAACTGAGATAGCAAATGCTACTAATTATTACAGAAGCATTCCCCAAAATGGTAATACACACTCCCTTTGCATACACAAGCTCCCTGGGGAATGTGGCTTAAAACTTATAGTAAAAGTATATTAAGCCTCATATATAAAGACTCCTTGTGACAAAGGGATAAACTCATAGCTCCTGGTTACTTGAAGTGCTTTTCTCTTTTCATGGAGTTCTCCTGAAGTTTTCCTTAGGTGTAGCTCTGCTGGGTTCTGAGAGTCAACGGCATTGTAAAGTTCTGAAGCTGTCTTTCTTGTAATGCGTCTATCCTCCAGTGTATCTTCCAGTTTTTATTGTAAATGCCACCATTAGCCAGTGTTTCTCCAGGGACACTAGTATTCCTACTGATAGGAACCCTAGATTTTTCAACTTTTTGAAATTTATAAGTTCATCATGGGATCAGAGGGAGCCAGAGATAGAGACAAGAAAGTCAATCCCTGTGCACTCTCCCTTCCAGGGCAATTTCTTCTCAGGAGTCCTTAATCCTTGGATTTAACCACCACTCAACTGGCATGCAACTAGAATGGTCAAATCCCTGGAATAGCTTGTTGTTTTATCTAGCCCTCTCCCCTCTAACCTCCCTTTCCCTAGAATATGAATGATTCTCTTAAAAAAAATCACAAGATGTTTCATTTTTGGTGTGTGTCATCTGTTTTTGTTTAATGACCTGAAGCTCCTATGATCCTTTCAGACTAATTAAAGACTCATTCATAATTTCACACTTTTTTAACTTTATAATTTTGGTTATTTTTGATGAATAATTTTCTTTATTTTTGATTGATTGATTTCATTGGAATATCTAGTCTTTTGTGTTAACATTAAGTGTAGTAGGGAGAAAACTACCACCTTAATAAGCAAGAGCAAAAGGGGACTTCTGGCCTAGCTATTGATGTTTGTTGTGAGTTAAGACTTCATTGTCTGAGTTGCAGCTTGAAGCTAGAATATTTATATCCAGATAAGAATTCCTATAATCCAGTGACCCAGACCTCATCTGAGGGTTTGGGTGGTAGGGGAAGGAGAAAGAAAATGCCAATTAGAATTTTTTTCCCACCTGCCTTGATGTTTCAACCAGGATTGAATGGAATGTACTCTCTGTTGCATAGGAGCATTGACTTTTATGTATTTTTAAAGTTTCATTCAATTAAATTGCTTATAATAACTCCCCTTTCTGCAGAGGCTATGATTGACAGCTTGAAGGGAAAGGAGGGAACAGGAGGGGAAAGGTATAGAGTATGTTCTGATCTTTATAGGTGGAAGAATTTCCCACCAGAGAAGAATGCAAATTCTAAGTCTTTTGTATGTGAGGATGGATTATTTTCGTATTTCTATTCCCTAATAATGTGTAGTAGGTTCATATAAGTGTGAATTGATTAGATTTTGTGACTTAGTCAAAGTCAGTTATTTCCTGTGCTTCAGTTTCCTTATCTGTGCAAAGTTAGCGGATTGGGCTAGATGATCTTCAAATTTCCTTCCCACTTTAATAGTCTGTGCCTTTGAAAGCCTATTTAAAAAATTGCTTCCTTCCTTGTGGTATCTCTCTGACATATCCGTCAAGTTGTGATTGTGAAAGGAGCAGCAAGCTAACAATATAGCTGAGGGTTAGGGAGGGTGTATGGGGTGGTAGAGAGCACCTTTTGGATAAAAGTGTAAGATGACTCAATTTAGGAGCCCTTCAGAACTGCATGTGTGCAGTTTTACAGAAATCTCCTAAAAATTGAGCTTAAGCGACTGCCAGGAGGATTGAGTAGAAAATGCCAAAGGTATCATTTGATGTGTCATTCCAAGTGATGAAATACAGCTCCACCTCCCAACACCTGGCCACATGCGCAACAGTGTCAGCTCAGCCACCAAGCAGGTAAAACTTCACATGGGGGCTTGCCCTGATAAGTGTCATTATACAAACAATAGGGTCCTGGATGTCTAGCATTTTATCCACATTTTTGTAGGTGTCCAATTACACAAGGTCAAAAAGATTTTTTAAAAAATTGGCTCACAATAGGTAAACATAGCTTCAGTTAGAAAGAAAATGACATTGTGTCCTTGCTTTTTCTCTCTTGGTACACCTAGCATTTTGGGAAACACTCTTCTCCTTGTGGAATATTTGTGTTATTCTAGAGTCCTTGAGTCTGAAAATAAAGAGATGAAATGAGCAGAGGTTCCCCAATACACAATGAAGAATGTGAGGCAGAAAGAAGATGCAAATCAGTTGGATTTATTTGTACATTTATCTCTCATATTTACAATGAATAAAAGCCCAAATCTGGTATCTTTTGGGATGAGTAAAGGAAAAATGTGCAGATGGGTTTTTATCCTAGCTGGACAGATTGGAGGAATTTGTGAGTATATGGGAACTGTTTCTTATATTAGCACTTTAGAAATCCAAAATAAATAGAAGCACAAGAGTGTAATACTTAAAGTTTCACAACCGAAGGGCATAATTTTAAAGAGATAATAGTCATTCAGAGGCAGTTTTGTAGATGTACAAAAAATCCATAGTTTCACAAAATATCCAAAGTGGACAAAAACATTGCCAAAATTAGATCATTCAGTTTATTTTCATCAGAGCATATAATTTCATTGGGGTTTGGCCATTTCCTCATTTGTGTGGTCTGTTGTCTATAATGCGGAATGAGATACTTTTTTCTTTCAGTCATATCTGCCCATAGGACCACATCCTGATGCAGCTCTGTAGGTCTTGCTATGCACATTAGTGGTAGTCTCTCAGCAAACATTGATTTTACATTTCATACACTCATTTCCCTAATTTCCCAAAGGTACGTCAGTCAGATAGCATGAAAGACAATATTGGGGAGGTTATAAAAATCTGAAAAAAGTTTCAGGCACATTTATGGCAAGACACTTTTCCTGTTGTCTAAGAATTGGCCTAAGTAAGTTAGGCCCTGAGCAATTACTATATTGCCCATTACAACTCTTGAAATGGAGAAAAATATAAAATGGTCCTTAGTATTATGTGACCATCTTTCAGTGGCAAAATGATGGCCAAGAGAGAAGGGAGTGTTAAAAAGCATACCATGTAGGGGCAGCTAAGAGGTGCTGTGAATAGAATATCAGCCCTGGAGTCAGGAAGACCTGAGTTCAAATGTGACCTTTGACACTTACTAGCTGTGTGACCTTGGGCAAGTCACTTAACCCTGATTGTTTTGCCTCCTCCCTGCAAAAAAAAATTTAAAAAAGCATCGCATATAGATCATCCATGGACATTAACTTAAATACTGGCCCCGTAAATATGGAATCTTTTTACGATGACCTACAAGTTGATGTACTACTACAGGAAATCAATTTTAAAAAAATTTTATGAATGTTCTTCCCATAAGGAAAACAGAAGAAATAAAGAAGTTGAAGTTGAAAGAATGGCTGCCTTATACTTTCTCCTCACAACAGAAAAAAAAAATCCGAAAAAATAAAAGACAAAAATCTTAGTGGAGCCAATTTAATTGTGTGCCTAAAGGCACTAAGAAACATAATTTCATGGGACAATTGGTCTTCTAGCCCTGCAATGCTTTGCTGAGTTTTAGCAAGGATGCTCCTCGAAAAATATGCAACATTTATTACAGAAGATTAAGTACAGAAAGTTAGTTTCTTCTAACCAAGTCAACGAATACCTCAGTTCTTGGTGAATTCAATGTGAGGATAGACTCTGGAAATAGTAGGAAAGTCAAGTTAGAAAATACGGTTTAGGATTAATAGTTGGAAGGGATCAAAAGCCTCTATATTAATCAGAATCCTCACAGTTATACATCATGAATATTTTACTAAGAAAATTGGAAGGTGATTGAAACACTAAACGCAGATTGACAACTTTTTTTAAAAAATGAAATTGATTATATGTTTATAGGCAAGAAATGACTGATTACCAATGTAGGAGTCATTTCAGAATCAGTTGTCTATGTGAAGTTAGATCACTATCTGATTAAAACAAATTTCGAAATCAATAATAAATTAAGAGAAAGGGTTAAGGAGATAGTAAGACAGAATAGTTCCAACTCAACATATTTAAATGCTCCAATGACTCTGATAAGTGAGAAATGGATAAAAGTAAAGTTGCTGTTCAGTCGGGTACAACTCTTCACGACTCCATTTGGGGTTTTCTTGGTGAAGATATTATTGTGTTTTGTCATTTCCTTTTCCACCTCTTTTTACAGATAAGGAACCTGAGGCAAACAGGGTTAAGTGAGTTGCCCAGTGTTACACAGCAAGTAAGTGTCTGAGGGTGGATTTGAACTCAGGAAGATCAGTCTTTTCTGACCCTGTACCCTGCTCTCTATCTACTTGCCACCTAGCTACCGATAAAAGTAAAGACTTTGACTTTAATTATCCCCATAGAAAAGGTTAGCTACAGTACATCAGTTACCCTCAATGAGGATGATAAGAAAAGCCCAGAAAGTTCCTCTATTAGTAATTACTTTATCTATTCACCAAATGGAGAAATATGAGAGCCAAAGGAGATTTGATAATACAAACTCATTTACAAAAAAGTAAAAAGCAGTGGAGAAGAATAAATTTCAAATGAAGTACATAAAACAGGTAGACATATGGTTAAAAAAATGTTAACTCGTGTCCCGTTCTAAGTTCAAATGATAGAGGAAATATACATACACATATATACATGCACATTCATATCTATCTATGTATACAGTTTTGCAGATTCTCTTATTAATTTATTTATCTTATTAATCAATACTTTTATTAATGAATGACATTCTTCTACTTGAATCAATTCCTGGGACAACACATTACCTCCTTCAAAAAAATCTACCATATTTCAGCCTAACAATCCATAAAGGAAAAAGAGAAAGAGAAGACTCAATCGACAAACATTTATCTGTTCCAGTCATTGTGCTAGGCTCTGGTGATAGAGAGACAAAAATAAAATACCTCCTGCCCCTAAGAAGCTTACACTCTAGTGGGGTGAAAACAACATCCAAAAATATAAGCACATACACCATAGATTCTAGTACATTTGGGAGGAAAAGGCACTCGAAGCAGAAGGATCAGGAAAGATTTCATTCATGCAAAACATTCCAAGTCACCTGAGTTTTGTAAGAAAATACAGATTTCAATAGGAGGAAATGAGGAGGGGTCAATTTCCAGGCATCAGGGAATTCCTCTATCATTTGGACTAACAAATACTTTGGTAAGCTGTCCTGCTTCCATTGAAAAGGTTTTCAAATTATGTTTAACTACTGGTCTTCTGAAAAAGAAAAAAAGGAAACAATGAAAATAAATACAATTAGAGGTTGTTAATTTTAGTGTCCTACTTAATAAGTTAGTTAATGGGAAAACTTTTCTTGTATTCCAGGCAATTATGAATATAGATTCCTATAGCTTTGCCAATTCAAATTTATGTGTGTGCAATGGGAGCATTGAAATAGCCACACTAATTAGAAATCAATAATTTCATAGGAGAGGTTTTGGTTTTTGGTCCAGCCTTAGAGTTTCACTGGTATATAGAGAAGACCTGATGAAACAGCTTCTTTTACAAATGCAGGTCAGCAGTTGTTCTGCTACTTAATAAAATCTGTGAGAGTTACTTGGAACACTTAGAAATTATATGATCTACCTAAGTTGCAATCAGTATGTGGCAGAGTCAGACTCTGAACTCAGGGTTTTTTGACTCCCAGGAAGTTCTTTATGAACTAACTGTGCCAGTGAAATACATCTCTTTTTTGTTGTTGTTTTTGTACACTTATTAGTAAAAATGTTTTTAGCACATAACCCTACCAGGTTTTCATTTTCTCCTTTGCAGGTTGTGTTCATGTAGTTGTAGAACAGAATTGTGGAAATTGTAAAAGCTTGAGTTAACACCCACACTTCTACCCTAGTCTTGATGTGAGCCATGACATTTTGGAACAGACTTGGAGCAGTTGAGTTAACTTTGTTCTAATAGATTGCCATTGAACCCTGTTGTGAATAAAGGTAATTATAGGACTTTGGTGGCAGGTCCAAAGACTCCAGGAAAATTCCTTGCTAATTACTTTTATCTTCCTGCCAACAGCTATTATCTACTTTTATTATACTCTGGAATGGTTTTTTTTAACCTTGATGTCACTGAATATATATTTATTAGAGAAATTGTTTATTAACTAGAAAACTATGTTAAAACTGTTCTTTTTGGTAACACCCCGTATAATGTTTCAAGGTTTGCAAAACACTTTACATATATTAACTCATTTGATCAGCATAACAGTCTTGTGAAGTATGTGCTATTGTTATCCCAAATTACAGATGAATAAACTGAGGCATAGAAAGGTTAAGCAACTAGCCTAGGATCAAACAGCCTGTGTCAGCATCTGAACTCAGGCCTTTCTCATTCAAATTCCCAGAACTCTATCCTCTATGCTACCCAGTTGCCTCCATCTATAGCACCAGACATTGAATGAAGAGACGAGGGCATGTGCATTATGTATTATGCTAATTATTATATGCATTATGTATTATAGTAATTATTATATACATTATAGTCTTACACAAAAAGACATTAAAAAGGGGCAATGAAAAATAACATTTGATCCTAGAGTTAATAAGGAGCCACTGGATTTTATTGCATAAGGGAGTGATACTGTCAGACTTGTACTTCAGGAAAATCGCTTTCTCATCTGTGTGGAGAAGATATTGGAGTGGGAACAGGCTCAAGTTAGGGAGACCAGTCACGACACTCTTGACAATAGCTGAGGTGAAAGGTGATGACTTGATGTAGGGTAATAGCTCTGTGAATAAAGAGAATGGGACAAATTTAAGAGAGGTGGAGGTAGAAATGACAAGATTTGGCAACTTACTGTATTTGTGGGAAGACCGAGATTGAAGAATCAAAGGGAACAATATGATTGTGAACCTCAGTCACTTACTGTAAGGTTATGGTGTCCTCCAAAATGATAAGAAAATTTGAAAGAAGTTTGGGGAATGATAGAATGAGATTTTCAATCTGTTCAACCCATTAATGCCTCAATCATGTTTGAGTCATACTGCCTCCCCCCAAAATAAAGGGAGCAGATATGGGTGAACAGAGCTCACTCTTAGAGGGTATGAGTCAACTGCTAACCCTTAGACTACATATACGATACATGCACATGCATACTACCAGAAAAAAGTTTTTAACACACTTTTCAGAATCTATGCCAACAAATAGAAAATAGTTCCTTAGGTAATTTTGAAATTTAAATTTCCTTACTAATTTCTTTCCTATGTGAAATACTGTCAAATGAGTTGAATGGGCACTTCTGCAACTCCTAAAACCTATATTTGTCTAAAAACTAAGGATTCAAATTGGATTTAATCAGAACACCATGGTTGGATTCTGGGTTCCACTACTTGATGCCTACCAATGCACAAATTGTTGAACCTTCCTGGGTCTTGGTTTTCTCATTTATAGAAAAAAATAATAGGGGTTGGGTAAGATGATTTCCAAGGTCCCTTCTAGATCAAAAAGATATGGTCTTTGATATCTTGGGTTCAATGCCTAGTAATATTTGAGCAGGCAAGTAAAAAGAATGAAATTGAGTTCAACAAATGTTTATTAATTTTCTTACAGCAGGCAAGACAGTGTGCTAAATGCTAAGGATGCAAAGATTTTGTAAAAGCAAACAAACAAAAAAATACCACCCCAAAACAAAAAACACAATCCCCTTCCCCAAGAGGCTTACAGACTAGTAGGAGAGTTATAATAAGCAGAAATGTCAGGTATGTGGTGAGATAAGAGGGTGATAGAGTGAATGGGGGCAAAAGGAGAGATCTAGATGAAGTGCTGTAGAAAAACTTGAGGAGGGAGAGAATACATTTTGTTTGGGAGATCAAGGAAGAGGAAAAATATTAGTGATGTTTCTTTAGGTTTGATGGGGTGAGGTGACCTGGAACCCTAAAAGGAGAAGACCATGTCTTTGAAAGTAACCCGGGCCTTGAATTTTCCCATACATTTCAGCAGTTCACATCACTGGCACCTCTGCCCAAGGCAATTGACTCACCCCAGGCCACCTAGATCACCTAATTAGCCTACTTGATACTCCTTTCACTGTTGCACCTGGCCTACCCCAGACCACTTACCACTCCATAATCCCATCCAGAATCTTTTCCCTGTCCTTTATGTATGTAAGCATCAGTCCCACCTCCATTAAGTTGCAGGTTCACTAGGAACCCTGCCCACTTCTATTGTTGTTACAACAAACCTTGTCCTTTGGAAGAAGGTTTCATTCCAGGCAGATGCCACCCTGTGCCCTGACATTTCAGGGTTCCCAACAATCCCAAACTGCATCAAGTTTCCCTATCATTCTAAGTAGCTTAAGTTACTTTTTGTCTTAATTAAAAAGTTTTTCTTTTTCAAAACCATGTTAATGGAACATTGACCTCTATTGTCAAATAAAACACTTATGAAACTAAGAAAATGAAACCTCTCTTTGTGTCACCAGAGAGAGAGAGACTTTCAATATAGGTTCAAGATTCTGTCTAGGGCAGTTGTTTCAGGGGTTCTCTTTTATTCCACCACAGTAATGAGTTCACTTATTTATAGCAAACACTTGTTTAGAATTCAATAAATACAAACACATCTTCATCTGGAAAGAAATTTCATTATGAAAGTACAGACAGCAAACAAGTGACATTTCGAGGTCAGGAAAGTTTTAAGTTTATGTGATGCTGGTCTGCAAAGTAGAGGAGTGGGGGAAGAGAATAGAAAGGCAATGAATTCAGCAGGTTCCAGTATATTACTAAATTCTTTGTGGGCAAGTCACTTCTTATGTGGGTTGTTGAGCTAGCTCCCACTGCATGTGATTACCTAATGGAGGACTGGGTATATCACTCATCACCAGTTGCCACTCCCCGTAAAATCTTGGTTCCTTCCAGGGCGAATTTCGCCCTTCATTTGCAATTGGCCTGTCTTGGACTAGGGTGCATATCTGACCTCCTACATTCCTTTGTTTCCTCTCCACCCAGCTCTAACCTTTCTCCATTTCCACCCTTTTTGTGTTGAGTCTACTTCCCATAATCCTTTAGTCTCTCTTATCTGGAAAAAACAAACTAAATTTCTCATCCACTCCCTTGCTGATAAGAGGTTACAAATGGTGCATTTTTTATAGTATGAGTCTTCCATTGACTAAGACTGGAGAAGGCATTTGTTGTGAGGCAACATGGCACAGAAGACTGAATATTTAATTTAGGTTCAACATGACTAGGATTCAAATCTTATATTTGATACTTGTTCACTGGGAGTCATTTATTCCCTCTGAGCATGTTTTATCCTCTATAAAATAGACATTTTAATGTTAATAATGTCTAGTTCATAGGGTTGTTGTGTGAGGTTCAAATGAAATATGTCATTTATTATCACTCTCTCCAATTTTTCATTAAATTATTTGTAGTCATTGTAACCAAATCAACAATACACTGCTACTTGGTGCCATTAGGGATATTAGAGCATCATTATCTAATAGCAAGCATCATAATGATATTTATTATAATGAGATTATCCTTGTAGCTTGTTTGCTGGAAGTATAAACCAAAGATAATGCATACATCTACTAATTGGTCTTTTCATTTTTACAACTAGATAATTAAGATGTGACCCAGACAGCATTGTGAATTTGGTGAAGTTGGCATTGGTAGTACTCTCTGGATTCCTAGTTTCCTCTTGCTACCTTCAGTGCTCCCTATGCCATCGTCTTTATGTTTGTACTCTCCTTAGGCTTATCTTAAGTCCTTTAAAAATTATTTCCTACTTTCTTATCCTCCTCAAAACTTAGCATCTCGGCCTAGGCCTCTCATTTCCTCAGGTCTCTATGCAGCTCTGAATTCAATTTTTGTATCCCAAACCATTTAACGGAGATCTTTTACAAAGCCTCTAAACAAATGAAAAGTTCCTTAAGTATTTATGTTCCCTGATGATATTGTAAATGCTTGTTGGCTGACTAATAATTGCATTAAAACCAAAACATTATAAAGCTTCTTCAGAGTAATCCACAGCAATGAGAAAGAGATTAGCCTATTCATCCAGGGTAAACAAATATTTCAAAAGTATCTGTGATGTTCCTGATTAGGGGACTTCCTCCAATAATAGAGATGGGAACCCATCCATGCCCAACAATCCTGGGTGACTATATTCACATAATTTTACCACTTGGGGTCCACTCAACACAGTACAGGTCTTCCCTCTTTATGCTACTTAAAGAAAAAAAATACTGATTACATCAATGTAGGCAGCCTTCTTTATGCTAATATTTGGCTCTACTAAATCAAATACTTTTTTTTTTTAAGTGAGCATCAAATAGTCACAGACGAATGCTGTATTATTTACATGTTTTCAGTCAATTGTGTGATCATAAAACCGTGCTCTACTATGTGAATATTGCTTGTGAAAGCCTACTGTTGTCATCAAAGATACTCTCCATATGTGTGTAGGATTCAGAGGTGGGGAACCTGTGGCCTCCAAGCCACATGTGGCCTTCCAGGTCCTTGGGTGAGGGCTTTTGACTGAGTCCAAGTTTTACTGAACAAATCCTTGTATTAAGGGGATTTGTTCTGTGAAGTTTGGATTTAGTCAAAGGGCCACACTTGAGGACCCAGAGGACCACATGTGGTCCCAAGGCTACAGTTTCCCCAGCCCTGGTTATTCTCAAAAATCTTTTGTATAAATATATGAATTGGTAAATCTTGACATTGTCTTGGTTTTCATAATTTTTTTTGGTAATAGTATGATCTGAAATTTTTTCTCCATTCAGTATCTTCTCCTTCAGATACCTTGAGAATAAGTCCAATTCTTTTCTCAAGAAAGTGTTCATGATTTATAACCATGAGGATTTTATATAATCTCCAAGTCTTTATTCCTCCTAAGTCTTTACTCATTTTCCAATATATTTTTTACCATCTTCTATCCCCACCTTTCCATTGAAGTTGCATAATGTTAAAGCATATACTTATTTAATTTAGATGGTTTTTATCAAACTCTTCCCTCTGTTTCTTCACTTCCTAATTTTCTGCAACATGTTGGTACATACACTGCAATTATATAAATTCTGTTCTTTATGAAAGAACTTATCATGAATATTGTAGGACAAGATGACCAAATATCCATGAAATTATGTTCTTCTTGATTTTGCATACCCAGTAAAACCAACTCTGCCAACTCTTCTATTTGCTCTTCCAAGGAGAAACTGTGAGTTATCCTTCCATTTAGTTGCAATTTCTCTTTGCCTTCTTAACTGTTCATAGTGAGAATGTCAAAATTGATATCATTAATTTCCTCCAGTAGTATGTCCAGTCATTTGTCATGGTATGTAATTGGGACTAGTAGTTACTAAAACAACAGGTCCTGTTGCTCTGTGTTGTGTTAGGTCTATGGCATGTTTTTTTCTTTCCTCTTATTGTTCTAAGGGGATTTCCCGTGATATTGATTGATAACATTTACTTTGCCATTTGGCACTATATTTTATAAGTATGTGTGCCTCATTTATTACAGATGATTAGACAATGGACTGAAAAATTCCAAAACCCTGGGGAGCAATGTAACAACCTCTGGCAGAAAGTGTGCTGACCATAAAACTCCTTGGATTTTTAGTTCTTCCCAGTTTGGAAAAAGAGGAACTAGCTCAAGGGCAGTTCTCAGATGGGAGGGTAGAAGGTTCATGTACAGGTTATGGAAGGGATTTTGAGAGGAATGAGGCAGAGAGAAAGAGGACAGGAAAAGGTAGAGAATGCAGCAGCTCCACTGTGGCAGCCAGTGTCTGGCTTATCTTATAGTTTCCTTCTTTAAGATTGTGATAGATGACTTCTAAGTGAACAATCAGAGAGGTGTGTAACTATGTTTTATCATTGGCATTTGCTCCAGTAGGAGGAAAGAAGAAAGAGACGAAAAAGCTGAAGGGAACAGGTGGTCCTTATCCTGCCCCATCTCACTTTAATTCTTAAAATATTCTGTTAAAGACTTCATTAATTACACTTAATATTATTTCTCATAAACACCTGTGGTTTCCTTTGTTCTTACATTGCTTGGAGTCCCCCTCTTTTTTTGTTGCACGCATGCAATGGATTACACACAAAAGAGAGACCTTTCGTAAGACAGGGCTGGGCGGTCAACCTCAGCCCATCGTTACAGAGTTATTCCTTTTAACTGAAGACATATGAATGAGCTGTTTCGTAATTACACTTTCAAGTACAGAATTACATGAATGTGGACAATATTTATAAATGTGCCCTGTAGTAACTAGCTATTACAGTGAATAATGAGATGTTCCATTTTTGATCTGGCCCAGCACGAGGAGACTTAGGTCACATTGATTTAGAAAACTGCAAATTGTTTTGATCTCAAACCATTGCTGCAGTTACTGAAAAAAGTCCAAAGTGACAAAATGTACTATTTGTTGATGTGCAACCACTCCCAGGACACATCTTGGCATCTTAAGAAGAATATACTCTTAAGTTTTCATAATGACATGTTTTTAATGGAAGGGATTTCTGACATTGTGTCAGGTCAAAGGACATTGACTAACAGTCTTGATTTCTCTCAACTTTCCACTAAATTGACCAGCAATCTCATTGTCAAATCACTTAGTATCCCCTGGAATGGGAGCAAATTAGATGATTCATAGTTAATACACAGGGATATTGATGAAACATGGTACAGGCTCTTGAACTCCTCAGATGAGTAAATAAATTCTTTGAAGTAGTTGCCATTCTGTTTCCCCTTTTTTAATAATCATAAATACAATCATGTGTATTTTTAAATATTGTTCATGCAGAGTCAATTTGAGGTACATCCCAATAAAGCAGATGATCAATAAAATGAGTGCTAACTCACGTGTTTGGATTCTTTATTCCTTATTTCCCTCCTTTTTTTTTTTTACTCTTTTACATAAAATGTATTATGCTAAGTTCATTTTTCCCCTGAGATTTAGAGTTTCTACCAAGATACTCAGCTATTCAGTACCTATGCATCTTCACTTTCTCTGGGTTGTTATGATACAAGAAGGCTATTTATTTATTTAGGATGTCTTCCATGAAAAGAAAAGATGTTAAAGTTTTGTTTACTGACATATCTTGATTATTTTCAGGAGGGACAACATATAATTTGGGTAATCCAAGTATTTTATCTGCCATTGTAGTATAAAATATAATGATGAGACACAAAACACTAAAATAAGTCCACTAACAAACTATAATAATTGTATTGAGTATAATGGGTGTTAGAGGCCATGTAGTTTAAATTTATAGATGAGGAAGTTATGGCCCAAAAAACTGAATTGCCTTTTCAAGATCACATAGGTAATGCATAGTAGACTTTTGTTTTTATCCACTTTTTCTAAATACCCATCCAGAGCTCTTTCCAGTAGATAATACATGTCCTCTGGATAAAATTAGTACCAACTTCAGTTCAAAGCAGTCGTGAAATTTAATTTTTTAAACAGAGTGGACTCTAATCTGAATTATAAACAGGTGTATGTATATATGTATACATATATATGCACATATATGTGTAGTTATTTAGAAGTTTTAAAGGTTAGGAATGAAGCTAAGTAAATAAAAATATAGATACATAAAAATGGGTTGGCTACAAAAAGATGATCTTTGTTTGTGGAATCCCAGTAAGCAGATACAAGTATGAAAGGATTCTTAGTTCTTTGAGATTTATTTCTGCTTTCAAAAGTAATGGTGGAACAGTGGTGAAAAGTGGGGAATAGGATGCCAATAATCAAAATTTTTAGATTTTCTACAATCATTACCTACTGGTACTCTAAAAGTTAGGTCTTTGTCTAGTGTCCAAAAATGATTTGTATTAGAGGATCTGCGCTTCATCGGTGTTAAAATTCTGGTTAAAATTAAACCAGAAGGTTGCTGATTGGAAAGATGGTTCAGATGTTATTTTCAGGTTAAAATGCCTAGTGGGGGATACCTTCACCTAGGGGCAAAACAAAGCATTTCACAGAGTATATAGTCCTCTTAACCTTGCAGTGATTTTGGTGAGAGGATATGGCAGTGGGGGTAAAGAAGGTGTGTGTGTAGCTTATGTGCCAGAGTGTTCATGTGAAATAGATGTCAGGCTTTTTTTGAGTTAGCACCAGTACATGGGTGCAAAAAAGAATAACGTGATTTTAGGCTATATCAAGAGAAGCACATTTAGAGTTTTATATCTGGACTAATGTGCCGAACTCTGTGCAACAGATTTCATGAAGGAATAAACAAGAATATACAAAAATATGTTCAGAAGTGAGCAACCAGGGAAGTGAGGAGACTTAAAACCTGAGCTGTAAAGAGGAAGAAGAAGAAAAGAAAAAGAGAAGAGAGGAGAAGAAAGTTGTTTTCAAGTATTTGAAGGAGCACATATCAGAGGGAGATAAGACTTACCCTGTTTTGCCCTAGAGCAGAGGTTCTTATTGCCTTCCTCCCTTTTCTGAGTCATAAGCCCCCTTGGCAGTATGATGAAGCATAAGTTAGAGGTTTGCTTTTTTTAAAATTTGCTTGTTTTTTCCCCATCCAAGTTCATGGACTTCTTGAATCATATCTGTGGACCAGGTGTCAAGAATTCTGGCTCTACAAGAAAGAACTGAGAAGGGTGGTTGAGAACTAGACAAATAGATTTAGGATAAAGATAACAAAATCTTCATGAAAACTAAAGCTGTCTGAAAGCAGAATAGACAAGCTTAAGAAACAAGCTTTAGACACTTAATAATGGCGTGACCTTGCACAAGTCACTTAACATCTATTTGCTTGAGTTTCCTCAACTATAAAATGGTCAATAACAATAGTGCCTACCTTCCAGATTTCTTGTGAGTATTAAATAAGTTCATATTTTTAAAATGTGTAACCTAGGGCCTGACACACAGTAGGCATTTGATCAATGCTTGTTTCATTTCTTCTAAGAGTTTAAATGAATGATAAAAAGCTTGTTATAGCAAGAAACATTATCACTTATGTGAAAATCACCAAACACTTGTTTTCTAGATGAGGCTAAAGTCTATCACACAGATTTATTATACTACATTACTTTTTATAGATGAAGTTAAAATAAAAGACAACTTCACTACTTGTCCCCTCCTTGTCTCCACCTTCTAGTTTCCCCGGCTTTCTTTGAGTCTCTCCTGAAGTCTCCTCTTCTTCAAGAAGCCTTTCCTACTGCCCCTAATGCTAATTCCTTGCCTCTGCTGATTATTTCCAATTGTTCCTGTATGTATCTAGTTCACTCATGGTTGTTTCCATGTTGTCTCTCCCATTAGAACGTGTTTTTGAGGGTAGGGACTCTCCTTTGCCTTCTTTGCATCTCTAGTAAATAGTCCCAATGCCTGAAACTTAGTAAGAACTTAATTAATGTTAGTTGACTGACTCACTCACTACTTTGAGCTGCAACTGCAGATCTCTGCAGTGATTCAGGTCTAATTTTCTTTTATTTAAATGTTCACAGTGTGGTATAGGAGAATTCTGATGAAGACCAGCAGAGGCAAACAGGTCTAGCAGTTAACAAATCTTTAGCACAACTCACAAGAAGAGGAGGAGAACAGATTCCAACAGGGAATAGTCTCGGTGTATACCCCTCATTTGGGGGTGGCTAGGTTGTTCAGTGGTTAGAGCACTGGGGCTGGTGTCAGGAAGGCCTGAGTTCAAATGTAGCCCCAGACATTTGCTAGATGTGTGCCCCTGGGCAAGCCACTTAACCCTTATTTGCCTCAGTTTCTTACCTATAAAATGGGACCCACTGAAGAAGGAAACATCAAAGCACTCCAGTGTCTTTGCTAAGAAAACCCATGGACAATGTCCATTGGGTCACATAGAGTTGGAAACGAATGACTGAATTACAACAAAAAATATCCCCTGTTTTCCCGAGTCCCCAGTTAAGGACAGCAAACAGTGAAGTGGCTTCTTAACAGGGAACTGTGCAATTATTCAAAGGCCCCTCAGATCTCAAACTTATATAGACTTTTAGGCAAAAAGCTGACTGACAACAATAGATGATTTTTCTTGAATCAATAGAAAAAAGATAATAGTATAGTTGGGGCCAATGAAACAACATAATTTTCTAAATTGCCTATTAAAGAATGAGAAATGAGAGGCAGGGGCCTAGGGAATGTAAATCTGATTGTGCCAATCAAACAAGAGGCTGGGAGATGGTTAATGCCCAGTCTCTGGGCTTATTCTCCTTAGCATACATGCATTTTGGGGGGCGGTGGCAGGGGAAGGCAAACAGAAATGACTTGCTCAGGGTTGCACAGTGAATAAGTGAACTCAGGTCTTCCTTACTCCAGGCCCAACACTTTATCCCTGGTAGGCAACAGGGTATGCAATGTTCTAGGTGACATTTGACAGCTGGTAGTCATCTGTGAGTGTAAGTAGTTGCATATGTGGTACAGTGGAGAAGAACAGTGGCTTTTTAAAATTTATTTTATTTTATTTTTTGAGTCAAAGGAGTTAGATTCAAATCCTGCTTCTGGCACTACAGCTATGTGATCAGGACCTTTCTGGACCTCAGTTTCTTCATCTGTGTAATAAAGATCTAACTATATAGTCTCTAAGGTCTCATAAATCTGTAATCCTATTATGTTTTATAGTTTGTTTATAAATATTTAATGTCAAATTTTCTACTGAAGGTAAGATATATTAGATATTATCTACGTGCTTCTTTCTAGAGAAAGCTTTGTGCTATATAAGTTAATTAAAAAAATAAACATTCCTAAATATTGTTAAAGTAAGAGTGTTGGCAAACATATAAATGTTTTGAAAGGTTACTTACCTTTCCCTTATCAATAAGACAAGGATTTGCACATGTTATCTGATTAACTTGTTAGTGGCACATAGCCAGGTAGTCAGGCATGGTACAATCTGATTAGTTGATATAGCTGCAGAACTACCTCATGTAAATTAATTTGAAAAATTTATGTGCCATTTTAAAAATTACTTTATGAGAGGAATAGTGTAATCTGCATCATCTCAGTTAAACACACATGGGAAGGTATTGAAGATGATACCAGAGATTGAATATACCAGAATAATCACACTTTTCCCCCTTTTGCCTTAAAATTACCAATAATAAAATAAAATAGTGCAATCACTTGATTAGTATCTAAAATTGTTAATACTAGAAGGTCTTCATTATCACTTAGGAGATCATGTAAATTGCATTTTGATAGAAAAATATAGCTGTATAGGAGCACCTAACATCAAGAATTTAAGGACCACACATCCAATGGCAGATTCCATGAGAATTTGCTTTAGGAAAGAATGCAGAATGTTTGCTTTAGGAAAGAATGCTTTTGTAGATGTGGTGCTGCTTTAGGAAGCCTGGAGCTATTTTTAATTTAGGAAAGTGGTACCATCAACTATACTTAAAAAATCAGGCTGGGGGGAAATACTAGTGTATGAGAGAGAAGAGATCTTTGGCTCATGAATCATTTAAAGTTACTTTAAATCTTTTCTTCTCTGAATTGTAACATGTTAATATGTCTTCTCATGATTCCCATAGGACTAGATAATAAAAATTAGATAACTGCTTTAGTTAAATGTGTAGAAAGAGGAGCCCCCCCCCCAAAAAAAAATTTAGAGAGTTCTGGGTTTTGGGGAAAAGGAATCTATTAATTACAATTATTTTTTAAACCCAACCAGAAATCCAAACAGCTCATTTAGAACTGCATATTTCCTTAGATGTGGGATTTTTAATCTAGTGAGATTGCTTTTCACTCTAATGATCTTGGGTTTGAGCCCTACCTAATAGATATGGAGGGGTTGAAAAGTGAAAAAAAAATTACTAGGATTGGTGCTTACAGGAGATGAAAAGCTGGAAATTAGAGGGTTGTGAATTCATCAAAGAAAGACTTGCAGAGAACAGATTGAAGAGTTCTGAGTGGTGCTAGTTTTGGTGATGTGGGAAGCAGGACAAACAGATCTAAATGCTTAGGGCACTGGGGAACATCTGACAATGCAGTTTTTGTCTAAGTCACTGGATTGTGATTGAATAACCTATTGCAAATGACTTTGTTTCTTAAGGGCTAATGAAATGAATAAAATAACTTAGCTATATCATAATGCCAAGGTAGAAGACAAGAAGACATATTTCTCTCATGCTAGACATAACTATACACTGTAACCAGACTGTTTACCTATAATTTTCATGAACAGCCCTCAAATTCCTTAGACCATAGCAATTACTTAACTTTAAAACAAATATGAAAGAGCGTATGGTATGTGTCTTCAATTCAATTTCCCTCTAATAGGTCGTAGTTAGCCTATATCCCATTACTTACTTTCTCCTTTCATCTGTAGGCAGTAACTCCCAGGCCACAACTATTCCTTTATTGTCATCTCCCAAGGCGGTTATGATGGTTTCACCATGTTCTACTTCCATGATTCAGTTGGGAAGAAATCAAAATCTCCTTTTTCTTTGTCCAGTGTTATTTTCAAATCATACACCTACTAATTTCCAACCGAAGTCCACACTCTGAAATTTACTTATCCTCTTCACATTCTTACTTACCTTCCAAGATTAATTTCAATTCATTTTGTTAATTTGCACCCTCCCTATAGTTATAGAATTATGGAATGAGGTTAACATATTCAAAGGAGGAAAGAGAATTCATGTTGATTTTATTAACTACTTGGTATGGTCCTAGAGGAAAAGAGCAGACACTTACTCTTTCTTTGCTCAACTAAACGTTTTTATGTGGCCAAGATACCAAATACTATTAGACACTATCTTTTTCATCTTTTCCTCTGTCCACAACCAGGACTCTTATAGGTGCTTACTCTTTCCCTCCAATGTGGTTGGTGCTACAGAGACAATTGAGAGCTAAGTGGGGAGTCAGAAAGACCTGAGATCAAATATTGCCTTGCAAATTTACTAGCTGTGTGACATTGGTCAAATTGCTAAAGCCTTTCTACTTCAATTTCCCCACCTGTAAAATTATGGTGTTAAATTATTTAGTTGGCTTTAAGGCTGCTTATACCTCTAAATCTATGGCTTTATGAATTATCTATTAAAACATATGTCAATAAGAAATATTATGCTCCATGTGTATACCATTCATGTGGGTCTCCTTTGTACTATTTATTTGTTCTTATACCTGATCATTACTCTTAGATAGCAGATCCTGCTCTGACTTTTAGCATAGAATAGGGCTTTGTCGGAGAACTACCTTCACCTGAATAGGTCACCTTGATCTTTACTTTTACCCAAAGGTAACTTTTCCCTGCCCCAGTCGATATGAACTCAGCTAAGAGGCAGATCGAGTGTAATGTATTTATTACATGTGAGAACCCAGTAACCAGGCTGTGTTATATGCAGGAAGCTGCTGAATATTCAAATCAAACTCTTCATAACCAAACAGATTTCCATGTTGGGAATTTTACATGAGAATCTTGAGAGTAGTAGTAAGCCACCTTCTGGAGCAGCTGACTGCCAATGTGAAGAAAAATTGTGAAGTATCCCCAGAATGGTGCTTCAGAAGACAGGTCCCCTATACAGTATTTATAGGTGTACTCTTATTGGTACAAAACAAAAATCTGGAAACATTATAGGTTCTCATACATTAGAGAAGATCAATTTGGAATATGAATTGAACAAAAACAAATCAGATCATAAGAAATTGCTGAATATGAGGGATGCAGAGAAACATGGGAACAAGAAAGGATAGAGTGAAGAAAGCATTACTGAGAACAATGACCACAATAATGTGAAGGCCAATAGAATTAACAGTAAGTTGAATTCATATTGATTGTAACAAACAATCTTGTTTCCACAGAACAATGGATGAAGAACATTTCCTTATTCGTATTATAGAGGTGGGGAATATGGATAGAGAATGCTGTATGTATTCATGTCTGCTTGTGAAAGAATTTTCCCTAATTGTTTTTCTTTGTGAAAAGAAAAGTTTCAGTGGGAAAAAGGGGTTATTGAGAAATGATTGCATGATTATGATTTTTAAAAATATAAAATAATGGGGGTTGGAGCCAAAATGCAGAGTAAAAGCAGAGACTTGCTTGAGCTCTCTCCCAAACCCCTCAAAATACCTATAAAAATGACTCTGAACAAATTCTAGAGCAGCAGAACCCACAAAATTACAGACTGAAACAAATTTCCAGCCAAAGACAACCTGGAAGGTCGACAGGAAAGGTCTGCTACACCGAACTGGGAGAGGAACACAGTCTAGCCTGGCCATGCCCACATAGACCAGTCCCCCAGCAAATCTGGAGCAGGGTTCAGGGCACTGAATCACTAGCACCTATGACAGTTTCCAGACTTCTCAACCCAGAAACAAAAGAGACAACTTTGAAGGTTAGTAGGAACAGTCTGTTGGACCTGGGTGAGAGAGGAGCATGGTTTGGCTGGTGGAGGTGGTGGCAGCAGCAACAGCAGCAGTGGCTATGTCTGGATCTCTTGGCTGATCTCAGAGGGTTGTAGCAATCTCTTTTCTGGCTCTGAGACAGGATTCTCTTGTTTTGCCCATATTTGGATCTGGGTCACAGTCCTGGGTGGCAGTCCTGGGGTGAGGAGGTGCCTGTGGCAGAACTTATGGTGGTGGTGGAGAGGGAATCCTCCTCACAGTTCCAAGGCAGAAAAAAGTGCTTGTAGTCACTCATGGACCAGAGTACAGGTCAGGAGAGGAATAACACCTCTCCCTTGAACTTATCTCCTTGGAAGAACTGAAAATTTACAGGTGCCTAGAAATATCTCTGAAAACAGCTGAACAAAACCCCTGAAGCTTGGGACAGTATACCCTCCACACTGGGAAACAGAGTCCTACCTTAACAAAGAGCTCCAAAGTCAAGTAATTGGCTGGGAAAATGAGCAAACAGCAGGAAATAAAAAACAGACCATAGAATCTTACTTTGGTGACAAGGAAGATCAAAACATACAACTAGAAGAAGACAACAAAGTCAAAGCTCCTACATCAAAAGCCTCCAAGATAAATATGAATTGGTTACAGGCCACAGAAGAACTCAAAAAGAATTTTGAAAATCAAGTAAGAGAGTAGAGGAAAAATTGGGAAGAGAAATGAGAGGGATGCAAGAAAATCATGAAAAATAAGTCAACTACTTGCTAAAGGAGACCCAAAAAATGCTGAAGAAAATAACACCTTAAAAAAATATAGACTAATCCAAATGGCAAAAGAGGTCCAAAAACCAATGAGGAGAAGAATGTCTTAAAAAGCAGAATTGGCCAAATGGAAAAGGAGGTCCAAAAGGCCACTGAAGAAAATAATTCCTTAAAAATTAGAATGGAGGAAATAGAAGCTAATGACTTTATGTGAAACCAAGAAATTATAAAACAGAACCAAAACAATGAAAAAAATAGAAGACAACATGAAACAAAGCATTGGAAAAACCACTAATTTAAAAATTATTGAACTACCTGAAAGTCATGATCAAAAAAAGAGCCTTAGACATCATCTTTCAAGAAATTATCAAGGAAAACTGCTCTCATATTCTAGAACAAGAGAGTAAACTAGAAATTGGAAGAATCCACCAATTGCCTCCTGAAAGAGATCCCAAGAGGAAAACTCCTAGGAATATTATAGCCAAATTCCAGAATTCCCAGGTCAAGGAGAAAATATTGCAAGCAGCTAGAAAGAAACAATTTGAGTATTGTGGAAAAATAATCAGGATAACCCAAGATCTAGCAGCTTCTGCAGTAAGGGACTGAAGGGCTTGGAATATGATATTCCGGAGGTCAAGAGAGCTAGAATTAAAACCAAGAATCACCTACCCAGCAAAACTGAGTATAATCCTTCAGGAGAATAAATAGACCTTCAATGAAAGACAGGACTTTCAAGCATTCTTGATGAAAAGACCAGAGCTGAATAGAAAATTTGAGTTTCAAATACAAGAATCAAGAGAAGCATGAAAGGGTAAACAGAAGAGAGAAATCACAGGGGACTTAATAAAGTTAATTCCTACATGGAAAGATGATATTTTTTACTCAGTATTAGGGAGGTTGGAGGGAATATATATATATATATATATATATATATATATATATATATATATATATATATGGACAGGGGGCACAAGGTGAGTTGAATATGAAGGGATGATATATAAAAAGTAAAATTAAGGAGAGAGGAATCTACAGAGAGAAGGAGAAAGGGAGAGGTAGAATGTAGCAAATCATCTCACATAAAAGAGAAAGAAAGAGCTTTTACAATGAGGGGAAGAGACGGGAGGTGAGAGGGAATGAGCAAACCTTACTCTCATCGGATTTGGCTTAAGGAGGGAATAAGATACATACTCAATTGGGTAAGGAAATCCATCCTAGACTAGAGGAAAATAGGGGGCAAGGGGATAAGAGAGGGGGGAATATAGGAGGGATGACAGATTGGGAGAGGGGGTAAAGCAAATACTTTTGAGGAGAAACAGGCAAAATGAGAGAATAGAATAGATGGAGAGCAGGACAGGATGCAGAGAAATATAATTACTCTTTCATAACAAGACTGTTATGGAAGTGTTTTGCATGACTTTGCATGTATAACCTACATGGAATTGTTTGCCTTCTTAATGAGAGTGGTTGTGGAGGGAAAAAGGGAGAAAACATGGAAATCAAAGTTTTAAAAGCAAATGTTAAAAAGTGTTTTTACATGCAACTGGGAAATAAGATATACAGGCAATGGGGTATAGAAATCTATCTTGACCTATAGGAAAATAGAAGGGAAGGGGACAAGAGAAGGCAGAGGGTGATAGAAGGGAGGGCAGAGTAGGGGAAGGGGTAATCAGAATGCACACCATCTTGGGGTGGGGGAAGGGGAGAGATGGAGAGAAAATTTGGAATTCAAAAATCTTGTGGAAGTGAATGTTGAAAACTAAAAATTAATTAATTAGTTAATTCCAGCTATTATTGTTAAACAAATTCTAGCTCAGAATATATATGTATATATGTAACAAAAACAAAATTAGAGGGAAGGGAAGATCAAATGACCCCAGAGCTTCGACATACCATATTTCCCCACATATAAGATGCACTCTTTTTTGAAAATTTTGGGGTCTAAAAACAGGTTGTAGATTTTTTTACTTGCATTTCCTGCTTTTTCACAATTGTTTTTGTGCTCATTGTTGTAGATTTTTTAACTTGTATTTCCCACTTTTTCATGCTTATCTTTGGGCTCATTGTTTTGCATTTGTTACCCGTATATTAGGTTGCATTTTGCCACATTCTGCTCAGAAACGACTCAGAAAAGATTTTCCTACAGTGCTGAATTCAAGTTAAAAGTGATCCAGTTTTCAAAAGTGAATGGAAATCGTGTTGCTGAATGTAAGTTGGGTCCTCCTCTAACTGAGAAAACAATCTGAGACTGGCCACGGGAAGAAGAAATCCTACTGAAAACTCCATGGCAGAAGAAGGCCATGAGAGAGGCAAGTCAGCAAAATGGCCTGATTTAGAGAAGGAATTGAAGATATGGATTGAAGAGCAAAGGGCAATTGGAATTTCTGTGTCCACAAAGATGGTTCACCACAGGGAAAGAAGAATTGCTGATGAAAAAAGTTACTGATTTCAAAGGAGGACACAATTGGTGCTTCAGGTTCATGAAACGGAATGGACTAAGCATGCACCAGACTTGCCCAAAAGATGCCTGAAAGCTATGAGCAGGTGAATAAAGCTTGAGTTCAATAACTTTATGCAATACATTTTTTTTCAAATTTCAGGCCCAAAAATTAAAGTGTGTCTTGTACATGGGGAAATACTATACTTAACCTAAAGGTAATATGATTTAAACTGAGCCCCAACTGACATTTAATTATATTTTATTGACTCCTCTATTATTACTTAATTCAATCACGACAGGGACATTTGTAAATATTTTGCCACATTTCATAGCATTCATAACCCATTTCCTACCCTCAACTCCAGTGGTTTAAAGTCTATCTAACTGAGATCAAGGCCACCTCTCAGAGTTCTCATCTCCACAGCCATAATGCCACAATTTTACCCCAGAGGAAGAGGTGTCCCTCCTCCTTTCCATGGTTAATTACTCTTGACCTTACCATTTCCTTCCTTCTCCAGTACATTCCATCCTCAAGTATCCTTCTTATTCTACCATTCTTCACCTCTCCCTCTTGACTGGCACCTTCCCCTTTGCCAATAAATCTATCGATTCTAGTTTCCCTTGTGTCCCAAATTACTTTCCTTTATCCTCATCCTATCCCACTTTGTAGTGACCTTCCTATTTTTCTCCTTCTTCATGCAAGCAAAATTCTCTAATAACCTGTCCATACCTACCTCAGAATCAAAGAATCACAGGATTTCAGGAAGGGTGCTAGGGTGCAGTGGCCATATAACTTAACCTCTGCCCCTCTCCAACCTCCAAAAAGAAATAAAAGAATTATATATTCACATATTTCTCAAGTGATCATTTAGATTTTAAATGAAGATCTTCAGT
This sequence comes from Trichosurus vulpecula, assembly GCF_011100635.1. NCBI lineage: Eukaryota > Metazoa > Chordata > Mammalia > Diprotodontia > Phalangeridae > Trichosurus > Trichosurus vulpecula. Next base: position 453,706,228 of record NC_050573.1, on the reverse strand, counting down.
GAGGAGGAACCTACTACCTTTTAAGGTAGTCTATTCAATTTTTTTTTCCTGTATGGCTTGAATCCTAAGGAAGTGTTTCTAAGCTAAATATCCATCTTTTGTCACTATGTTCTTATATTTCTGTTCTCTGGGCACTTTACAGCTCTTCAAACATTCAAAGACAGTGACATCTTCTCTTCTGGAAGCTAAACAACCACTGTTGTTTCTATCAGTCTTTGTAGAGTATGGACTCTAGACCTGTCATCATCCTGGGTGTTCTCTGACATACACAAAATTTCCTTGTTGAAGTGCAGTACCTAAAAGTGAACATGATGCTTAAAGGATGTTGTGGGGGCATAGTAGAGTAGCACAATCATCTCTCTACTCTTGGATAAAATACCTTTTAATGCAACCTTAGAAATCACACTGCTAATTCATATTCTCTTGGCTCAGAAACACTACTATTTTCTTTTTAAAAAAAAATCTTTGGTTTTCTGTGTAAGGCTGTATTATCCTATTGCTAACTTCCCAAACTCCTACTCTTCACTTTTTCTCTCTCTCTCATGGTCTCTAATAGGCAACGTCAAGCTGAGAGGTTAAGAAAACACATTGGTTTCTTTCAAGAAGCATTTTAAGTAATCAAGTGAGTAGTGAGATATAAAGAATGGCAGTGGAATCAGGAATTATAGTGGAACTCAGCTCTAAGGTCATTTAAAATACCTCTGTGGAGGTAATGAAGAAAAGGTTTAAATTCAGCTCCAACCCAGGCAAAACATTAATTGTAACCTGCAGCAAAGACACAAGGAAATTTCTCAGGTTTAGTGAGGTGTTTAGAAAAAAAAACAATAGAATTACCTTCATATGCATACTAAGAATACTCCTACAAATTTTCATGCAATGAAGTGGGCACATTATTTTCTTAATTTTATTTTTCCCCAGTTACATGTAAAAACAATTTGTAAAATATTTTAAAAAAAGTTTTGAGTTCCAAATTCTATCTCTTCCTCCCTCCCTCCCCTGCTCCCTCCTTGAGACAGTAAGCAATTGGATTTAGGTTATACATGTTGTGCTTGTTATTAATGAGATTATATCAAATCTAAGGTAATTGAGTTAAAGTTGGGAAATATTTGGTAGAAGTACATAGAAAGCTTCTGCATATATTATTTAATAGTTTGACAGTTTAATGCCAAAATCTTCTTGATCATAATAGGACAATTGAAACAGTTTAAATGACTTTTTAATTAAAGAAAAATAGCAAGATAAGGAATGATATAGAGGGCACTCAATAGAAAACTAATTTAAAAACTGTTAATGTGGCCTTTTCTTTCTTATGCTCTACTTTATACATACACATACATATTACATTGTGAACAATGATGGTCTAAAAAATGTGAATATAATGGGGGTAGTGATTTAGTAGATTTCTAGCAAGGCACTATGGTATGGGACATTCTGTCTTTCTTGATTCTAACAAATAGCCAAGTTTATAGGAGTATATCACTCCACCTCTCTGAAACTCAGTTTCATAATCTGTAATGGGGTTAATGTTAATACTCCCTACTTAGTAGCATTGTTATCAAGAAAGTGCTGTCTAGATATGCTATTAGTATTAAATAAGAAGTCTTTGAATCCCACCAAAGCTTTCCAGTAGATGTCAACTGTGTACTAACAAAGAGTACTAGAACAACGTTAACATTACTGCTTGCCTGGTTTTTCAACAATCCAGCTAGCAGCTGCTGTGGGGGGTATAAAATCAACAACAACCAGCTCACAGAATGCTGCAAAAGCCTTCGTTCTTTTGATCTGCTTTGCTAAGGAAAGCAACGTTAAGAGGTTGACGATCTCACTTTAATTCAGCATGCAAATACTATTCACTTAGTTCAGGGGGAAAAGCCAGCACCCTGTACTTCAGAGCAAATACAAACAAATTACAAACATTGACAAGCCAAATACAATTCATAGTTACGAACATCTGAGTTCAGCCTGGGAGCTCATAACAAGGGCTAGCCCAGAGTCACGTGTGCCACCATGGCTGTGGGTCAGAGCTCTGGAAAAACAGAAAGCCAACCCCTGTTTTTTTATTTTTTTCAGGGTTGAGGATGAGTCACACATGTGACTCACCCATGTGACCTAAAATTGTCACAAAGATGCGACTTAAACCCACATGTTCTAAAAGCCTCTGATGTCACAAACATGTCACTTCAACCCATGTAAACTAGGCTTTCCCTTGAGGCAAGGAGGTCATCAAGGACTCCTAATTTGATCAAGGAAATAAAGGCCAAACTCTTCAAGGGCACTTGGTTGAACTAAGTGCTAAGAACCCATTTTGATTGCCAGCACACCTGGCACATAGTGGGCTCTAAATAAATGTTTATTGATGTATTGACTGATTGAAACCCCGTTCCCTATGTTAATATCACAGATTTAGAGCCAGAAGGCATCTTTGAGGTCTCTGACTCTAACTCAGAAAACTTAGGTTAAGTACATTTCTTAAAGTCACACAAGTAGTACTTATCAGAGCTGAGATTTGAACTAAAGTCTTCTGACTCCAATTCAGTGTGATTTCTATTGTATTGGCTATTTGCATGTGTAAGAAGAATTATTGTTTTATTTTTTTTTTACGTGGATAATAAAATTTTCACTTCAACACTTATTCCTTTAACAACCAATTAGAAAATTAGAATGTTAGGACTAGAAAGGACTTTATGTACCATCAAGTTCAATCCCCACCCTCTCATCTTACTGACAAGGAAACTGAACCCAGAAAAGTGACGTGGCTTGACCAAAGTCATAAAGTTAATTAGTAATAAAGAAGATTAGAACCCATTTCTCCTGGTTGGCTTGTTGAGGATTCTGTATACTACCCTGCTTTAATCCACTGAGGTCTGCGGGGTTCACTATGTCTCACAGATTGAAAAAGGTTCATGCAGATATTGTTCTGGCCTAAATATAATTATGGTAATTGTCTACTTCACAACCAGAAAATGTGTGTGTGTGTGTGTGTGTGTGTGTGTATTATAAAAACAACCCTCATTGTCATTTCCTCTTGTTTCCTACAGGCTTCATAGGTTTCCTTATTAAATTCCCTCAGTTTATAGGATTAATAATAATTATAACAACAAACAAATGTTATGACGTTATTATGGTTAGGTATACTAATTTCCTGACTAAATTTCTTTGTCAGTCATATATAATCAAAAACTCTTCCTTGAGTTTTAATGCCCAGTTGAATTTCATTTATAGAAGCAAAAAAAAAAAAAAAACAACTGGAAGATATGAGGCAAGAGCAAAGACACTATTTGTCTTGTGGAGACCTAAATTGAATTTATGTGACAAAAATATCAAGTAGGAGATTGGGAATTCTTGAAATTTATTAATACGGAAAATCAGATAGACTAATTGATTGCATACTTTGTTTTGAATTCTCTAATTTAAATGACTGCATTAATTGAACTAGTCAATTTTGTAATGTGTATTTCATTTTGTTCATCTACTACCTCTCTACCCACTGACTTTTCAACTCTTTGCAGTCTTCCTTATGAGTACTAAAATTGCTCTCTTAAAAGTCACTAACGACCACTTTGCCTCCAAAACCCAGTGGTCTTATTTTTTTTTTGATTTCTGTGTAGCATCCAGCAATGTGCCCCACCTTTTCCTTCTTAGTATTCCAACCCTTTGGTTTTCTTGTTACTTCATTATCTTGGTTCTCATCCTCCCTCTATAGTCTCTCTTTCCCAGTTTCTTTCCCTGTTATTGCTTCCTTTCCTGGCCCCCAATCATTTTTTGTTGTTTAATAGCTTTTAGTCATGCCTGAATCTTTTGGAACCCTTTTGAGATTTTCTTGGCAAAGGTATTGGAGTGGTTTGCCATTTCCTTCTCCAGATCTTTTTAGAGATAAGGAAACTGAGACAAACAGGGTTAAATGATTTGCCCAGGGTCACACAGTTAGTAAGTATCTGAGGCAGATTTTGAAGTCAAGCCTTCCTGACTCTAGATATTTCTCCATCCCAGAGGTTCCCAAACTTATTTGGCCTACTGCCCCCTTAAAAAACTTACTCAGCACACCCTAGAAATCTACTTTCTTTAACCCTTAAACATTTTTTTGAAATTTGTGTCATTTCAAAAAAATTATTAAATATATATATTTAAAACTGATGTATCTTACATGTAATAATTGTAGATTTGTGGGTTTTTTTCTGCGTTGAAATTTTGATAACACAATATTGCATCCTGTAACCATATTGTATTGCAGTGTAAACAAGTCATTGCACACACATATTCCTGCTGATGTGATGCATGCTGGACTTTCTCACAATGTGCAACATGCTTGCTTCTCAACACTTGCTATCGGCAGACTTGACCACTGATCAGTTATAACTTTCATTTTGTGTCTTTATTTGGAAAATAATGTAATCAATATGACTTTAAATTTGGTCCACAACAGATGAAACATGTACAAATGGCTTTTCAAAATTTTCTTCTTTTTTGTGCTTCCACTGACCCCTTATTTTTATTCAGTGCCCCACCAATTGCACTGGAGGCTACTGCCATCCCCCTAGATTGATCCAGTTCCCTTCAACTCCCTTCTCTCCCACCCCCCTGCCCAGTGTCTTCCACTTTGGGAACCTCTGCTTCCACTGTACTACCTAGCTGCCCCTCCCTAATCATCAGCACAGCCTAAGGTTTTGTCCTCAGCTTTAATTCCTTCTATCTTCACTGATAACAGCTTATTTCAGGCCTTAATTACTTCTTCCCAGAATAGTGGGGTCAATCCTTCTTTCCTGGTTAGAATCATCTCCTGCTTCCCTAACATTATGATACCTACTGGAATCTTTTATCTTTAAGGATATGAAACCAGTCAGGTAAGGAAAGCGGAGGAAGAAGGTGCCAAGAATCACACAGTTTTAAACCATCTCTTTTACTAACTAATAATCAAACTAAGATAAAAACTGAATTAAACCTGTACTGACATTCTCTTTATAATTAGGAAACACAAAGAACTTTTGGCAAAATGGAAAGGTGTCTTGAAGGCACCTCTGAGAGGCAAGAAAAGGAGATGGAGGAACAGGTTTCATCATTTGCTTAAGGTAAAGGAAAATAATTTCATGAGACATAAGACCATCTCATGTTATAGTGCTAATGTTGAACACATGCAAACATATAGATAATTACATATAGATAAATGCAGCCTATGTCCCAACATCTGTCATTGGATGAGGAAGAAGAATGTTTCAAGATTCTCCAAGTTAAGTCAGCATTTTGTTTGATGCTTTTTCTTTTACTTCAGTATGAAAATAAGCAAATCAAAACAAGAAAAAATTAGGTGGGAACATGATATGTAATCGAGAAATTACAGATGACAAATCACTATAGACTAATCTGAAGCTTCATTCCTTTTCTGGCATTGATATCTTATTTTGGACGAGATTTGGATGCTTCTAGAAGTGATGAGTACTGAATGCCATAAAATTGAATATCTATCTTAACAATTCATTTTTATCCAATGTCCATTTATTAGAGTTAGGTCTCAATTAGCGTGAATGATGAATACTCTAATTTGGGCATGTGTGTTTAAATTTGCACTAACCAAAGTTCTGGTGATCTAAACTATGGAAACAGATTTGAACCCAAGGGAAATGGACAGTGCAAATTTGAATGAAGGGATTACATGAGGGAACTCATTGTTTTCATGAATGAAGGCCTACCTGTATAATTATTCCAAGAGCAAAACATAGTAGTTGTGCAGAGGTATAAACAGGAAGGAAATGACTAATTAAGGACGTGATAGTCATTTCATATTGTGCATCATATTATGAATTGGTTTGAGCTAAGCCCAGAGTAATTTCGAAATATAATACTGGAGGTAGATGAGATAACTTGCTTAATTATAGTAGCTCAAACCCAAAATGTTAAAAAAAAATAGTGAACTCTACAAAATGGGAATGGGACAACAATAGTGAAAGTGGTAATGACAATTCTTTCTATTACTTTTTATATACTTCCTCTCAAGAGTTTTACAAATGAGCTTGTACTCTCACCTGATATAGCCCTTGACTTTTGCTTCTCTCCACCTGGTAAGATATCAAAGACTTTCTGACTAAGGAAGTTTCTAGGTTCTTTCAGCAATTACTTTAAAAAAATTAGAGGATAAGTATGGGGATCTCTGAATAGCATCACTTTATAAAAAAACAGCAGCAACAGAAGAAACCAATTGAAGCTACAATAAGCCCACAGAGATTTTAAAATGACATCCAGGAAAGTCAGATGATAATAAAGCAAAAACAAAACACAACAAAATGGAACAGATATACTAGAATTTTTACAGTGAATTATATTTTTAGACAATGATAATAGAATTATTTTATCTAGACCCTTTTATATCAGTTAACAATGCACTATGTGACAGTGTGATCAAACATGACACACAAGAAATTGAGTATGGAAGTACTCCTGTATCTGATCAAATTCGTAAAAATTGGTGCCTGAAATTACACATTTTTAAAGGAACTCAGGGGTCCAATTTTAAGACATTTCAAAGAAAGAAATATTCCAGGAAAATGAATTGGAAAAATCCCTGTTAGTATTTTTAAAGGGAAGTCTGCATTGGTAACTAAGGTGGGACTCCAGGTGGGGCCAATGAAGGGAGGCCTGATTATATCTCAGCTCCCAAGTAGGCCCAAAACCCCTAGCTACTAGATACTAAGCAGATGAAGTGATGCATGAAGCCCCCAGGGTCCTAAGGGGAGCCAAGTTCTGGTCACTCAGATGATGTTTGATGATGACTAAAGAGTGCATAAAAAGGGAGAATAGAGCTATTTGCTTAGGGCTCTCACTCTTGGTGGTGTGCTGATGTGGAGACTCCGGGCAGCTGTAGTTAAGAGCCCTCCAGCTTGTAAACCCGGATGTTCAGACTTTGTCAAACTCTGGTAACTATGTATTGAGATTGAATCAGACAAGGTCTGTCTGTTGATGTTTGTAATTTGTTCGTTTTTGCTCTGAAGTTCAGGGTGCTGGCTTTTTCCCCTGGACTAAATGAATGATATTTGTATGCTGGATTAAAGTCAGATTGTTAACCCCTTAATGTTGCTTTCCTTAGTAAAGCAGATCAAAAGAACCTGGGCTTGAAGCATTCTTGTTGTTGGGCTTATGTTGGTTTTTCACCCCCACAACAGCTGCTGGCTGAATGGTTGCAACAAAGTCAAAAAGACATTAACATCTATGAATCTACAATACTATTTTCTCATCTAAAAATCGTTATAGGAATGGTCTATGAATGCACATAAAAATATTAGGGTTCCAGCAATACCACTTCTAAGGTTGTATCCCAAAGAAATCACACAAGCAGGAAAAGGACCCATAAGTACAAAAATATTTATAGCGGCTTTTTTTGTGGTAGCTAAGAATTGGAAATCAAAGGGATGCCCATCAATTGGGGAATGGCTGAACAAGTTGTGGTATATGAAGGTAATGGAATACTATTGTGCCATAAGAAATGGGCATGATATGGACTTCATATCAACCTGGAAAAACCTACACGACATAATGCTGAGTGAGCAGAGCAGAGCCAGGAGAACATTAAACACAACCACAGATATATGGATTCTGTGAGGACCAACCCTGACAGACTTCGCTCTTCTCAGCAACACAAGGTACAAAGACAACTCCAAAGGACTCATGATGGAGAATGCTATCTACATCCAGAGAAAGAACTATGAAGTATGAATGCAGATTGAGACACACTTCATGCTTGCCTTTTTTTTCTCTTTTTGTTTTTGGGTTTTTTTTTTCGTTCTGTTTCTTCTTTCTCATGATTCATTTCTTTGGTCATAATTCTTCTCCACAACTTGACTAGTGTATAAATTAGTTCAATATGAAGTTATACGTGGTAGTTTTATGAGATTCCATGCTGTCTTGGGGAGGGAGAGGAGAAAATCTGGAACTCAAAATTATGTGGAACCATGTGTTGTAAAATAAAAATAAAAATAAAAAAAATATTAGGGCTCAGGCAGTCTTTCATTCACTATTTTCTATAGCATAGGACAATGTAACAGGGAACAATGATTCTCTGAGTAGAAGAGTTAATTTATTAAGCTACAAGGTTCTTCTATGGAGCTTGGTTATCATTATGAGGACGTGAATTCCTGAAAGCTTGGCTCAACTCATTCTATCTCTCTCACCTTAAACCATGTAGGCATCCTCCAGGTCATCAGGGCCAACCAAGCCCAAGAATTTTATAATTTTCCCTACATGTCCATACATAACTCTCACTTTCCACCTCTTCTTCTTTTTCTGTGACAATAATAAAATCAACACCACCTTTGCTATTGGAAAGGGCATGACAATCTATTGCCCCAAGATTCTGCTCACAGAATCTCCTCACAACCACCCTGCAGCATAGGTGTTATCATCCCCATTTTACAGTTAAGGAAACTGAGGCAAACAGAACTTAAATGAATTGTACCTGGTCACACAATTAGTATCTGAGGCCATATTTGAACTCAGGTCTTCCTTACTAACTAGGCCAAGTGCTCTATCTGCTGTGCTGCTAGCTAAGTGACCAATGACACTAAGACTCCTTTCTCTAGCCACCACAACCCTATGTGTGTTGTCTATTCTCTGATTAATATTATAAACTTCTTTAGGGCAGGGACTATCTCACTTTTATATCTGCAGCTCAAACACCTAGTTGATTTCTTGCCACTCAATAATTATTTGTTCATTAGTGGATGTAGAGGATGATTCCACTGGATCTATTATTCTTAGGATTCTTATAAAAAAGCATTTGACTCAGGAAACATCATATAGCTTTCCTCAAATGTCTTACTCACTATAGGATTTTGCCCATAATAGGTGAATCATAAATGTTTAGTGCATTGACTTATCAACTTGCCATATGGTTTCAGGCTGTTTCTACAATAAGCATGAAAATGGGTATGATAGAATATAATTCTGTAGGTAATACTGATGTTGGTCTTTAAACAGTTTTTTAAACCGGATCTTCATGTCTCTTTCAGGCCAGAAGTATAAGCAGTCACCCATGGGCCAGCTCCACTGCTGATTATCACAGGCCTCAATTGGTTCATGACTCCTTAGTCAGCCTTGGGGCCATTTGCTCCCAGGGTCTTATAATATTGGTGCTATATTTACTACACATGCCCAGTTGACTTTAGCCCTACTATAGCTCAGAACTCCAAAACTTGAGCAATTCATCAGTCTCAGACTCTTCAAGAGCTGGCATTGTGGGAGTGTGCTGCTGTAACAACAATGCTACTTGCTGCTACTGTGGCTGTGTAACACCAGCACACAGGAGGACTGCTTGCACAGGTTCTTTGATCTGCTTTTCTAAGGAAAACAACTTTAAGGGGTTTACAATCTCACTTTAATCAAACATACATATATCGTTCACTTAGTTCAGAGGGAAAAGCCAGCACCCTGAACTTCAGAGCAAATACAAACAGAAATTACAAACAAAGAAAATATAAACTGAGCAAATAACACAAATCCACAGACAGGCTTCTAGCTGTCTGGCCAAAGCTATACATATATAATTACCAGAGAGAGAAGCACCAACATCTGGGTTTTCAAAGAGGAGGGGACTCCTTAATAGCTACCCAGTGTCTCCACATCAACACTCTTCCAATGAGTGAGACCCCAAGCAAAACTTCTCTTCCTGCAGTTCTGAGAATTCTTGATTCTTGATCCCGAGTTCAGTGGCTGTCCTCTGGGTATATACACCCTTTTTCAGGGCCTGAGAGTTTCACACCTCTTGAGGGTTTTACACCTCTTAAGGGTTTCACACCTCTCCTGACCTAATTAGCAAGAGGTTGTGGGCCTTCCTACAAACACAGGGAAGACTCAGTCAAAGGCACCTGGTTGCCTTAGTGCTAAGAAGCACCCCAAAAGAGAAAAACAGTGAAAAGTCCCACTTTGCTTGCCATTACAGCCACCACATCTAGCATTTCCTGTTCATATTAATAATGTATAAGTTGCTGCATAGTCAGATCAGTCGTTGGACAGAAAGATAAAACAGACACTGGTTTTGCCAAATTCCACTCACTGGTTCTTAGTGAAATGTCCATTTATTTGACTTTATAATTATTACTGTATGATTTTAATACACATGTGGTTCCATAATACTGTCTTAATCCTATGCTTGGGGAAATTCTGGACATGATAAATTGAACTGATTTTTTAAAGAGAAAGGATCATAGAATGGTGTTAATGATGAAAAAATACTTTGTGTTTTAAGAAAAAAAATTCTGGTAATACTAAGTTGTCTTGAAAACTTTTAAAAAAAGCACTTTTGTGCTTTTAAAAAAATGTAGCTAGAGAGAAAAAAACTGGGAGTGTATGTTTTAAAAAATCTAAGAGAAATGATTTATTTGTAGTGCTTTGGTCTTCTTGTAAAGGTTTAGCTAATTATGTAAATGAATGATGAATTAATCCCCCCCAAACATGAATTTTCATCCAGTAATTGGAACCTGGTTGCTTTAACATATCCATCCTTCATTTGCATATACGCATTTCCTTTGTTTTTACCAAAAAAATCAGGAAGGAATAATTTTCTTGTTAGCATCAGAATGTAATATTCTTAGGTTATTTTAGGAATAATTTATTTATTATCCTATTATTTGGTGAATTTGTTTAATTAACAAGAATATCTTGTCTTCAGTCCCATGAATTTGAGTTCAGAAACAGCATTAATAAATAGACACAGAAAAATATTTCTATGGGCAAAGTATAATACAACATAACATAATACAGGCAATGTAGGTGACCATGCTAGATGTATGGGGATGGGGGTGAGGTAATTGGTTTTTAACCAGTTGGTTTCCACAATCTTATATCTTCCCTTATTGTTTGATGTAGTAACAGAGAATGGGGAGGAGACAGAAATCAATTGGTCAAAGAGTATCTTCTCCCTGTCCTCATAAAAAAAAAAAAAAAACACATTTAAAAGTCTCTTTCGGGATTGCCTGCCAAAACTACTCCACTCTGGAGTAAGAATGGCCTCAATTAAGTTAGATTCTAATAGTTTACAATATTCAATTCAATGAAACAAATATTAAGTAGATCTCTATGTGCAGTGTGCTGGGCTAGGCAATGGAGGAAGATACCAAATATAGATATGACCTGGTCCTTGCCCTCATGGAGTCTACAGACTAATGAGAGACATGATATATAGACTTATTTTTCAGTACTTCAGGGTTTGTGATTTCATGGGATTGAGTTTCTTTGAGTTTATCTGAGCTGGAAAACAACTATATTTTTATTAGTAGGACCTATATTTAAAGGCTTTCCAAAGTGGGGGTGGGGAGATTTCCCAGACTGCTCTAATGGCATCAGTCTGATAACCCAGGATAATTTCAAAGCCACAATGAAGTATTAGAATAGAATTTTATAGAAGTGAAATACATACATAATAAAATTTGATTCTATAGTTCCAGAATATGGCTACTTTGAATGAAGAAAGAGCATCTCCTAACAAGTGACCATGACATAATTATTTTTTATTGGGAAATATTTTTTTTTTAATTTTTGCTTAGCAGGTTTAAGGTGAGTGTGTATTATTGCTTGTTTATGTTTTAATTAAAAAAATATTTTGAGACTGAGTCTCCCTAGTTTAACCAGCCCAAAAGTGAAGCAACCATTCATGGACCTGATTCCACTACTGCTTCCATAGCACAGAATCTGTGACCTGCTCTGTTTCTGACCAGGGCAAATTCATCCCTCTGGAGGCAACCTGGTGGTCTCTGACTCCTGGTGACTCAGCATACTGATGTCAGACTGAGTCCATACGCATCAGCTTTAGCCATACTGTAGCTCGGAACTTCCAAACTCAAGAAGTTCATCAGCTTCAATCATTCCAGCAGCAGAGAGCATAGGTGTTGGCCACCATTTCTGCCTGCTAGCTTGTTGTGAAATGAATGCCATGAATGATATCACTGTATTTTTGTAGATAGCAAAAGAATTAATGTTGCCAATAAGGGCTTAGTTTTTTCTTCTAATTCCATTTGAACCATAAATAGAGAGATGTGCTATTTTCTGTTCCTAAAATAATCTAAAGATAGTCTTGAGAATGGATTAGACTCTTTTACTTGTTACAATTTTGTCATAAGGATGAGTTATTACAATATTTTATGCCTGATACTTTGTGGTTCTCATTACATTTTCCCATTCCCCTGTCAAAGATTGTAATGAGACCCAAAAAGGCACAAAATCAATCCATTTTCTTGACAAAGATCATAGAATAATTAATTTAAGAACAATGACTAACAGGATAGTTTACCATTTTAATCAGTTTTGCTTAGGTTATTAAAAAGAGAATAAAAGCTAAGGACTGTTAAATAGTTTCCTAAAGAACTATTGGCATTTTCAGTTTTCCCCCTCTCAACACACCATATTTCAGGGCTCCTTGGTTGATAGAAAACAGTAAGGTCTCAGTTTCATCTTGACAGCTCAGCATTTCACAATGGTCTGTTTATTTCATGATAATTATGTTAAAGGAAGAGAGTGTTTTTGAAAGTTTTCTTAAACTAATAAAAAAGGATATCAATCTATACCTTAAGGGCTACTTATGAAAGTCAATAGTATATGAGAATGGGGGTTTTCAATGGGCATAACTTTTATGATCGCAGTGAGCTCTATAATCTATGGAATCTTATATACTTAATAAACAAATTATGTATTAAACAATAATAAATATCAGTTACAAATCTCTGAGTTGGAGCCTAAATTTCTAGCTTGTTATTCTACCATACCATTTCTCTGTGAGGTCTACACTTCATTTATACTATAGATTAGGAATAGAATCCATGAATTTCCTCAATAAAGTCATTCATTCATTCATTTATTAATTCCTACATCCATCCAAAGACCATTTTTACCTTTCTGATTCAACCACCAAATACTAAAATTTAGCATACTTCTCATTTATAATCATTAGAATTTTTCCTAATATATCCCCAAGGATTTAATCTATATGTTTATTTATATGCTAGTAACTAAACTTGATAGTTTAAATCCAGATTTCCCATGATCGACCAGTCTGACAACAAGCATAAGAAGCTACTATAGGGACAGCTAAGTGGCACCATGGATAGAGCACAGCCCTGGAGTCAGAAGGACCAGAGTTCAAATCTGGCCTCAAACACATATTAGCAATGTGAGCCTGGGCAAGTCAGTTAACCTCAATTGCCTCCAAGAAAGAAAGAATCCACTATGTGTGCTAGTCTGAAGTAGTCAATACTGTCAAGGAGCACATATTCAACTTCTACTAAATAATGGATATCACCTAATTTTTCTCATTAATTTCTCAAACTTCACCCATTTAAAACTGAATTAATATTTTTCTTCACTTCCTAGAAAAAATTACTTCCCATTTTCCTATTTCTACCGAAGTCACCAACATGCTTTTTGACTTGCCCAGTTTTGAAACTGCTGTGGTTCATTTATCACAGAATCTTCAGTCGATAAACAAAGCATTTGATAAATGTTGCCTTTGTGTCAAGCACTGTTGGAGGCATTGGGAATACGAAGACAAAAATGCATCAATACCAACTCACAGAACATTGGGGAGGCTATCTGTGATCTCGATTCAGGACTTTTTCCCAATGATGCAAAATACCACCCATCTATTCCATTCCATCCTATGCAGTTGAGTTTCCAACATCATTCCTTACTTTCTCTCCACATCAGGCGTGGCTTACTGGAGTACCTTGGCAGCATCTATTGTCCCTGGATCTCATCACATGATGAGCTCATTTTCTCTCCTTGTCATATAACTCCTTTATGATATTCTTTATGTCTTCTTCTGGGATATCCTCATTTGTTTTATTTTGCAGTTTTCTCACACCCATGAAGTTCACTACGTGGTCCTTTCTGTGAAACCCATTTTTAGTTTAGTTTTTTTTTGAGGCAGTATTATTTCATGTTGCTACTAAATAGCAGCACTGTTAAATGTTACTATTGAAAATATACACCTTTCCTTTCATGGGGAACTTGGAGCCAATAAAAGAACTTTGCAATTTTCTGGAAGCAATATATAGCTCACTTTACTCCTCCTTTGCAACAGAAGGCCAAGTTGTTTATCTGTACTGTATGCTCTAGATATAAATGCTATGACAAGCTCTTTGAGGTGTCCATCCAAATACATATTGAAATTTCAAAACTAGATGCTCTTCATCTACTTGGCCTTCCCTAGGTAGATGGACAAGACAAAATCCTTTGAGTAATTATAGATCTTTTCCAGGAGGTTTCCAATTTGTCTGGGGCTTCCAGCAATCAGCACAATGTTGTCAGAAAACAAGAGCATCATTCACAGTGAATTTCTCTTTGATTTTGACTCTGTATTGAATATTCTTCATTATACTGGTCACTACCTGTGCCAAATATACATCTAAAAAAAGATGACAGAATCACTATTGATTAGAGAAATGCAAATTAAATTAACTCTGAGGTACTGCCTCACACTCATCTGATTGGCTAATATGATGAAAAAGAAAAAATGATAAATATTGGAGAAGATGTGGGAAAATTGGAACACTGATGCTTTGTTGGTGAAGTTGTGAACTGATCTGACCAATCTGGAGAGCAATTTGGAACTATGCCCAAAGGGCTATAAAACACACCCTTTGACACTTCTAGGTCTGCATCCTAAAGAGATCATTAAAAAGGCAAACAAGACCCATATGTACAAAATTATTTATAGCAGCTCTTTTTGTGGTGGCCAAGAATTAGAACTTGAAGGAATGTCCAGCAGTTGGGGAATGGCTGAACAAGTTGTGGTATATGAGTGTAATGGAATACTATTGTGCTATAAAAAATGATGAACAGGCAGACTTCAGAAATACTTGGAAAGACTTATATGAACAGATGCTGAGTGAAGAGAGCAGAACCAGTAGAATATTGTACATAGTAACAACCACATTGTGCAATGGCCTACTTTGATAAACTCAGCCTTTCTCAGTAACACAGTGATCTAAGACAATTAAAAAAAAAACTCATGATGGAAAATGCTTTTCACATCCAGAGAAAGAACTATGGAGTCTGAAGACAGAATTGAAGCATACTGTTTTCTCTCTCCCTTTTTTTTCTCTCATGGTTTTTCCTTTTTGTTCTGATTCTTCTTTTATAATGTGACTAATATGGAAATATGTTTAACATGTATTGGTCTAGGGCTTCAGAAAAATCTAGGAAGACTTACATGAACTGATGCTAGTGAAGTGAGCAGAACCTGAAGAACATTGTATGCAGTAACAGAAACAATTGTGATGACTAACTTTGATAGATTTGTCTCTTCTCAGCAATGCAAGGATCTAAGACAACTCCAAAAGACTCATGATAGAAAATGCTGTCCACATCCAAAAAAAGAACTATGGAATCTGAATGCAAATTGAAGCATACTATTGGCTCTTTGTTGTTGTTTCATTTCTTCTTTCTTGTGGTTCCTCCCATTGATTCAAATTCTTTTTTACAACATGACTAATCTAAGAATATGTTTAATATGAATGTATATTTGGAGCCTATATCAGATTGCACACCATCTTGGGGAGGGGAGAAAATTTAGAACTCAAAATCTTATGGAAGTGAATATTGAAAGCTAAAAATTAATAAATAAATTAATTTTTTTTTAAAAAAACATGTATTAGCCTATATCAGATTGCATGCTGTCTTGGGGAGGGGAGCAGGAAAGGAAGGGGAAAAATTTGGAACTCAAAAATCTTATAAAAGTGAATATTGAAAACTAAAGATAAATGAATAAAAGATGACAGAAAACATCAATAACTTCAGAATTATGTTTCTTTTCTCCCATTGTAACAACAATGCTGCTTACAGATGCTGTTGAGGTATAAGGCCAATAACACCAGCACACAGGAGGGCTGCTAGCACAGGTTCTTTGATCTACTTTTCTAAGGAAAGCAACTTTGAGGGGTTTACAGTCTCACTTTATTTAAACATACATATATCATTTACATAGTTCAGATGAAAAAGTCAGCACCCTGAACTTCAGAGAAAACAACAGAAATTACAAACAGAAATCACATAAACAGAGAAAATAACACAAATCAGCAGACAGGGCTTCTAACTGTCCGTCCACAGCAATACATCCATAGTTACCAGAGAGAGAAACACTAACATCTGGGTTTTCAAAGCTGGGGGGGGTGGTCCTTAATGGCTACCCAGAGTCTTGTCTGGCCAAATCACATGAGCACTCTTCCAATGAGTGAGCCCCCAAAGCAAAATGCTATCCTCAGAGTATATATACACTATATACTTCTTCAGAGTCAGAGGGCGTCACAACCATGTGACTCAAACTCATGTGACTTAGGTTTTCTTGTGACTTAAGCAGGCCATCAAAGACTCTTGATTCAATCAAAGACTCTTGATCCAAACAAAGGCAAGGCTCAATAAAAGGCACTTGATTGCCTTAGTGCTGAGAAGCTCTCCAAAAGGAAAAAAAAACAGCAAAAAGTCCCACTTTGCTTGCCATTACACCTATCTGTACAAAGATTGTTAAGGAGTCATCTATACATGAACTAGAGCATCCCAATGAGTATATTACTGGAAATAATAAGTAGGCTTGCACAAATAATAACAGTCAACCACATCTTTACTGCCTAAAAATTAACTCTATATCTCTATAGTATGTATATGCTATTTATATACATGTATATATATATGCGTGTGTGTGTGTGTGTGTGTGTGTGTGTGTGTGTGTGTGTGTGTATGTTTCAGTGTGCATGAATATAGAGGATAGAGGGAAAGACCTTTGATTTTATCTGTACAGGGAGTTTCTCTTGGGGAACTTCCTCTATCAGTGACTATTAGCACCTTCTTTCCAGGGACTTTTTCCCTTCTATGTATATACTTGGAGAGACTGAGTTGTATACAAAATATTTACAAGGTGGCTGGGAAAAGGAAAGACTTAGTGTAGAAGGTGATACTTGAGCTGAGCTTTGAAAACAACTTGGGCTCCTAAGAGGCAGAGGTAAGGAAAGAGTACCTTCTATCCATGTCACCTTGGATGATATTTAGATATGCACATAAGACAATGTGGAGGAGACCATTTAAGGCTACAATTTGTTCTATTGACTCAAGTGTTTCTTTTTATCACTTCTCATCAATAACCAATAGAAATGGCAAGATTTTAAATTCTTTATACCTGTTAATCACTTGTATTACTGTGACAATATAGACTTCCATAGAGAAATGATTAGAACATACATTTTCTTTTTCATATTGCCATAGTGATATTCTGGATAGTCTCATAAATAACCTATTGAGATTTGAAAAAGTAGGCATGTAATTCAGCAGGTGATGATATCCCTTCATGGTCACTTTTACCATCAACATTAATTTATAATTCATTTTTTCACATTCTTTTGTAATTTTCCTTTTTTTGAGATTTTCTATTGTTTTGTTAACAGTCTTCTAAGGAAGGCAAGACATCATCTTCTATGAAAGTAATGCCTAAGGCATCCCTTCTGAGAGGAACTATTTTTAGCTTGTGGGCATACAAAAACAGATGACATGATGTGTGAGATTTGGCTTGCAGGTTGTAGTTTGTGGACATATGTTCTAAGGGAACATAGTTATTAACAAAATAAAGTCTCCCATAGCAAGGAGCTTAATCTTCTTTTATATCCAGTGGCATGTGCTATTTATTTGTTCCCATGGACAATATACTTACCACGAATCTTCTTCTGCCTTTTCCATTTTTCCTTGGGACTTTTTTGAAAATGACTTAGCTACTATCTTTAATTACCTTTCTACCTTCACAGAAGACTTGCTGTACACATATAGAATGTATATATTAACTCTTCTACATTCATCACTGCCTGTATTTCCTCCAAACCCTCTCTTCAATTCAGAGGATGTAGAGAGGTGCTTATTGAAGGTATCATATTCAAATGAATAATACTGGTGGCCTTTCCCCTTCTATGTATAGAAACACATGATACCTGAATCCTCCAAAGAATTCAATTCAGTACAACAAGAATTTATTAAAAACCTATCATATGCAAAGGAAAGAACCAGATAAAATGCCATTAAAATTTTGAAGAGAAATCTCTTTAATCTTGTGGGGCAGCTATGAATATTTGGGGTTGGAGTGGGAGGGGTGTAAAATTCAGGAAAAAAAAAGCTTGACAAAGAGTGTGGGATATAATTTAGGTATTAATGGGAAAGAATTTTACAGACAGAGATTAAGGTGAGGGAATCTATTCTAGACTTGTGTAATGGTGTGAGTGAAATCACTAGGACAGGACAAAGAAATGTGAAAAAAGGGGATGGGGACTAGACCAGTTTGAGTGGATCATACCTATAATGAGACTAAATAAAGACAAACTTTAGTTCAATATTAAAAGCTCCTCTCCCAGCTTAATTATTCAGTACATTCCCCAAAGGGTTTTGTTGTATAAATCCCCAAAGAGACAGTTGAAAGAGTTGTTGCAAACTGAAGCTTTCCCAAACATGTGCCAATGCTTCCCTACATATCAGATGTTCGTTAAAATCAGTGATGTGCCTGCCTATTCTGAAAGATCATAATGAGAGAGGACAATATTGAAAATAACATAAATTTAAGTGACAATGATTGTAATCAGGGTAATAACAGTATAAACATATTCCCATGTCATTAGCAGAGCACTGTCAAATGCTGTCTCCCAGCAAATGAAGGACAAGCTTTGTCCAGTGTCCTTCCGACTATAGCTGTAGCCAGATGCTTAATAGGGAGGTGCAAATGTCACATCATAATCTAATCATCCAAATGATACTGCTGAGGCAAATATTTTCCTGACATCATCTAGTGTTGGAAAATATACACATTGATAGTATCTATAAGTTAATGTCCCCAGTATCATTGATGATAATCCCTGTTTATGTCTTTAAAAAATGATTTGCTTGAGATTTCCTTAGTTTGTTCACCATATTTTTGTATCTGGGTTTTTTTAATGGCTAGACTTGGTTTAAATCTCCTGCTAGTTCCTCTTTGAATTTTAGGTTAATATGTACCTAAGGGTTTATAGTGCCTGAACATTGGTTTCCAAGCTTAGGAAGAGATTTTATTGAGTGAAAGTCATGCAAAAGAACTAAATTTCGCAGTGTTAACACCAAGTACCTTTTCACTTGAAAATCCCTTAGATAGAACATTTCTTTTATTGCTGTTGATCAACAGGTTAGACATAATGCAGTAAAAGTCACTGAATTGTCTATTTTTTCTTTTTTTTTACATCAAAAGAGTCAGAGGTGGGGTTGATTGTGTATTTATCATCAGTTTTGTGGATAGACAGGATTGGAGTGGCATTTCATCAAAGGCTTATTGTTTGGAAAGAGAAAATTGGAGGTTATTTTAGATGTTATTGTAAGAGGCAGCTTCATGTCTTTATTAACTCTGTGTTAACTGAAACAAACCTATCACTCTGATTATACTTACACTTAACTCATGTGAAAACTTCAATTGTTCTTGCACAATTTCCTTTAACTTTATCAGGCATTACCTAGAATTTAAAAAAAAGACTATAAGAAATGAAGTACGGAAAGAAAGAACTAGAGCTTTGTAACTGAGAATTAAGAAAAAAAAAAGACATTGCACTCAGATTTTAAGCTTTCATATTTGGATTCCATTAGTTTGCAGGTGACACTTCTTAAAGGAAATGTTAATAATGACTATACCTTGAAGAATAAAGAGAGAAATTACAATTTCTTGAATTATTTCAATTTAAATGATCTTAAAATCTTTTATTGGTAAAATTTGTTTTTATATCACTTCCATTTCTTATTATATCCCTGCACTGTTCCCTCCCAGATAATTATCCCTTAAAGCCAAATAATAAAACAAAATATAAAAAAGTAATTTGTCATAACTAACCAAAACAATGATCGTGTCCAAAGTAATATGGCGAGGTCAGTACTCATAATCCCCAACTTCTTCCAAGAAGGTTCATTCAATGGAGATTCATTCTTATATCTCTTCTTTGGGGTCATTATAATTTCATAGTATTCAGTATTGTTTACTTTCTTTCTACTTACATTACCGCACTCATTGCAACATACATTGCGTAGTTTCCCTTCTCGCTATTTCACTTTTCATCAATTCATGTCTTCTCATATTTCTTTGTGTTCATCAGTCATCATTTTTTACAAAATAATAATATGCTATTACATTTATGTACCACAGTTGGTTTAGATGTCCAATACAAGGATATATAATTTATTTTCTCTTCTTTATTAACTCAAAATACTGCTATAAACATTTTGCTGTATATAATATCTTTCTTTTTTTATCATTGACCTTCCTTGTATGCATACTTAGTAACAGAATCTCTTGGCCAAAGGGTATGGACATTTTAGCATCCTTAGGCTAATTTCAAACTGTTTTCCAGAATGGTTGAACCAATTTCCAGGTGTTCCCAGAATATATTAGCATGCCTGCTTCCCCACAACATCTGAAACATTAATTATTCCCATCTTTTTCATGCTTACAAATTTTGTCTGAGGTGAAAACTCGGAGTTCTTCATTAGAATGCAAGTTCATGTACCATAGGGCTTCTTTCATTCTTTGTATCTGAATTCTCAGTACCTAACACAGTTGCTCCTGCATGATACATACTCAATAAATGTTTGCTGATTGATTTATATATCTTATTATTAGTGACTTGGAGCAGTTTTTCATATACATATGATTGGTTCACAATTTTTCTTTTGAGAAGTATGATATAGTACTGAAAACAATGCAAATGATATTCAAAATGCAGGAATACAGAGAAATGGAAAGGCAGTATTAGATTGAGGTTAGCTTGAAAAAGTATGTCTTAAAGTAAATATAAGAATTACATCAATTGAATGGCTTACATAAGCTAACTTTTACCACAGTACCTGGCAAATAATAGGTGCTTAATAAATGTTTAGTGATCTATTGGCAGATTGAATGAAAGGAGAATAATATTTCCAGGGAAAAGTGTGCCACTGAAGTACAAATAAATGCATTTCATTTGAAATATGTAAGGAGATTGTGATTGTATCAGGCAATCCATATGTAGTAAGAATAATGGTGTAGTGAGAATTAGACTAGATTGGGGACTAGAAAATGGATTTTCCTCTAATTCTAAGCTTTAGCCTTTACACTTGATTTGGGAGGATTTGATTTAAATAATTACTAATGACCCTTCTATTTAAAAATTGGATGATTACCTGAAGAGGCTGAAAAGCAATGGACAGCCAATGCGAGTAGCAAAACAGAGAGGAAGAGGATGATGAAGATACTATTTTATGAAAATAATCCAGCTCAATTAGCCAAATGTTTGGTTTAATATCCTTTGTTACGGACTAAATTTGCAGAGTAAAATTGAGAACTGAGAGAATAAACCTGATGATCATCTAAGAGAAACTATATTATTTTTGCTTGAAAAAACCGAAAACTGTCTCAGTTGTACTACTACTTTGTGCACCTGAATATAGCCTGAAAGAAAGGGGGAAATAACAAGGGTTCTAACATTGTCACAATGCAAAATTTGACTATCACCATTTGTAATGAACTTTCAATTAAAAAAAATAAGTAGGAGATGCAATTCAAAACTGATTTGGAGAATTGTTTGCTTTTGCAAGATTGAACTTAAACTATTCATGTATTTCCTTTTCTTAATTTTGCTTTCATTAAATGGATTTTGCTTCTGGTTATTAAATTTTAGAATTGAAGACTAATATTCTATTTAAACACTACAAAATGAATAATATTTGAGTTACTGAACTTTAAGCAGTCCACTTCTAGATTCAAAAGTCCATAATATCCTAGAAAGATGAGAAATAATTCCATACAAGGTCAAGCCTACAGCAGTCCTATGAAGGAGAAAAGTAAAGTAATGATTAAAGTAATTCATTTAATTTTCCATTTCCTTTGACCACAGTTATTGGAATAATTGATTAATTCAATTTTTCAGTGTATAAATAGCCTATCATTCCATCTCATGAAATGTAGCAAAAGCAAATTATCTGGATAATCCAACCAACAATGTACAGTTTGAGCTCAAAAATTCTTATTTTCTTATGTTTAATTTTTTTAGCCGGTTTTATCAATGCCTACTTCATTTTGTCTGTAAAGATATGCACTGAATGATCATTTAATTTAGATTTCTACAATTCAATTAATTACTTCAATACACATTTGTTAAATACCCACCACATGCAAAGCAGTAGATAGACTTTGGTTATACCCACAAGGAAAAGAACATAAAGCTTCTCCCATTCTCAAAGACTTCAAAATCTAATGGGGGGCTATGTGATGGGGAAACAAATACAAGGTATGATGTAGAGGCAGAACTAACAGAACTGAAAACTGATTAGATATCAAGAGGGAGAAAAAGGGAAGAGTCAAAGATAATTCTGAAGTTTTGATCCAGCATGACTGGAGGGATGGTGATATTATAACAAAAGAGAGTGAAGAAGATGAAAACTGCTGTGATATCAGCAAACCCCAAAATCAATAGTAAGGCTCTTGCAAGAGACTATCTTTTTGTAAATTCCAGGAATATAAATATGTGATGAGATGCTAATGCCATGGGAGTACTAAAGTACAGAAACTGATGAATAATAAAAAGAAATACTGGTTCTCCAAAGAGAAGTATCTGAAGAAAGAAAGTTTTTTTTTGCCTTTTTCTCTAAACTATTCATTTCTTTTCTTGTCTATTTCATACCCATTTCTGTCTGGGTTTTCTTAACTGCTAAAATAAGAAATACACCTTAACAGATTTCAAATCTAGGCCAACTCTATAGGAGACAGAGATTTCCTTTGCATGATTTTTGCCTTTCCTATAACATTTTTAGTTGTTTTCATTTGCAAAATGAAACAGACTTTTTACAAAATCAAACTCCAGGAAGGAATATTCTTAATCCCTGAAACCTAAAAGCAAACCTTAAAGGCATTTCATAATGACAAGTGTGGGATACATACTGTTTTTAGATCCCTTGAGTCAGTAGAGGAAATTTCTGGCATTGTTGGCCACATAATTGTGAAAACAGCATAGTAACTTCAAGTAACTCTACTTGGAATTAAGAAACAAAGGTCTTCCATTTATTAACTGTTTAAACATAAACACAATTTCCTCTTTCAGTTCCTCAGGCTTCTAATATGCATAGTGAGGGTAATGGCCTAGATGATCCCCAAGGACACATCTTGCTCTTGCAACATTCTATGATGTTGAAAATATCATAGCTCTGGTACCAGACCAGGTCTTTAGCTCCTAGTTATCTGGATGATTGAATGAAAGGGAGCTTCCTTGAGTAACAACAATATTATTAAACAACATCATTAATTATTTTCTTTTTCCTTCTAAAATTCCAAGTGCTTTTACTTGTGTTATAAGACCTAATCTTTGGTTTAAAAAATCAACATTGTACCTTCTCATTTGTTCAGTATGTCACTTTGTATATTAAGTTTTTCAGTCAGAAAGTAATTATTAGATGAGGTACTGTTAATGGAATGGGGAGATCTTTCTTGCCCATTAATAGGCCTATGTGACCTGCTTGAGTCCCATGGAAGTCTGAGTCACATGAGCCTGTGGTGGGAGGAGCTTGCTGAACAGGTGGAACAAGAAGGGGTGGAGCAGGAAGTTGGAGCTAGTTGGAGCTTGGGGAGAGAGCAAGGAAGCAGAGAGAACAAAGCAGCTAGTATGAGTAAGAAAGGGAGTGATTTTGCTTGAGGGAATATGTGGGGACGCCCTATGGAGAGAGAAGACTTGGGGATAGCTGTCCCCCCCTGCATTGATAACGTGTATGGATTACTTTGTTGCTATAATGGATTTGGCTTTCTGGCTCTTGAATAAATGTTTTGGTTTCATCTTCCAAGAAGAGAGTTCATTATATCTTGTGATTCAAACTGGGAATACACTGGTATATTCATAGTAGCTACTGTGGGAATCACATTGGCGGTATAGATGACAAAAAATAAAATGTTAAGGTTTACATGGTGCTTAGATGCGTTATCTTATTTGGGCCTCACAACAATCCTATGAATTAGGTAATACAATTGTGACCTTGCATCAGAATTGCCACAGAAATTAGAAATGCCTTCACAGATTTCATCATCATTGATATTGTGCAACTGGAGGATTGTGGGACTGTTTCTCCAGTAATTTTGTTAGAAAGATGCCATAACAAAAGTTTGAAAAGGTAGTCTTTGGATTTTGTGTTGCATCTTCCATCTTGAAGTCATGTGGGGAGATGTCAGGCACACAGCCCTCTCCCCCCTCCCTTCAACTTATTTTGCCTTACCTTTGACCACTGTTATTTTGATAATTGATTCAGCTTGTCAGTGTATATGTACCCTATAATTATCTCTAGTGAAATATAGTGAAGGAAAATTATCTAGATAATCCAACCAACAAAGTAATAAATGTGGAAAATCCAAGCTAGAATTTCCCTTTATGTTATTATGTTCAATTATTTTTTCAGATAATCACATTAATTTTCTAGTTCATGCTATTGGTATAGACATCATTTGAATGATCAAATAATTTAACTTTTTGCCCTCTGACCTGTTATTATGTCATAATCAATGCTGCATAATGAGCAATGTCATCATATGTAGAAATTGGGGAAATTGGCCTATCCAAGAAAAATGGGAGACATATCCCTCTCCCCACCCAAATCCCCTAGCAAGAAGCATACAGAGAGACAGTAGAGTAATGATTTCTTCTTTAGAATGTTACAAATATGTTAGTCTTTGTGTAATCATATTTATTATCCAGATCAAAGTTCATTTTCAGGAGACATTATAAACATAGAGAAATGAATAACTTGAAGTGAATAAAAAATCCTTTAGATGAGAGAATAGAAGCCCCTCAGAACAGACATATACCTGCCTTGTGCTAAGTAGGAGAAGGAATTACTTTCCGTGGGTTTGGCTGATGTACACATTATTTTTTCCCCTCTTTTTTATTAGTTAGTTTAGTTATTTTTAGTTTTCAACATTCACTTCCATAAGTTTTAAATTTTCTCTGCCTCCCTCCCCAAGATGGCCTACAATCTGATATAGGTTCTACATATACATTTCTATTAAACATATTTTCACATTAGTCATGTTGTATAGAAGAATTTCAAGGAGTGGGAGAAACCATGAGAAAGAAAACAAAAGAAAACAAGAAAATAGTCTCCTTCGCCCTGCATTCAGACATTATAGTTCTTTCTCTGGATGTGGATTGCCTTTTCTGTCCTGAGTACTTTGGAATTGTTTTAGGTCCTTGCATTGCTGAGAAGGGCTAAGTCTATCAAAATCAGTTATTACACACTGTGGCTGTTAACTGTGTACAATGTTCTCCTGGTTCTGCTCACTTCACTCAGCATCAGTTTATATAAGTCTTTCCAGGTTTTTCTGAAGTCTACCTGTTCATCATTTCTCATAACACAATAGTATTCCATTATATTCATATACCACAACTTGTCCAGCCATTCCTCAATTAATAGGCATTCCCTCAATTTCCAGCTGTTGGCCACCACAAAGAGAGCTGCTACAAATATTTTTGTACATGTGGGTCCTTTTCCCATTTTTTTTTGATCTCTTTGGGATACAGCCCTAGAAACGATATTGCTAGGTCAAAGGGTATGCACATTTTTATAGCCCTTTGGTCATAGTTCCAAACTGCTCTCCAGAATGATAGGATCAGCTCACAGCTCCATCAACAATGAATTAATCTTCCAACTTTCCCACATCTTCTCCAACATTTATCATTTTCCTGTTTTGACATGTTAGCCAATCTGATAGGTATGATGTGGTACCTCAGAGTTGTATTGATTTGCATTTCTCTAATCAATAATGATTTAGAACATTTTCTCATATGACTATGGATAGATTTAATTTCTTCCTCTGAAAACTGCCCGTTCATATCCTTTGACCATTTATCAAATGGTGAATGACTTGTATTCCTATAAATTTGACTCAGTTCTCTATATATTTTAGAAATGAGGCCTTTATCAGAGACACTAGTTGTAAAAATTCTTTTCCAGTTTTCTGCTTCTCTCCTAATTTTTGTTGGATTGGCTTCATTTGTGCAAAAACTTTTCAATTTAACATAATCAAAATTATCCATTTTGGATTTCATAATGTTCTTTATCTCTTCTTTGGTCATAAATTCCTCCATTCGGAGGACAGCAATGACACGGCAGATACATCAGATACCTCAAAAGTTAATATGAACTGGTCTCCAGCCCAAAAAGCACTGCTGGAAGAGCTAAAGGAGGATTTTAAAAACCAAATTAGGGAGCTAAAAGAAAATATGGAAAAAAGGGAGAAAAAATCCACTGATGAAATCAAGTCCCTAAAGAATAAGACTGGCGAAATGGCTATGGAGATTCAGAATCTAGAGAGAGAAAAGGACACCCTGAGAGGTGAAATCAACCAATTGAAAATGGAGGCTCAAAAGCAAAATGTAAACACTAATTCATTTAAAATTAGACTTGAGCAAGTGGAAGCTAATGAATCTATGAGGCATCAAGAAGTAATAAAACAAAACGTAAAGAATGAAAAAATAGAAAAAAATGTGAAATATCTGATTGGCAAAACAATTGACCTGGAAAATAGATCCAGGAGAGACAATTTGAGAGTTATTGGTCTACCGGAAATCCACGATGAAAAAAGGAGCCTTGACAGTATCTTCGAAGAAATTATCAAAGACAACTGCCCAGAGGTCCTAGAACCAGAGGGCAAAATAGTCATTGAAAGAATTCACCGATCACCCCCTGAAAGAGATCCCAAACTGAAAACACCAAGAAATATTATAGCCAAATTTCAGAGCTATAAACTCAAGGAGAAAATACTGCAAGCAGCCAAAAAGAAGCAATTCAAATATCGTGGAACTACAATCAGGATCACGCAGGATCTCTCAGCTTCCACATTAAAAGACAGGAGAAATTGGAATATGATATTCTGAAGGGCAAAGGAGCTGGGACTACAACCAAGGATCAACTACCCAGCAAAACTAAGCATAATTTTCCAGGCAAGGCGATGGACATTCAATGAAATAAGGGAATTCCAGACCTTCCTGATGAAAAGGCCAGAACTCAATGGAAAATTTGATCTCCAAATACAAAACTCAAGAGAGACATAAAAAGGTAACCAGGGGGAAAAACCCCACAAACCTCATTAACCAATAAGCTTAGGTTGTTTACATCTTTATGTGGGATTATATCATCTTATGTATGTTTTTTATGTATATATATATATATATATATATATATATATATATACATATATATATATATATGTCACTCTTGTGAATGGTACAACTATTATGACAAATGAAAGGGATATACATAGGTTGTGAATGCCTGTATAAATTAACTGATGTAAAGATATAAAATATAAATAAGAGATATAAAGGGAGGGCTATGAGGGAAGTGGTAAGGAGGTAGTAGAAAAGGGTAAATTACACCAAAGGAAGTGGCAAAAAAAACATATTATAGAAGAGGGAAAGAAGGGAGGGAGAAGAGCAGTATTTGAGCTTTACTGTTATCTGATCTAGTTCAAGAAGGGAATAACATACTCTGATAAGTTTAGAAATCTAACTTGTCCTACGGGAAGTGGGAGGGAAAGGGGGGAAAAAGGGAGGGGGGAGGGCAGAAGGAAGAGGAGAAGTAGCAAGTGGGTAACGGTAAGATAAGGGAGGGAAATAAAGAGGGAGGGTCAACTGAGCAAAGCGGCGGTCAAAAGCAAAACTTTGCTGGGGAGGAGAAGGGGAAAGGGAGAAATAAAAGCATAAACAGGGGGAATTAGGATGGAGAAAAAGACACAGATAGAAATCATAACCCTGAACGTGCAGGGGATGAACATTCTCACAAAACAGAAGCAGATAGCAGAATGGATTAAAAACCATAATCCTACAATATGCTGTTTACAAGAAACGCATCTGAAACAGGGGGATACACATAGGGTTAAGGTAAAAGGCTGGAGTAAAATATATTGTGCCTCAGCTAAAGTAAAAAAAGCAGGTGTAGCAATCCTAATCTCAGACAAAGCAAAAGTAAAGATAGATCTAATTAAAAGAGATAAGAAAGGACATTATATCCTGCTAAAAGGCACCATAAACAATGAAGCAATATCATTGCTTAACATATATGCACCAAGTGGTAAGGCATAAAATTCTTAGAGGAGAGGTTAAGGGAGTTACAGGAAGAAATAGACAGCAAAACTATAATATTGGGAGACCTCAACCTCCCCCTTTCTGAACTTGATAAATCTAACCTCAAAATAAATAAGAAAAAAAGTTAAGGAGGTAAACAGAATTTTAGAAAAGGCACATATGATAGACCTCTGGAGAAAACTGAATGGGGATAAAAAGGAATATACTTTCTTCTCAAAAGTACATGGCACATACTCAAAAATTGACCATGTACTAGGGCATAAATTCCTCCATTCTCGATAAATCTGACAGATAAACTATTCATTGCTCCCCTAATTTGTTTACAGTATCAGCCTTTATATCTAAATCATGTATCCATTTGGTGGGGTACACATTATTGCTCCCTGATCCCTACTTCCTCTCTCATCGGTATACCAGTGGGTGAGGATATGTTCAGAGGAAAGGATCCCTTCAGTCCCTCAACAATCATTGTCCTATTTAAATCTCTACACTCACATCTCTTTACATGTGTGCAGCCCTATATGTTATATAGAAAGGCTACCTTTCATGGAGTTTAATTATTATTACAAGCAAGAATATGTATCCTATATTTACAAAATCATTGTTATCCACATTTCTTCAATGAAGAAACAGGCTCTGGAAGATGAATTGATTTGTACAGTTACATGAGAGAGGTAGGACTTGTACCCAGTTCTCTTGATAATGCCAAATTCAGTTTTTAAATTTTTAAATTTATTTTTCTATATATTCCTGTATCTGAAGGTTATATGGCATCATGGATAGCTGGCCTTAGAGCAGGGAAGACATACATAGGTTCATATCCTACCTCTGACAAGCACTGGTTGTGTAATTTCATTCATCACTAACCCTTCTACCTGCAGAAGCAATCCCATTCCATCCTATCTATTCAGCAGATCACTTCCTCTGTTATCCCAAATCTATCACTCATTTTCAATTTCTCCTTGTCTACTGGCTCATTCACTACTGTCTACAAACATGCCCATGTCTCCCCTATCCTGAAAAAAACAAAGCAAAACAAAACATTTGATTCTTCCATTCCTAATTATTGTCCTTCTGTGACCAATTTCTCTGAAAAGGATGTCTATGAGAGATGCTTCCACTTTTTCTCTTCTCACTCTTTTAAAAATTCATGCAATGCAGATTCTGACCTCATCATTCTACCCAAACAACTCTCTCCAAAGTTGATAGTGATCTTTTTGTTGCCACATTCAATGCCCTTTTCTCATTCCTTCATTCTTTATCTTTCTTCAGCCTTCGGTAGTGTTGCCCATCTTTTCCTTGGTAGTCTCTTCTCTCTAGGATTTTTGGACACCACTTTTAACCGATTCTTTTCCTATATATCACACTGTTATCCTTAGTCTATTTTGTTTCATCCTTTTCACGGTCCTGACCTCTAACCATAGGTGTCCCACGGCATTCTGTCCTGGGACCTCTCTTTTTTTTCTGTGTATACTACTTGGTAGTCTCATCAGCTCCCAGGGATTTAATTGCCTTCTCTATGCTAATGATTCTCAGATACTCATCCAGCCCTAACCTCTCAGCTTACCTCAACCTGTTTTTCAGACTTCTTAAGCTAGATTCCAGTAGATGTCCTAAATCCAACATATCCAAAATTGAAATCATCTTTTCTTCAAAACTCTCTCCTTTCCTAACTTCCCTATTGTTGTAGAAAGAAAAACCATCTTCCATAGCCTAAGTGATATCTTCAACTCCTCGCTCTCTCTTAACTCCCCCAACTCATACCTACTCTATTGTCAAATCCTGTCTATTTTACCTTTGTAACTCTCAAATATTCTTTCTCTCCTCTGACATTGTCATCACTCTGATAAAAAAAATGTCATCCCTTCACACCTGTTCTATTGTAAGCCTCTCCTAAGTGGGTTTCTCTCTCTTAAGTCTCTCCCCATTTCCCACTTCAATCCATCCTCCATTCAGCTAGGGAAGTGATTTTTCAAAAACACAAGTCTGATCATGTACTTCCCTACCCCCCATACAGTGGCTCATTATTGCCTACAGAATCAAATACAAAATCCTCTGCTTGGTGTTCATGACCTAGCTTCCTCCTGCTTTTCTAGTTGTGCCCTGACAGGTATTCTTTGACCCAGTGACACTGGTCTCCTGAATGTTCCATAAATAAGACACTCCATCTCTTGGCTCTAGGCATTTTCCCCTGACTTCTCTGGCTTCTGGTAGGTCCCAACTAGAATACCATCTTTTACTGGAAGCCATTCCCAACTGCCTTTTTCTTTCAAGTGCCTTTTTCTCTCTTAACTATTTCCCACTTATCATGTACATGTTCACACATATCTTTTTTGCAAATCGCTTCCTCCTTTAGACTATAAGTTCCTTGAGTACAAGAGCTGTCTTTTGCCTCTTTTTACATCCACAGAACTTAGCACAAAGCCTGGCAAATAGATATTTATTGACTGACTGATTAACAACCTCTGAGTTGTTAATTCTTTAAGATGAGATGTAGCACATGTTAATCTGCATTGATAGAACAAGTTTCTCACTTACTCTTAACATAACTCTTACTTAACTCTTAACATAATGACATCATGAGTTCAGACAAAAAGCAAAGGAGCAAACAAAAACCAAGAACAAACAAACAAGCAAATACCTGCTTTTAGGATAGTAGTGATTTGAATTTTATTTGTGTTCATCCCAGACGGCCTTGAGTTAGAACTCCAAAGTATGAGTATCAATAACTTTGGGTGCACTTTCTTCATTTTTCAAAAAAATATTTGGTGGGAGTTAAATCCTTCATTGTCTTACATTATGATGAGTACCCTACACTGACTCAATTAGACAGAGTGAAGAGAAAGAACAAAACAACAAATACTCTTGACTGCCTATATGAGAGTGAATCCAATCCCTTATGATTCTCAGATCTTCCTCTCCCTCCTTCTCCCAGTATTTTGATCACTTTATATAATTCGGCACACTTTCAGATATTGTGTTTGTGGGTTTTGCCTACCCTCCTGGACTGTAAAATTCTTCAAAGTTGAGTGTATATCTGTTTACTATGCACACCAATGCCACTGTACTGGGTAATAGATAATTTTTTGCATGTTTAAGCTAATGTTTTGGCTCAAATCCTCTTTACAGAAAACATTAGTTGGAAATAAATATTTTAGAGACTCTGGTTTTGCCAGAAAGAAACCTCTATCTTTTTGTGGGCTTCTACAGTGATATATTCCTTTCCAAAAGATCTATTTACTTCCATTTCAATTCAATAAACATTTACTGAGCACTTGTTGCTTTCTAGGAACTATACTAGACCCTGGGGAGACAAAATCTGACACCGATCTTTTTTGTTTAGTTGCTCTCAGTCATGCCCAACACTTTGTGATCCCGTTTGAGGTTTTCTTGGCAAAGATGCTGGAGTGTTTTGCCATTTCCATCTCTAGCTCACATAACAGATGAAGAAACTGAGGCAGATAGAGCTAATGAGTGTATGAGGGATAGATTATAACTGAGGAACATGAATCTACCTGATTCCAGGCCTGGCACTCTATCCACTGCACCACCTAACTGCTAGCAGCTCCACCAGTCATACTCCCTAGGAACTGCTATGTTATCAAAGAACAATAGTGACTTTCAATTGGCTGAAGTTTTCTTGAGATGATAGTAATCCAGGGAAAGAATAAAAATGCATAATTCATAGAAGATTACCTTTCCAAATGAAGCATAGTATATAACAGTCTCCTTGTTCTTTACATTATTCATTGTTTTGGAATTGTCAGACAAAATTTTTGGAGATATTCACAAGTGCCTGTCCTAGTTGGGATTACTGTCTGGTGTACCCCCTAACAAAAGAGGAGTTTTCAATGAATGTAATTTCCTGCTAGCACATTTTAGGGCAAGCATACCACAATCCACTTCTACTTTGGGAAAAAAAAAGGAGGGGAGGACATTTCCTCCAGAGCAGTCTCAAAAGCTATCAGTTAATTGCAAAACTGAATCTTATTCAGCCTTCATGGTTATGGTACTGAAACATTTTTCCTGCCCAGATACTTGCAGCTTGCAGAGTTTACACTCTCTTGAAAAGAGCCTGTAGCATATATAACCTGTCTTGTAGCAGTCAACAGTAAGCAATCAATCTCTTGAACCAATCTCTTGGTTCAGGAACTGTTTTGAACATAGTTTCTTCAAAACTTGTATTTGATACTCATGTCTTTATCAAAGATGCAACTGAAATTCCCAAGCACAAAAAGTATCTCAGTAGACCTGGCTTTAATTCCTTGTAGTAACTTCAAGCTTCAGGTGTTAGAGAGTTTGTATCTCTGTAGAGATGGATATTAAGTCTATAAAAGCCAGTTTTGAGCTTGATAGTGAACTTGCAAATGCCAAACTTTGAAACCTTGTTAACCTTGATTAATGCCCCTCAGGGAGAACTACAACCAAGTAGACAAGAAAAAGAATTACCTGAATTCCAAGAACTTGGTGTGGGGTACAGGGAGGGAGTATTTCAGGGATTTTGCCAATGATGGAGAACACAGCCTGAAATCCTCATGCTCTTTTCTTGCAGCATTTCAGTTTTTTGATACATGAATCATATGTAAATTATGATAAAACTAGATAAAAACTCAGGAACTTTCACCTAGGATAAGAAACATCAAACAAAAATGAATCTCATTGTGCCTCTTCTCTTAAGTTTCCTGTTTGAATGACGTCTGCATTTTCTTAAAACTTTAGAATCATTTTGAAGGAGAGCTTAAATTAGATCCAGAGAGAATTACCCTTGCCAATAAAAAAACCTAACCTTGGTTTGAACTTAAATATTCTTCAAATTGCAGAGTTTCAGATCAAACATCTATTTTCTTATGTCACTGTATACTGATTTTCAGACTGAAATCAGATAAGAAACATCAATCTGGATCTATTAAATATGGACAATCATGCCTTGGGAAAATCTGTCCAAAGGTTACCTTATCAATAATTGCTTCAAAACTCTGATGTTATGTGAGGTCAGTTCAGAACTGAACCTTTATGTTTAAAAAGCTGTGCTTAGCTTTTGAGGGGTCTGAAGAGCAAAATGGAACATTTTTGTAAAATGTCACTTTATGCTAATAATTCAATTCACTATGTGACCTTGTAAGTCTCCGGGGGAATCTTCCTAGTAATTGAAATGACTGCTTTTAGTAGGTGGGATAACAATTTTTACAATTTCATATATGTATGTATGTTAGAGATTCACATATATATGCATATATGCACACATACGTATTTATATACATACATATACAAATGTATATATGTATACCTCTCTATATGTGTATGTTTTTGTCTCTGTCTCTGCCTCTCTCTCTCTACATATATATGTATGTATACATATACATATGTATGTGTATATATATATATAATATATGTATATATAATATATGTATATATATAATATATGTGTATATATATGTGTGTGTGTAGTATATACACACACACATATATATA
Source organism: Trichosurus vulpecula (assembly GCF_011100635.1). Classification (NCBI taxonomy): domain Eukaryota; kingdom Metazoa; phylum Chordata; class Mammalia; order Diprotodontia; family Phalangeridae; genus Trichosurus; species Trichosurus vulpecula. The sequence goes on along the minus strand of NC_050573.1, from coordinate 453,672,647 downwards.
CACATATATTATATATATACATATATTATATATATCCATAGTGCTCAAAAAAGGCATCTGTGCCAAAGTGGAAAGAGAGCTGATCTCAGGAGATCAGGAAGACCTACGTGAAAGTTCTTCTTCTGGTGCTGGCTGAGTGGTTCTGGGTAAGTTTTTCAACTTCTCTGAAACTTAGTTCCTCATCTGTAAAATGAGGAAGTTGGACCAGAAGGCCTCTATGGTCCTTTCTAGCATTAAATCTATGTTCCTGTAAGCACACAGATTGTATGTAAGGACATAGTTAGATAGGAAATTGACAGGGCAGAGGGACATGAATCATCTGAAATCTGTTTTGTTGGAGGGAATATTTGTGTTGATGAGATCACAGGTCCAAAGGAATTTTTGTGACCAGAACATGTATCCCAAATTTGACTTTGGGTAAGTGGTATGAGTGTCACCCTCATTTGGCAGGATAGGAACGAGGCAATGGGATGTAAGCCCATGGATTAAAGACAAAGACCCCCCAACATTGAGACCAGCATACCATGTAGTGTAGATAGCAGGATAAGACAGGAGGAGAGCTCACTCGTGTCCTCCATATGACAGTGTTATGCATATTTTATCTGATTGCTCTTGCTAACCAAGCACTGAGCTCCATTGTTTCAACACTGCTAAAGGACTGTCAGTGATACTAGCTTTTTTCAAAATACTAATAGTTATGATAATTATTATAATGACAGGAGTAATAATAGCATTTCTATAGCACTTTAAAGTTTCAAAATGCTTTACAAATATTATCTCATTTTATCCTCACAACAAGCATAGTAAGTAAGTGCTATTATTATCTAAATTTTATAGATGAGGAAACCGAGGGGGTCAGAGGTTAAGTGATTTGCTCAGGTTCATACAGTTGAATATGTCAGGTTCAACTGGAGCTCAGATCTCCCTGACTCCAGATGTAGGCAGCTAAGTGTCAAAGTGGATGGAGTACTGAGACTAGAGTCAGGAAGAAGAGTTTCAAATCTAGTTTCAAACACTTTTTAGCTATGTGACCCTAAGCAAGTCACTAGCCTTGTGTCCAGTTCACTTTTCTCATCTATAAAATGTAGATAATAATAGCAACTACTTCTTACAGGTTTGTTGAGAGCATCAAATGAATTAATATATAAACCACTTGTAAATCTTAAATCACTATGTATGTTCAAGCTACTATACCAAAATCTTCACCCCTTCAATTCAGTGCCCAGGGGCAAAGTCCTAGTCTTATTGTGTTATTATAGTTCTGTATATCGAAATATTGTACTATTCTCCAATTGATGAATGGTCAAAGGATATGAATAGGCAGTCTTCACATGAAGAAATTAAGCTATCTGTAATCATATGAAAAAAATGCTCTAAACAATTATTAATTAGAGAAATGCAAATTAAAAACAGCTCTGAGGTACCAGCTTAATCCTATTAGATTGGCTAACATGACAGAAAAGGAAAATGATAAATGTTGGAGAAGATGTGGGAAAATTGGAACACTAGTGCATTGTTGGTGGAGTTGTGAATTGCTCCAACCATTTTGGAGAGAAATTTGGAGCTATGTCCAAGGGGCTATAAAACTCCATAGCCTTTCATCCAGCAATACCACTACTAGGTCTGTATCCCAGAGATATCATAAAAAGGGAAAAGGACCCACATGTGCAGCTCTTTTTGTGGTAGCAAAGAATTGGAACTTGAGGGGATGCCCATCAATCGGGGAATGGCTGAACAAGTTGTAGTATACGAATGCAATGGAATACTACTGTGCTATAAGAAATTATGAGCAGGCAGGTTTCAGAAGTATCTGACAAGACTTACATGAACTAATTCTGAGTGAAGTGAGCAGAAGCAGGAGGACACTGTACACAGCAGCAGCAACATCGTGCAATGATTAACTGTGATAGACTTAGCTCTTCTCAGGAATACAATGTTCCAAGACAATTCCAAAAGCCTCATCTTGCAAAGTGCTAACTATGTCCAGAAAAAGAACTGTGGCATCTGAATTCAGATGAAAGAATACTATTTTCACTTTTTTTGTGGTTTTCTCTTTTGTTCTGATTCTTCTTTCACAACATCACTAAGGTAGAAATATGTTTAACGTGATTGTACATGTATAACCTGTATCAGATTGCTTGCTGTCTTGAGGAGGTGGGAGAGGAAGATGGGAAGAAGAAAAATCTGGAACTTAAAATTTCACAAAAAATGGAAGTTGAAAACTATCTTTACATATGATTGAAAAAATACTATTAAGGAGAAAAATATTTATAGCAGTGCTCTTTGTGGTAGCAAAGAATTGGAAAGTGAGGGAAGGCTTATCAATTAGGGAATGGCTGAATGAGCTGTGGTATATTATTGAGATGGAATACCACTGTTCTGTAAGAAATGATGAGCAGGTTGGCCTTAGAAAAAAATGGAAAGCCTTGCTTGAAATAATACAAAGTGAAACAAGTAGAGCCAAAATATTGTTGTCATATAGTAACTGTAATATTGTTGAAAGAGTAACTGTTCAACTGAATCAACTATAAAGAACCTATGAAGGAAGAAGCTATCTACCTCCAGAAAAAGAATTGATATGTGGATATATTGTATGGTTGCACATATACGTCTATATCAAATGTTGGTCTTCTCTAATGTGGGGTTGGGAGAGGGGGAGGAAAACAACTCAAACCTCAAAATATAACAAAGACAAACAAACAAAATAGAAATTGGAATTGGAAGACTCATATGTACTAATGCAGAGTAATCTGAGAAGAACCAAATGAACACTCTATACAAAAGAAACATTGTAAAGAAGCTTTTACATCTCAAATATATAAAGAACTTTCTCAAATCTATAAGAATTTGAGTCATTCCCCAATTGATACACAGTCAAAGGATATGAACAGGCAAATTTCTGATGAAGAAATCAAAACAACTTATAGTCATATAACAATGCTCTCAGTCATTATTGATTGGAGAAATGCAAGTTAAAAGAAACTTGAGATATTTTATACCTATCAGATTGGCTAAAATAATAAAAGGGGAAAGCAACAAATATTGGAGAGGATGTGGAAAAATTGGAACACTAATTCACTTTGGTGGAGCAGTGAAATGATCCAACCATTTTCGAATGCAATCTGGAATTATGCCCAAAGAGATATTAAACTGCCTCTACTCTTTGACTTAGCCATACCACTAATAGGTCTGTTTCCCAAGATAATTGGGGAAAAAGGAAAAGAACCTATATACTCTAAAATATTTATAGCAGCTCTCTTCGTGGTGGCAAAGAACTGGAAATATTGGGGTTACCCAACAACTGGGAATGGCTGAACAAGTTATAGTATACAGTTGTGATGGATAAGAAATGATGAGCTTGAAAATCTTAGAAAAACATGGATAGACTTACACAAAATAATGAACAAAATGAACAGAATTAAGAGAATGTTGTATACAGTAACAACGATCTTGTTTTAAGAACAACTTTGAGTGACTAAGTAATTTTGACTATTCTTAATACCCAAATTAACTACAAAGGATATATGAAAGAAGACACTATCTGCATCCAGAGAAGGAACTGATAAATTGAAGTATGTCTTGAATGTCCATGTATGTATATGCACATTTATGTACATGTATATAGTATGTATATATACACATGTACACTTATGTCTAATGGTAGTCATCTCTAAGGTGGGGGGAGGGAAAGGAAGAAAAAAAGGGAAAAAAGAAAGTTAGATGATAACTTTATTATATTTTAAAAGGAATAGCAAATTGTACATAATAGATTTGCAGTTTCTTGTACAATCATCTTTTATTTCTATTCTACTATGCTATAGAAATGCTTGTTTTATTTCTAAAGTTCAGAATAAAATAAATAAAATAAAAAATAAAATAAAAGCAAACAATTTAGACTTAAGAACTCTGATCAGTGTAATGACCAACCATGATTCCAAAGGACTGGTGATGAACATTGCTACCTTACCTCCTGCTACTGAAGTGATGGATTCAAGATGCAAAATAGTACAAATCCTTTTGGACATAGAGAATCTAGAATTTGTTTTGCTTAACTACAAATATTTGTTGCAGAGGTTATGTTATTTTTTTTCTTTTAAATTGAGGTGAGATAGAAAGGAGAGAAAACAAATGATTATTAATAGAAAAATAAAATGAAAGAAAAAAGAATAAAAGAAATATGATATTGATAGGAACAATTAGTTTATTTCAGAGAGAAAGTATATTTCAAATCTTTCATTTATCAGAAGAAAAATCCAAAGCTCTAAACAAAATGAATTTTTAATTGATCGCAATTTCAGCAGAATAAATATGGAAATATAACTAACTTGTAATTTACTTATTTATCTCAAGCTGATACATAGGTAAGTATGCTAACATAATAACAGATTCAGGTAAAATAAAAATCAAGAGGAAAGCCGACCCCTTAGCATAGTCGATATAGTACTATACTTGTAGTCAGGAAGATCTGGGTACAAATTATTCCTCTGACACATAATAGTTGTATGACCTTGAGCAAGTCATGTAACCTCCCTTGCTATCAATTTCCTCCTCTGTTAAATGAGGTGGTTAGACTAGATGGGATTGAAATCCCCTTCTAACTCTAAGTCTATAATCTTACAATACTATAACTATCATCTTCTAAGAATCTTGACTAAGCCTCAGGGTAGCTGAGGAGGAGGCAAGGATTCCAGAAAGAAAAGGCTTGAATAAGTTGAAGGTAGCAGGCTGGGCTTAAAAGGGCACAAAGATTTTCTTAAGACCCTACCTTTTCTTCCTTTCTTCTTTTCCTGAATGAAATTGCCACAGGGAGAAGTTCTATTGTTTACTCCCTTTTTGGGAAGACTGCCTTAGCAGTGCAGATGCTGGGAGAGGCTCAGCTCTTCATTTTTTCCCATCCTCCACTGGAGGGGAGAGGAAGAAAAAGAAACCCTTATAATAAAAAAGCATAGTCAAGCAATACAAATTTCCATATTGTCCATGTCTGAAAATGTGTCTCATCCTAGATTTTATTCCATGCAGTCCGATCTCTAACAAGAAGTGGAAAGCTTTCTTCATCATCAGTTCAAATCATGGTTGGTCACTACATTAATCAGAGTTCTTAAGTAGCTCTTCACTTTAAAGTCCTTTTGGATAAAAGGAGTCTCTCTCCCTCCCTCTCTCTCTTTCTCTCTCTTTTTCTGTCCTCTCTCTCTCTCTCTGTCTCTCTCTTTCTCTCTCTCTCTTTTTCTCTCTCTCTGTCTCTCTCTGTCTCTCTCTCCCTCTCTGTCTCTGTCTCTCTCTGTCTCTCTGTCTCTCTCTCTCTGTCTCTCTGTCTCTCTCTCTCTCTCTGTCTCTCTCTCTCCCCCTCTCTGTCTTTGTCTCTGTCTCTGTCTCTCTGTCTCTCTCCCTCTCTGTCTGTCTCTCTGTCTCTCTCTCTCTCTCTCTCTCTGTCTGTCTGTCTCTCACTATCTCTCCCTCTCTCTCTCTCTCTCTCCTTTTTTTGCCTCTATTTCTGTGTCTCTGTCCCTCTCTCTGCCCCTGTTTATATCTGTCTCTCTCCTTCTCTCAGACTCTTTGTCTCTGTGTCTCTCTCTCCATTTTGGTGGCTGTGTCTCTCTCTGACTCCCTGACTCTGTCTCTCTATGTGCCACTGTCTGTCTCTGTCTCTGTGTCTGACCCTCTCTCTATGTGTCTCCTTTCTGTCTCAATTTTTCTATCTTTTTCTCTCTCTTACTCTCTCCAACACACTTTCTTTATAATGTCTATGTGATGTTGAATTAAAGTAGGCCTAACTTGGCTCATGAGAGGTAATCAAATTCCATCCTAAAGGCTTATGGTCAGAATTTATATGTCATTTTGATAGATTTATATCTTTGTACTGGGCTACTAATTTCCCTAGAAAAATCTATGTAATTAATGGTCCATATTAAATTTCATTCTGTTCCTGGCAAAATCATCTATATATTCACTGGCTTAAGTGTGCCAGATGATCTATGCCCATTGCCAATAAGATTCTAGATCCTAGAGAAAGCCTGGGTAGGCCATCTTAAGTTTTTATTTAAATACATTTTTGCATATATATCTTGTTTTTGTATCATCTCCCTTTCCCAAACTATCTCCCTTCCCCTTCCAGAAGGAGATTAACAATGAAAACAAAAAATAAAAAGGAAGGGGAAATGTCCAGTTAAATCAACTAAGACTTTAAAAAAGCCTAACATTATATGCTATTTTCCACACTCATAGTCTCACATCTCTGTAAAGAAGTAGGGGAGTTGTCCTCTCTTAGCTTTTCTCTTAGCTTCTCTATTTTCATAGTAGTGAGTTTCAGTTGTTTTGTTGTTCTTCTATTTCTATTGCTGTAGTCAATGTGTATATTGTATTCCTGGGTCTGATGGCTACACTTTTCATTGGATCATGTACATTTCCCTATGTTTCTCTCTTTTTATCATTTCTCATAGGACAATATTCCATTGTATTCTCACACTGTTTTAGCCATTCTGAAATTGATGGGCATTTGCTTTGTCTCCAGTAAATGGGGCCTTCTTTTTGTCATTGACATCCTTGGGGCATATACCCAATTTTATTATCAATAATAATAATAAGTAGCATCTATATAGTATGTTAAGGTTTGCAAAGAACTTTGTATAAGTTATCTTATTTGATCCTCACAATATACCTGTGAGGTGGGTGCTATTATTTTATGGATGAAGAGTCTGACTTGCCCAGGGTCACACAGTAAGTATCTGAGACAGGCTTCAAACACTGATCTTCCTAAGTGTTGCTGTGCTCTCTCCATTGTCCCAGCTAGCTGTCTTCTACTGCTTGTCCATGAAATCTCTAGATAAAAGAAGTATGGGTATTTTAGTGGTTTTTTAAAAGCATACTTCCTAGCTGCAACCAGGATGGTTGCACTAGTATGTAGTTCTGGCAGCATTAGTGAGTGTACCTTTCCACAACCCTCTACTTTCAGGCTTTGTCATCTTTTGCAACTGTCTCATTGAGAGACAAAACCTCACAAATATTTTGATTTGCATCTCTCTTATTTTCAGTGATTTGGAGCAGTCCTTCATATGGTCATTAATACTTTGCAATTCTTCATTTGGGAACTGTTTGTTAAAATTCTTTAACCGTCTGTTGGGGAATATGGGCAATAAAGTTTTAAAGAGGGAAATATTCGGGTGAAGAAAAAGTGGTATCTGTAACATCTTCCTATTCCACTCTACCAAGGCACATTCTTCATATAGCTAAACTCCTAATTTGTCTTATAATGAGTTAGACTAATTAGAATGATAGCAATGGATTCAGATAGTTCACATTAAGCAATTGTATGTAGATTTCACAGTATTCCTGTATTAGTGTACATTCTCCAAGTCTCTGGGATATATGTTATTTTTCTCCTCTAGCAATTTTCTATCTAGGTAGGAGCTCGTGGAATGAAGACAATTTTATTCAGTGTCCCTTACATATAACCTCCCATAATTTAGTAAGACAAAACATATATTCCCACATAAATAATTTTAATATCTGGACTTAGTTTTCTTAGGAATTTATGTACATAAAATGGATGCAAAAAAAAGGATTTGGAGCAAGAATTATTTTTACTAATATTTTCTGAAAGAAAAAAAGCTAATTCAATCCTTTGAGCTCAGTTAGATGCAAACATTCCCTTTCAACCCGAAGTGGAGAAAATTCTACCTTTTCGCCAACTTGCAGTTTTTCTCCTTTTTTTAGTTCTCTGTCTCTTTGTCTCCCTCTGTCTCTCTGTCTCTGTCTCTATCTATCTCTGTCTGTCTCTCTGTCTCTCCCTGTCTCTCTCTCTCTTCCTCTGCCTCTGTCTGTCTCTCTCTGTCTCTCGTTCTCTCTCTCCCACCCCCCAGGACTCACTCAAAGTAGAAAAACAGTCTGCTCACAAGCCCAATCCTACTGCTGATTGGCATGGAAGCTTGACCCCCTCAGTTACCGACTTGAGTCAGTTTTCCTCTCCTGGTGTAGCCTGGTGGCATCCTTGCTCTCAGGGGCTCACCATATTGATGCTCAACTTAGTGTGGACACTGGATTGGCTTTAGCCCCACTTTAGCTCAGAACTCCTAAAAGCAAGTAATCCACTTGATATATATATATATATATATATATATATATATATATATATTATATATATATATATACACATTATACACACACACACACATATATATGTTACAAGTATGTGCTACCATGTCTATCCCTCTTAGACTCCAAAAGTGTCAGGAATGTAGAAGGGAAGAGAAGGAAAGGAAAGAGAAGAGAATGAAAGGGAAGAAGGAAAAAAAATAAGAAGACAATGTATGGACAGCAGAAGAGTACATTTGAATCTGATTGCATCCTCAACTAGTTTCTGACAAGCTAACTTTAGGGTTTAGGTGGTTTAATTGGGGGTAATAACAACTCCCAGCTAACTTTCCAAATATGCTTTTTCTAATAGGGAGAAAACTGAGGTTATTACATACTGAAGAAGACCTCTGATTTACTACATCCTAATCATTTTGGTTATAATCGTAAAAAAACAGTGGTTAGTAGATACAGGCAACCCTCCCTTTAGTAGAAATAATCATTTTTGCAAAAAGAATAATTTTATCACTGATATATTTAGCCCTTTTTAATGAAGCTATTCAGAAATTTAATAGTGTCTATATTCAAGCAAAAGACTGACTAAACTAATGTCTGTGGTAGAGAGAAAGAATTAGGGCCTTAATGAAATTTCTTTCTTTTTACATTTCAGTTCATAAATCACAGGTGTGTGCATACGTGTGTGTGCGTGCACCTATGTGTGTGTGTGTTCCTGTGTTTTGTAAGTAGGCCTTCATACCTGCATAAGAGATGTTAGTATATAAACATATTGGAAAGTAAGATTCTAGAACATTTACAAAGTAACCTGTTTTCCTTTGTGTCCTGTCTAGAAAGAATTTTTTTGTTTGAATAAACATTAAAGTTTAGAAATTGATATATAAACCAAAAGATAAATAATATGCTAATTGTTCTTTCCAGCTTCAGATACAAGTTAGCATTTTGATCTGAAACTTCCTTCCATGCCCCATGAGGCTAATTATTGGGATAACCATACTATCCTGTAAGATCTCATCAGTCTTGGTATTCTACCTCATCTCTAACCACTGTCTCTCTGGGGGGTAGGATCATGAGCTACAAACCTCCATTTAAGGAGAAAGCTCACCTCAGGCATCTCATTTCTCCCCTGGCTGTACCACTTTGGGACTTTTCTGACTGACCTCTTCACTATGCCCCTGAGTCTGGTACCTTCCCCACAACTGCATTTTTATCTCCCAATTATAGATTTTCTTCCCCTCCTAGATCATAAGCTCCTTCAGGGCAGTCTTTTCCCCTCCATTTGTATCCCCTAGTGCTTAGCACAGTGATTGACTCGTAGTAGGAGCTTTATAAAATACTTATTGAAATCCAAACTTGCAAAGTGAAGTTGAGAATTATCTCAATTATCTACCTCGAATTTTTGTATTATGTTGGTCTGACAAAATGAAATGGGTGTCCCTGCCATGTATTCAGTTCATAACCCTTTCATGCCTTATCATTTTGTGAGAGTTCCCCTCCCCTCTCTCCCCAAGAGATTTTGTCTCCTGGTATTGTATGTAACTGTCTCTAGATGAGCAAAATTCCTTTAAATCTGATCCTAGGAATATGTTTTCATTAAATTAAAAAATGTTCTCCATTTTCTTTGTTCACATTTATTACTTACAATAGTTATAGCATTCTGAAACATTCCAAAAAATATTTCTTTCCATTTTGAGCATGTTATAATTTTCAGAAGAGTTATTTTTTACATTAGCATGACCCAGCCTTTTTTCCCCTTTAGGCGTCATGAGGAAGTGTCAAATTTACGCATTAGTTAACTTATACAAGTACTTTTTACATAAAATAATTAAGTGAGGAAGAAATTAACATGCAGACATGCATATGGAAAAATAGAAATGTATGCTTTAAATGATAATAAACAAAACACAGCTCATTAATAAAGATTTTAATATTTTGTTTTATAAAACAAAAATTTTAAAAGTAGTATCAATGATATAATAAAACCTCAGATTTAGTGAATAATTTATGTTTTGTACTTCTAGGGAAAGTTATTGCATTATTTTATTAGATCTGACAACAATCCTGTGAGGTAGACAATAAAAGTATGTCAATTTTACAGAAGAGGAAACTGAGGCTCAGAGAAGTTAAGTGACTTACCCAGGCTCACAAGCTAATATGTGATAGAACTGAGACTGGAACACTTGAGATCCATTGTTCTTTTTATTATTATCATTACATTCTTGTTCTCTGACCAACCTGCTCAATGACTGGCTTGCAACTTGTGAGGTTACAGAGAGTTTAAAGGTAGAAAGGGAAGAGATAGATTTACTGAGCCCAGATCTCTAGGGCATAAACTTAATTCAAAAATATTTTGTTCTTGACACTAAAATCTGAGGCTATGACACAACTTGTGTCTATTCACCAAGAACATTAAGAGAAGTCTTGGAATGACGACCTTGGAGACTGATCTTCAAGACATCTAAAACAGAAGGATGATGATGGTGATGAAGACGATGATGATGATAAGGATGAGATTAGAATCAATAGCACAAGCAAGTTTGAAATAACTCAGCGAGAGACTCCAGGGATGGGGCAGCTAGGTGGCACAGTGAGTAGAGCACTGGCCCTGGAGTCAGGGGGACTTGAGTTCAAATTTGACCTCAGACACTTGACACGCTTACTAGCTGTGTGACCTTGGGCAAGTTATTTAAGTCCAATTCCCCTGCCTTCCCCCTGCAACAACAAAAAAAAAATTAAAAAAAGAGACTCCAGGGAAGGCCATATTGATAACAATGACATAAGGAATGTTTACATTTGATTATAAGAGTGGGAGATAAAAAGTAACCTAATCGGGGGCAGTTAGGTGGTGCAGTGAATACAGCACTGGCCCTGGAGTCAGAAGGACCTGAGTTCAAATTGGGCCTCAGACACTTGACACATACCAGCTGTGTGACCTTGGGCAAGTCACTTAACCTGCAATTGTCTGGTCCTGCCCACTCCAAAAAAATTTTTAAAAATTACAAAAAAAATGCAACCTAATACAGAATCCAAAGTACAGAACCAAGGTCAAGCAAAGCAGTAGATTATAACTAAAGTATTTGTAATTTTCTTGAGAGTAGAGACCATGTTTAATTAAAACAAAAATCTCTGCATTTAGCACAGTGCTTTGTACATAATAAATAATTAACGAAACATTTGTTGAATGATTGAAGGAGTGAGTGAATGAATTTATTAGGATGTAGAATGTAAGAACAAGAAACAGGCCATTCAAAAAAGTTCCACAATTTCAGTTTATTTAAAGCAGGAGGACTTAGACTCTTTTGGGTCATGGCCCCCTTTGTCAGTCTGGTAAGTCCTAAGGACTCCTCTCAGAATAGTGTTTTTAAAAGAATAAAATACATAGGATTATAAAGGAAAACAATTATATTGAAATGTGGTTATCAAAATAATGGTGCTAATAATTATAATAATCATAATTTTAAAAAATTCCCTAGATCAAGGACTTTAAAAGGACCAAAGGTCAAAAAGCTCTTAATACAAGAATGTAAATTTCAGAAAAGATGCTAACTTGCTCACCCCTGGTAAAGTGAGGTACTGGCCATATTTGCGTACCTAACCAAGAGGGTGCCATGCAGCTGTGGAGTCCTCTCTGTCTAATTTTAAAGTAGGTGATGAGCCTTGCAAATATGTTAGGACAACTGTTATATGAGGAGATATAGCAGGTGCCTAGTTATGTTTAGGAACCAGGCACCTTGGAGATCTATGATATCTTGCAATGTTTTAATGCCCAGGTTTTGCATGCTCATTGGCCTTGCCATACCCCATACCTGAGGTAGCACAAAACCGAGCACAGCATTTCTGTGTGAGCTATATTGTTTTCCAGAGAGAGAGATGAAAACAGAGGAGATACTATCCTAAATTACAAAGAGAAAGAGATGTCTTATGAATACAAATCAACATTTTATTGTACTTAAGGCAATATAATCTCCCTCATCTGTGATCTTTAAGCAGATATATCCCTTCTACTGAAATCTTTATGTTTATTTAAATTATTTTTTTCATGAGTCAATGTGAAAAAGGTACTTTGAATAATGTGAGTGATTGCAAAACAATGGTTCTGCTATTTTCTTCTTTCTATACATCTATTTTTCTATAGCTTTGCGTTTTAGATAATCCTGCCACCTTTATTTGTAGATTACCACTTCTAGTTGTACTTTAGAAATCTTGAAACAATATATAGTCCTAATTTTTTTAAAAAAAAACCTGTTTTTAGAAGTCATAGTTTGTTTTTAAATGTTTTATTATTCACTTTGTCTAGGGCATTTTTCTTTTCAGAGCATTTCCCTCATCATTAAGCTACTTAGTATTAAAGATTCATCTCTTAAATCTCTTAAGCCTGCAAAATGATCATTGATGCCTGAAGCATTCTGTACTCATGAACATTAAAAATGTAAATATATTTATTACATATCCACAAATTATGCAATTTGTTAATCAAAGCAGGATGGAATCAGGTGTTTATATTTTTCTTCTCCCCCCACCCCTGTTAGGGTCTCTATAGATTATAGAACCAACACACACACACACACACACACACACACACACACAATTCCTTTGCCATTGTTTTTGTTTTTGTTTCTTTTTACTTTAGGTCCATAATGTAATTTAATCAACATGGGGATTGCCCTCTGTGGAAACTTTCTTTAACAATGTGGGGAAGTCCCAGTTTTGAAAATCTTTCTACCAATTTATATGGTTAACTGGTCAGTAACAGTTTTAGAGAACTCTCAGGGACACTGACGCATTAAATAGCTTGTCTGTGGTCACATAATAATTTCAGTCAACATTTAAATCTAGATCTTCCTGATGCTAATGTTATTCTTTTATTAACCATACCATTCTTCCTCTAAAGACTACATTTTATACCAGTTTCTTGTTTAAAAAAATTCAAATCAATGTCAGATAATATTCATGTATTGCCACTCTATTCTGTTCTTGGTAGCATGGTTGTTCCTAACGTGATTGCTCTGTCAACTAGAAACAGAAGAGCTAATTGAAACTGCAGTCAGGATGGTCATAGGGGTTGAATGAACACACAGTATCTTGTTTGCCCTTGATAATTTTCTCTATCACACAGTGCTATTAAAAGAGAAAAGTGATCTCTCCTGTGTCATTTGCTGTTTTCTGAAGGGATAGACGCATTTAATTGAATGCTAGGATCTTAAGTTCAACTCTGTATCTCTGCTACTATATAATTTCGAGGTAGCATTCCAGACCTGTGGAAATTCATCAACAATTCAATTTTATCTTCAATTTAATTTTCTGTCAAATGTTTACTTTTGGGTTTGTGTTTCTGAATTATATTATAAAGTACAAACTATCATAAAAATCTCTTTATATGTTTCTAAATTTTCATTTTAATTTTCTCCTATTACATATTTAATCATAATAAATATGTCTGTCTCAATTTCATGTCAATAAGGTTTAGTGAAATTATACTTTAGAGGGCTCTAATTTTCATGGCTTAAAGGACTTGTTCAGCTACTACTCACCCTAAGGAGGATAGATAACCAGAGTGCCTATAGGACTGAAAATCTTGTCTTATGAGGAATAATTGAAAGAACAAAGGATTGAAAAGACAAATGGTCAATAAGCCATTAGGAAACTTGATCAGCAAAGAAGAGGAGGGAAATCAAATTCTCCAATAAAAATTTAACAGAGTGAGCTCACAACTAATAGAAGAGAGATAAGGAGGACTATAAGGACTACTGCACTACTGTGCAGAAATACAAACCAACAAGTTTGAGAATTAAAAGGAAAGAAGAGGATGAGTTTCTACAAAAATATAAAAGACTCAAGTTAACAAACAAGAAATAGAAAAATTAGACAACTGAACCTTAGAGGAAAAAAAAGAAATTGGACAAATTGTGGATGCATAGCTCCAGATTGGAGGCTAGCATGTAGGAGAGGAAGACAGAGACAGATGTACTTACAAATGAATTCTATCAGAAAACAAAAGGGAAATTAATATCTATGATAAAAATTCTAAAAATAGAGATATGAGGCACTCCACCATCCTGATGACTAACTGATTTAAGACAAAGCAAAGAAAGAAAACTAAAAGAGTAATCATAGTAATGAATATTGATGAAAAATTAAAATAAAATCCTAACAAAAGGCTATAACTATAAATCCAAAAAGAAGGCAAATTTATCTCTATTTGCAAATGATGTATTTGTGTGCCAGTATCCCTACAAAAATCCTCTCAAACCTTTAAAATATTGTTAGCTGACTCCTTTTTATTTGTCAGGAAACTCATTTCCAAATAATTCTATTCAGTCCAGATAATGGTTTAAGACTTTAATATTTTAGTATTTTCCCTCAAGATTAGTACTCTTTCCTTGTCTTCTCATGAACTTCTCTCAAGTTTTTCACAGAATTTTCTTTATAAGTTCTATTCATAAAAGATGCATAAGATAATTCTCATAAAAAGAATTGCATCATTACATTACACTTTTCTTGAACAGATTCTTCACATATCTTCATGGATCATAGATAACAGATCTTTTTGACTACATATGGAAAAGTGCTTTGTCTTAAGTCATTTCTTTTTTTTTTGCAGGGGGGGAGGGGTTCAGTGACTTGACCAAAATCACACAGCTAGTAAATGTGTCAAGTGTCTGCGGTCGAATTTGAACTCAGGAACTCTTGACTCCAGGACCAATACTGTACTCACTGCACCACCTAGCTGCACTTTTAAGTCATTTCTTTAACTCTTTTCAAAGATCTTCAAGGATCCTCCTACCTTCCCTCCGCCATGTCTTCTTCTTGACTTCATAGGGAAAGTTATTTCATGTCAAGACATTTCACAATTGTCACTTTCACCTCTTAACAGAAACTGACTTCTTTTAATAGTAATGATTCTCTTAAATAACAATATTCTCAATGAGATAAGCATCTGAAGAATCTTATACATAACTTTAATACAGTAAGGAGCTACACAAAATAATAACACATCCTTTGGAGAAGCAAATATCTAGAATTTCCAGAGAAGGAAAGGAAAAGTAAAGCAGGAATGAAGCAGAAATAGCATTATTAGGCCTCAAATTATATTATACAACACAAATAAGTAACAGGTAAGTGGTCCTGGAAAAAAAGACATCAGATCAGTGGAACAAATTAGATAAAGAAGAACTAGAAGCAAATTAAAGGAGTAGTACAGTATTTGATAAGCCAAAATGGATATAAAATATTAGGAAAGACTCAATGTTTTATAATAACTACTTATGAAGGTGAAAAGAAGCTTGATAAAAATTAGATTTAAAACAGTAACTTTCACCATATTCCACAATGAGCTCAAGATGGATGTATGATCTGAGTTTAAAAAAATAAATAAAATGAATCAAAAGTAGACAAAGAATGAAAAAAAGGCAACCTTCATAACTATGGCTAAGTCATTACAAGGTACCTTTCATGACTAGTCTTACACATATGTGGGACAGAAATGATTGTTAAAGACAAATAGGTATTTTGATTGTAGAAAATTAAAAAGCTTTTTGCATTAGTAAAATCAATGTAGAGAGAATAAGAGAAACTGTAATGTGGAGACATATTTTCATGAAATATCACTAATAAAAGTCTGATATCCAATGCATAGAGAGTTGATGAAAATATAAACAGCCTTTCTACTATAGATAAGTGGTAGAAGGATACAAATAAGTTACAAAAGAAGAAATATGAACTATAAATGACCATATCAAAAAGTGATCTAAATCACTAATAGAAATAGAAATGCTAGTTAAAACAGTTCCTAATGGTTTCATCTCCTGTTCTGTAATTTGGCAAAAAGGACAAAAAATGGGAAAAGTCAAGTTACAAGGGCTGTGGGGAGATAAGCACAGTAACGTCAAAGCTGTAAATTGATCCTGACCATTGTGCATATCAATTTGGAATTCTGCAAAAAAAAGACTAAGCTGTTTAAATATTGACCTATCTATCCCACTCCTGAGTGTGTACCCACCCTAAAGAGATTAAATCCAGAAATTAGATATCCAAGCCAGCACCAAGATATTTATAGTACCCTTCTTTGTGGTAGTAAAGAACTAGAAATAAAATGGGTGTCAAAGATTTTGAGGAATATCTGAAAAAGTATAGATGGAATGGAATATGTTTTTACCATAATAAATGACCAATATGAGAAATTCAGAAAAGCATGGAGGATTTGTATGAACTGATGAAGACTGAAATAATTGACCATGAGAGCATCTATAGCAATGTAAAAGAGCAAAAAAAAAAAAAAAGATCCTGAACTCTGAGTAAATGACAGTCAAGGAGGGTCTTGGAGAGCAAATAATGTTACATAATTCCTTCTCTTTATAAAGGAATGGGATTAACTATTAAAGCAGAAAATTTTATTAATTGTAACATAATCATAATAAATTATTTTAAAAATTTGCAAAGGAGGGTGCAATTGGGATGAAAGTTTTTGAAGGACATAACTTTTATAAATGAACAATATAAATTCATCAATAAAACTTTTTTTAAAAAAACTAGAGGCATTTACTTTAGAGAGATTTTGTGTAACTATAATAGCTAAATTCAGATCTTGGAAGAGCAATCTCTAAAAGAGGAAATGACAAACTATTCCTATATAATCCTAGAGGGTAAAATGAGGACAATAGAAAACAATTTAGTTTTCTATCTAAAACAAGTTTTCTAAAACTTAGAGCTCTTTATTTCTAGTTACAATGACCTAAACTGGTGGAGAAATGCTCCAGGGAAACAAAGAGGCTCAGATGAATAGGCCAAAAAAAAAAAAAGGAAAGAAAACTACAGCAACATACTAGGCAGAGATGTTCCAAGGAAATAAATAGATTAAAACAAGATGGAAAACTACTCAAGTAGTAGGCTTCCTGAAAAATTAGAATAGATCAAACAAGTCAAAAGCAACCTAACAAGAACAAAAAAGTATGAAAACAAAATAAACAGGTTGAAAATTAGAATGTATGAAATATTTATTCATTAAAAAATCAATGGTTAAACTAGTTAAATAGACATAATTTAAAAATTATGTAAAAAGCAAAAACATGGATACCATATTTCTGGAAATCATAAATAAAAACCACCAAAATTTACTAGGACCAGAAACAAACTGAAAATTCAAAACAGACCTACTGGTCACTTTCTAAAAGAAACTACAAAATTATTTGAAATGTCAGCAAAAACCCAGAGCTTCTCAGTCCAAGAGAAAATAGTGTAAGCAGCTACAAAGAAAGAATTCAAATACCAAGAAACCACAGTCAGTATCACACAAAACAAATTGGCAGTACATACTATGAAGAAGAAGTAAAAAGCTTGGAACAAGATAATTCTGAAGGCAAAAATAAAGGCTACCTCCCAAGAATAGCTTACCCTGGGAGACTGAGTAGTCGTAGAAGTAAAAACGGACTTTTAATGGAACAGTGTTTGTTCAAACATTCTCAATGATAAGGCCAGAGCTAAGTAGAAATTTGAATTGTAAACATGGGAGCCAAAGGAAAACTAGAATAACAAATACGTTTGAGAAAAAGAAAGTGAATAAGTGATGATGAAGGGCTTATATTCTAACGCGGGAGAAGAAACAAATGTCACTGCAGTATCCTGATCTCTTTAACGACCAGAGGGGAGTTTTTTTTTTTTTTTTTTATTAATTAGGTTCTTAATGGGTGGGGGGAGGAGAATGGAGAGATAAAAGGAATACGACTGGGAAGAAATCAAGAAGATAGAATGGACCTTACTATGTTTCGTAACTGAGGTATTTATGAAGAAGCATATATAAAGATGGAAGAACTATGGACAATGCACATAACATAAACTTTATTTTTTATCTGAATTTGTAAAAAGACATGCACATTGAATTTGGTGGATTAATAAATTAAACTCAGCAGGGAAATATAATAGTCAAGTCGCAAGCAAAACAAACTTCAAGTTGAGTTTGGTATGGAGCAAAGAAATAGTCTAAAAACCAGTATTGAGTGTCTGATCATGGGGAAGAAAGGTAGGCACTTAAGGGAAAGCAGATTATGTCAATTATACAGCACTACTGTTGAATATATTTTTTCTCTTTGATCAATCACTTCCTTCTTCGTAAAAAGATGGGTGAGAGGCAAAGAAAGGAAAAAGCAAAAAGAAACATGATGGCGGGGGAGGGGGGGATACGCAGCCAAAATAAATGATTTTCAATGTAAAAGAGTTAAATTTTCCTATCCAATGGAAGAGGATAACAGAATGGATTAAGAAGTAGAATCCAATAATATGTTGTCTACATGATGCACACTTGAAACAGAGTCATAAAGAGATAAAGTAAGATATTAAAACAAAATTATTATGCATCAGCTGAAATAAAAAAGGCAATGGCAGTAATCATGATGTCAGACAAGGCAATAAAAAAGACAATTAAAAGAGATAAACAGGGAAACTACCTTATTCTTAAATACCATAGACAACAAAATGATAGCATTTTATGTATATATACATACACATATCGATTAATTCATACATACACATATAACTAATGGTATAAAAACTACTGTAAATCATTAAAGGAAAAATTAATCAACTTACATAGAGAAATAGGAAAATAATAACAGATGGGTAGTTCAATGTACTCCTCTCAGGGGTGCCTAGAAAAATTTAACAAAAAAGATAAACAAGTAGAAGTCAAGGACCTAAACACCACTTTAGAAGAGTGGTGAATAGGATAGATTTCTATCAATTACAGAATGAGAATAGAAAGAAATATACATTATCCCAGTCATGTATGACATCCTTACAAAAACTAAGCATGTCCTAAGTCATGAAAACACTTCAAGCAATTGCGAAAAAACCAAAATGTTTAATATGTAATTTATACGTTTATATTGTATTTATATTATAATTATATTTTATAATTTAATATATAATTTACTTAACAATAAAAATATAATTACTAACACATATTGCAATATAATATTTTAATCCTAAAGAATCAGTGGATCAGAGAATAAATCATATAAACAGTAAATAATTAAAGATAATGACAGAAATGTATCAATGTGTGAAAACCTTTCAGATTTATTGAAGTATTAAGGGATTAAATTATAGCACTTATAGGAATTATGTAAACAAAACTACAAAGTGCTCTTCATATAAATAAAGTCATAAAAAATTGGATATATGAGTTGCTCATAATTGATCCCTGCCAAAATAATAATAATAATAAAAAATCTCACTGTAATTGCTTATTCAGTGCTATACCAATAAAACTACCAAACTATTATATTACAAAGGAAATGAAAAATAAAATTCCTCTGGAGGAGCTGTAGATAAACAATCTCAATTTTAATAGTGGGAAAGAAAGGAACCTAGTACTACAGGATCTCCAACAATACTAAAAAACAGTAAAAGCTAAACAAAAAAACAAAACAAAACTAAAACACAAAACTCCAACATCAACAACCCTCTAAAAAATGGTTTTGTATGGGTTAAACTATAGAAAAGTTGTTAAGGGGGACACATTAAGAAGGTAAAGTTCAGAAGCAAAATTAACTAAATGTTTAATAAGCCACAATACTCTGATTATTTGGATAAGAACTCAATATTTGACAAAAACTTATGGGAGAACTAGAAAATAGTGTTGCAAACATTAGGTATAAAAAAACTATCTCTCACATCATATGCCACAATAAGCAACCAAAAGATACATGATCTAGCTATAAAAAACAAACAAAAAGATGTCATAAATAGAGGTGTATGGAAGAAAGAGAAGTGTGACTAACCAAATAAGGGAGATGAAATAGACAATTTTGCTTACATAGAATTGAAAAACTTCAGTATAAACAAAATCAATGTAGGTAAAATGAGAAAGTGGAAAGTTAATTGGGGGAAAAATCTTTGCAACAAGTTCTCTAACAAAGGTCTAATATGCAAGATAAGCCAACTATAGAAAGACAGCTTTTTACAGATGGTGGTCAATTGGCCTCAAAACCAGAAAGATCCAAGATCTGTCCCTTACATAAACTGAGTGAATGATTCTGGGCAAGTCACTAAATAAACCTCTTAGGAGTATAGGCACCTCTCTAAATTTATAACTTGCAGAGGTGTCAAGCACCTTGAAGAATCTTCCTCATTTGGGGATTCTCTGTAAAAAAAATGAAATCACAGTCCTCATTTCCTAGTCCCTTGCAAAATAGGGAATTGGTTCAAATGCAAGGCATCCAGTTTTAAGCTACTTTAAAACTGTGCTAATATTTGGCACAACTTTTATATAAGGGTGCGAACCCTTCCCCCAAAAATATAAATACATGAACAAACAATTCTTAATAGAAGACAATCAAACTATAAACTGCCATGTAAAAATATTTCAGAACACAAATAATTAGTGACTTTCAAAGTGAAACAACTATGAGTTTTCATAGCATACCTGTCAGATTTACAAAACTGACAAGAGGGGAAGTTGACTTTTTCTGGAACAGCTGTAGAAGGAAGGGTTTACTAATGCACTGTTAGGTGAGCTATGAATTGGTATCACTATTTTGAAAAGAAATTGAGAAATATATTTAAAAAGTTACTAAACTTCTTATCCCCTTTGCTTAAGCTATGCCATGATTAGGCATATAGCCTAAAAAGATAAGATAAATGGAAAATACCACATATACAAATATTTTCATAGAAGCCTTTTTAGTTGTAGCAAAGAACTAGGAATACATACCCATTATCTGGAGAATAGCTTTAAAAAATACCTCCAGTATATACATATACTGGAATATTGTTTTCCCATTAAAATGACAAAAAGTTTGGATCTAGAGAAATCTGACAAGATTTATATGAACTGATACAAAGTGAAACAACTAGAACCAGGAGAATGAGTTTTACAATGACTACAAAATTTTAAAAGAAAAGCAATTTTGAACATCTTAAAGACTCTGATGACCAGCAATGACTCCAGAGTATTGATGCAATCTTTTTACTTCTTGATGGAAAGATGATGGACTAGAGGTACAGAATGAGACATATGTTGATTTGTTTTCTAACCAATGAGTAGATTTGTTTAGCTTGATTATACTAACTTGTTCCAAAGAAGGTGGCTTTTTTTGGTTATTTTTTTTTCTTTCCCTGTTTGGAGGCGTGTTTCGAGTTAGTGGTTATTGGAAGAATTCAAGGCTAATCATAGTAAGGTTAAAACAAATTATCAGTGAAGCCTTTAAAGGTGCATATAGGAGGAGTTTCAGAAGAAAACACTGACAAGTAGGACAGTTTTATAACTCATGCATTGAATTTAGCATATGCTTTAAGAACAAAAACAAGCATTATATAGTGGATATTAGGCATTTCTATATGATCCTATTTTCATTTTTCATATTTTGAAATGTTTATTTTTGTTGATGTATAACAAAAAAATTAAAATTAAATGAATGTTATAACTGTCTTCTAATGTAGAACAACATGCTCCATGAAATTCTGGTCTTTTCTTCCTTGAAAATGTTTAAGCAGAGGCTGAATGACCTTTTCTAAGGAATGTTGCTGAGGGAAGTCATACTCTTTTTGGTATGTTTCAGTTAGGTAGATGACCTCTACGATCCACTCACTGATCCTATAATTCTGAGGCTTTAGCCATTAAATCCACGTCAACTTTCTTAATTTTCCCTTTTACACAAAGAATAAGTATTTAGTCCATTTCTTTTCAGCTTTAATCAATCCATAACTATAATTGTTTTTATTGCTGACTGGCTTTGCTCCAACTTCTCTGTGATTTTTTTCATGTTAAACATACAAAATGGTTTGTATTAAGTAACATTCAGAAGTTAAAATTTCCCCAGATTCTTTAACAGTACTTGTACTTTTAAAAAGTTTAACTTCTGTGATGTTTCCACCAAAAATTACCTCCTTTTTCCTACCCTATATGATATCTAAACTCAAATCTGTTCTCTCACTATTGAGCTTTAATTCCTTTTGTTATCTGTATCTATTTTGCCCATGGCATATCTTCTTTTTGTTTTGTTTTAAATTGAGACAAAATTTGGTATATTACAAAGTGAGCAATAAGCTGATATGAGTGTCTTTTTCCTTTTCCATAAAATCTATATTGCTGTGCAACTCGAGGTTTCTTCATGTTAGAACTTTCAAGGGAACATTGTGGGGTACTAAAGTATAAAATCATTCTTGATAGATTACATTAATAATTTACTTTATCTGATCCTCTTGCTCCCAATCTAAAGTAAAAAAACAAAACAAAACGAACAAACAAAAGCAACAACGAGTTTAGAGTGCAGCTAGGAATGAATATTTTTTTTTACATTTAATTTATGGAATAAACAAGGATTTCCATAACATAGCACAATAAAAAAAAAGAAAATTGTACACAAAATTGCAAATCTACTATGTACAACTTGCTATTCCTTTCAAATATATAACAAAATTTCCATGTAATTTTTTTCTTTTTTTCTGCTCTCTCTCTCTTTATATATATATACATATATATGTATATATATGTATATGTATATATGTATATGTATATATGTATATGTATGTACACACACATAAACAGATAATCTATATATACATGTATATGAACATACATAGATGCATATATATGTCAAATTATATATATGTATATATATGTATATGTATATATATATATATATATATGTATATATATACTTCTACTTACCAGTTCTTTCTCTGGATACAAATAGCTTCTTTCTTCATATGTCCTTTACAGTTAATTTGGGTATTTACATTAGACATAATAGCTTATTTGCTCAAAGTCATTCTAAAAACGATCTTACTATTGCTGTATACAATGTTCTTTTGGTTGTGCTCATTCTGCACTTCATCAATTTGTGCAAGTCTTTTCATTCTTTTCTAAAATCATTGAGCACATCACTTTTATAGCACAATAGTATTCCATCATAATCATACACCACAACTTGTTCAACCATTCCTAAATTGATGAGCATCCCTGCAATTTTCACTTCTTTGCCACCACAAGAGGAACTGCTATAAACATTTGAATGAATCCTAAAGAAACAAGATATTGTAATTTTGGAACACAGCTTTTGGAGTCAAGAAAGATTTGAGTTAAAAACCTCCTTCAGCACTTAATAGCTGAAAGCTCATGTTGAAGACACAATCTCTCTGAGCCTCATTTTTGTCACCCCTGTTCTGTTAAGTTCAACCCTGATCTCTGCCTGCAGGGACACAGGGTTTAGCAGTCAGCCCTTGCTTACTACTTCTAAGTTTTTAGTGCCATGCTCTTCTCTGGTAGGTGCAGCTGCTGAAGGCCTAGTCCTAGCCCTGATGCCTAAGGACAGGACTCCAAGTTGGTCCTGGTTGAGTCAGGGTGAATAAGTCCTGTTCTTTGGATACACACACTGGCAGCAAGGGAGAAATAATGCATCACATTTTAATAAGGCTCAGGGAATACAGAG